>NC_133326.1:292700382-293300382 GCF_042186555.1 Aquarana catesbeiana
AAGATGTGCTTTACCTGCAGACTTTCAGCTTTACTTTGAGGGTATTTACATCCAAATCAGGTGAACGGGTAGGAATTACAACAGTTTGTATATGTGCCTCCCACTTTTTAAGGGACAAAAGTAATGGGACAGATTAACAATCATCCTTTAAACTTTCACTTTTTAATACTTGGTTCCAAATCCTTTGCAGTCAATTACAGACTGAAGTCTGGAATGCATAGACATCACCAGATGCTGGGTTTCATCCCTGGTGATGCTCTGCCAGGCCTCTACTGCAACTGTCTTCAGTTCCTGTTTGTTCTTGGGGCATTTTCCTTTCAGTTTTGTCATCAGCAAGTGAAATGCATGCTCAATCAGATTCAGGTCAGGTGATTGACTTGGCCATTGCATAACATTCCACTTCTGTCCCTTAAAAAACTCTTTGGTTTCTTTCACAGTATGCTTTGGGTCATTGTCCATCTGCACTGTGAAGCGCCATCCAATGAGTTCTGAAGCATTTTGCTGAATATGAGCAGATAATATTGCCCAAAACACTTCAGAATCCATCCTGCTGCTTTTGTCAGCAGTCACATCATCAATAAATACAAGAGAACCAGTTCCACTGGCAGCCATACATACCCACGCCATGAGACTACCACCACCATGCTTCACTGATGAGGTGGTATGCTTTGGATCATGAGCAGTTCCTTTCCTTCTCCATACTCTTCTCTTCCCATCACTCTGGTACAAGTTGATCTTGGTCTCATCTGTCCATAGGATGTTGTTCCAGAACTGTGAAGGCTTTTTTAGATGTTGTTTGGCAAACTCTAATCTGGCCTTCCTGTTTTTGAGGCTCACCAATGGTTTACATCTTGTGGTGAACCCTCTGTATTCACTCTGGTGATGTCTTCTCTTGATTGTTGACTTTGACACACATACACCTACCTCCTGGAGAGTGTTCTTGATCTGGCAAATTGTTGTGAAGGGTGTTTTCTTCACCAGGGAAAAAATTCTTCGATCATCCACCACAGTTGTTTTCCGTGGTCTTCCAGGTCTTTTGGTGTTGCTGAGCTCACCGGTGCATTCTTTCTTTTTAAGGATGTTCCAAACAGTTGATTTGGCCACACCTAATGTTTTTGCTATCTCTCTGATGGGTTTGTTTTTTCAGCCTAATGATGGCTTGCTTCACTGATAGTGACAGATCTTTGGATCTCATATTGAGAGTTGACAGCGACAGATTGCAAATGCAAATAGCACACTTGAAATTAACTCTGGACCTTTTATCTGCTCCTTGTAAATGGGATAATGAGGGAATAACACACACCTGGCCATGGAACAGCTGAGCAGCCAATTGTCCCATGACTTTTGGTCCCTTAAAAAGTGGGAGGCATATATACAAACTGTTGTAATTCTTACACCGTTCACCTGATTTGGATGTAAATACCCTCAAATTAAAGCTGAAAGACTGCAGTTAAAGCATACCTTGTTTGTTTCATTTCAAATCCATTGTAGTGGTGTATAGAGCCAAAAAGATTATAATTGTGTTGATGTCACAATATTTATGGACCTGACTGTATATACACATATACACAAAGTGGGTATAGAAAATAATCACCCCACTTAAACACCTTTTCCCATGTGGCCTCAGAATCTTCAAGGTGCGTTTGGGCAACACTCAGTCATGACTGCATTAGGCCTTTCTTGAAGAGTGGCTTTTTTCTTGCAACATTCTCATGCAAGCCACATTTATGGAGAATTTGTGATATTGTTGTCATATGCACACATGCACATGCTTTTGCGCTGACTGAATTTCCATTTTATTCATGCACACAATGGCCACATCTGTCATAATATCCTGCAACTGCCTCAGAGTTTCTGTAGGCCTATTGGTAGCCTCTCTGACCAGTTTCCTCCTGGTTCTTTCATCTAGTTTGCTCAGTTGCTCTTCATTTTTAGGCACTTTTAGGCACTGACAAATTTGTCAATTTTGCCGATCTGCAGACAGCCCTAAAGCGGAAATAAACTCTGCCATCCTTTACAACCAAGGAAGATGCTTCTGTTTATTCTGCAACTGCCATGGTGCTGCACATGTGATCATTTATGACACCAGCCATTTGATGGTTTGACGGTTTAATCAAGGAAAAAAGCAAATGTGACAGCAATCCCAGCATTCCAGGAATGTAACTGTGTTGAAACTGTTAAATCGAAGCTGAACTGGGTTCAGTTCAGCTTTATGATTTATTTCTGCTCAGGGGCTCTGGGCTTCAGCAAAATGGCAGCCTCCAGCAAGAAGAAACAGGAGCAATACTGGAGGCAATTTACAACACACACTCATTTTGGTAGCATAATTATTATAATGTGGAATGTATGTCCCCTGCTAGGGAACATTATATTTTCTCAAGTTGTTATGGGTAAAGTTCTGCGTCAAATCGTCGTTGCAGCGTTAAACTTGCAGTACCTCGCTGAACTAAACTTGCAGTAATGCAATGAAATATAGTGTGTTAAACGGACACTACACTCACACTGACTGAACTATCCCTAGATTCACACGAATGTAAAGATAAATGGTGGTCACACTACACTCACACTGACTGAACTATCCCCGGATTCACACTAATATAACAATGAATGATGGTCACTACACTCACACTGACTGAACTATCCCTAGATCCACACTAATGTAAAGATGAATAGTAGTCATTACACTCACACTGACTGAACTATCCCTAGATTCACACCAAACTGATGTTCTACACTGACAATACAATCAGAATAGCACATTATAGCACACTAATGCCCTGTACACACGATAGGATTTTCCGACAACAAAATCTATGTTTTTTTTTCTGATGGATGTTGGCTCAAAATTGTCTTGCATACACACGATCACACAAATCTTGTCAGAAATTCTGAATGTCAAGAATGCGGTGACGTACAGCATGTACGATGAGCCGAGAAAAATGAAGTTCAATAGCCAGTGCGGCTCTTCTGCTTGATTCCGAGCATGCGTGGAACTTTGTGCATTGGAATTGTGTACACACGATCGGAATTTATGACAACGGATTTTGTTGTCAGAAAATTTGAGAACCAGCTCTCAAATTTTGTGTGACGGAATTTCTGATGGAAAAAGTTAGATGGAGCCTACACACGATCAGAATTTCTGACAACAAGCTACCATCGAACATTTTTTCATCGGAAAATCCTATCATGTGTACGGGGCATAACTGTCTAGTAGCACTGAACAGAGCCCTGTTCTATCTCTCTCCATGCTGATATCACACTAAAAATTGCCGCTATTGAAAGAATACTTTTATAGTGTGGGGCGGGACTAAGAAAAATGAGCCATGATTGGATAGAGTCATCATGACAACCAATCGTGGCTCTAAAAGTGCTCTGTGCCCTGATTGGGCAAAACTTTCACTGCTTCAGCCAATCAGGGCTTTCAATGTATTGTGTGGCGGCGCAGTGCATTGTGGTCGTTCGGTGGCCCCGACAATGTCGGGTATTCGTCGAACGTGCAAACAGCCAATGTTCAGGCCAAACTCATGATCAGGCTGAACCATTCGTCCATCCCTAAGTGTGAGTATAGTGTGTCAGTATAGTGTAGTGTGTCAGTATAGTATGTCAGTTTAGTGTGAGTAAAGTGTAGTGTCAGTGTAGTGTGTAAGTGTAGTGCAGTGTTTAACACAGCATTACATAACATTTAGTGCTGTATACCCTTTTTCTTTTTTTGGTTGCTGCATGTTTGTTTGTTTTTGTCTCCTGCCTGCTTCAGTTTTTTTAAATTGCCAGCCACAGTTTTTCTGACTGCAACACTAGTGTTCCCCTTATTTATGTTTGTATTTATTTTTTTATTGTTTTTACATTTCTGTCAGCATCAGTCCTCAATTTAAAGTGCATCAATTACCACTTTTCATTCAATAAAGTGCATCCAATCACACACTTCCCAGTTTCTAGTAAATTTGGGTAATAAGCCCCCCATCATGTCTGGTGGCCAACAAGGAGAGGCAGACGTTCCCATGCTACTATGAGGGGGCCAGCAGTGTCTGTGTCCACAAAAAAAAGGTGGACGTGGTCCATCCTCAGGCTGGGCACATTTGTCTCCGTTTAGCCCTAGCATCATGCATGGAGGAGTCAGCTGAATTATTTGAACACAGCGCCAGCCGCTTGCTTCTTGAGGATGCACAGACATTACTTGATTCTGATGTTGGTTCTGAGGTAGAGGAAAGGAGTAACATGAGCCTACAGAGAGGGGAGAACACTGATAAACAATGAATTGGCAGTCAGGTTCCCCCAGCCGAAGCGTATTGCCAAGTTGGCTCCAGTGATGATGAGGATGGAAGGGATGATGATGATGATAAGGACACTGACATGACTTGGGTGCCGGATAGAGCAGAGGAGGAAAGTGAGGGGGGAGGCACAACCCCAGTAAGGCAGGATGTCCTCCAGAGGCATCTATCATGGAAGAGTAGAGAGCAGCCACCCAATTCCATCAGATTGTGTTATCTCCCAGCCCACTTCCAACAGCCCAGCTGTGTGGGAATTTTTTAGCATATGTACAGCCAATCGCACTGTTGCAATTTGCAATCTCTGCCACAAGCAGATCAAGTGAGAGTGACAAAAACACCAGCCATTCCGGTACCACATGCTGGATGAGGCATTTAACCTCCCAACACTCAGCCCGTTGGCAGGAGCACCGCTATATCTCATGACCTCTCAACAGCCTCCACTGACAGGGATGATGCTCTAGCAAAGGGTGTCACAGGTCCTTGCAACACATCTGCCAGAAGCACACCACCAGCTGTAGAGAAGGGCAGGCAAATTTCTCTGCCCAAGCTACTGCATCGAAAAAAAAAAAAAAAACTCCCTGCCACCCACATGCCCAGCGTCTAATTCCAGTTTGTCCAAATAAAGAAAGCTTGCAGGAAAAATCTATTTAAATTTAATGTTGTGTTCTTTATAAATGTCAATTTTTCTGCAGCAGGTTCTATCCATGACAGATATGCCACTTTACAGGCAGACTAAGGCACTATATTTAAAGGAATTTTTCATTTTTATTGTTTCACATTAAGCATCATTAAAATCATTGCTCCTTTAAAAACAATCGTTTTAATCGTTTTAAACGTTTTTCTTTTTGCATTGGTTCATGTCCCCCAGGGCAGTACCCAGGCCCCCATACCTTTTTTATGGCCAATAACTTGCATATAAGCCTTCAAAATAGGGACTTTTGATTTTTCAAGTTTGGGTCCCATAGACTTCAATGGGGTTCGCAGTTCGGGTCCGAACTTTTGCGATGTTCGAGAGTTCTGGCGTGAACCGAGTGGTGTTCAGCCCATCTCTAGAGACGACCTTGTCTAGTTCTTTTTTTTTTATTTTTATTGATGCAAAGAAAGTGTTGTTCATTTTCATTTTGGCTTGGGGATTTTGGTATAGGGAGGAGATCCAGGTCGGCTTCTCTGCCCGGCATGCAGCCTACCTGTTCTGAGTCCAATGATGAGCCAATTGGTTATCTACAATTCATATATCATTTTTAAAATCTGCAGCAAGATCTGGATCATTCCTAAAAAATACCAAGAAGAAATGTTGACATCCCTAATTTATTAGTAACATGCTGTAACTTAAAGCTTTCAATATGGTGCAGTCATCACAAGGGACCCAATATTATCTCTTCTAGCTAAACAGACTGGAGACCACTCAAAAATGCAATGTGCATTAGAGATGGGTGGAACGACCACCTGTTCGGTTTGCGTTCGAACATTGCAGAAGTTCGGAACCTAATAACAAACCCCATTGAAGTCTATGGGACCCGAACTAGAAAAATCAAAAGTCACTATTTTGAAGGCTTATACAGTATGTAAGTAATTGGGCATACACTGGTTATGGGGGTCCAGTTACTGCCCTGGAGGACATGTATCAATGAAAAAAAAGTTTGTAAAAAACATAATTTTTAAATGAGCAGTGATGCTTAAAGTGATGATAAAGTCTTGTTTTTTTCTTTAAAAATAACACACATGTTATACTTACCTGCTCTGTGCAGTGGATTTGCACAGAGCAGCCCTGATCCTTCTTTTCTCAGGTCCCTCTTTGCTGCTTCTGGCCCCTCCTTCCTGTCGAATGCCCCCATAGCAAGCAGCTTGCTATTAAGGCACCCGTTTCAAGTCATAGCTCTGTGTGTCCATTAAGACACAGAGCTGCAGTTTGGCCCTGCCCCCTCTCTCTCCTAATTGACTAACTGACTTTGATTGACAGCAGCAGGAGCCAACGGCACTACTGCTGTGTCTCAGCCAATCAGGAGGGAGCGTCCCAGATGGCTAAGACACTTGTGGACATCGCTGGACAGAGATGAGGCTAAGGTAAGTATTAGTGGGGCTGAGGGGGGCTGCTGCACACAGAAAGCTTTTTATCTTAATGCATAGAATGCATTAGGATAAAAAACCGTCTGACTTTACAACCCCCTTAAAGTGAAACCATCAAAATGTAATGTTGCACATCTGTACCGTGTATAGAGCCTGCTGCAGCAATAATGATATTTATAAAGCCAAAAAAATGACATTTTTCATTCAAGCTTTATTTTATAAACAACGACTTGGGGAGCCAATCTGTATGATGAGGCCACAGTGTAGTACACAGTAATTTTTTGGGATAAATTCTGGTGTCTCCATTGCAATCTTTGGATAGAAGTGACAGGTGCGGAAAAATGGGCTTTGAGTGTTGGTGGTACCTTCACACCTTAACCCTATAGCGGTAGTCTTGATGAAAGCAAGAATTGGCCTTGCTGTCAAAGATTGAAATGATATGCACCTGTCAAACAGGTGTGCATAAATTGGTCTTTGGAGGTCCGTGGTGCCTTCATACTGCCATTGCCACAGTGTAGATAGCATGAGCCTTAGCATTCATGTGTTGGTCAGCATGTTTATTTGAACACCACCATGGGGGGGGGGGTTCCAAAGGTAAGAAAATCTTTATTATAATTGTGATTAATTTTATTAAGTATGGCAATTAGTATTTGCTTAATCATATTTTAGAACTTTCTGGTAGTCAATTTTATTATTTGCAAATAGTGTTTGAATAATAGATGCCCCTATGTATTGGACCTATGAGAAGTAGGGCATCAATAAACACCCTACCGATTCTTAGAAAGTATCTTACTGTAAGCTGATTTGCACTAACAGAATTACATGACAGAAGTATTTAAAGTGAGTGTAAAGTCTTGTTTTAAAAAATAAAATAACAAACATGTTATAATTACCTGCCCTGTTGCAGTGGTTTTGCACAGAGCAGCCTGGATTCTCCTTTTCTCGGGTCCCTCTTCACTGCTCCTGGCACCTCTCTCCTGTCGAGTACCCCCACAGCTAGCAACTTGCTATGGGGGCACCTGAGCCGAGTCACAGCTCCATGTGTCCATTCAAACACGGAGCCCTGACCCGGATGTCCCCTCTTTACCCTGATTGGCTAACTGATTTTGATCGATAGCCACGGGAGCCAATAGTACCGCTGCTGTGTCTAATGCCCCGTACACACGGTCGGATTTTCCAATGGAAAATGTCCGATCGGAGCATGTTGTCGGAAATTCCGACCGTGTGTGGGCTCCATCGGACATTTTCCATCGGATTTTCCGACACACAAAGTTGGAGAGCAGGAGATAAAATTTTCCGACAATAAAATCCGTTGTCGGAGTGACCGGAAGCCGAGCAAGATGGAAGCCTGATCTCCCTGCTCTCTGAGCCCGCAGCGAGAAAGGCAATTTTGGGGGCGATTATCCGCAATTTTATGGGCAAATCACGGACCACCCGCTCCTCCAAATACAGGGGATCACCGAATCCCCCTCCGGGTGCCTCCACAGACCTCCGCTCCTACTTCACCCAGCCGGACGCATCTCGGAACGAGGAGGCCAACATGGCGCCGGTCACTTCCGCGCCTCACCACCGGAGCTCCTCTCAGGCTCCACAGCCCGCTCCGGACCGACTGCAACATGCGGGGGACCCTCCACTGGAGGAGGCGATCTCCCAGGAGAGCATCCCTCACACCGAAGCGGTGAGTTCTTCCCCACATGCCGGCGTCCAGACGGCACAAACACATGGGCCGCCATCAGCCACGCTCCCTATCTCCGCCCCGCCATACACGCAGTGCTCAGCAGCATTTCCGAGGCTGCTGCGAACGACATCTGACCCCCAGATCCAGAGCCAGGACCCCACATCCCCGCTCTCCTCAGACCTCTCCCAGGACTATCCACCACTACCTAGGCCTGCAGGCCCCCCTGCCAGAGCGCATCAGCTCCCTGAGGGAACATAGGACAGTGCCTGGACCATCACGGTCACATCCCCTCCACCTAAAGCGCAGAGATTATCCCGTTCCAGAGACTCTAGCACATCCAGACACCACCCATCCTCCATGCCTTCATATGCACAGAAGGCAGGAGCCCTGACCTTACTCACAACAGGGGCTAGCCCCCCCCACCAGCGACAGGCCGAAACTTGGTCAGACCCATGGGACTCCCCAGCAACTGGAATACAATCAAACAGGGAGGAGGGAATCACATACCCCAATGCCACTCCACCTGGCAGATCATCACCCAACCATGGTACCACAGGGGATCCACCTTTACATCCTCAGTGGCAAGCATATTTACAAGCCATACCTACAAAGGAAGATTTCAGACAACTCATTGAGGATGTGAAATCCACCTGCCGCACAGAAATCCAAGTACTCCAAACGGGGCTCAAACACCTGGCAGACAGGATGGAAATGGCTGAAGAAGAGATACAAGAAACCAAACTGGCGGTCCATAGGACACAACTCCAGGGAGCTGACCACAGAGAAATGTTGAGAGATATGCAAAGACACGTGGAAGACCTGGACAATCGAGGACGCCGCAACAACATAAGAGTGAGAGGCATCCCGGAGGCGGAGGGACCCGAGGACCTCCAAACAATCCTACAATCTGTCTTTAATAATTTAATTGGGGAGCCACCTAACAAACACATTGAAATGGACAGAGCTCACAGAGCGCTTCGCCCTAAAGGCGCCACCGCTAAACCGAGAGATATCATTTGTAGAGTCAGCTCCTACCCCATCAAGGAAGAAATCATGAAGCGGGCCCGCTTGGCTCGTAAAGTGACTTTTGATGATGTCCAGATACAACTGTACCCAGATCTCTCCTGGATCACCCTGCAAAAACGCAGACTTCTCCAGCCGCTACTACAGTTACTGCAGAAAGAGAACATCACCTATCGCTGGGGTTTCCCCTTCAGCCTCACGGCAAAACACCAGGGCAAATCCGCGGTAATGAGGTATCCAGAAGATCTGCGCACCTTTTGTAACATTCTTGAAATCCCGGCACCAAAGCTACCAGACTGGGACATTGTAGCAACCCCACCACCACCGCCTACAGTCTGGCAGAAAGTGCCTCCCTCCAACCGGTCCCGGGACTCTGACCCGCAACGCAAGCCCACCAAGCAAAAGAACCGCTGAGATGCAACCACTGTGACTCTTTATATCTGCAGGACCTTAGCTTTTAGGCTCAATATATACCCCCAGTTAGACTGCAGTTTACTTTAGTTTGTTTTAAGCAATTTCAGCTTAGGACCCCCAAGATTGACCTCCCATGCTGAAATTCACTTCATCACCTAGGGCTTAACTCAGATGAGCTCCGGAGAGATGGGTATAAACCCAGTTCACTACCACCCCCCCCCTGATAGATAGATAGATATCAGTGCAGGGTCATAGACTATGTGCTGTAGAATAATTGTTTTTGGCTGGCTACGGGCTCCCGGGTGCCCCTTCCCACTCCTCCTTCTTGGGGTGGAGGGGCTCAGGGGAATCCGTCCAGACCTGGGCCCGTTGGCCTCTATAGGTTTATTAGGAATGTATGTTCTCCATGTTCCTTACTCACTAACAGTGTTTTTCTCTCTCTCTAACTATCCTCCTTCCTTTTCTTCCCAGCCATCATCAAGCCTACCCAGCAACCACCGTACAGAGTCTTGGTCTCCTCCCGGAGAGTGCCTGCCCAAGCCCCAGTCCGGACTGCAGATGCATCAACACCAGGTGAGCACCTACTCACACAACCCCACACACTACCATGGCTAAGATACTCTCATTAAATGTACATGGATTAAACTCCAATAAAAAAAGGCATCTGGCACTGAGGGAATTCAGGCAGTCAGGGGCTGATATTATTATGGTCCAGGAGACCCACTATGATAGGGGGGGCTCCTTCGCGTTCGCCTCCAGGCACTACTCTCAGATCTATATGGCTTCGGGCACCCATAAAAAGGCAGGAGTGGCCATACTTATTAAGAGGGGGGCCCCCTTCACCTGTGTGACCCAGCATTACGACCCACATGGCCACTTCATAATTTTACAGGGACAATGGCAGTCACAGGACATTACCTTATGCACCTTGTATGCTCCGAATGTCAAACAGCACAGTTTTCTGTCCAAGGTGTATACCCGCCTCTTTAAAACAACACCTAAGGTTCTGATAATAGGAGGCGACTTCAACCTTACCCACTCATCTTACACAGATCGCCAGACGGTGGGCCCCCAAACAACCTCGCCCAGAGTACTCAGAGACTCGAGACTATTCAGGCAAATCTCCAGACGATATGCGCTCTTTGATGCGTGGAGGGCTCTCCATCCAGGCGATCGACAATACACATTCTATTCAGCCCCTCATCGCACCCACTCCAGGATAGACTACTTTTTTGTTAATAATCACACTCTGCAGCTCACCCACACGGCTCAAATTCTCCCGATCTCATGGTCTGACCATGCCCCTATCTTGCTCACCATAGACCTTGGCACTGCCTTCCGTAGGCCTTATAATTGGAAGCTTAACACCTTCCTCCTCCAACACCAGCCCTCCCTGACGGAATTAAATTCCACTCTACAACTATATTTCAAAGAGAATAATAACCAGGAGGTCTCCGCTACCACGCTCTGGGAAGCCCATAAGGCAGTTCTCCGAGGTAAATGTATAACGCTCTCCACAGCGCTTAAAAAAGACGCCCTAACTGCAAAAGTGAAAGCGGAAAAAGAACTTAGAGTATTAGAACACAAGCTCCAAACTAACCCCACAATACCTTTACTTAAAAAAATAACTAACCTTCGTATGACTCTTAAGGACCTAGCCTTAGGTCAGGTAGAGAAAGCCTTGACCAGACTAAAACAATTATTTTATGACAAGGGTAATAAGGCCCACTCTCTCCTAGCCAACAAACTCCGTGAACGTACCCACATGCTATCCCCGAATCAGATTAAAAACAGGGGAGGTCAGATGTTATCCCACCCAGTGGACATCGCCCGAACTTTTGCAGAATTCTACAAAGACCTATACAACAGTCCCGACATACCCAGTAACCCTCCCTCTCCAGACCTGACTCAAAAGATGCGACAATATTTGGAGCAAAGTGGAATTCCACATCTCCAATCATCTGACCTGCTATCGCTTAATGCACAGATAACAGAAGAGGAAATAGAACTGACTGTCAAAAACCTACCATCCCATAAAGCCCCTGGCCCAGATGGCTTTCCTTATGAATATTATAAGGCATTTCTCCCTCAGCTGCTTCCCTATATGTGCAAGCTGTTTAATACCTTCCTCCATGACACCCCCATCCCAGTAGACATGCAGCGATCCTTCATCACCTTAATTCCCAAACCAGACAAAGACCCGTCCCTCTGCGCCAATTACAGACCCATTGCACTCCTGAACTCAGACCTGAAAATTTTCACCAAACTTTTATCCAACCGCCTAAATATGATCCTTCCGTCTCTGATCCACAAGGATCAGGTGGGGTTCGTCCCACTGTGGCAAGCAAGTGATAACACCAGAAGGGTGATCGACCTGGTGGACGTGGCGGACAGGGAGGGCTCCGCCACTATACTACTGAGCCTTGACGCCGAAAAGGCTTTTGACCATTTGGGGTGGCCCTTCCTGTTCGCCACACTGACCCACATGGGCTTCTGTGGACCCTTTATGCGAGCGATCAGGCACCTTTACTCCAACCCCACCTCACAGGTCAGAACCCCCTTTGCACTCTCCACACCCTTCTCGGTGGCGAACGGCACCAGACAGGGGTGTCCGCTGTCGCCCCTATTATTTGCACTGTGCGTGGAACCTTTGGCCGCCTCGATCCGGAACAATCCGGACATACGGGGGATAATGGTCAGGGATAGGGAATTTAAAATCTCTCTATTTGCCGATGACATTATCCTTACACTAACCCATCCTCATCTCACCCTCCCGGTTCTACATAGGGAATTAGACAATTTTAGAGCTCTCTCAGGCTATAAAATCAATGCATTAAAATCGGAGGCCCTACCTTTACATATCCCTGAAGCTGAACTAGCACTCTTAAAAGCCAACTTCCATTACAACTGGAAAACGACAGCTCTAAAGTACCTAGGGACATACATCACCCCCAAATATGCCACCCTATACCAAGAAAACTTTCCTCCCCTCTTCCATTCTGTCAGAACATTACTGACACAGTGGAAAAAGCATCATATCTCCCTTTTGGGCCGTATAGCCTCTATTAAGATGACCATCCTCCCGAAGCTCCTATATCTTTTCCAAACCCTTCCTATCCCAATACCACTTAAACACTTGAAAAAGCTCCAGTCGGAGCTACTCCAATTTGTCTGGAACTATAAAAGGCATAGAATACCGAAGACGGTGATGCTGGCGTCGCGCAGGGAGGGAGGACTAGCTTTCCCCGACATTACTAAATACTACCAGGCTGCGCAATTAAGAGCGATAGCCTCATGGTTCACTCAAAAATCATTTAATAAATGGACCGAAATCGAAAAGCTTTGGCTAGCTCCAATACACCCGAACAACCTTCTGTGGAGTGCGGAGGCGGAGGTGCCCCCCGGGCGGATGCTGGGCCCCATGTCATTGTTACGACGAACTTGGCGTGCACTGGCCCGACCTCACAAATTGTCCTCAGAGAGATCACCACTGACCTCTTTTATCTGCAATCCCAAAGTGCCAGATAGCCTCACACACCAGATGTCTCACCCTTGGTCCTCTAGAAATTTATTTCATTTTGGAAGTATAGTGGAACCTAGAACTCGTAAATTATTATCTTTTTCAGAATTACAAGCAAAATACGACCTACCAAAACAGGCATTCTACGGATATCTACAAATTAGGCACTACGCACTGACTATAACCCCGAACCTGCAGTTCTCCCCACCATCCCCCTTTGAATCTATAATACTAGAGGGGAATGCACAGAAAGGGGTCATTTCGGGAATTTATAAGATCCTAAATGCCATCTCCCTAGAGGAGCAGGGAAAACACTCATACATGCTTAAATGGGAGAAAATCCTTGAAGAAGAACTACCTCTAGCACAATGGCAGACGATCTGGAATCAAACAGCAAAGAGTTCAATGTGCACCCTTTATAAGGAAAATGCATACAAAATTCTGTTTTTCTGGTATATGACTCCGGATGTACTCCATGCAATTTTCCCTGCTACCTCAGACCGGTGTTGGCGCTGTCAGGGAGCAAGGGGCACCCTCATACATATCTACTGGGAGTGCCCACTGATTGTCCCCTTTTGGGATAAAGTCCAGCATCTATTGTCCCACCTTTTGGAACTACAGGTCCAAGCTTCTCCAAAGTTCTTTTTACTAGGACTATCACCACTCAGGCTCCGCACACCATATAAGAAACTAGTAAGGCATATACTCACAGCGGCCAGATGTCTAATAGCTCTAAACTGGAAACGCTGTTCCCCACCCTCTCCTGAAGATCTTTACTCCAGAATTAAAGACGTTGAACTGATGGAGAGAATGACGGCTAGAATGCAGGACGGACTGGAGGCACACAATGGGGTGTGGGAGCTGTGGCACCTCCGGGAGGACCCACCATGACCAGGTACCAACCCTACTTAGATGGCTTACTTTATACTTTCCACCCTCTCTCCTTCTTTCCCTCTTCCTTCCCTTCTACTCGTTCCTCTACAACATAGTTATTACAGATTTGAATTCTCATAGGCATTGCCTTACTTTAATGTAATTGAATTAACATTCTCTACTCACAAAAGGAATGGCTAGCAGTTAAACAATGAGATATCTTTGAAACTTAATATGATCTCAAAACCCCTATATCATAAGTATATGTTTGATTGTGGATAAGATATGTTGAATAATATTTACAATTTTCCATGCTCCTTTATTCTGTATTGCAACCAAGAATGAAACAATAATAAAAACTGTTATTTGGCAAAAAAAAATCCGTTGTCGGAAATTCCGATCGTGTGTACACAAATCCGACGGACAAAGTGCCACGCATGCTCAGAATAAATAAAGAGATGAAAGCTATTGGCCACTGCCCCGTTTATAGTCCCGACGTACGTGTTTTATGTCACCGCGTTTAGAACAATCGGATTTTCCGACAACTTTGTGTGACCGTGTGTATGCAAGACAAGTTTGAGCCAACATCCGTCAGAAAAAATCCTAGGATTTTGTTGTCGGAATGTCCGAACAAAGTCCAACCGTGTGTACGGGGCATAAGCCAATCAGGAGGAGAGTCCCGGAAGAATATTCTGCCTTTACAACTCCTAAAATGGTAATCAATTTGCCATGAATTTCGGCACTCATTATTGTATAACTAAAAAGTAACCTGATCACATACATGCAAAATAAACACATTTTAATTAATAAAAAAATGCATTTCTGTATAAGAGCCACAGCAGTAAAAATGTTACCTCAAATAACAGTTTCACAAAAGAGTTCTGAAAGTGCAGCTGATAAGTAGTCGACATGAATGAACTAAATGTCATTATGATTGCTCAGTTACATGATATATCCTAAAATTATTTCCATTTTCAGACAGCATGTGTGCTGTGTTCATTCCTTAACAATGTCCCCTGTCCAAGTCTATGATACCAATCTCTGCTTTTATTATTCTACTGTCATTTAGATTAGAGTTTGCCAATAGAAATGAGCGGATATTAGGCTTTTATTTTATATGTTCCTGCAGAGCTTTTGTTGCTATCTTTTGTATACTTTTAAAACGTATTCTAGTCTAATTTAATTATTGGCCTAGGATAATAGGATTACATATGGATGACATGACATTTCAAAGTGACATGTTTAGCTGTTGTTGGATATCTAGTTGACAATTTCATTTCTGTGTTGTAATGGTGACTGATAAATTAAAGGAAGGTTTTATTTTTAAAAACCATGTAAAATATCAGAGTTAATTACATTTTTGCATGTGTTAATTAATAATAATAATGGAATGTTGTACTCCGTGAGAACACATGCCTACTGATATTTATCTAAATTAAAAAAAATAAACTGGATTGCTGTAAAGAAAATTGGTATTTAAGACATCAAGCTTTTAAAAGCAGAGTCTATGGAGACAGGTGAAAGAATATTTGTTTAATGTGTTTTCCACAGAGTTTCTATGCCGAATGATATTTACAGTGTGAAAAAATAATAATCTGTATCTTTTGTTTTGGATGCACCATAGGCCCAAATAGAGATGCTGCCTCTCTGTAGACTTGCAAGTAGATGGCGTCTCCATTAGGTATGAGTGGAATGATAAATCAGCAAAGAGCACATATGATCTCAAGCCTGCCTAATTTAGGGTCTGTGGAGGAGGTCATTATTGAGAATATATACAGTATAGGATGAAGAGGGCAAGAGGTGGTATTTAGCCCCAGCTAGAGGGTACGAATTTTATAGTGAAGTGGTGGCATCTTATCTGGTATCACATGACACAGAAAGAAAATCTAGAGAAAGAATGAATCAGACTTTTAAGTTACCCCTTGTGTACACAAAATATTTTCTATAAATATATAGAAAATTTTATGAAAATATATATTTTTATTATACATAAATACAATGGATAGATACAACTCATAATGTTTTTGAAGCTTGTTACAAATGTTGCTTCTTTAGGAGTATTATAGTGATTTAGCTATAATAATCATAAACACATGTTATAACACTTTTGATTTATTAATTGCATAGTTATAGTTCGCACTAATAAGCCCTCATTTATTTAAATTTATAACTATTCCTTAAACTGACCAATAATGTTCTTTGCTTGTGACTAGCATACAGAAAATGTAATCTTCTACTGACTTTGGGCTTTATAATGTCATCTTCTCTTTTTTTACTGATTGTAACAAAGGAATAGGACCTGGTTGTCACCTAAAGGTTCCTATAAATGTGGACTTAGGCCTTCTCAGTCTGATGTGCCCAGACTTGGACATCCATCTCTAACTGCAGATATCTGCTCAATGTGTGGATACATTCAAAACTGCAAGGTATGCTACAATGTGGAATGCTAAAAAAAATGTCTTCCAAAGCATTGGGGATATTTGGTCCAGATTTAACAGTATCTGCCAGTGTGCGAAAATCCTTATGACACCTTTAGCAGTCTTCATTGTTATATTACATTGGAAGGTAAAGGATTGCTATTTTTTATTGCAAGTCTAAGCACATGGGATATCTAGGCAGTGCATGTTATATGAGGTTTGCCAATTAATGATGATAACACAACATCCAGTGTCAAATTCATCAATGTTGCAAGAGAGTTTTATTGACGGTGTTTTTGTCAGTGCTCCTGTGTGAACACCATTTGAATCCATGGGAACTCCAATGGAAATAAAACAACCTGTTTGACATATGAGACATATCAGCTTCAAATAATAATTTATTAGAAAACAAGTAACAAGAGTACAAATACAAAGTTCTATTTTTTCTGCAGATTGTCCCATTTATCTTGACAAAAAAAAAGTTTCTATTACAACACATCATGAAATTATTTACAGATTAAATTAAGATTTTAGTAAAATCTGCATACCGTATATACTCGAGTATAAGCTGACCCAAATATAAGCCGAGGCATCTAATTTTACCACAAAAAACTGGGAAAACTTATTGACTCAAGCATAAGCCTAGGGTGAGAAATGCGCAGCTACTGTAAGTGGAAAAGAGGGTCAACAATGCTCATTTGCAGCCTCACTGTGTCCATTTGCAGCCATAGGTCCCCCGAACTTCAAACTTGGTAGTTAAGGGTTCCTAGATGCCCCCTAGCTGTAGCCAAAATTTGGGGTCTCTGGACCCAAAGGGTCCCGAAATGACATTGCTGCAGATGGACACCATTGACCGATTTTGGGGCCCCATATCTCAGGGGCATTTGGTGCTAGGAACCCAAAATTTGGTGTACAAACCTAGAGGACCTAGCACTACAACATATCCAAAGCTGGGGTTCCTAGCACCATGTGGCCCAGAGATAAAGGGCCCCAAATTCGGTTCAGAAAATGTTGAGCACTTTTCTGCAGCAGAGAATGACATTTTCTGAACTGACTTTGGGGCCCCGTATCTCGGGTCCACTTGGTGCTCGGAATCCCAGCTTTGGATTTATTGTAGTGCTAGGTCCACTGGGTTTTCACACCAAATTTGGGGTTCCTAGCACCAAGTGGCCCCTGAGATATGGGGCCCCGAAGTGGGTTCGGAAAATGTAATTTTCTGCTGCAGAAAAGTGCTTGACTCGAGTATAAGCCGAGGGGGGCATTTTCAGCACAAAAAAATGTGCTGAAAAACTCGGCTTATACTCGAGTATATACGGTATGTTGTTTTTAAAAGCTTACACTGCAACAAAACTAAGGAATAAAATGAACACATTTTGCAAGTACTTAAAAAATTGTTAAAGGATAACTAGACTTTTGTCTAGTTACTCTTTAAATTACCCTCTCCCTAACATCCCCTAACATTTTATACTTAAGCTCCACTCCCATGGGGATCCACAAAGCCATCTATGCAAACACAGTTTTTCACTTTTTCATGATATTTAAATTTACTGGTGATTTTTGTTCTGACTATAATTATTTAGATATTAATATGCATTTCATCACTTATCAGCCTGAAACATGCAATAAAGCAATTAAAAACGCAATTCTAAGAACCAGGCTTTCAATTTATATATTGTTACATATACCAATTAGCTTTTTTGCTTAATAATGGGTGGGTTATTTTAAAATCATGAAACTAATGACTTACCTAAAGAGTCATGTACCACAAAGATGAGAGGTACATAATATCACATTTATAGAAACATGCAGGAAACAATACAGTGTGATCTGCTAAGGCCATATTGAGCAATATTCACAACAAGCTTAAGAGGATATTAATTAGCAGAAGGAGAATATGTTCTTAGTTCAACCAGTGATTAACCTAGTATTCACTATATCTAAGAAAAATATCATGCAATTAAAATTTAGAAGGTCAAGTAAAAGATAACCCCAAGCTAATCCAAGATGTGATGATAAGATGTAAATTGATATAAAAAATAAATATTCCCACGCTACCTGACCTAAGAAAAGAACCCGATACTTGCAGCAAGCACCGGATTGGTCAAACAATAGACAAAAAATAAAAATACTATAAAATCAATGGATGGTATTTTTTTATGTTCCCTTGAGGTTTAAAAAAAAAACAGCTCAAGCCACAGTACTCCCTACTTTTTTAAATATTAAAAGGTTAATTAACATTTTCCATAGAATGCAAAGTATAGAAACAGTATAAGTAAGGATGGTCACAAACATTAGTTAAAGCGGTAATAATCCCAAAATGTAAAATATTGCAGCTATCCTATAGTACAAGTAAGGATGGTCACAAACATTAGTTAAAGCGGTAATAATCCCAAAATGTAAAATATTGCAGCTATCCTATAATGCTATCCTAGCATGTGGTAGCTGCATTTGTTTTGTTTTTTAGGCATGTTCCCCTCTATTTCCAACTGGTAACCCAGCAAGTGAAAGAAATTCCTTCTAGATTGGGACTTTAATGGCAACAACACTACCACAAGTTCAGTAAAATCAAATATTTTATTTAAATATGTAAAATATGATCAATCACACATGTAATGAACTGTAAAAACAAAGCAAAAGTATGATCAAAATTGCAAACATTACATAAATAACATGTTGTACATATATTGTAATAAATGGTTACTTTACAATATCCGAGAACAATCTTCGGTAATCGATGCGTTTCAGGTTCAAGCCTTTCTTCAGGAGTATTCATATAGGAGAATATATATTCGACAATTTGTCTAATAAGTAAGAAAAACAAAGCAAAATATTGTGATATAGACATATGATAGCAAGTATATTGAGTGAGAGCAAATCCCATGCTCATGTAGTAATTACTCACACAGCATAGGTGGTGCAATACTAAATGTACAAATGTTCAAACAGAGACTGAATCGTCACTGCATTAGATGGCATGGTTGGAGGTATAGTGTGGCCCCCAAAATCAACCAGCAAGCCCCATGGAGGTCTCCATGAGGAGTAGGTCACAAAACTGGGTAT
Source organism: Aquarana catesbeiana (assembly GCF_042186555.1). Classification (NCBI taxonomy): domain Eukaryota; kingdom Metazoa; phylum Chordata; class Amphibia; order Anura; family Ranidae; genus Aquarana; species Aquarana catesbeiana. Next base: position 292,719,703 of record NC_133326.1, read on the forward strand.
TTCAAAAGGTAACAGGAACTGTGGAAAGAAAAAAGGAGAGAGGGGGAATAACTAATTGTTCCCACCTCATCTTATATAATGGCTGAAGGATTGTACCACTGTCTATAAAAATAAGTATATATAGCAGAACACACAGTGCATGGTATATTTGTAGGCTCTTATATACTGATTGGGCTATTTACCTAGTTTAGTAGGAGAGGGATTTCACAGCATAGGCCAAAAAACAAGACTTTCCGCAGTCTTTCAGTAAAAAAACGTGTTGGGTACATATCATTCAATCCTCAAACTACAAAAATAAAAAATCCCCTCACACTCCCACCCCCAATGATGTCATAAACAGCACCCTATGAAACTAGTAGGATGGAGTTTATGCTCAGTTACACCACGCTAGTTTAAATGCGATCTGCAGATTATTTTATCCAGGAATATTTTATTCATGTTTTGTTGGACTTTTGGATTATCAATAAACCATCACGGTTTTATACTATGTGGCGATCTTTTCCTCTTTTTTGCACCTTACCTGTGAGTGAGAAAGAAAGGGAATAACCAGTGGAGCTGATATCAACATCACCCTATCTACATCCAGAGGACAGATCTCTGTTGTATGAACCCATGCTATACTAGGCTCCTATAATGTGGAGTCTAGCTATCCCATAAGGACACAGCCATTTTTGCTTATCATGGTGAAAGGTGCACTTTGGGTGTCTAGTCATTTAGCATCCATGAGATACGACTGCTAAGGATATTCCACACATCACTTGTTTTGGACTTTTTATGGACTGATCACTGTTATTAATTCATTTATATTTGGTTTTCACACTTGTACTAGCATGGCAATCTTTATTTTTTATTGTCTTTACACAAAGTTCTATTGTGTGATTGTCAGCTGCTGTTTTTTGATTTATTACTTTCTCCTGTGCAATTACTACACATTTTTCCAACCAAAGAAGATAGATAGAAAGCTAGAGTAGTCAGAGTAATTATAAGTATGTAGGGGTTAGGAAAGACAGGAAAGGGAGGGGTTAGGTAAGCACTGAGAGGAGCAACTGTCCTGCCTAGGTTATGATGGAAAGAGCTATGGTATAATGCAATTCTCACTTTGAACACAGAGCTATTCCCCAAAGTACCTCTTCTTCAGCCACATGATGTCCTTACTCTTTTGGGATAAAGGATTACCTACAGTATGTTATTCAGCCTAAAAGACTGAGGTATAACTGTCAGCATGGAGCCCTGCACTCTCAGTGTGTGCTGGTGTAATTATGTCAGTGTTGCTTACTGTATTATTGAGGACTGCCCACTGGGAACTCCTTGCATCAGGTGACAGGAATTAAAAAACTGAACATGATTAAAAAAACAAATTAGAAATTAACATAACATACAGCTGTAAGGGGGGCTCAAAAGGAGTCCTGGGGTGAGCCTGGAGTTGGGCTATAGAGTAAATGTAAACACTAAATGAGCTTTTAGGTTTATGTATTTAGAACTGCATACATTTACAGTACATATACTTTAACTTGTACATGCCCATTAAAAATACATTTTGTAAGGTTCAAAAACAGCAAGCAAATTTTAAACATATTGTATGTGATTTAAACAGTAAGTGAAACATTTAGCAGATGGTCCTACAAACAGAATGAAAATCATATAAATATAGCGCTCAGCATTAAAAGACAAGTTGAACAGGTTGTAAATCTTAACCAAAAAAAAACCTTTAAAAAAACTCTTTAGTACCATTTAAACAATATTTACTGTATTCTAAGCACAAACTGCTTTGAATTTACCTGAGATTTGGGAGGCAGAGATGTGATGTTACGAGATCACAAACACCAACATGATTAAGAACATGAACAAAGCAAAAAAAAAAAAGGCCTAGTGCTTTCAGCTAGGGGAGAGAGAGAAAGCAGAAGGGGGTAGACACATATTCTTTGGCAATGAATTACTGGGAGACCTGTGCATGTTTCTCCTCTGCACAGCCTTTGTCAATCACAAGAGAAAGGGAGGACCGTCACCCCTGACTACCTGGTGTCGGAATAAATCAGTTCAGCACAGCAGAGATGATTGCTGGAGAACAATGCTTCTAGAAGTGAAACTAAGCTCACATACTCAGGGGCAGTAAACTTTATTCAATAGTATGATCAGATTGTTTTATGTTTTCCAGGAAACACTTTAAATATTGTGGCAGGTATAAGTAGTGTAAAACAAAGGGGAACTCAAAGATATATATGGCTGGTAAATGAGTTATGTACAGTATATGTCTAGAGCAAGTAAAAAAAAAAAAACTGTAAAAAATTGAACTTTTTCTTCTAGTGCCAAATATGTTTGGTTTGAGAACCCTAATAAACCACTGTTTGGGCCATAGATAAAAATGATCTTGTAGAGAATGTCAACAGTTCAGACAAGAAGAGTTTTGAAATACTGTTCAACCAGGAAAACAAGGTTAACACAAGTGTTCAAATAACCAATTGTGAAACCATTTAAGTGTAGCGCACTACACCCATAGGAGCTGCTGGTTTAGTTGTACAATCTGCCATTCACCCATACTGCCATACACACCACAACCCATGAGATAGAAAGAGTACATGTTAGGATTTTTTACTTGGTCTTTATTTGAGAGAATAACTTGAAGAGATCTAGAGATTATGAGATGCCCATGAACGTTTCAGAAGAATAGGTTATCATCCACGGCCTTGGCCGTTTCAGTGGATTTCCCCTGTCTAGTCCTTACGGCAAACTATTGATTCCAGTTAACAAGATAAATCACTCTGAATGATTCCCCCTGTATTGGTTCTCACTGCGGACTATTGCTTCTTCTGTTATCAATCTGGCTGAAGATTTACTACTCTGAATAGTTCCTCTGCCCAACTGGTTATGCTTCATTTGGGGTATTAATTCTTTAAGGTCAAATACCTGCACAGTCTTCTTCATGATCCGCATACCAACACCCTTTTGGGGTATCTATTCTTTAAGGTCTAATCCCTGCACCGCCTTCTCCATGACCCGCATATTAACATCCTTCAATCTCTAAAAGCGCTTGATACTGTATTCCTTGAATGCAAAGTATAAAATAATAATAATAGTTTCATTAGCTCCTCTGGGTTTGCACTCCCTTTGCTCTTTCCCAATCAACAGTCCATGTTCTACTCACAGAAAGTTGATCACCCAGTTCTTCTTCCTCCGCTTTGCTCCTACTTCCTCCTTCTTCGACCGGCACATTCCCACCTGGGAACGCCCAGTATCTTCTCAGCGACTACATGCTGACTTCTTCCCCAGGGTCTAGGCACTTGGCCCCCCTGGATTCTCCTCTGGCACCAGGGCACCAGGATCTCTGAAATCCCGGGCCACTGGCTCCTCCAACTCCTCCAACTCCTCCCAGAGCATGTGACCCTCCCCTTTTATGAGAGACCTCCCATTGACCATGGAAATTAACCATTGGTCAATCCTCTCACATGGGTTTCCTGACACTCAGGTCTCAGCCCATCCTCTCTTTCCAGCAGAATACACTGTTAAGCAGAGAAGGTCTCCCTGAGCCCAAGTGTAGGTGGCCACACCCCCTTCTACTCTGATACTTCCAACCCTGAATAAACATCCAAGCCCAATAAAGAACACAGGCCTGGCTAAATCTACCTGTCACTATATTCTACACCAGGGATATGCAATTAGCGGACCAGCTGTTGCAGAACTACAAGTCCCATGAGGCATAGCAAGACTCTGACAGCCACAAGCATGACACCCAGGGGCAGAGGCATGATGGGACTTGTAGTTTTGCAACAGCTGGAGGTCCGCTAATTGCATATCCCTGTTCTACACTATCAAAATATACAATATATATATAAATATATATGTATATAAATATACAATAAAATAACTTGTCACATTGCTTATGTAGAGGGTGCTACATAAGCAATGTGACAAGTTAACTTCTTGAAGTGGAAATTCCCTCTCCTAATCAACATTTATTATTTTTAACCCTTACGCTGCTAGCATTAGTAAATAGATAGGAAGTATATCATATTTACTTGTCTTAAACTTTTTATTTACTTTTCTTCAGTTACTTCCTGGTTTCTTGCCTAGGCAAATGATGTCATACATCCCAGGAGTCTTCAGGAGGGGAGGAGAGGAGTTTTCTCAGCTAAGCACACTCTCCTGAATGCATGCCAGACTTTAAGGGCAGAGGGATTCCAGGAAGTAAATGCTACATTAATTATTTGCCCTTATTCAAGATAGCCACAACCAGAAATGCTAAGGGGGTGTTTTTCAAAGTAATTTATCAACAAAGTAAAGCATTGAGACATGGATGGATCGGGGTGTTTACTTTGAATTTTTTTTTTTAAATGTATTCTTTTTGGTTTGTGGTGCTTGGATGCAGTGAGGATCCGCTTTAACTTATCTGAGCTAATGAAAGACCTAAATAATGGTTAATCCATAAATTTATAAGAAGCTAGAGAGTGCACAATGGGAGAGACAACCAATCAATACAAATGGTACAAATACCAAATATACTAGTGCTCAATCTTACTCACTGAATATCTGTTGAAACATGTTTCCTAAAAGCCAGGGGGGTCTGAAAATGGCAGACTTAACAAAATATTTCCATACGTCACTTTTGTCCCAACTCATAACCCTCCATTTCCAACCCTCATACAACTTTATACACTCCCTCACTAAATAAACTTCAGCAAATCACCATCTGAAAAAATATTAGAAAAATATACTGAGATGCTCCAGAAGCTGATTGTCTTAATTTTCATAGTAGCTAGAACTGCTTAGATCCTGAAAGACTTATTCCATTCCTTTTGAAAGATCAGGTAAATTTAGTTTGGCTCCCCTGTAATCAGTGGAACAGGGATTAATTATCGAGGTCTGCTCAGCATTTTACAGGCTGCTGTTCTATTACTTCACCCTGTCGTCTAGAGACTGTATCCTTGCAAATACTGTACTGACTAGAGATGAGCCGAACACCCCCCGGTTCGGTTCGCACCAGAACCTGCGAACGGACCGAAAATTCGCACGAATATTAGAACCCCATTGACGTCTATGGGACTTGAACGTTTGAAATCAAAAGTGCTCATTTTAAAGGCTAATTTGCATGGTATTGTCCGTAAAAGGGTTTGGGGACCCGGGTCCTGCCCCAGGGGACATGTATCAATGCAAAAAAAAGTTTTAAAAACAGCCGTTTTTTCGTGAGCAGTGATTTTATTGATGCTTAAAGTAAAAAAAAAAAAGTGAAATATTCCTTTAAATATCGTACCTGGGGGGTGTCTATAGTATGCCTGTAAAGTGTTTCCCGTGCTTAGAACAGTCCCTGCAAAAAATGACATTTTTCAAGAAATAAAAGTCATTTAAAACTGCTTGCGGCTTTAATGTAATGTCGGGTCCTGGCAATATGGATGAAAATCAGTGAGACAAACAGCATGGGTACTCCCCAGTCCATTACCAGGCCCTTTGGGTCTTTTATGGATATTAAGGGGAACCCCACACCCAAATTAAAAAAGGAAAGGTGTGGGACCCCCAGGCCCTATATACTCTGAACAGCAGTATACAGGCGGTGCAAACAAGACAGGGACTGTAGGTTTGTTGTTAAGTAGAATCTGTTTGTAATTTTGAACTGGTACATTTTTACCGTGTTTAGCTCCAGCCAAAAAATCTATTTTAAGCTTTTTGGAAAACATAGGGAAGGGTTATCACCCCTGTGACATTTGTTTTGCTGTCTGTGCTCCTCTTCAGAAGATTTCACCTCACTTTTTGTCCCAATGACAAATGTTTTTTGAAAATTTTGGGTTTTTAGTGAAACAAGGATTGGTGATAAAGCTTCGGTGTAAAGGAGAAAAGTTTTTCTCATATTAACTCTTACAGGAGAGAATTTCCCTTCCTAGGGGTAGATTTCATCACACTTCCTGTTGTCTCCTTCCATTTGCAAGTAGGAGTCATTTGTAAGTTGGATGGTTGAAAGTAGGGGCCTGCCCTATATACTCAGCAGAAATTTGGGCCTTAGGTGTTGTTGTGGCCACAACACTGTAAGCCCTCACAGGGCTCTGCTGTGAAATATTAGATCAAGAATTGTAATTACATTCCCCTGTTGAACAGGGGCAGAAAATATGGGCCTTTGGTGGTGGTGGTGGTGGTGCTGGTGCCACAACACTGTAAGTCCTCGCAGTTACTCTTGGTGGGCGCAGAAAAGGGCCTTGCTGTGAAATATTAGATCAAGAATTCTAATTACATGTCCCTATTGAACAGGGGCTGAAAAATGGGCCTTAGGCACTGGTGCTGGTGCCACAACACTGAAACCCCTCACAGATACTCTAGTTGGAGCACAGGAACTAGCTCTGCTGCAAAGAATTGCATCAAAAATTGTAATTACACACCCCTGTTAAACAAGGGCTGAAAAATTGGGCCTTAGGCACTAGTGCTGGTGCCACAACACTGCAACCCCTCACAGATACTCTAGTTGGAGCGCAGGAACTAGCCCTGCTGCAAAGAATTGCATCAAAAATTGTAATTACACGCCCCTGTTAAACAGGGGCTGAAAAATTGGGCCTTAGGCCCAAAAAAACAAGCTCCCCTGATCTGTCCTGGTGCCATAGTCGCACAGGTACTCATTAATGGCCCTCTGCTGCATGTGCAACTGCTGCAGCATGGCCAACATTGAGTCCCACCTGGTGGGCATGTCACAGATTAGGCGGTTCTTGGGCAGGTTAAATTCCTTTTGGAGGTCTGCCAGCCGAGCACTGGCATTATATGATTGGTGGAAATGCATACAGACTTTCCTGGCCTGCCTCAGGACATCCTGTAGGCCTGGGTACCTGCCCAAGGACTGCTGTACCACCAAGTTAAGGACGTGAGCCAAACAGGGCACATGGGTCAGTTGTCCCTGTCAGAGGGCGGAGAGGAGGTTGGTGCCATTGTCGCAAACCACCATTCCTGTCTTAAGTTGGCGTGGCGTCAACCACATCTGAACCTGCCCCTGCAGAGCTTACAGAACCTCTGCCCCAGTGTGGCTCCTGTCCCCCAAGCACACCAGCTCAAGCACCGCATGGGATCTTTTGGCCTGCATACTTGAGTAGCCCCTTGAACGCCTACAGAGCACCGCTGGTTCTGAGGACAAAGCACAGGAAGAGGCTATGGAAGAAGAAGAAGAGGAGGGGTAGAGGAGAGAGGTGTGTCAGAATCACTAGTAGTGGCAATTTGGAGGCGTGGTGGCGGAACAACCTCCAACACTACTGCACCTTGTCCTGCATCCTTCCCATCTGCCAGAAGAGTCACCCAATGTGCTGTGAAACTTAGGTAACATCCCTGTCCATGCCTGCTGGACCATGAGTCAGCAGTAATATGCACCTAACCGCTGACCGCCCTGTCCAGCGAGGCCAAAACATTGCCTTCCACATGCCGGTAGAGAGCCGGAATCGTCTTCCGTGAGAAAAAGTGGTGTTTGGGAACCTGCCACGGAGGGACCACACATTCCACAAACTCACAGAAGGGGGCAGAGTCTACCAACTGAACAGGCAGCAGTTGAAGTGCTAGCAATTTTGCCAAGTTAGCATTCAACCGCTGGGCATGTGGATGGCTGGGAGTGAACTTATTTTTGAGGTGCAGCAGCTGGGGCAGGGAAATTTGCCTGGTACAATCTAACATCGGTGTACCGATAGCAGATTGCCCGCAAGTACTTGGCTGTGACACACCTAATTCTACACCTTCATTCCTCTCAGTGCAGGTCTCAGAGAGGACTGAAGGTATAGTGGGGTTGGAGATCCCAGCTGATGAGGAGTAAGGAGAGGTCCTCTTTGTTTTCTGGTGTGAGTCTTTTAGGTACGCTTGCCAACGAACTACATGGCAGGTCAACATATGTCTGGTCAAGCATGTGGTGCCCAAGCGGGAGATGTTTTGGCCACGCAAGATACGCTTGAGACATATGTTGCAAATAGCAGCGGTGCCATCTGATGCACTCGTTTCAAAAAAGGACCACACCAAAGAACTTTTGGAATAAAGCGCAGAGACAGCACCCTGCACATGTGGACCTCTGAGGTGTGATGCAATCAGTGTGCTGCCCTTAGGCTGGCCCCTGGAGGGCATCCTGCCTCGTCGGTGATGTGCCTCCTCCTCCTCTCTCCTATCAGGCACCCACATTGAGTCAGTGACCTCATCATCCCTTCCCTCCTCATCACTGGAGCAAACCTGGCAGTGTGCTGCAGCAGTGAGAACATGACTGCCAGATTGCTGTCTTTCTTGGGCACCCCCTCTGTCCGTGCTTATGTTATTGCCTTCATCTAGCTCAGTATCATCATCAGAGCCTTTTAAATGCTGGGCATCCTCATGGAGCATGTACCCAACACTGTGGTCAAACAGTTCGAGGGACTCCTCAGGAGAACATGGTGGGGCTAGGGAAGGAGTCACTGATGCCATTGAGCCGAGGGAAGAGGCTGCGTTGGCAGCTGCTTTGCCAGACAAAGTACCCTGAGCATGGGTGAGAGAGGATGAGGAGGATGTTGATGGCTTGGTCATCCACTCGACCAAGTCTTCCGCATATTGCGGCTCAACACGGCCAGCTGCCGAAAAAAAGGCCAAGCGTGTGCCACGGCCACGTGCTGATGAGGATGCACCGTGTCCATGACCAGCACTGTTGCCTCTAGACACAGAGCCTGCTTGCCCTCTTTTATTGGCTTGTGATTGTCTGCCTCTCCTTAATGGCCTGCAGTGAGATGTAGCTGCACTAAGCTGGGATATATATATATATATATATATATATATATATATATATATACTGATACTGCAGCTAGCAAAATCAACTGCCTTTAGTATTATTAGTATGAGAACACCACCAATCTTCTACAGGTAGCTTTAGCTGAACACTGTGCAGAGGTCGCATTACACTAACTTGTAGCTTTAACTGAACACTGTGCAGAGGACGCACTACACTAACGTTTAAATAATGTAGCTGCCTGCGGTAGTAATAGGATTAGGAAAACACCACCAACCTTCTACAGGTAGCTTTAGTAGAACACTGTACAGAGGTCGCATTACACTAACGTGTAAATAATGTAGCTGCCTGCGGTAGTGATAGGATCAGCAAAACACCACCAACCTTCTACAGGTAGCTTTAGCTGAACACTGTGCAGAGGTCGCACTACACTAACGTGTAAATAATGTAGCTGCCTGCGGTAGTGATAGGATCAGGAAAACACCACCAACCTTCTACAGGTAGCTTTAGTTCAGTGGTTCTCAACTCCAGTCCTCGGGACCCACCAACAGGCCAGATTTTAAGTATTACCTTGGGGAGTTGCAGACTAGAATACTGCAATCACTGAGCATCAAGTGATATCACCTGTGATGTATTTCAGCTATCTTGCAAACCTGGCCTGTTGGTGGGTCCTGAGGACTGGAGTTGAGAACCACTGCTCTAGTTGAACACTGTACAGAGGTCGCACTACAGTAATGTGTAAATAATGTAGCTGCCTGTGGTAGTGATAGGATTAGGAAAACACCACCAACCTTCTACAGGTAGCTTTAGCTGAACACTGTGCAGAGGTCGCACTACACTAACGTGTAAATAATGTAGCTGCCTGCGGTAGTGATAGGATCAGGAAAACACCACCAACCTTCTACAGGTAGCTTTAGTTGAACACTGTACAGAGGTCGCACTACACTAACGTGTAAATAATGTAGCTGCCTGTGGTAGTGATAGGATCAGGAAAACAACCCCAACCTTCTACAGGCAGCTTTAGCTGAACACTGTGCAGAGGTCGCACTACACGAACGTGTAAATAATGTAGCTGCCTGCGGTAGTGATAGGATCAGGAAAACAACACCAACCTTTTACAGGTAGCTTTAGCTGAACAATGTGCAGAGGTCGCACTACACTAACGTGTAAATAATGTAGCTGCCTGCGGTAGTGATAGGATCAGGAAAACAACACCAACCTTCTACAGGTAGCTTTAGCTGAACACTGTGCAGAGGTCGCACTACACTAACTTGTATCTTTAGTTGAACACTGTGCAGAGGTCACACTACACTAATGCCGTGTACACACAGTCGGACTTTTCAGCTACAAAAGTCCGACAGCCTGTCCGACAGACTTTCAACTGACTTTTGGTGGACTTTCGACTGACTTTTTAACGACCGGACTTGCCTACACACGATCACACCAAAGTCCGATGGATTCGTACGGGATGACGTACAACCAGACTAAAATAAGGAAGTTGATAGCCAGTAGCCAATAGCTGCCCTAGCGTTGGTTTTTGTCCGTCGGACTAGCATACAGACGAGCGGATTTTTCGACCGGACTCGAGTCCGTCGGAAAGATTTGAAGTATGTTCCAAATCTAAAGTCCATCAGATTTTCGACCAAAAAAGTCTGCTGCAGGTCCGATGAAGCCCACACATGGTCGAATTGTCCGCCGGATTTGGTCTGTCGGTGTCCGTCGGACTTTTGTAGACGAAAAGTCCGACCGTGTGTATGCGGCATTACTTGTAGCTTTAGCTGAACACTGTGCAGAGGTCGCACTGCACTAACTTGTAGCTTTAGCTGAACACTGTGCAGAGGTCGCACTACACTAACTTGTAGCTTTAGCTGAACACTGTGCAGAGGTCGCACTACACTAACTTGTAGCTTTAGCTGAACACTGTGCAGAGGTCGCACTATACTAAAAAATAATGTAGCTGCCTGCGGTAGTGGTAGGATCAGAAAAACACCACCAATCTTCTACAGGTAGCTTTAGGTGCACACTGTGCAGAGGACGCACTACACTAACTGTAAATACTGTAGCTAATAGGACTCATAGGATCAGAAGAACACCAGCAATTTTCTTCAAATACTGTAACAACACCTGCCTGCCTGTCAGTAGGAAGATAATAACAGGAACGGATCTAGTAAACTGAATACAGTTTATATATATATATATATATATATATATATATATATATATATATATATACAACACCTGGGATGCATATATATACACAATACACTGTAAGTGCAGCTAACTGACTGACTGTCCTGCCTAATCTATCTAACTTAAATCAAATGACACTGTCTCTCTGTCTCTGTCTCTCAATGCCGGAACACACTACACAGGGCCGACGTGCAGGTGGCCTTATATAGTGTGGGGCGTATACTAAACCCCCTGAGCCATAATTGGCCAAAGCCACCCTGGCTTTGGCCAATTACAGCTCTCTGTACAGACGGCGCTGTGATTGGCCAAGCATGCGGGTCATAGTGCATGCTTGGCCAATCATCAGCCAGCAATGCACTGCGATGCCGCAGTGAATTATGGGCCGTGACGTGCCACTCGAATATGGCGCGCAACGCCCATATCGTTCGCAATTCGGCGAACAATCTAACAGGCGATGTTCGAGTCGAACATGGGTTCAACTCGAACATGAAGCTCATCCCTAGTACTGGCATTCTCATAGTCATGGAAGGACCATTTAAAGATAGAAGATTATCTAATGGTAGGGTGCTGAACCTTTATTACCCCAAATTATTCTGGATACCGGTGGTTGATTGATTTTAATTTCAATTGGGGACACACTTACCGGAGGTGTTTTTTAACCTTTGAGAAAAGAGGTCATATATTTCTAATAAGTAAGGAGTGTTGTCACTTGGGAGCATGGATTGGTGGATTTTGTTTATCACCAAGTCACAATTTTGGTATTATATCACAGCAAGCACTTTATTACACAACACAGCAAGCACTTTTTTGAATGTCACAGCAAGCGCTTTATTGAGGACTCTATGGATTTTTCTATATGAGGTTTTATATGCAAATTGCACTTAGTATTTTTTAGGACATCACATAGCACTTATTGGTTGTCACAATTTATTATGAATTATTGTTTATGTATTTAATTTTTCACTTGAATTTAGTATAGTAGCATAGTATAGTAAGTATAGCACTTAACAGATTTGGTATTTTTAGTAATTCTGAAGAGCGTGGTTTCTGTCTTTGATTTTTGTCATTAACAAAAAATTTAAATCAGCAGGATTAACATGTAGAACATTATGTTACAAGACTACTCCGTTAATGCTAGTGACAGAACACATCATATACGCTATATTGCCAAAAGTATTAGGATGCCTGCCTTTACACGCACATGAACTTTACTGGCATCACAGTCGTAGTCCATAGGGTTTAATATTGAGTTGGCCCCCCCTTTGCAGCTATAACAGATTTAACTCTTCTGGGAAGGCTGTCCACAAGGTTTAGGAGTGTGCCTATGGGAATATTTGACAATTCTTCCAGGAAGCGCACTTGGGAGGTCAGGCACTGATGTCTTCTCAGCCAATGAGGAGGGGGTTCCCAGGCAGCCGAGACACTCCTGTAACATCACTGGATCTAAATGGGGCTCTGGTAAGTGTTAGGGGGGCTGAGGGCAGCTGCTGTACACAGGTAAATGTTGGGAACCACAAGAAAAAAAGAAAGAGGACTACAAGAAAATGAAAGCAAGTTAAATTTCAGAGTAGCTTATTATCCCTAATAGTGTAATTGTTCTCTGCTGGGCACACAGTTCACTTTTTTCTTCAAAAGTTTGGAAAAGCACTGATCTTTACTCTTGCCAAAGAGGTGGCTACTTCAATCAAGAAGGGTTCCAAAATATTGCATCTTAAAAGAAGGGGGCACAAAACAAAGGCTTAACTCCTGAAATGCAGAGACCCAGCTATAGTAGCATTGCATACTGCCTAGGGGACTTTCAAAGACGGGAGAGGGGCAACTGGGAGAGCGACATGGAACCTACAGATGGGATTTTATTCTTTAAGGAAGGTATTATGTAGCTTTTCACTTTCAGATTGATTAAACTTTAAGTTCACATAAAAAAACACCAATTTAAAGTTAAACTCAAGTGCAAAAAATACTATTTGTATAAATAAATAAAATTAAATTGTTTGGGTAAACATGTCTTTGTACTGTTACAAACGCATTTATGTCTGTGTTATAGGATGGAAGAAAAATAGCCATGCAACCTCTTTGAGTGTTCATATCTTGTGTCCCTAGTCCAGTTGCGATGGAAAATTAATAGCTATGTTGTTGAACCTTCTATAGTGACAGTAAAATATGTGTCACCAGGATATGTCAGCAGAGTATTGTGGAAAGAAAAGGATGGCATGAAAAAGTATTAAAGCCTTAAGAGGGAATCATTGCAATGTATTTCATTTGTACTGCCATGAAAAGAACAGCACAACGTATTGTGTCCTGTGTGCTGTACTGCAAAAAAAAAAAAAAAAATACATCCTGCGTCATTTTTTCTCATTGAGGTGTGTTGAAGCCCATTCATTTTGAATGGGCTATTTAATGCAACAAACAAATGGCCCCTGCCCCCACCTATAACTGGCCATCACAGCAAGGAGCACATGGAATGGCAATCACATGAATGAAAGACAAAAACAGAACATTCCATAGCTCAACTCACCAACCAGTCTGCCAACTGACCAAATTAACCTGTCCAACAGTCTGCATTAAAAACAGGGGTTTAGTTAGCACCCCATTTGTTTGTTACTGGTGTAAATATGGTCCGGGGACACACTGTACACCTTTGCTGCCACTGTGCTCTTGCTGGGTGTCCAGTGTGCTCCTGTTCCTTTAAGGGGGATTGGGCTGCCTCCAGGCCCACCTGCCCCTCATCTATCCATTTAATGCATGTATTTCCATTGTGGAGATGCTTATAAATTCAGTAGTGTTGGGACTTCAAGCATACACAAGGTGCTGTGAAGAGGCCTTGCAGCTTAAGCATGCATTTTAACCAAACCCCTGTTTTTAACGCAGACTGTTGGACAGGTTAATTTGGTCAGTTGGCAGAATGGTTGGTGAGTTGAGCTATGTAATGTTCTGTTTTTGTCTTTCATGCTATTTAATGCAGTGCTGCAATGACCCTCGATGCACCAAAATGCAAGTATTGCAATATACAGCAATGGTCATCAACCCTGTCCTCAGGGCCCACTAACAGGCCAGGTTTTATGTATTACCTTGGGGAGATGCAGACTAGAATACTGCAATCACTGAGCAGCAAATTATATCACCTGTGATGTATTTCAGTTATCTTGCAAACCTGGCCTGTTAGACCCCATTCACACAGGGGCAACATGACTCAGAGAGGTGACCTGCAAACGACTGCCCGGGCGACTTGCAAAACGACTTCTGTATAGAAGTCTATGCAAGTCGCCCCAAGTCGCCCCCGAAGTCGTACAGGAACCTTTTTCTAAGTCGGAGCGACTTGCGTCGCTCCCCATAGAACGGTTCCATAGCACAGAACGGGAGGCGACTTGTCAGGCGACTAGGTCGCCTGACAAGTCGTCTCTGTGTGAATGGGCTCTTAGTGGGCCCTGAGGACAGGGTTGATGACCACTGCTTTACAACATGAAGGTCACATTTTAATTATGTGCCCTTCTAGGTCATTTTAATTGTTTGTCTTCCATAACGACAACCTTAGAGCCTTGCAGTTCTATACAGTACCTTATAAAAGTATTCACCCCCTTGGCATTTTTTCGTGTTTTGTTGCTTCACAACCTGGAATTAACATGGATTGTTTGAGGATTTGCATCATTTAATTTACAGAACATGCCCACAACTTTGAAGATTTTTTTTTATTGTGAAGCAAACAACAAATAGGACAAAATAACAGAAAAAGCCAATGTGCATAACTATTCACCCCCTAAAGTCAATACTTTGTAGAGTCACCTTTTGCGGCTATCACAGCTCCAAGTCACTTTGGATAAGTCTCTATGAGCTTGCCACATCTTACCACTGGGATTTTTGCCCATTCCTCTTTGCAAAACTGCTTTAGCTCCTTCCTCCTTCAAGTTGTATGGTTTGCGCTTGTGAACAGCAATCTTTAAGTCTGACCACAGATTTTCTATTGGATTGAGGTCTGGGGTTTGACTAGGCCATTCCAACACATTTACACATTTCCCCTTAAACCACTCAAGTGTTATTTAGCAGTGTGTTTGGGGTCATTGTCCTGCTGGAAGGTGAACCTCCATCCTAGCCTCAAATCACGCACAGAGTGGTACAGGTTTTGCTCAAAAGTATCCCTGTATTTAGCACCATCCATCTTTCCCTGTACACATGGTCGGACATTGATCGGACATTCCGACAACAAAATCCATGTTTTTTTTCCGACGGATGTTGGCTCAAACTTGTCTTGCATACACATGGTCACACATAGTTGTCGGAAAATCCGATCATTCTGAACGCGGTGACGTAAAACACGTACGTCGGGGCTATAAATGGGGCAGTAGCCAATAGCTTTTGTCTCTTAATTTATTCTGAGCATGCGTGGCACTTGGTGCGTTGGATTTCTGTACACACAACGGATTTTGTTGTCGAAAAATTTTATAGCAAGCTCTCAAACGTTGTGTGTCGGAAATTCTGATGGAAAATGTGTGATGGCGCCCACACACGGTTGGAATTTCCGACAACAAGGTCCTATCACACATTTTCCATTGGAAAATCCGACCGTGTGTACAGGGCAATACTCCAGCCTCTGCTGTGGAACTCTGCAGTTCCTCCAGGGTTACCTTAGGTCTCTCTGCTGCCTCTCTGTATAATGCCCTGCTTGCGAGTGAGTTTTAGTGAGTTTTAGTGCGTGGCCATCTCTTGGCAGGTTTACTGTTGTGCCATGTTCTTTCCATTTGGTTATGATAGATTTGATGGTGCTCCTAGGGATCATCAAAGATTTGGATATTTTTTTATAACCTAACCCTGACTTGTACTTCTCAACAACATTGTCCCTTACCTGTTTGGAGAGTTCCTTGATCTTCATGGCAGTGTTTGGTTAGTGGTGCCTCTTGCTTAGGTGTTGCAGCCTCTGGGTCCTTTCAAAACGGTGTGTATATGTAATGACAGATCACTGTGACACTTAGATTGCACACAGGTGGACATCATTTCACTAATTATGTGACTTCTGAAGGTAATTGGTTGCACCAGAGCTTTTTATGGGCTTCATAACAGGGGGTGAATACATACGCACATGCAAATTATACATTTTTTATTTCTGAAAAATAGTTTTATGTATATATTTTTCTAAATTTACGTCACCAACTTAGACTATTGTGTTCTGATCCATCACATATAATTCAGATTAAAAAAACATTGAACTAAATGCTGTAATGTAACAAAATAGGTAAAATGCCAAGGGGGTAAATACTTTTGCAAGGCACTGTACATTCATTGTAATATAAATAAGTGCACTCTACATGTGATAACCTGCATTTTCTTTACTCTAAAAATACTTTTCAGTTTGTATGTGTTTATGTCGTGAACTAGTGTTAGTAAGTTCATCTTACAGATTTTTCTGTAAAGGTGAATTTACACTTTAAAGAGTATATGTAATATTCTGCCAAAAGTGTGAACTTTCACCCCAAACTAAGACGTAGACAGTTTACAATTGTTCATAAGATTCCATTTAAATTATTGGATCTGTTGACAGGGTAAAAAAGTATTTAAAGAGATTTCCCCCCAAATAAACCATCTGACCCAAATTTTTTAAAAAAAGTAGGATCTTTTGGAAAATTGGCAATTGGTTTAGAATCAGATTACATGCTGCATTTTAGGAAATTAAAAGCAGACTATATATATATATATATATATACAGTATATATAATTTAAATAAGATTTATTATTAGTGTAACAAAACCCATCCAAACACCAACATACAGAATGCACAGCAAAGGTGAAGCTGTAAGAGAACCAAAACCAAGTGACTAAGTGACAGAAAACCTAGCTAACAAACTAACAATAATACAATATATAAATGATAGAGGAACCAGGACTGGGATCAGGTACAAGGGGAGCAGATATGAGGCAGCAGTACAGGGTACAAGACGTAGGGCAGGAACAGATCAGGCCAGAGTTAGACTCAGGTTAACTCTAACTACCTCATCTGAACACATCTTCTCTGTCCCTCCACAGGTACCCTATATATCTTTACATGCACATGAACTTTAATGGAATCCCAGTCTTAGTCCGTAGGGTTCAATATTGAGTTGGCCCACCCTTTGCAGCTATAACAGCTTCAACTCTTCTGGGAAGACTGTCCACATTTGTGCAGTCAGACACTGATGTGGAAGAGAAGGCCTGGCTCACTGTCTCCGCTTTAATTCATCCCAAAGGTGTTCTTTCGGGTTGAGGTCAGGACTCTGAGCAGCCCAGTCAAGTTCCTCCACCCCAAACTCGCTCATCCATGTCTTTTATGGACCTTGCTTTGTGCACTGGTGTGCAGTCATGTTGGAACAGGAAGGGGCCATCACCAAACTGTTCCCACAAAGTTGGGGGCATGAAATTGTTCTAAATGTCTTGCTATACTGACGCCTTAAGAGTTCCTTTCACTGGAACTAAGGGGCCAAGCCCACCCCTAAAAACAACCCCACACCATAACCCCCTCCACCAAATGATTTGGACCAGGGCAAAAAACAAGGTCCATAAAGACATGGATGAGCGAGTTTGGGGTGGATGAACTGGCCTGCACATAGTCATGATCTCAACCCGATAGAACACCTTTAGGATACGTTAGAGTGGAGACTGCAAGCCAAGTCTTCTCATCCACCTCAGTGCCTGACCTCACAAATGCTCTTCTGGAATAATGGTCAAGCTTTCCCATAGACACACTCCTAAACCTTGTGGACAGCCTTCCCAGATAACTTGAAGTTGTTATAGTTGCAAAGGGTGGGCCAACTCAATAGTAAACCCTTAGTCTTAATCTTAACGGACTAAGACTGGGATGCCATTAAATTTCATGTGGCTGTAAAGGCAGGCGCCCCATTACTTTTGGTAATATAGTATATGTTGCTGCTTCACATCCACCCAAAACTGAAAACTGATTGATTGCTTTCATTGTGTCTATGTGTCTCTGGTATGTTGCTGCTTCACATCCACACAAAACAAAAAAACTAACTGATTACTTTTATTGTGTCTCTGGTATGTTGCTAATTTCACTATCTTCAGTCCTGCCCACATTATTGCGATGTTTATTTTGTCCTTTAGTGTCTTACCTAAATTATGGGCAGATCTTATCTATAGAAGTCTACCCTGTTGCAAGCCTGAGTCTGATGTGAAAGGTATGCTCTGCTAGCCAGGCACCCTTTATTAACTCCTGAGTGATTAATTGACAAATAACCACCCACACACCTAGCAGTTTAAAGCTAAACCACCTTTATGAGCAGCACATGGCTGGGGTTCTTTCTGTAAATTAGTTCTTTATTTACATGGGAGTACCTCAGGCTCTGTACTTCAGCAATTGTACAAAGAGAAAATACACAGAAAACTACTATGAAAAACACTAAATAGACTGCAGGTGACCTTGTTTCCACATTCAGCCCTCCTTCCTTTCTGTAATATGCAGTAGCCACAATCCACATAATTTAGTTTCCAGCAGCAGCAGCAGCCACAATCCACATAATTTAGTTTCCATTCCTCTTCTTCCCAAAACCAGCCTCCTCTTCTCTTGCACCCTTTGGAATGTCCGCATTGTCTGTAACAAATTCACCTCTCTCCACGACCTCTTTATCACTCACTCTTTTTATCTACTTGCCCTTACTGAAACCTTGCTTCATTAATCTGACACTGCTTCTCTTGCTTCCCTCTCCCATGGTGGTCTTCTCTGGACCCACTCCCCCAAACCCAGTGGATGGAAGGCAGGTGGAGTGGGAATCCTTCTATCCCCACATAGCACTTTTCAAGTACTTCACCCACCTCCCTCTCTGTCACTCTCCTCAATTGACGCACATTGCATTCAACTATTTTCTCCAGTTTCTCTAAGAATTGCTGTGATCTACCAGGCCCCTTGACTAGTATCAACCTTCCATGATTACTTCTCTGCCTAGCTGCCCTACTTTCTCTCGTCTGAAATTCCCGCAATCATTATCAGTGATTTTGACATCCCCGTTAATACTAACACTCCTGCTACAGTACTTTTAAACTTATCAGTCTAACCTCCTCTTTTGACTTAAAGCAATGGATACATGCTTCTACTCACTCTGACAGCAACACCCTTGATCGTGTTTTCTCCTACCTATGAACTCTGGGCAACCTCTCCAACAATCATTTCCCTCTCTCTGATCACTAATTTATTATATTCACTCTCTCCCTTTCTTTCACCTTCTCTCCCTCCAACCGCCTAACAGTTACCCCTAGAATCTTTTGCCAATCTAACCCTTCTCTTCTCTACTCTGCTACTGACTATGACACAATCTCACCCCTGTCCTGCCCCAATCTAGCCACTTCTGTCTACAACAGTTCACTGTCATGCTCCGTAGACACGCTTGCCCCCTTCACCACACACAGAATCAGACCCTGTCTCCTACAACCTTGGCAAACAGATTACACCAGAAGTATGAAAAAACTTAGCTGCTCCCTTGAGCAACTATGGTGAAAAACTACCTATCAGAAAGATTTCAACCAATATAAATTTGTGCTCCAAAAATGCAACTGCCAAGCAGACCTATTTTATCACTCTCATTAACAACTTAACATCCAGTCCCCATCAACTCTTCTCTGCCTTCAACTCTCTACTCTCCTCCACTGCCTCCAGCCACTGACCAGGAGATCTCCAACCACTTCAAAAATAGGATTATTACAATGTGTGATGAGATCCCTGCTATACAGATACCTATCTGTATATATACAGATACCTCTCCCACTTAACGCTCCGTGTCCACAGGTACAATCATTATTTCCACCATTCAACCTTTTTTCTAATGTCCACCTTGCCACCTGCTCACTGGATACTGTTCCCTCGCAAAAG
Source organism: Aquarana catesbeiana (assembly GCF_042186555.1). Taxonomy (NCBI): domain Eukaryota; kingdom Metazoa; phylum Chordata; class Amphibia; order Anura; family Ranidae; genus Aquarana; species Aquarana catesbeiana. Next base: position 292,739,424 of record NC_133326.1, read on the forward strand.
CTACAGGCACTCATTGGCTCTATCCTACATTCTCTAACTCACATATTCAATCTCTCCCTCTCTTCTGACATCTTTCCCAACACTCTAAAACATGTACTAGTCACCCCAAATCTACCCCACCAAACTTAATGACCTACACCCCATCTCTTTGTTCCTCTTTTCCTCCAAACTCCTTGAACATCTAGTCTATAAACGACTGAGCGACCATCTCACTGAAAAATACCTTCTTGATCTCCTTCAGTCTGGATTTCGCCCTCAGCACTCCACAGTGGATCACCCCCTCCTCAAAAATTTCCACTCCTTTGGTCTCTGTGACTGTACTGTTAACTGGTTTTCACCCTACTTACCAACTGCATCTTCAGCGTCACCTACAGTTCTATTTCCTCCATTCCTCTGCCTTTCTCTATCAGGGTCCCCCAAGATTCGGTTCTTGGAATTGTCCTATTCTTGATGTACACCTCCACCCTGGGTCAGTTGATAGTCTCCTATGGCTTTCAATACCATTTCTACACTGATGACACCCAAATCTATCTCTCTACCCCTCAGCTCACTCCTTCAGTCTCCACATGCATCACTAACTTACTAACAGATATATCAGCATGGATGTCACACCACTTCTTCAAACTCAGTCTTTCCACAAGCAAGCTCATAATATTTCCTCCCCTAGGTGCCTCTGACTTCTCTGTCAAGATTGATGGCGCAACTATCAACCCATCCCCACATGCAAAGGTGCTAGGTATCTCCTGGACTCTGAATAATACTTTTGGCCCCACATTCAATCACTGTCCATAGCTTGCCACCTCACCCTATGCAACCTCTCCAAAATTCCAAACTTCCTAACCAATGACATGGCAAAACTTCTAGATCACTCCCTGGTCATTTCTTGCCTTGACTACTGAAAGTCCCTCCTCATTGGCTTATCTTTACCTGGGCTATCCCCTCTTCAGTCCATTATGAATGCTGCTGCCAGACTCATCCACCTTACCAACCATTCAATGACTGCTATTCCTCTCTGCTAATCCCTCCACTGGTTTCTACTCACCCAACAAATACTAACAACTTACAAAGCCATCTGCAACTCGACCCCCAGCTATATCACTAACCTAGTCTCAAACTAACAACCAAATCTTTTCCCTCATACATCTCAAGACATCCTGCTCTCTAGTTTCCTTGTTGCCTCCCCCCATGTTCACCTCCAGGACATTTTCCAAGCCTCTCCCATCCTATGGAACTCTCTACCCCGATCTGTTTATCTATCTCTTACTCTTGTCTACTTTTAGACAAATCCCTGAAGACACTTATATTCAGAGATGCCTATCCTACCCCCACAAAACAACTGTACTTTTATTTTCTTCATCAGCTTATCTCCCACAGTTATTATCTTTTGTATTACTTGACCCTCCCGCTTAGATTGTAATCTCTAATGAGCAGGGCCCTCTGATTCCTCCTGTATTGAATTATATTGTAACTATACTGTCTGCCATTGTATTGTAAAGTGTTGTGCAAACTGTTGGTGCTATAGAAATCCTGTATAATAATAATAACTCAGAAAGCATAGATATGGATAGCAGGCAAAACAATGAAGCAAGAGGGACTAGTTGAGGAGGGACTTCATACCCTCCTAGCAGCCAGCATCAGCTAAAGTCTGATTACCTGGATCAGCTGGCTGCTGGGAGACTACACTGGTAGACACTGGAACTACAACCTTCGACCCTGGGAACTACAGTGCGACCAGCAGGTGATCTAGGTCCTGACTTGGCTGCAGTTGCTGATCAGTGTATTCGGACATTAGAATACAGCATTCGCATATAAGAATGACATAATCAGCTTGTAGTCAGGTGCAACCTACTTGCTCCACTGTAGGTGGCAAAAGTCTGCAGCGGCTTTGTAGTTGGAGAAGAATTTAAGGGAAACATGGTTGCTCTATGGTTTCCTAGGTAACTGGGGAAGCTATCCGATTGGATGCTGCCATCCCATGTGAATCTTGCAGCCATATTGAGTCGAACAGAGCCTATTTAAGGTCCTGGCTTCAAGGCTTGGCATGCATTTCACATGTGGGTAGTGTAGGGACAGATCACCCTTCTGGTAGGGACAGTGATTAGCGGAAGAAAGCGGTTCCAAATGAGCAGGGAAAGCATAGGGACATGCCATCCTTCCTGGAGACCTCCCCATTTAGGTATGGCCAAGATGCATTCCACCCCTCAAGACGCTGTTGGCACATCTGAGATCTGCATTGCTACACATTATGGTTAAATTCTGTGAATGTACCCGGTCAAGCGCCTTCCCGCCAGGCTTGTTGTGAATTATTGAACTTTGACATTAATACAAGTTCTGTTCTCGAACTCTGAGTGTTTACTGCCCCCACACAACACTGCACTTCCCCACAAACTATTCACCAACCAAGAAATAGTGTTTTCTTATTTATTTCTTTTAATGCTGAACCCCAGGCTAAATGCTATATGCACATATGAAATACATACATGAGCTGTTTTACCTGGATTTGTATGTCTGTCCAACCAGTCCACTCCTTACACAGCTCTGTCACACAGCACAGGGGAAGAAACCTCATCTTTCTTGCTGTAGTTTCACTTTCACTTTTCTCAGGTCTCCTCCCAATCCCTATCCTGTGACTGTACAGTGAAAGGAGAAGCAGCAGAACTCATCTCTCTGTAACTCTGCTCTCTCTTTTTGTCAGCGTACTACTTACACTGCAACACACTTGATTGGCTCCCTATGCTGCTTCTCCCTCCCCAAGTCTGAGCTCTGCTGTACAGGGACTGCAAGATGCTAATACCAAGTCAAATTTAAAAACTTATACTGCTTAGATTGAAAAAAATACACTTAATGATGCTTTAAAGTGATTGTAAAGGATCGTTTTTTGTTTTTCTTAAAATAACAAACATGTCATACTTACCTCCACTGTGCAGCTCGTTTTGCACAGAGTGGCCCCAAACATACTGGGGTCCCCTGGCGGCTCTTGCAGCTCCTCCTCACATCAGATAACCCCCTAGGAGAAGTGCTGTCCCGAGGGGTTACCTTGCGGATGTGCTCCTTAGTCCAGCATTTGCATCCACAGACACGAATGCAGGACTATGCCCCTTCCCCTGGCACCCGCGTCATTGGATTTGATTGACAGCAGCGGAAGCCAATGGCTGCGCTGCTATCAATCTATCCAATCAAGAGCCGGGACCCCGTGGAGAGAGGGACAGCATGTCCAATGCCGAGGAGATGAAGGGGCTCAGGTAAGCAAAACGGGGGGTTAGGGGGCCAGTGACTGCCAGGTGTTTTTTCACCTTAATGCATAGGATGCATTAAAGTGAACAAACACGAGGGTTTACAACTCCTTTAATAAATACAGAGCTGCAGATATTTGTATTATGTGTATTTTTTAACTGCCTGGGATTCAACTTCAGGAAAGTATGCATACTCCCCAAGAGAGGATTAACCCAAGGCTTCGCAACCCCTTTACATTTCTAATGATGTTGTGAAATTTGAAAAATAGCCAATCTTTCTTTGTAAATATGTTTTTCCCTAGAGAATAAAGGCAGCCTTTGAATCTTACATGTGTTATTTCAGAATAATTTGGCCTTCCTTACCTTTCACTACTTGTAATATGTAATAAACATTTAATTTAGCAAATCATTTCTATTTTGTAATAAATTAATCCATGCCTACATTTTAATTAACTTAACAATGAAAGCGATATAAGAAAGTTACATTGTAAAACGTTTTCAGTAAACAGTTTTATTGAAACAAGCAAAGCTACCTCATCAATATCTTACAAACAGTAATCCTAAATCAATGGCAAAAGCCCAGTCTATTAATCTGGCTGGATTAACATGATCTCAGCTGTATAAACTGCACAACATTTTGACCTTATATTTTTTGTAGTGGCTTTTGCCAGCAAGTCTAATGCCGCGTACACACGATCGGACTTTACGGCAGACTTGGTCCGGCATACTGGATTTCGTCGGACAATTCGATCGTGTGTGGGCTCCAGCGGACTTTGTTTGCTTAAAAGTTGGACGGACTTAGATTTGAAACATGTTTTAAATCTATCCGATGGACTCTTCTTTCTAGCGGACAAACCGGTCGTCTGTGTGCTAGTCCGACTAACACAAACTGACGCATGCTCTGAAGCAATTAGAAGACGGAAGCGCTCGGTCTGGTAAAACTAGCCTTCGTATTGAAGCTAGCACATTCCTCTTCTGTGATCTTTTAATACAGTGCTTTTTTTTTATATATAATGCGAGAGGAATTAAGTTGTTTTGGTGCTTTTTATTCACACAGAGTTCTCACAAAGTACTTTCTTCATGATTTATCCTCATGCCATGACTAATATGATATTTTTTAAAAGCCAGATCTCCATAAATAAAGTATTAAATTAGATTTTGGACTCATCCTTTTTTTTTTTTTTTTTTTTTTTTTTTTAGATTTAAACACTATCTATTTTACAATGTGTGCTAAATTATACAAAATGTTTTTGTTTTTTAATGTTATTTTTGTAGTTTAAAGTTACCACAATAGCCTTAATATTTTGTGTTGTTTGAATGAACCTTAATGAGGTTGGTGTCCCTTGTTAATTAGACATGGGGGGTTTATTTTCCAAAAACAAATTCATTTTTCACTACAAGTGCAAATTGTACTTGGAATTGCACAGAAAGAGCATTTTGAAGTGCCTTCACTGTGGATCCGAGGGGAACATGCAAGGTACCACAAAAAAAATTCCAACCTTTTTCGTGCATATGATTGTATGATAAAATCAGCAGAGCTTCCCCTCATTTCAGCTCTTCCCCTCAGATTTACAGCGACTGCACTTCCAACAAGTGCACTTGCAGTGCAATTTCTAAAGTGCACATTTCACTAGTACTTTGCACTTGATTTTCTAAATGATTTAGCCTTTTGGAACAAACACACATAGGGGTTGATTTACTAAAGGGAAAAAGACTGTGAACTTTGCAAAGTGCAGTTGCCCTCTGCAAGAGCAGTTGCTCCAGAGCTTAGTAAATGAGCAGAAGCTCTGCTGACTTCCATCATCCAATCATGTGCAAGCCAAAATGCTGATTTTTGAATTTTCCTTGCACAGGATTGGGTACTCTTTGCAAAGTCAAGCCTTACCTCATTTACTAAGCTCTGGAGCAATTGCACTTGCAGAGGGCAACTGCCCCCTGCAAAGTGCACAGTCTATTTGCTTTTTTTAAATCAACCCCATAGTCTTTTTGACCTGTACCTGCCTACTCCCCAACAAAATGTCGTTTTGGAATCAAAACACATAGTCAATAATGTAAGGTAACTAAAAAATCCATTTATTTTGGTTAACAAAAAATGAGGAAGGCAACACTGGAGACACTTTTGGAATCTGTGAAGCCTTTCGTCCCCCAGGACACATATCAAGTTTTCTGACAAGAAAATTGGTATCTTGCGACTAGGGAGCACAGGGAGCACAGTCAGACCGGACAGAAACCAGGCAATCACTTTTGAGTCTTCCGTGGAGCCTTCTCTGCATGCTTCTCTGCAGCCTTCCCTCCACGCTTCTCTGCAGCCTTCCTCGGAGGTTGTGCCTCTGGTGGTGTACTTGGGGCAGGAGGAGGAGGAGGAGGAGGAGGAGGAGGAGGAGTGGCTTCATCTGTTAGATAGGTTGTAGCAGTAAGCTCCCCTCTCAAGCCCTTCTGATAGGCCTGAAAAATCAAACCCTCACAGAGGAGGCGTTGCCCCTTTTCCAGTTCAAGCAATCTGGTGGCCATATATGTCCCATACGCCTCCTCTGCATTGGGTGGTGTGCTGAGGATTTGGCTGGCTTCACGAATGAGGGCTAGGGATTCCTCCTCAGTTTGTGTCATTCTTCTGGGCCTTTTGCTGATAATGTGGAGGGGAGGCACCTGACACTCCGTGCGGCTTCTACTGGGCCCAGCCACAGCCTCCTCCTCTCTCCTACTGGGCAAGGCCTCCTCCTCTCTCCCACTGGGCAAGGCCTCCTCCTCTCTCCCACTGGTCAAGGCCTCCTCGTGGCTGAGGTCATCCTGTGTCAAAAAAAGAGACATAGTTGTAATTTTGTGTCACGCAATCACACACAATTTTCAGCTCATGACTTGCAAATATAATTCTCAACAAATAGTAAAGGCTATCTATTTGACCCCACCATTATTCCAGCTGATCAACAATATCTGAAGTACATAGGCGTGCGCACAGGATGTGCCAGGTGTGCCTGGGCACACCCTAATTGCCTTGTGTGGTGCATATTCCCCCCTGTTTAGACCACTGATATTTCATACTCAAAAAAAAGTTACAAAATAAAATAATTTATTTAAAAATAAACTAAAACTAATGACACTGTCCACTGCCCTACTGACACCATCAGTACATATACACATGCATATGTATTTGAGCTTTGGGGTGCACACCCTAATGCAAGAGGCTGCGCACACCTATGCAGAAGTATATTTTTGGCCACTACTGTCTAGTGATATGTCTACATATTAATATTTGTGATGAAGTCATTTTTTCTGAAGCACTTCAAAATTTGAGACGTTAACATCAGTAATAACATTTACACAATCACAAATTCCCCAAAAAAGGATACCTGGCTGAAGCTGGGCGCATCCACTTCATCAAGGCTGAAAAGGCCCAGTTCTTCCTGGGACTCCTCAGCTGGGGTGGAGGTGGATGGAAGGCTGGAGGGAAGAGTGGAGGGAGGGCTGGAGGGAAGGGTGAGAGGAAGGGTGGGGGGGGGATCGAAAGTGATTGCCTGGCTTCTGTTTGGTCATCCAGGAATCACATGTTGTGGTAGTACCACAACTTGGGTACATAAACTTGGTTGGCTGCTGCTCCGGATCTGAGCGACTCCTGGATTTTATTGTGTTCCCGCTTATACATGTTTCGCAAGATACCAATTTTCTTGTCCACAAACTTGAGGTCTGCCTGGGGGACTCGAGTCTTCACAAATTCTAAAAGTGTGCCCAGTGTTGCCTTCCTTACAGCTCGATTGAAATATAGTGGGTGTTTGACCTCCCACAGGTTTTTGTTTTCTTGATATAAATCGATAAATCTGGACAAAAAATCAGCCTCTTTAAAGGGATTCATTTTTGCTGAAAGACAAGACACAAGATCAAAACTGGAATGTCAGTCAGAACTCCCAGGATTATTTTGTGAAGAATCTAGGGGACACATATACACACACACACACACACCCCCACGTTTCATCTTACCTTCGTTTCTGACGCTCGCTACTTCCGCACGGACATACGTAGGCCATCGTAATAGCTTTATATACACTGCGCATGTGTGTCATGCTCCGCCTGCGTTGCCCACCCCTGACGTACGATTTGTCCCCGCCCCTTCACTCTTCGTTGCACAGTGGGAGTAGATAGAGAAAGATGGCGGAGAGATTCAGTGGAAGTAGCACAGAGAAAAGCCCGGAAGCCACAACCATCCACATCCCGGAGGAGATATAAGGCCACCAACATGGCTTTTGAAGAGATGGTGGAGATGATGTCCATATTGAGAAGGGAGAACTACGATGGGAAAAAAGGAACATACACACGACCGAATATGCATAAGGACAAAATAATGTCCTCAGTTGTCACCGCTCTAGAAGCTAAATTTGGCACTAAACGTTCGAAAGAACAATTGAGGAAGTGGTGGTCTGACATCAAAAGTAGGGAGCCAGAACAATATTGGCGAATAAAGAAGCTGCTTAAAAAAAGTAAGTACTTGTTGTGTTTTCCTATTGAGATACTTAACTTGCATGCTGATCCATATTTTTTACCTTTATACAGCATTGTTCGTAAAGACCGTTCTTTGTAAAATACATATGATACGAAAGAAAAAGATGTTATTTTTTTCACCAAATACGATGGTACAGGGTTGAACATACATTTAGGTCTTGATAATTTGTCGGATTCCCAAAATTTGGTGATGTGGTGTAGATGTGTTTGAAAATATAATGCTTCTTCAAAAATGATTCAGTGTAATGTAAGGACAGGACACAGCAGCTGGTTCTACATCTGGACTCACAAGCACTAGTGTACTATGTGACCATAAAGACATTTTTGAGGGGTAATACACATAGGAGATCATTGAGGTGTCTGCATCTGTGAAACTTGCATGAAAATGTGTATTGTTTATAATTGTTGTTCAGAGGGAATTTTCATCCTGTCTTCTAAATTTTTGAGGACAAAAAAAGGCAATTGTCCACAACTCATAACCAACGTTTCATATTAATTATAAAGATAGAAAATATCACTGTGTTTTAACTATACCTTTTGTTGAATTATCATAGAGGAGAAAAGATTCAGACAACAGTCCAAGGATCCCAGGACCCCCCCAAGTCACCAGCCTGAGGCTGAAGATAGCCCAAGCCCAAGACCACGCCCACCCGACGAGCTAGAGGAAGGAGAGGTGGAGGAAGTGTGCGAGCTTTCAACCCCACCAAGTGAGTGACTGACACCCCAGCTTAAGGTAATGTATTTAGGCGTGCATATTTTAACCCATTTTTTTTACACACATTATAGGTGAGCTTCTGGTTGTGGAAGGCCAAAGGGCAGAGCCATTCAGCACAGACAGTGCCCAAAGACTTATTGGCCAGATAATGTTGTGGAATGGCCAAATTGATCAAATGCGTGACCAAATTCACAGCATGAAAATTTGCCTGGACTCCATGCAACAGGAAATGAAGAACATGATTGATGTTTTGGGCAGAATATTATAACGTTTTGCCTAAAAACATCAATCATGTTCTTTTCCTTGTCAAGTTTGTTTCTTCTTCCAATTTTGTAGTAGTTTTTTCCTTCAAAAAGATTTTTGCTGATGCACACGGTGTGTCATCATGTGCTATCTTCCATCAGGGGATATCAATGTACTTGTTTTGTGTTTGCAACCCCTCCATCCTCAAATTTTTTTTGTGGTGAGAGGAACAAAGGGATTGCACACACAAAACACGTACATTGCTCCACCATGATGGGAGATAGCACATGTTGACTTGACCCTTTTTTAATGCACAATTTTGAGCATCTGAAAAATTTCGGATTTACAAGGGTGACATCACAAGCACCGTTATTAACATGTTGAATTTTGTAAGTTCTTTTATTTTTTTTGTAAGTTTTTCAAAACACTGTTGTGAATTTAAATTTTTTAAACAAGGTCTATTTTTGTTTAAATATGCCTTTAATAACCGTAAAAAAAAAAAACATATTTAAAAAAAACAAAACAAAAAATTCCAAAAAAAAAAAAAAAATTATAAAAAAAAAAAAAAAAGGTTCCAAAAAATGCACCTTTCAATATGCACACAGTAAAATGTTTTTACTACTACAATGTGTGTGGCTGATTATTTCTCAATAAGATGTTTTGGTAATTTTGGTGTGGTTACAGTGACAAAGGGCCTTATTAACTAAAGGTAAATGCACTTGCCACTACTACAAGTGCACTAGGAGACAGACAAAACTAAATGCAAACAAGAAGAAAAACAAGATATTTTATCCAAAATTTATTTTCTTTATTTTTTTTTTAAATTATAGCTCTTGTTGAATAGCAATGGCCCCCCGACCATTAAAATAATTCACATATCATTCACGCACTTGACGTGCTATTTGGGGGGCCAAGCCAATACGGCCAATTTCCAGGCTTGTCAGTGTTTGATCAAGTACAAGTCCGGCCTCAGGCCCAACAGAGGAAATATATGTAGCCAAACCGGCTGGCTAGAATCCCAAAGGCATTCTTCACAACTCTTCTTGTTCTGGCCAGCCGGTAATTAAATACCCTCCTCTCAGGGGTGAGTGTCCTTTGGGGGAACGGCCTCATCAAGTGCTCGCCGAGAGCAAACACTTCATCAGCGATAAAAACTGAGGGGAGTCCATCCACATTCTGGTCATCAGGTGGCAATCCCAGGCCACCAGTCTGGAGATGCTGGCACAGCTCGGTCGGTGCAAACACTCCTCCGTCAGACATCCGGACGTTCTTCCCCACGTCCACAAACAGAAAGTCCAAATGTGCTGAGACCACCGCCATCAAAACTACGCTATGGAACCCCTTGTAGTTATAGAAATAAGACCCGAATGCGGTGGTGGCACAATGCGGACATGCTTCCCGTCAATTGCCCCAACACAGTTGGGAAAGTCCCAACGGTTAGCGAACTGGGAGGCCACAGTCTGCCATTCCTGTGTACTTGAAGGAAACTGTGGAGTGAAAAAAAAAATTAAGATAAGTACTTTTAAACATAACTTGGATATCAGATTACACAAAAACATTATTGAACAACAGCAGTCGAACATTATTAATATGTGTGTTTGTAATTTTTATTTTAAAAACATAAGGCCCAGTTAGAAGATTACTCACCCCCTCTGATGGCCCATTGATCAATTTGAATGTGGGGGGAGGGGTACTAATTAGGTTAATAAACACACCTGACAGTTTCAAACATTTGAGGGGGTGGGGGAGGGGGTTCTAATTAGGTTAATAAACACACCTGACAGTTTCAAACATTTGAGGGGGTGGGGGAGGGGTTCTAATTAGGGTCAAAAACACACCTGACAGTTTCAAACATTTGAGGGGGTGGGGGAGGGGTTCTAATTAGGGTCAAAAACACACCTGACAGTTTCAAACATTTGAGGGGGTGGGGGAGGGGTTCTAATTAGGTTAATAAACACACCTGACAGTTTCAAGCATTTGAGGGGGTGGGGGAGGGTCAAACAGTACAATGGAGCTGACAATATACATTGTTCAAGGGACTATAGGCTAGAGATATAAATGGACCCAGGATTGCACGGTGGGGAGGTTATTGAAGGTAAATATGCATGTAGGGCAAAAAATGATTAATGTCAAAAAACAGGCATGCATGAAGATAAAGGGGACATTCACAGCATATTCCAAGCATGGTAATTAGGTAACGAGGACATTTAGACAATGCATTAGCAAACATTTAATACATATCATGTAATGTTAAAGGATAAAACTTACCTTCATATAGTCCTTCTGCAGGACCTGAATGATGGCAGAACAAATCTCTGGGATTATTATCCCCAGAGCCTGCGGGGAGATGCCTGTCGAGAACTTCAAGTCCTGAAGACTTCTCCTAGTCTCCAAGTAACGTAAAGTGGCAACTAGCCTCTGCTCCGCACTGATGGCTTGCCTCATGCTTGCTGGCGCAACCAATTCTTCATCCGTGAACTCCTCCTCGCCCTGTTCATGGACTGGACTCGGGTCAAAGTATTAACCCCAACGCCAAGTCCCCACGCAGCACGAACTCGAGAACGAGTGCGCCCATGCGACATGGCTTCAAAATGGTCGGCTGGTCAAACAAACAAACTTATAACAAACGCACTGAAGAACAGCAAGGCCTATGAAGAACGACCTGAAAATCAGGAATGAGCGGACCAGAACAGCCTGCTACACAGGTTACGAACTGACCAACACGCACTGAAAAGCAGATACAAACCTCACAAGCACAAAGTGAACCGCAGAAAACAATCGAAATAAGCTGAAGCGTGAAAAGCGCGAATCGTGTCTAACCAAACTTCTACTAACACGAGATAAAAACGAGATTAGCAGAAGGAGCCCAAAGGGTGCCGTAGTGGGTCTTGAACTTCCTTTTTATAGTCCCGTCGTACGCGCTGTACGTCACCGCATAAAAAACCAGCGGACTTTGGGAGTGATCGTGTGTGTCCAAGTCCGTCCGTTTTTAAGTCCGGTGCAAGGAGCCGACAAAGTCTGGCGTAAAGTCTGCCGAGCAAAGTCTGCCGTAAAGTCCGCTCGTGTGTACGCGGCATAATGCTAGCTTTTTTCTGGCCTGGACTGTCATACTTGTTTCTGTAATTACAAGCACAATAAAGCCCTTATTTCCTAGGAGAAATGGCAGTTGGATAAATGTATATGCATGGTATTGTCAAAAAAAAAGTGTTTGGGGACATGTATCAATACAAAAAAAGTTTTAAAAAACGGACGTTTTTTCGGGAGCAGTGAATTTATTCATGCTTACAGTGAAACAATAAAAAACAAATATTCCTTTAAATTTCATACCTAGGGGGTGTCTATAGTATGCCTGTAACGTGACGCATTTTTCCAGTGTTTAGAACAGTCCCTGCACAAAATGACACTTCTAAAGGAAAAAAAGTCAATTAAAACTACTAGCGGTTATAATGAATTGTCTATGGGAGAAATCAAAAGTGCTAATTTTAAATGCTTATATGCATGGTATTGTCATAAAAAGTGTTTGGGGACCTGGGTCCTCCCCCAGGCGACATGTATGAATGCAAAAAAAGGTTTTGAAAATGTCAGTTTTTTCGGGAGCAGTGATTTTAACAATGCTTAAAGTGAAACAAATAAAGTGAAAAATTCCTTTAAATTTCATTCCTAGTTGTTGTCTATAGTATGCCTGTAAAGTGCCCATTTTTCCCACGTTTAGAACAGTCCCTGCACAAAATGACATTTCTAAAGGAAAAAAAGTCATTTAAAACTATTAGTGGCTATAATGAATTGTCAGGTCCCGGCAATACAGATAAAAGTCATTGAAAAAAATGGCATGGGATCTCCCCCAGTCTATTACCAGGCCCTTTGGGTCTGGTATGAATATTAAGTGGAACCCCGAACCAACATTTTAAAAAAAAATTGCGTGGGCCATTCAGGTCTGGTATGGATATTAAGGGGAACCCTGCACCAAATTAAAAAAAAATGGCCTAGGGGTCCCCCTCAAAATCCATACCAGACCTTTCAGGTCTGGTATGGATTTTAAGGGGAACCCCGCACCAAAATTTAAAGAAAATGGCATGGGGTCCCCCTAAAATTCCATACCAGACCCTTACCCGAGCATGCAACCTGGCAGGCAGCAGGAAAAGAGGGGGAGACGAGAGAGCGCCCCCCCCTCCTGAACCAGGCCCCATGCCCTCAACCGTTTACATAACTGAGGGAAGTCCCCATGCGTCAGAGGGGGGTGGGGTCACCTGGGTACGTCACCCGCCCTCAGTTATATAAGAACTGTTACCTGCGAGGACATGTCAGACTTCTGTGGAGACGGATCGGTGGCATTTTTTTTTTTTTTCGGTCCGACGGTGGAGCCATAGAAGAAGATGAATGGACTTCATGGGACATTTTTATTTTTTTATTTTTAAATAAAGGACTTGTTCCAAGCTGTGTCTTGTGGTTTTTTAACATTTTGACACTTTTTTTGTGAAATGGTACGGGTACAGTGTACCCTTTACCATTTCAAACAGGGGGGTAGGGACTTATTAAAGGGGGCTTCCAGATTCCAATAAGCCCCCTGCCTGCAGACCCCCACAACCACCTTGCAAGGGTTGGCTACCCCAAAGCACCCTCCCCATGTTGAGGACATGTGGCCTGGTACGGTTCAGGAGGGGGGCGCTCTCGCCCCCCCTTTTCCTGCAGCCTGCCAGGTTGCGTGATTGGATAAGGATCTGGCACCATGCCATTTTTTTCTCAATTTTGGCACGGGGTTCCCCTTAAAATCCATACCAGACCTGACAATTCATTATAGCCGCTAGTAGTTTTAAATGACTTTTTTCCTTTAGAAATGTCATTTTGTGCAGAGACTGTTCTAAACACAGGAAAAATGTGCCACTTTACAGGCATACTATAGACACCCCCCAGGTACGAAATTTAAAGGAACCTTTCACTTTTATTGTTTCACTTTAAGCATTATTAAAATCACCGCTCCTGAAAAAACATCCGTTTTTAAAAAATTTTTTTGCATTGATACATGTCCCATGGGACAGGACCCAGGTCCCCAAACACTTTTTATGACAAAAACTTGCATATTATCCCTTAAAATTAGCACTTTTGATTTTTCACATTCATGTCCCATAGACTTTAATGGTGTTTGCGTGTTCGAACAAATTTTTTGCCTGTTCGCATGTTCTGCTGTGAACCAAACCGGGGGGGGGGGAGTGTTTGGCTCATCCCTAGTAATAATATGTGTGTTGTATATAACATGAATCAGGGGCTGTGGCCAGGAAGGAAGCATGCACCACATTTGGTGGACATACCCAAAAGTAAAACGGTACCGGACAATGGGATGAGCCAAACAACCCCTGTTCGGTTTGCACCAGAACCTGCGAACAGACAAAAAGTTTGTGCGAACACCGTTAAAGTCTATGGGACACGAACGTGAAATATCAAAAGTGCTAATTTTAAAGGCTTCTATGCATGTTATTGCCATAAAAAGTGTTTGGGGACCCGGGTCCTGCTCCAGGGGACATGGATCAATGCAAAAAAAGTTTTAAAAACTGCCGTTTTTTCAGGAACAGTCATTTTAAGAATGCTTAAAGTTAAACAATAAAAAAAGAAATATTCCTCTAAATTACTATGCCTGTATTACTATACGGACTGCACTATATACTCTGATCTGTAGTATATATACAATACAGACTGCACTATATACTCTGTAGAAACATTGGGCCTTAGGGCCTTAGGTGTTGGTGGTGCCAGAACACTGTAACCCCTCACAGTTACTCTTGTTGGGTGCAGGAACGGTCCCTGCTGTTAAATATTATTTCAGAGGCTGCTTGCCCTCTTTTAGTGGCCTGTGAGCGTCTACCTCTCCTTGAAGGCCTTCCGGACAATGTATTATATACTGTGTACACCACCTGAATTGTATTTGAAACTGTACACACTGTATTATATACTGTGTACACCACCTGAATTGTATTTGAAACTGTACACACTGTATTATATACTGTGTACACCACCTGCACTGTATTATCTACTGTACACCGCCGAATGCACTGTATATAGGCTACGCTGAATGCAGAATATATATATATATATATATATATATATATATATAGATCTATATATATATCTAGATAGATAGATATATATCTTTCTATCTAGATATAGATCTATATAGATCTATATATATATATATATATATATATATATATATATATATATATATATATATATATATATATATATATATATATCTATATCTATATAGATATAGATCTATATATATATATATATATATATATATATATATATATATATATATATATATATATATATCTCAAATATACTGCCTGTACTGACTGAATATAGAGTCAAGTTCCTCCACCCCAAACTTGCTCATGCCTGTCTTTATGAACCTTGCTTTGTGCACTGGTCCAAATAATTTGGTGGAGGGAGATTATGGTGTGGGATTGTTCTTCAGGGGTTGGGCTCGGCCCCTTAGTTTCATTAAAGATAACTCTTAAGGTGTCAGCATACCAAGACATTTTGGACAATTTCATGCTCCCAACTTTGTGGGAACAGTTTTGGGATGGCCCCTTCCTGTTCCAACATGACTGCACATCAGTGCACAAAGCAAGGTTCATAAAGAAATTAATTAGCGAGTTTGGGGTGGAGGAACTTGACTGGGCTGCACAGAGTGCTGACCTCAACCAGATAGATCCCCTTTGGGATGAATTAGAGCGAAGACCGGGAGCCAGGCCTTCTTGTCTCCATCAGTGCCTGACCTCACAAATGCGCTTCTGGAAGAATGGTCAAATATTCCCATAGACACACTCTTAAACCTTGTGGACAGTCTTCCCAGAAGAGTTGGAACTGTTATAGCTGTAAAGGGTGGGCCAACTCAATATTGAATCCTATGGACTAAGACTGGGATGCCATTAAAGTTCATGTGCGTGTAAAGGCAGGTGTCCCATTTGACAATGAAGGATATATCTATCTATCTATCTATCTATCTATCTATCTATCTATCTATCTATCTATCTATCTATCTATCTATCTATCTATCTATCTATCTATATATGTTTGGATATATATATAGATAGATAGATAGATAGATAGATAGATAGATAGATAGATAGATAGATAGATAGATAGATAGATAGATAGATAGATAGATATATCTATATATAGATATGCTTGGATATATATCTATATATATATTAGTCCAGAGGATCGCTGCACTTACAATTTCTTTATTGAACCAAACATTACATGATGTGTAAGTACGTTTCGGGCTCACACGCTTACGCCCTTCTTCAGATCAAACACACATCTAAAGACAAAGTTACACACATGGCTTAAATACCATAATTTTACACATTTGGAATCAATTACGTAATTAGCAATCGATCGAAAACAAATTAGATCCTTTTCAAGCTGTACACTCACTACTTTACATTGTAGCAAAGTGACATTTCTTCAGTGTTGTCACATGAAAAGATGGAATAAAATATTTACAAAAATTTGAGGGGTGTACTCACTTTTGTGAGATACTGTAAATCCAGATCTGTATTCAACCCCTTAGGGGCAATAGTATCAAGAAAATGAATCCAATGTACCTCTCGTTTTTTAGAATGGATTCTCGGTTACCACCCCTCCTATTTTTATTAATTCCCTCCAGTACCATGAATTTTAATTGGGAAATCAAATGCCCTTTCTCCAAAAAATGTCTCGCTAAAGGCAACTGTACCAATTTGTTTATGATTGAATATTTGTACGTTGATATCCTATCTTTAACTTTCTGAATGGTCTCTCCTATGTAAAGTAAGTAAAGTAACCACACGGACATTTTATTGCATATATTACACATGACTAATGGCAAGTTTAATAACCTTTGATTTTATTATCATATGTCTTATGTGGATGGGATATACTCTTGCCTTTTATCATGGAGTTACATTGTATACATGATATACATGGGTATGACCCTGTATTACAGGATCCTAAAAAAAAACTCAGACGGAATTCCCCTCAAGCGGTCTTGCCTACACACGGTCACACCAAAGTTTGACCATCCAGAAAGCGGTGACATACAACACATACGACAGGACTAGAAAAAGGAAGTGCAATAGCCAGTAGCCAATAGCTTCTGTCTCGTACTTGCTTCAGAGCATGCGTCGTTTTTGGTCCATCGGAACAGCATACAGACGAGCGGGTTTCCTAATAGGAATTGGTTCCATCGGAAATATTTAGAACATGTTCCACTTCTAGGTCCATTAGAATTTTTGAAAAAAAAAGTCCGATGAGGCATACGCATGATCGGAATAGACAATGAAAAGCTTCTGTCGGACTTTTTCTGTCAGACATTCCACTCGTGTGTACGTGGCATTAGAGTTCTACCTTTTCTATATGAGGATAAGGAGGGAGCTTGGAATTCACTAATATTCGAATAATTCTCTCTTAATAAACCCCATACAAAGGGAATATGGATGATACTGTGACACAAATGGAATTCTCCTATCATTTTTATAGTGATGCCTATTCTCTGCTAAATGTATATGTTCCTTTTTAACTAATGAAACTGGATAACCTTGCTTAACAAGCCCAGTTTCCATTTCATTTCATCTTACTTTTCATTCTTGTGGATCACTAATGATTGTTTTAACCCTATGTAGCTGGCACCTAGGTATCGAATTGAACACCCCATGGGGGTGAAAACTCTTAAGGTGTAATAACTGATTATGATCATTAGGGATGGGCTATCTGTTCGAGTTAAACATGAGTTTGACTCGCACATTGACTGTTCGCCCATTTGCCGAACAACCAACAATTTGGGGTGTAGGCGGCAAATTCGAAAAGCCATGGAACACCCTTTAAAATTCTATGGGAGAAATCTAAAGTGCTAATTTTAAAGGTTAATATGCAAGTTATTGTCATAAAAAGTGTTTGGGGACCTGGGTCCTGCCCCAGGGGACATGTATCAATGCAAAAGTTTTAAAAATGGCAGTTTTTTCGGGAGCAGTGACTAATAAAAAAGTGAAACACTAAAAGTTAAATATTCCTTTAAATTTCATACCTGGGGGGTGTCTATAGTATGCCTGTAAAGTAGCGCATGTTTCCCGTGTTTATAACAGTCCTAGAGCAAAATGACATTTCTAAAGAAAAAAAAAAAATTTAAAAGTGCTAGCGCTAGTGCCGGCTATTAATGAATTGTCGGTCCCGACAATACACATAAAAGTCATTGAAAGTCATTGAAAAATAAAAAATAAAAATGTGTGGCGGTCCCCCAAAATTCCCTTATCAGGCCCTTCAGGTCTGGCATGGATATTAAGGGGAACTCCGCGCCAAAATAAAAAAAAATATGGCGTGGGGTTCCCCCAAAAATCCACACCAGACCCTTAACAGAGCACGCAACCTGGCAGGCCGCAGGAAAAGAGGGGGGATGAGAGAGTGCCCCCCCTCCTGAACCATACCAGGCCACATGCCCTCAACATGAGGAGGATGTCCCCTGTTGATGGGGACAAGGGCCTATCCCCACAACCCTTGCCCGGTGGTTGCTCGGTGGTTGTGGGGGTCTGCGGGCAGGGAATCTGGAAGCCCCCTTTAACAAAGGGGACGCCCAGATCCTGGCCCCCCCCTATGTGAATTGGTAAGGGGTACATTGTACCCCTACCATTTCACAAAGAGAAAGTCAAATGTTAAAAACCACAAGAGAAGACAAGCTTGGGACAAGTCCTTTATTAACCACTTCAATACCAGGCACTTAGACACCTTCCTGCCTAGGCCAATTTTCAGCTTTCAGTGCTGTCGCAATTTGAATGACAATTGCGCGGTCATACAACACTGTACCCAAACTCATTTTTTATCATTTTGTTCCCACAAATAGAGCTTTCTTTTGGTGGTAATTGATCACCTCTGTGGTTTTTATTTTTTTCGCAACAAATAAAAAAAGACCAAAAATTTTGAAAAAAAACAAGTTTTTCTCTGTTTCTGTTAAAAATTTTGTAGTATGTTTTCTTCTTCAATGATGGGCACTGATATTGCTGCACTGATGGGCACTGATAAGGCGGCACTGATGGGCACCAATGAGGTGGCACTGATGAGGTGGCACTGATGGGCACTGATGATGGGCACTGATAGGTAGCACTGATGGGCACTGATAGGTGGCACTGGTATGTGGCACGGATGGGCACTCATAGGTGGCACTGATGGGCACTCATAGGCGGCACTGATGGGCACTCATAGGTGGCATTGATGGGTACTTATGGGTGGCACTGATGGGTACTTATGGGTGGCACTGATAGTTGGCATAGGCACTGATAGGTGGGCACTGATGGGCATGGATGGGCACTGACAGGTGGCACTAATGGACACTGATGGTTGGCACTGATGACACTGATTGGTGGCACTGATGACACTGATGGGTGGCATTGCTGGGCATCACTGATATATAATGGTGCCAGTCAGTGCCCATTTGTGGGCACTGATTGGCACAGATCAGTCATAATTTGCACATGTGGATGGCAATGGGGTACATACCTGGCCATCCACATGTTACCCCCCTTGCCTGGTGGTCCTGGCGGCTTCCCTGGTGGTCTAGTGTGGGCATCCGAGGGTTGCTGTGCTGAAAAACAATCAGCGCAGACCCCCCCTGTCAGGAGAGCCGCCGATCGGCTCTCCTCTACTCGCGTCTCTCAGATGCGAGTAAGGAAAAGCCGAACAATTACTTTTCCTATTGACATCGTAATCAGCCGTGATTGGACATGGTTAATCATGTGGTTAAGTGCTTCCGCTGGAGGCTCTTTACCAAGATCGGTGGAGCAGTATGTCAGACTTACACACCACTCCAATGATCGCTGCGATGCCCACCCCCATGGGCGTGCGGTGGCTGTTATCCTGCTGGACGTCATATGATGCCCAGTCAGGATAACTGAACCACCGCCCAGCCGTCAATCTGCTATAGGCCGGGCAGGAAGTGGTTAAAAATTAAAAAAATAAAAAAGAGATTCCAGCGATGTAATCCAATTCTGGATCTCCAGCGATAGATGATCTCCAGTGACTCCAGCGAGGAACACGCACAGGATTCTGCCTCCACCGGAGGCACTCAGCCAATGACGCGGCGCTAGCTTGACAGCTCTTATGTAGCTGAGGGCCGGGCCATCCGTCACGTGACCCCGTCCCCCTCTGACAAGGGGAAACGCTGGGGTTTCCCAGTGATGTGTACGGGTGACCCCGCCCTCCTCTGATGCAAAGCAGGATTCACCGTATCATTTGTTTATCATTATAGTACTGTGACTGTACCAGCAGCCGCTGGCAGGCTTCCATAGCCAGATCATGTGGAATGACAGTGTAAACACTAGAGACGTCCCACGTGACTAGAAATGAGTCAAGTCCCATTTGTACATTCCTAATTTTTTCAAGAAAAATCACCAGTATCACGTAAATATGATCTGGTATTAATTACCAGTGGAGTGAAACATCTATCCAAATATTGCGCTAATGGAGTGGTAACTGACTCTGTTCCAGACACTATAGGATGGCCCGGGTGATTCAAAAGGTTCTTATGATTTACCAGTATCACATAAATTTGATCTGATATTGATTACCAGTGGAGTGAAACATCTATCCAAATATTGCACTAATGGAGTGGTAACTGACTCTGTTCCAGACACTATAGGATGGCCTGGGGGATTCAAAAGGTCCTTATGAATCTTTGGTAATATACTGTATACATTACCATTATTCCACATGATCTGGGTAGGGAAGCCTGCCGGTGGCTGCTGGTACAGTCACAGTGCTATAATGATAAACAAATTGATTTTATGCTTGCATTGCTTAAAATTGTTCTTTTTGAAGAGAACATTTTTTTGTTTAAAGAGACCCATTATTTGCAGATTATAATATATTTATGAATATGAGTGAAACCTCATTTATTTATAATAATAAAATGTTTAGCGAACACTAATGGGCGGTTCAGATTTATTGATATTTTTGCAGTGTGGGATGGTGACATTGGAACCCTTTTATTGTTTGATCAGTACATCAATTATTTAGTCCCAGTTCAGAATTTTTTTTTTTTGGAACCCTTTTATTGTTTGATCAGTATATCAATTATTTAGTCCCAGTTCGGAATTTTTTTTTTCCATGAAATTTTTATTGCAAATGAAAAGCCATACAGAGATAGTCAAACATTAGTCAAATTCAAGTTACAGTCTGAGCTTCATTAATATTCCCGCTGGGGTTCCAAAAACCAAAATGAGGAAGAGATAAGGAGGAGAAAGAGAAAAAAAAAAGAAAAAAGGAAATCTTCCAGTATGGACTTAACTGCAATAAACAGGTTTACAGTGTTGCTCTTCCATCTTTTCCATGTGAATAATCCTGTGAAACCATTCACGAATTGTTGGTGCAGTTGCCGACCGCTAATGGCGTGGAATACATAGCTTAGCAGCATTCACCATGCACATCGCCAGCGATTTGTTGTATATAGGGATGGGCGAACAGTTTGGCCCGAGCATAAGTTCGGCCCAAACTTTCGTTGTTCGGATGTTCGGCTAACAGCCAAACAAACAGGTCATTCGACCGTTTGTTCGGCCCCCCGAACCGACCACAATGCATTGTGGCGTTGAACAGTGCATTGCAAGCCCTGATTGGCTGAAGCGGTGAAAGCTTCAGCCAATCAGGGCACAGAGCACTGTCAGAGTCATGATTGGACACTGTCATCATGACTTTATCCAATCATGGCTCATTCCCGCCCCACAGTATAAAAGTATTCTTTCAATGGCAGCCATTTTCAGTGTGATTTTGGTGTGGAGAGAGATAGAACAGGGCTCTGTTCAGTGCTATAAGTTAGTGTGCTATACTGTGCTATTTTCCTTCAATTGTCAGTTTAGAATATTAGTATAGTGTAAGTGTAGTGAGAAGGACCATCTTTCAGCTTTTCATAGTGTGCAGCTAGAGTAGGGACAGCTCAGATAGTTTCAGTGTAGTGTAGTGAGACTGTGTCAGTAATCTTGACATTAGTATATAGCTAGAGTAGGGACAGTTCAGATGTAGTGATGGTTGAACACCGTCTATTTGATTGCGTTACTGCCAGTTTAACACCATATCGTATTGCGTGCGTTACTGCCAGTTTATTGCCATATAGTTTTGTGCATTACTGCCAGTTAAACGCCATATTGTTTTGTGTGCTTTACTGCCAGTTTAACGCCATATAGTTCTGTGTGCGTTACTACAAGTTTAACGCCATATAGTTTTGTGCGTTACTGCCAATTAGGGATGAGCCGAACACTCCCCTGTTCGGTTCACACCAGAACATGCGAACAGGAAAAAAGTTCGTTCGAACACGCGAACACCGTTAAAGTCTATGGGACACGAACATGAATAATCAAAAGTGCTAATTTTAAAGGCTAATATGCAAGTTATTGTCATAAAAAGTGTTTGGGGACCTGGGTCCTGCCCCAGGGGACATGGATCAATGCAAAAAAAAGTTTTAAAAACGGCCGTTTTTTCAGGAGCAGTGATTTTAATAATGCTTAAAGTCAAACAATAAAAGTGTAATATCTCTTTAAATTTCGTAGCTGGGGGGTGTCTATAGTATGCCTGTAAAGGGGCGCATGTTTCCTGTGTTTAGAACAGTCTGACAGCAAAATGACATTTTGAAGGAAAAAACTCATTTAAAACTACCCGCGGCTATTGCATTGCTGACAATACACATAGAAGTTCATTGATAAAAACGGCATGGGAATTCAACACAGGGAAACCCCGAACCAAAATTAAAAAAAAAAATGACGTGGGAGTCCCCCTAAATTCCATACCAGGCCCTTCAGGTCTGGTATGGATATTAAGGGGAACCCCGGCCAAAATAAAAAAAAAAAAATGACGTGGGGTTCCCCCTAAATTCCATACCAGACCCTTCAGGTCTGGTATTGATTTTAAGGGGAACCCCGCGCCAAAAAAAAAAAGAAAAACGGCGTGGGGTCCCCCCAAAAATCCATACATGCCCTCAACATTGGGAGGGTGCTTTGGGGTAGCCCCCCAAAACACCTTGTCCCCATGTTGATGAGGACAAGGGCCTCATCCCCACAACCCTGGCCGGTGGTTGTGGGGGTCTGCGGGCGGGGGGCTTATTGGAATCTGGAAGCCCCCTTTAACAAGGGGACCCCCAGATCCCGCCCCCCCCTGTGTGAAATGGTAAGGGGGTACAAAAGTACCCCTACCATTTCACTAAAAAACTGTCAAAAATGTTAAAAATGACAAGAGACAGTTTTTGACAATTCCTTTATTTAAATACTTCCTCTTTCTTCTATCTTCCTTCATCTTCTGGTTCTTCTGGCTCTTCTGGCTCTTCTGGTTCTTCCTCCGGCGTTCTCGTCCAGCATCTCCTCCGCGGCGTCTTCTATCTTCTTCTCCTCGGGCCGCTACGCACCCATGGCATGGGGGGAGGCTCCCGCTCTTCTCTTCTTCTTCATCTTCTTCTCTTCTTCTTTTCTTCTCTTCTTACAAGGCATTTAACGTCCAACCATTCAGCCTGTTGGCAAGAGCACCTAAAAGCCACACAAAGGGGCACAAATCTGTCCCATCTCCTCCTCCTCCTTACCCACTTCAGTCTGCCCCTGCGATACAGAGTCATTACCTTTCAGCAGCCTCCACTGACAGGGATGATGGTATAGCACAGGGTGTCCAAGGTCCTAGCAGCTCATCTACCAGCAGCACACCACCAGCTATAGACTGTAGCCGGCAAATTTCTCTGCCCCGTCTTCTGCAGAGGAAAAAAAAATACAGTCCCTGCCACCCACATGCCCAGCGCCTGAATGCAAGCTTATCAAAGCTGTTGGTTCTCCAACTTCTGCCGTTCAGCCTGGTGGATTCTGCCCCCTTCCGTGAATTTGCACAATGTGCTGTACCACAATGACATGTTCCCAGTCGATACTACTTTTCACGTAAGGTCGTTCCATCTCTCTACCATCACGTGGAAGGGAATGTTCTGGCATCGTTGAGCAAGGCAGTCAGCCGTAAAATCCACCTTACTGCTGACACGTGGTCAAGCAAGCATGGGCAGGGACAATATATTTTGTTCACAGCACACTGGGTAACGCTGCTTGCAACTCGAAAGGATGCAGGACAGGGCTCAGTGCTGCAGCTTGTTGTGCCCCCACGTCTCCATACAGCTGGTGGTGATGATGCCAGACCTGTAAGCTCTACCCCCTCCTCTTTCTCCTCCTCTGCCACCTCCATTCCCTCCTCTGCAGAATTGTCATATGAACATCAGGTACCCCCTAAGCGTTCAAAGGGCTTTTCCCAGAGTCAGGCTAAAAGGTGCCATGCAGTGTTTCAGCTGGTGTGTTTAGGGGACAGGAACCACACCAGAGCAGAGATTCTTGCAGCTCTGCAAGGACAGGCCCAGAGGTGGTTCACACCATGCCAGCTGGAGCCAGGAATGGTGGTGTCCGATAAACCTCCTGTCCGCCCTTAGACAGGGAAAGTTGACACATGTACCATGCCTGGCACATGTCCTCAATTTGGTGGTGCAGTGTTTCCTAAGTATGTACCCAGGGTTGCAAGATGTACTAAAGCAGGCCAGAAGAGTCTGTAGCCATTTCAGGCGGTCATACACAGCCAGTGCTCGGTTGGCTGAAATTCAGTGGGAATTCCACCTGCCTGTAAACTGCCTGATTTGTGACATGCCCACCAGGTGGAAATCAACTTTGGGAATGCTGCAGCGGCTATACGTGCAGCAGAGGGCCGTCAACGAGTACTTGTGTCAGTACGGCATGACGACAGGCTCAGGCCGCCTCTGCTTTTTTTCCCCACGCCAATGGCTGATCATTAAGGATGCATGCACTGTATTGTCACTATTTGAGGAGGCCACAAGGATGGTAAGCAGTGACAGTGCATGCATCAGTGACACAATTCCTGTTGTGTTCCTGCTTGAGCAGACTCTGCGTGGAATTATTTCTTTTATTTTATTAATTTATTTCAGTTACTTATATAGCGCTGTCAATTTACGCAGCGCTTTACATATACATTGTACATTCACATCAGTCCCTACCCTCAAGGAGCTTACAATCTAAGGTCCCTAACTTGCATTCATACATACTAGGGACAATTTAGACAGGATCCAATTAACCTACCAGCATGTCTTAACATACCAACATGTCTTTGGAGTGTGGGAGGAAACCGGAGTACCCGGAGGAAACCCATGCAGGCACAGAGTGAACATGAAAACTTCGGGGAGGTCGTGTCGTGGTTGGAATTCGAACCAGCGACCCTTCTTACTGCTAGGCGAAATTGCTATCCACTATGCCGCCCCAGCATTATGGACAGGGCACTGGAAGCAGAGTATCAGGAGGAAGAGGAGGATTTCCTTTCCTCTCAAGGCCCACTTTATGCAGACACCATCAGTCAACACACAGGAGGAGAGAGGGGAGGAGGATGAGGAGGAAGATTCTGGCACTTTCATAGGCTTTGAAGAAGAGCAAGACATGCGTCAATCTGTAAGTGATGGCTTTCCAACCCCAGGATCCTTGGGAGTAGTACGTGGCTGGGAGGAGGAAGTTCCAGATGCTGTCATCCTGAGTGACTCCGAGGAGTCTGCTTCTCAAGCCTCTGCAAATTTGAGGCGCATGGGCAACCTCATGCTTCAAAGCCTGTGAAAGGATCCAAGAATATGTGGCATAAAGGAGAAGGATGATTACTGGTTGGCAACCCTCCTTGACCACCATTATAAGGGGAAGGTCTCTGAACTCATTTTACCTCAGGGCCAAAACAGAGATGAAGAGCTTTCTAGCTGACGGAATCTCTGCAGGACTTCAAGGCCGCCTAGCTTTGACTGTGTTCAATCATTTCATCTGGAAGAATATTTTTGGTATAGGTTTCATGGGCACAATTAACACCCAAAGACCAAATGTCTGACAGGTGCATATCATTGCAATTTTTTACAGCAAGGCAAATTCTTGCTTGCATCAAGAGTACCTCTATTGGGTTACGGTGGTAAGGCACCACCGACACCCACAGACCAATTTTTCTGCACCTGTTTGACAGGTGCATATCATTGCAATTTTTTACAGCAAGGCAAATTCTTGCTTTCAACAAGAGTACCTCTATAGGGATACGGTGGGAAGGTGCCACCGACACCCAAAGACCAATATTTCTGCACCTGTTTGACAGGTGCATATCATTGCAATTTTTTACAGCAAGGCAAATTCTTTTTTTTTTTCTCTGTTGAAAAATAGTTTTTATTGTATCATTGAAACAATACAAAAATATATCAACCATCTTGCTCATTGGATAGATAGGGAACCTTGTATACAGTATTTAACGGTTTACATACCAAAATCATGACTTATATTTTGTTTTATTGGGATATTCCAGGGTCTCTGCACCCTTCACCTCCCGCACTCTGTCGGGGATCTTGCTGTGTAGGAGGTAGCCAGGTCCAGAAATCCAGAACATATGTGGAAAAATATGCAGGAGATTAATAACATTCGAATAAATAGAATCAAAGGATAATGCACTTGTGGTATGAAGCTCTAGATTTCGCTGCTCTTCCACATCATGTTAAGAAAATGTGACAATTGGTAGAACCTGAATTTTTCTGAGGGGGGCATTTCAAGTTTTTAATTTCAAATCATTTTATTGGTGTTTTTACATAACACACATGAAATTGCATACATTTCTGAAGAATGAGGTAACGTAACATAAAATGTGTTATACGGTTATGAACAATAATTACAATCCAAAACAAATGAATAGATGAAAAAATGTCACAACCTAATTAGCTCTCGGCTGCTATATAAATCTCTGTTGTGTCCTATAGTTAACCGAGACTCAATAGAATATTAAACTGTTCTGTGAAGCACAAGGTGAAAAGAAAAAAAAAGAGTGAAATAACTATTCAATAAAAGATTATCTATGTAAATTCTGAAAGATTCTCGTGAACAGAGTACAAACAGTCCTGAATGTTAGATAACTAAACCAGGTCTCCTGGGTCACAGGAATACCTTATGAGGATATACTAACAGGTGAATATCCTTTAGTGAAGTTCCTCAGAAGTCTCAAGATACCGCAAGGTAATTGTAGATCAGTAGATCTGCATGTACTGATTAGAGGAATCCGGGGGACCCCCCCAATACAGGAGGACAGGCAGAAGTAGGAATTCGCTCCCGGAGGATGGACGTCGGATGGTCCCAGGAGCCCTTACACACCCCCCCCATTGGGATCTTCCTGTAGGTGTGGTTGGGCTCTGTCCCGGTCCAGCCGACTCCCCAGGAACTTTATAAATTGGCTGAAAGGGCTAACAGAACGGAGCCCCCCACTTCCAGTATATTACTGTGGTGCCTGTTTAACCTCTAGTGAGAGGGAGAAAGGGTCCCACGGACACTCTGAGTAACAGTCTTCTGAGAGCTCTCCTCAGTGTGCAAAAAGATCATATTATACCTGAGAAATAGCAGGGTCTGATCAATCTCCAAAAGGGAAGACAGAAAACGTGTGAAAAGGGAAAAGAAAGAAAGGAGAAGGTGGAGAGAGGTTTATTTAATAGCAGAGGCTATACTTGCGTCAGGTTCAATACCCGGTATGAGAGATATGTTGCAAAACATGGCCCAAGGTTCCCAGATGGTATTAAATTTCTCAATTTTGTCATTCAGCTTCGCTACTATTTGTTCCTGGGACATGATCCAGGACACTTTCCTCTTGCAAGCCTGGAAGGAGACCGTGGTTCTCTTCCAAGCTTTTGCTATGGTGATTTTCGCACCTAATAAAACGAAGTAGGATAGTACCTGTAAGTGCTTAGGTGTATTGGGTATATCATGATTAAATAAGGCAATATGTGGATTGGGGGCAACCGGGACCTTAATCAGTTTGCTAATTGTACGAAAGGTTATCTTCCAGAAAGTTCTGATGTGGGGACAAGTCCACCAAATATGTAGCATGAAGCCCTCTAGGCCGCAACCCCGGAAACAGAGAGGAGAGGCACCGGGGTATATTAATGCCAGTCTGGATGGAACATAATACCATCTGGTCAGAACCTTTAGACTGGCCTCTACAAGGGAGATGTTACAAATACCTTTGTAGGAGCGTGTCCAGGATTTGAACCAAGCTGTCATCTGCCAAACTTCGCCTGTATCCTCCTCCCAGGTCTCTGCCTAGGACGGTTTATCCAGATTTGACTGTAGCGCATTATAAATCAAGGAGATTCCCCCCTTTTGTTCCGTAAGGTTCGAGCACCAATGTTCATATGGGGTTATTGAGGGAGGTTCCGATTTGTTAGTCCATATAGAGTGTAAGAAGTGGGAGATTTGTGTAAATCGGAACTGTTCCGTGTCCGGCATTTCTAGTTTACGCTTGCAATAAGACAAGGTAAGGGGACCAGCTGGGGATAGGAAATGTCCGATCCGGTAAAGACCTATGTCAGTCCACCATCGGAATGCTCAGATATTTACTCCTGGTGGAAATTTAGTGTTGTGAAATAAGTGGGATAAAGGCTTGAGCTGCGAGGTAAGGGAGGGTTGTTGAAGTAGTTTAGTGCATGTTGCTATTGAGTGAGAAAGTGTGGGCCATTATAGCAGGTCTATATGTAGAATCACACCACAGGAGGAAATCAATGGTGTTGTGGGGTGTAGCTCTTCTTTCCATTGAGAGCCACTCGGGCTTTGGGCCCTTAGAGAAAACGATAGAGATTTGCGATAATTGCGCCGCTTGAAAGTAGCTCCATATGTCCGGGAGGCCTAAGCCTCCCTGTGACTTAAGGCGATACAGTATTTTGGATGGGCATCTATAGCCCTTATTGCCCCAGATAAAGCGAGTTATCTCTGATTGAAACTTGCGAATAGCGTTCCTCGGAAGTGGGATTGGCAGAGAACGGAATAGATATAAGAGACGGGGAAGGAGAGTCATCTTAACAGCGTGTATTTTTCCCAGCCAGGACAGGCCACACCTCGACCACTTTTGTAGTTCCCCCTACACCTGTTGAACATGGTGGGGTAATTAGCTTTAAAGAGGTTATTTACATCTGGGGTTAAATTAATCCCCAGATAAGGGATGGTCATGGAGAAGTCAAAGTTATTAGTTAGTTGTGTCACTATGTCGGGAGCAACAGTGACATTTAAAGCTATGGATTTGGACATATTAACCTTTAAGCCGGAGAGTTTGCTAAATGAGTTCAGGACCCCGTAAATGTTCGGGGTGGTTATTAGAGGGGAGGTAATATATAGCAAGAGATCATCCGCATAAAGTGCGCATTTGTGCTCCTGGTACCCGCATGTCACCCCCTTGATATCAGGGTTTGTTCTAATTGCTATGGCCAATGACTCAATGGCCATTGCAAAGAGAAGGGGCGAGAGGGAACAACCCTGCCTAGTGCCCCTCCCAATTGGGAAGGAGTTGGAATATCTTCCCATCAACCGTACTTGGGCAGAGGGATTAGAGTACATAGAATTGATTATATTTAGGAAATGGGGGCCAAAGTTCCATCTTCTAAGGGTATCGGAAAGGTAGGTCCATCCGATTGAATCAAACGCCTTGTGAAGGTCAATAGAAAGAATAAAACCTGATTGGGGGGTACCTCCATCCCAGCTAAATTTAAGCAGGGAGATGACATCTATTGTCCTTCTAATCTGATCTGGGCCTTGCCTCCCAGGTATGAACCCTACCTGGTCGTTATGTATGTATGAGGGGATAAAACTGGCTAGTCTATTGGCTAGGATCTTGGTCATAATCTTTATGTCGTTGTTAATTAAGGAGATAGGCCTGTAATTTCCAACTTCGCTCGGGTCCTTCCCTGGCTTGGGAATCACCGAAATGTATGCTGCATTTAGGTCAGATCCCAAAGGATGTCCTTCCCTAAGAAAGTTAAAAAACTTTGTGAGATGTGGGGCTAATGTTTCCCCAAATTTTTTATAATACCCAGTGGAAAACCCATCAGGTCCAGGGGAGGAGCCAAGCTTCAAGGAATTAATAGTGTCCAGAACCTCCGGGACTGAAAAGGGGCTTTCAAGTAGGTCCCTATGCTCTAAGGATAATGAAGGCAAAGGCAGGGAGTCAAAGAAGTCTCCCCGTGATTGTCCTGAATGTTGGCTTTGCGGTCTGTAAAGTTCCGCATAAAACTGTTGGAATGCTTCCATAATCTTGGTAGGATTCTGGGTCAGGTCACCTGAGTTCAATTTAATTTTGGGGAATGCCAGTTGGCGAGGTTTAGGAGTAAGTTTTACCGCCAATTTTGCTCCTATCTTATCTTTCTGGGAGTAAAAAAGTGTCCCTGTCCACCTGAGGTGCCTTTCCGCCATTGTCGTTAGGTTCAGATTGAGAAGAACTCGAGCCCTATCCAGCTGAGTCAGGGACTCCGCATTGGGATTAAGCTTGTGTGCTTTTGCGAGAGCATGAAAATTCGCAGTCAATTTGATCGTATCGCTTTTGTGTTCCGCTTTCAGTGTAGCTGTTAATTGCATTAATTTCCCCCTGATCACCGCTTTATGAGCAGCCCAGACTGTGGACAGAGTAATGTCCGTCGTGGTGTTTAGATTAAAGTATTCTTTAATAGATTTCTCTATGATAGTGGCCTGTATGGGATCGTTAAAGATGGCTTCCTGAAGGCGCCAACGGTTGCGTTCTCTATGACCTGAAATTCTATGGGTGGACAGGGTAACCATTGAGTGGTCCGATAGCAGGGAGTCTATAATTTGTGACCGCATGTTCAAAGGGATCGTAGAGGCATGTATAAAGATGTGGTCTATCCTGGCGTAGGAATTATGGGGTGCTGAGAAGTGTGAATAATCCTTAGTACGAGGGTTAGTTTCCCTCCCAGCATCTACCAATCCCGCTTCATGTAACAACTTAGCTACTTTAACGCTCTGTCTAGTAGGGCATTTGGGTTTCGTTAGACAATCTCCTGACTTATCCAAGGAGAAGTCAAAAGCTAAATTTGAGTCCCCCCCCATGATAGTTGTTCCCTTAAAATGTGGGCGGAGTTTGTGTAGCATGGATTCAAAAAATGCCCGTTTACCTTTATTAGGAGAGTAATATGAAACAAAGGTGTATAGTTCACCATCTATGTTCCCTGATACTAGTAAATAACTTCCCAAAGGGTCTATAATCGTGTGAGGTTGAGAGAGATTGATATATTTAGCAAAACATATAGCCACCCCTTTTGTTTTGTTGGGTGCGGATGAAATGAAAAATTGGGGGAAGTTGCGATGGAGAAATGTAGGTTTGTATGATATGGGGAAATGAGTCTCCTGTAAAAAGAGAATATCCGTGTGCATTGAAAGATAGATTTGAAACTGTTTCCTCCTCTTGACAGGGGAGTTCAATCCCTGAGTATTGTGTGATAAAAAGTTGAGTGTTGGATGGGCTGTGGGGATATCAGTCATAAATTGAGTGTCGTGGGGTTTTACTTATGAGAGAGGTCTTACCTGTATTTGTGGGAGAACTCATCTCGACGATCACTTGGAGGAAGCTCGTCTGGGGCGAAAGACCTGGGAGGAGAAGCCATAAGCGAGCACAGAACCTGGGAGCTCTCAGGTGGGAGGAAGGAGAAAGAGAGAGGAGATGGGTGAGAGAAAGTAATAGAGAGAGTAGACATGTTACTAAAAACTGATCCACAGAACTGCCATACATGTAACAAGAGCAGAACATAGTAAAACAGGGGTCCCCTGACCCCTCCCTAACCCCCGGGTAGGATGGGCTGCCCATTCCTTACCCTTTCACCTGAGAGGGCTGGTATCCAACCAAAGGGATAACCGGACAAGAAACCAAATGCACGATCAGTGCGCTTGGTTTCAACTGGAGGTGCACTAAACCCACCACGGCCCGCAACCTCTGAAACCGTATATCTAATGAGCTTAAAACATTCTAACATTGCTTCAAAAAAAAACATAATAGAAACATAAGGAGAGAAATAAAACAGAGCAACCCTTTCTTCTAATGGTTGTGTGTAAAATAGGACTATACTGTCCCTACCGGACCTGAGGGCTCCAGTGGCCTAGCAGGGGTATCTAAATATTAAGGTCCGCAGGACTATTTAGACCTTAAAAGGTGTTCATAATATTAAAAATATTGAGAATAAACTAAAGTAAGTGCAACTTTGGGATCCACCAGTAAGGGGGGGATCAATAAGCAATAACATCTATATGGACCTAGCAGAACTGTATGAAGTCCAGATACAGCTATATATAAATTAAAATAAAAGAAAATAAGAGACCTCCTCCCCTCTCTGCCACAACCCTGTAATTTCACAGAGTCTGCTGTTGCTGAGCCTGTGAAATCTGAGATGGGGATCATGGAAACTATTACAAAGGAATGGGGCCCTGCTGTCATATGGCAACTTTTCAGAGGGCGTATAAAAAAGGAAGGGGAAAGGTCCCGGAAGAGTCACCCTTGAACCGATAAGTTCATCGGGGAGCACCTGAACAGGGTCTGTATCCAAATGGAGGGTAGCCCATCACAGAGGGAGGTTTTCCTTTGAGCGTTTGGAGCTCTGTTTAAGCCAGGTGTGTTGCAGCGGGCTTGCTGGTGGGGGTCTTTTTGTGGATGAGGAGGAGCTCCTGCTGTTCTGTGAGGAAGAAGGATCCTGGGGGATCAAACCCAATTGCAGTAGCAGACGTTCCCCTTTGGCGAATGAGGAAAAGCCGTAATTTTTGTTCCTATAAGAAAAATTTAATCGAAGGGGGAAGGACCAACGATATGTGATCTCTTTGTCAAGCAGTGGTTGGAGTAACGGTTTGAGAGAGCATCTTTTTTGTACAGTATATGGTGACAAGTCTGCAAAAATCTGGATCTTGTGTCCCATCAATTTGAGATTTTCAGAGCCCCTAGATCTTCTCATCACTTCTTCCTTTGTGGAATAGAAATGGGGTTTCACAATGATGTCTCTGGGGAGGCCATCTGAACGGGGGGGTTGTAGGGCTCTGTGAGCTCTGTCTAGCTCCTGTTGTTGCTCCGTGATAGCTGGTATGAGGTTCCGCAAAAGAGTCTTTACTGCAGCATGAACATCTTTTTCTGATTCAGGGAGTCCTCGAACGCGAAAGTTATAGCATCTCGATCTATTTTCGAGGTCATCGATTTTGGCAAATGCTGTTTCCAGCTGGTCTTGCAGAGCTTGTATCCTTGCTGAATTTTGATTAATGCGAGAAACTGCTTGGTCAGCTTTCTTCTCAATTATGTCCATCCTCATCCCTATTTGCTGCAAGTCAGCATGAATGGATGAGGTAATGTGTGCTGCATTTTGGGCCAGGCTTTTTGATAGGAGCTGGGAGAAGGCCTCCATCATGGAGGGGAGTCTGATGGTACAGGGACTTCAGAGTGGGCTTCTGGAACTGACAGCAGCATTCCTGTATGAGGGTCTAACATTGGTGTTGAGGGAAGGCCCAGACCCATCCTGCCCATGAGGGACTCCGTGGAAGCGGGGGATGCAGCCAGGG
The DNA here is from genome assembly GCF_042186555.1 of Aquarana catesbeiana. Lineage (NCBI taxonomy): Eukaryota > Metazoa > Chordata > Amphibia > Anura > Ranidae > Aquarana > Aquarana catesbeiana. The sequence continues at coordinate 292,772,510 of NC_133326.1, forward strand.
GCAAGGGTGGAAAGTCCTCACCTGGGGACTGTGGTGGCTGTGGAGGCTGTGAGTCCTGTTCCCCCCACGAGAGCTCCATCTCCTCCTGTATGTGTGGGCCTTGTGGAGCCACCGCCATTTTGGCGTAGCTGAGCGGAGGGCCAGCCGCGGTCATCTGGCTCGCCAGGTTCCGACGGACGTTCGCTATTTTCAGGGCTGTGTGGTGCTCGGTGGGTTGCTCCGAAAGCTCCGGTGGCTATCGCAGGGCCATGGTGGAGTGGAGCTCTAATAGCCTGCGGCCATCTTAGGTGCTGCCGCGCATGCGCCCTATGGGGCATTTCAAGTTTTGAGGTGCAATAGGATAAAGTGAGGGGTCCATTTGAATTGAAGAAATGACCAATTCTGTATAGGCCTTTGTCTAGCCACCACTTAAAAGCCATGATATCTAGTCCCGGGAGGAACCTGGGGTTATGGAAGATGTGGGCAAGTGGTTGCCAGGTAGAGGTTAGGGGTCTCAGTTTGTGTAAGGAATTGCATAATGTCATCGAGTGGGATAATGTAGGAGCTAGTATAGATGGGCGTCTTTTTGGTAGTTCCAGAGAAAGAAGTCCAAAGTATAGCTAGGGACAGCTTCTCGTTCCATGTTCACCCAGTCAGGTTTAGGCCCTTTAAGGTAAATTATAGAAAACTGGCTAAACTGGGCTGCCTGGTAGTACCACCACAGGTTAGGTAGGCCTAGGTCTCCTTTAATTCTGGGTCTAAAGAGAACATCTTTGGAGAGTCGGTGCCCTTTCTTGTCCCATATAAAGTGGATGATGGCAGATTGTAAGTTTTTGATATGTGATTTGGAGACCGGGATGGGGAGGGAGCGGAAGAGGTACAATATTCTGGGCAGAAGAGTCATTTTAACCACGTTTACTTTGCCTAGCCAGGACAGTTTATATAGGGACCATTGAGTCAGGTCTTCGGTAAGTTTTTTGAACATGGGGGGTAATTAAATTTGTACAATTGGTCAATGCTGAACGTGAGATTAATGCCTAAATAGGGAATGGAAGTGGGGTTCCAAGAAAATGGGAAGTGGTCTTTCAATCTGTTTTCCATGTCTTGGGGAGTTGATATATTAAGGGCAACTGATTTTGTCATGTTTACTTTAAGGCCGTAAACAAGTCCAAAATCATGGAGCAGTCGGGTTATGTTGAGAGTAGAAATAAGGGGGGATGTAATGAATAGGAGGACGTCATTCGCGAACAATGCACATTTGTGCGACAAGTGGCCGCAGTGGACTCCATGAATATCTGGGTGCAGTCTTATCGCGATGGCCAAGGTTTCAATGGCCATCGCGAAAAGAAGAGGGGAGAAGGGGCATTCCTGCCTCGTGCCTTTCTTAATAGGGAATTGTTCTGAGAGGTGTCCCTGGACTCTAACCTGTGCCTTGGGTTGATGATAAAGGGTTTCTAGTAATTTAATGAAGTCTGGGCCAAAGCCCCATTTCTGTAGTATTGTAAAGAGGTAGGGCCAGGCAACAGTATCGAATGCTTTTTGAAGATCTATGGAGAGGAGGAAGCCCTCCTGGGGGGGACCACCATCCCAACCCGACTTCATGAGGGAAATTGCGTTTACTGCTCTCCGTATCTGGTCTGGTCCCTGCCTCCCTGGGATGATTCCCACTTGATCTTTGTGAATATATGAACCTATAAACAATGCCAGTCTGTTCAATAATATCTTTGCAATAATTTTTAAATCATTGTTGATTAACGAGATTGGTCTATAATTACTCACTTCGCTGGGGTCTTTGCCCGGTCTGGGAATGACCGAAATGTAGGCTAGGTTGGCATCTGGGTCAAGGGGGGTGGTTTTGCTTAAGGAGTTGAAAAAGCGGGCCAGATACGGAGAGAGTGCGTCTGTGAAGGTTTTGTAGTAGTAGGTTGAGAATCCATCTGGGCCCGGGGCTGAATCTTTTTTAAGATCTTTAATGACCGCTCGGATCTTGGATTCCTGAAATGGAGAATCCAAGATAGAACGATGGGAGTCCGAAAGTTTTGGCAGAGGGATATTCTCCAGAAAGGAACCAAGGTCGTTGTGGGTGATAGGACTGCTGTCAGCATATAAGTTGGAATAAAAGGACTGAAAGGCATCTAGGATCTTTTTGGAGTGTTGGGTCAGTGAACCTGACAGGGATTTGATTTTGGGGACGGCAAAAATCCTATGTTTCGGGGTGAGTTTGGCCGCTAACTGTGGGCCAAATTTGTTCGCTCGCATGTTGAGACTGCCACTGATCCATTGAAGATGTTTATTTGCATTGTAGGTGAGGGCCAAATTGAGAGCTAATCTGGTGTGTCCAGATTAGTTAGAGAAGTGTGGGTGGGATTCCGTTTGTGGGATAAACTGAGTTTTTTTAACTCTTTTTCTAATTTTAGGATTTCCGCTTGTCGTTCGCGTTTTAGTTTGGAAGAAAGTTGGATAAGCTTCCCTCTAATCACTGCTTTGTGGGCGCTCCAAAGGGACCTTGGGGAAACGTCACCAGTGTCGTTAATCGAAAAGTATTCTCGAATGTCCTTTTCCAACATAATGCGATGTACCGGATTAGAGAGGATTTTTTCATTTAGGCCCCAGAGGCGTGTTCCTGGGGGAGATATAGAGTTTGAGAGTTTCAGTGTCACTAGGGAATGATCGGACCATGGAACATCTTGTATGGAGGCCTGGGAGGCTGTGTGTAATTCAGAGGTGTGTACAAATATGTGATCAATTCTAGGTTTTGTGAGGGGCTGAGTAATGTGTATAGTCTTTTGTAGATGGATTTAGTTCTCTCCAGGTATCAATAAGGCCTAGTGAGTGGAGGAGTCTGGCGATTCGGAGACTTTGCTTGGGTGGTTTTTAAAGGTGGGGAATCCCATGGGCTGATTTGTCCAGCACTTGGTCGAATGTGATGTTGGAGTCACCGCCCATGATCACCCTGCCTTCAAAGTGGGGTGAAAGGGAGAAAGGGATGCGAGTAGTGAGGAGAAAAATTTGGCCTGGCCCCTGTTGGGTGCATAATAAGATATGAGGGTGTAGAGTTTTCCCTCTATCAAGCCCTTGACAAAAATGTATCTCCCTTCTTTATCTCTAATTGTCAAAGAGTGGGTAAATGAAGTCTGTTTGGAGATTAGTATAGCGACTCCCCACTTTTTTTCATCTGCGTTTGCTAAGAAAAAGGTGGGATATCTATTGTGGGGGAAGGAAGGGGAATAAAAAGTGGGAAAGTGAATTTCCTGGAGAAGGATTATGTCCAAGCCCCTTGAGTTATAGCTTTGGAAGGCTTTGTGTCTCTTTATGGGGGAATTTAGGCCTTAGGTATTGTGTGAGGCAATCTTAAGAGCTTTCTGCAATGGAGAAGAGTCAGCCATGGCTACTAGAGGGAAGGCCCGATTGTATGTAGTATGGACCTACCTGGATCACTGTTGAACCAATTTTGAGACTGGGAAGGTGGATCTGGAACCTCATCTGGAGTATCTGGATGACGGTAGCCTTCCGTGCAGGTTCCTGGGGGAAGAATAAAGGGAGAAGAGGTGAGAGGAAGAGAAACATAGGAGAGAGAGTGAGAGAATAGAGTTAGTAATAAAAAAAATTGAAAACGAACAATTCCAGGCGTGGTCGCCTAGGAAGGTGAAGGACAGGACTTGTAAGCCCAGTCCTATACCGAGACCCAGAAAAAATAGAGTCTTAGAAAAACAAAAACAACCTCTGCCGAGATTGTGGGTCTGATGTCACCAGAGGGGAAAACCCCTCTAGGTCGCAACAGAGGGAGTGGCAAGCATGCCCGCTCAGGCCGCTGGGTCCCCAACTGTAAGGGTATTGTGGAACCTCAAAGCGTGAAAGAGCTCAAAAAAGCTTTGAAAAAAAGAACATAAAAATGGATAACTTTAACAGATCAATAAACATTTGAACAACCTATTAAAACTGTAGACAAATATGAAGGGAAATGTCTTTGGATAAAATGGGAGGGGTGAGGGAAGGAAGGGGAAAGGGAAAGTGGATGGGAAGGGGAAAAGGTGAGGGTTAGCACTAAGTTCAAGGCTGAAGCAAAGGGCAGCCTAGGCACAGGGAACTCGAAACATAATGTCAATAATGGGGTATCGGGGCGCTGTTGCCCTTAGAGAGGAAATATTTAAATTTGGGACCCTCTCCCACAATCGTTAAGGAGAAGGTGGGCAGCGAGGGAATGGAGAAAATGTTTTGCTTTAGTGGACGGAGCGAAGAAGTCAGTTGGTGTAGGACCAGTCACTACACAGTTGGAGGAATAAATCCTGGAAGAATGATGCAGATCCTTGCAGGACCGGTGGTATTAGGTATCATCTGGGTAGATGAGAATCACGGTATCTCTTCGTTTGCTGCTTATTCCAAATCGGGGTAATGGGGCTTCCTGGAGGGGGCCTCTTGGAGGAGCTTGGTTTGTTAGTGGGCTCCTGGTGGAGAACTTCTTGGGTGATGAATCCAAGTCGCAGGAGTAGATGTTCACCTTCTTGAAAGTTAGAGAAACCGTAAGACTTGTCCTTGTGTTGGAACAGTAGACGGAAAGGGAAGGACCAGCGGTATTTTATGGATTTCTGCGTTAAGATTTCTAGGAGGGGTTTTAGGGATCTCCACTTGTGAATTGTGGTCTGCGAAATGTCCGCAAGAACTTGTCTTTTGTTTCCCTGAAAGGAAAGGTTATCAAGGTTACGGGATCTTTTCACGATTTCCTCCTTGATCCCATAATAGTGGGGTTTAACCACGATATCCCTCGGGAGCCCATCTTGGCGGGGGGGTTGAAGAGCTCTGTGGGCTCTGTCTATCTCAAGTTTGTGACTTGGGATGTCAGGGATAACTTCTTTTATAAAAAGTTTTACTGTGTCTTGGATATTGGAGACAGATTCAGGGATACCTCTGATACGGAAGTTGTATCTCCGATTTCTGTTCTCTAAATCGTCAATTTTGGCTAATGCGATTTTGAGTTGGTCTTGCAGCGACTGGATACAACTAGTGGTTTGATTGGTACGTGCTGCTGTATTATCAATGGTTTGTTCTATCACATCAATACGGGCCCCCAGGCTTTGCAGGTCACCTTTAATAGATGTGGTTATTTGTGTTGCATTCTGAGCCAGGCTCACAGCAAGCATATCTGAGAAGCAGTTCAATAATTGGGCCATGTCGGTCTGGTGGGGAGAATGCAGAGGGAGAGCCTGCTGAGAGCCTGGGAGGCTAATGGGAGATTGCAGCATGGGGGTATGTAGCATGTCTGACATTACCCTGCTGAGGAGAGATTCGGTGGAGGCAAGAGAGGAAGTGTGTGGTGGCTGGGTACTCACTGGGGTTGCCAGCAGAGGGTTAGCTTGCTGGTTAGGAGTAGGGGGGTCCGCTATCGATTCTGTGTCTCCGCATGGAGAGGCCGCAGCCACCATCTTGGAAGCTGTGGGGGGCGGGCAGGCCGAAATCGAGCTGCCGGCTGATTTCGGTCTTCTGTGAGTTCCTCCTCATGCAGGCTTGTGCTTGAAGCTATCAGCTGCCTGGGGGGTCTGTGTCAGGGGTTCCCGCTAGTGATTGCTGCCATTGTTGACCTCGGAAGGCCTGAGCGGGTCGGAGCTCCTGGTCAGCACGTCTTCCCGGAAGTCCCGGGCATGCGTAATGCAAGGCAAATTCTTGCTTACATCAAGAGTACCTCTATAGGGTTACGGTGGGAAGGCACCACCAACACCCAAAGACCAATTTTTCTGCACCTGTTTGACAAGTGCATATCATTGCAATTTTTTACAGCAAGGCAAATTCTTGCTTTCATCAAATTTATCTCTATAAGGTTACGGTGGGAAGGCACCAACGACACCCAAAGACCAATTTTAACGCACCCGTTACTTCTATCCAAAGTCAAAGTGACACCAGAATGTATCCAAAAAATCCCTAATCTTGTTCCCAGTGCACTACATTGTGGCCTCATCATACACACTGGCTCCCCAGCTGTTGCTGAGCAAAATAAAGGTAGCTTGCAGGAAAAATTACATTTTTTTTGGCTTTATAAATTCAAATATTGCTGCAGCAGATTCTAGACATAGTACAGATCTGCCACTTTACAGTTAGACTAAGGGGACCCCCCCTGGCACTATATTGGAAGGAATTTTTCATTTTTAGGCTTTTGCTTTAAAAATAAAAAAATCACTGCTCATTTAAAAATGAAGTTTTTCACAAACTTTTTTTTATTGATCCATGTCCCCCAGGGCAGGACCTGGACCCCTATAACCATTGTATGCCTAATTAATTGCATTTAAGCCTTCAAAATGATATTTGGCGTTCGGATCCCATTGACTTTAATGGGGTTTGTTATTCAGGTCCGAACGTTCGCAGTGTTCAGAAGTTCTGGTCCGAACCAAACAGGGGTCCATTCGGCCCATCCCTAGTTGTATATTCGTTTCAGCAGGGAGGTGTGATGCAAAAGGAATTGCGCCGGGACGTAATCCAAATTATAGGAGGTCACTTTGCAAATGATTTTATGCACTTGTTTCCAAAAGGGCTTAAGGATGGGACAGGACCACCACACGTGAAGCATAGTGCCAACCTCTATTCCACATTTCCAGAAAAGATTGGGATAGAACTTGTGGAGTCTGGATGGAGTTCGGTACCACCGAGAAAGAATTTTGTATCCGTTTTCTTGAACTGTTACGTTAAGTGAGCCTTTGTGTACAAAGATGCATATAGTTTCCCATTCTGTTTCCTTGGGCATCGAGTTTAACTCTTGGGCACAGGTCAGGTAGAATGGGGTAGTGGAGGTGGGCATCGAGTCCAGCAGTGCCTTGTAAAAAAATGAGATCATATGACGTTGTGGTTGAGAGCGGGTGCAAGTGAGCTCCGTCAGATTTAGAGGTCTCCCCCAGATAGTGGGATCAGTCTGTGAGGTGAGAAAATGTCTGATTTGAGGATATGACCAGAAAGGTATTGTATATGGGCTCATCAAAGCATTGATAGCTTCTAGTGATAGTAATTTTCCCTTGAGGAAGAAATGTTGGGCCTGAACATCCCGATTTGGCCAACCTAGTCACAGGAAAGAGTGTGACATGCCTGGGGGGAAGGCAGGGTTGAAGCGGAGGGGTGTAAGTGGACCCCTCTTCGATTGGGGGCCCAATGAGTGGGTGCGCTTTAACATTAATGGGTACCTCCTCTGGTTGAGGCCACGGTAGGAGATGTAAGGGTAGGGAGGTATGGGAAGCTTCAAGAGCAACCACCGCTTTGATGGGCCCATGAACGTTCCAGTCAACAATCCTGGCTAGGAGGCTAGTAATCCTGAAGATCCGGGAAACCTACCCCTTCTTTGTGTTTTGGGGCCTTTAGATGTTCATATTTAATTCTGGGGGGCTTCTTGCCCTAAATAAATAGGTACTTTCCTTCTTATATAGAGAGAGAAAATTTGGAGGGTCCCAGAATAGCTTGTAGGACGTAAGGATACGAGGGAGGAGTGACATTTTAATTAAAGCCGACTGAACCATGATATGTTTAGAGACTGCCACTGTTGCATCTCCTTACAAATGTCTTCCAGTACATTTAAATGGTTGGCCTGGCATTGCTCAACTTTATCATTAGGGAGGGAGATATTTAAAGCTTGAGATTCGGAATAGTTGATTTTTAGGTTGGACAAATTCTTAAAGGATTCCAGTTCCTTGAGCAGATTAGGGAGGGATACATCACGGATCTTGTGGACAGATTACTGGGAGGGGCTGGGGAAGACCCGGCTGTCATGGTGCACGTTGGCACCAATGACAAAGTCAGAGGCAGATGGAGTGTCCTAAAGAATGATTTTAGGGACTTAGGAGCTAAATTGAGGAAAAGGACCTCCAAGGTAGTGTTCTCAGGAATACTACCGGTACATCGAGCCACACCAGAGAGGCAGAGGGAGATTAGGGAAGTAAACAAGTGGCTGAAGAGCTGGTGTAGTAAGGAGGGGTTTGGGTTCCTGGAGGACTGGGCCGACTTCTCAGTCGGTAACCGGTACTATAGAAGGGACGGACTGCACCTAAATGAGGAGGGTGCAGATCTGCTGGGAATGAAGATGGCCAAAAAGTTAGAGGGGTTTTTAAACTAGGCGATGGGGGGAGGGTCCAGAGACAGTGATAGCCAGCGCGGAAGATATTCCAGAGGGTAGTATTGGGGGCATTAGTGGTAGGTTAACCAAAGCACAAAAACACAAGGTGAGTATAGTAGCAAGTCCAAGTTGCAATCTTGAAACACCCAATACGAGGACAATATGCGACCGGTCTAAACTATGTGGCATGTTCACCAATGCCAGGAGCCTGGCGGACAAGATGGGTGAACTAGAGATACTGTTGTACAAGGAGGATTTGGATTTTGTGGGAATTTCAGAGACCTGGTTCAACAGCTCTCATGATTGGCTGGCAAACATTCAAGGGTATACCCTATACCGCAAGGACAGAGAGGGTAAAAAAGGGGGAGGGGTATGCCTATATATCAAGAATAATGTACAAGTGAATGTGAGAGATGACATCACTGAGGGGGCTAGGGAGGAGGTGGAATCTTTATGGGTAGAGCTCCAAAGGGATGAAGCTAAGGGGAAAATAATACTGGGAGTATGCTATAGGCCCCCTAACCTGAGGGAGGAAGTGGAGACGGATCTCCTATCACAAATTGGATTAGCAGCAAGGATGGGAAGTGTTATCATAATGGGGGATTTTAATTATCCAGAGATAGACTGGGCGGAGGGAACCGCGCATTCATTTAAGGCTCGCCAGTTCCTTAGTGTCTTGTAGGACAATTTTATGGGTCAGATGGTAGACGCACCAACTAGAAATAAAACATTACTAGATCTACTGATTACCAACAATACAGACCTGATAACAGATGTGGAAATACGGGGCAATTTAGGTAACAGCGATCACAGGTCAATTAGTTTCAGTATAAATCACACAAATAGGAGACATGAAGGGAACACAAAGACACTGAATTTCAAAAGAGCCAACTTCCCTAAACTACAAACCTTGCTAAAAGGCATAAATTGGGATAAAATATTAGGAACAAAGAATACGGAGGAGAGATGGGTTTGCTTTAAGAGCATATTAAATAAGGGCATTGGCCAATGTATCCCATTGGATAATAAATTTAAAAGAGCGAACAAACATCCTGGATGGCTTAACTCCAATGTAAAAATGCATATAAAAGCAAAGGAGAAGGCCTTCAAAAAATACAAGGTTGAGGGATCATCCACAGCATTCAGAATTTATAAAGAATGCAATAAGAAATGTAAGGGTGCAATTAGGATGGCTAAGATAGAACATGAAAGACACATAGCGGAGCAGAGCAAAAAAAATCCCAAGACATTCTTTAAGTATGTAAACAGTAAAAAAGGGAGGACAGACCATATTGGCCCCATAAAGAATGAGGAAGGACATCTGGTTACAAAGGATGGGGAGATGGCAAAGGTATTGAATTTATTCTTCTCCTCAGTCTTCACGAGTGAATCGGGGGGCTTCAGTAACCAAAACTGCAGTGTTTATCCTCATGACACAACACAGGAAGCACCTACATGGTTAACAGAGGACGGAATTAAAATTAGACTTGAGAAACTTAACATTAATAAATCACCGGGACCAGATGGTTTGCAATCCGAGGGTACTTAGGGAACTCAGTCAGGTGATTGCCAGACCGTTGTTCCTAATTTTTACAGACAGTCTATTGACTGGAATGGTACCAGCTGATTGGAGAAAAGCCAATGTAGCACCAATATTTAAAAAGGGCCCAAAAAACATCCCTGGGAATTACAGACCAGTTAGCCTAACATCAATAGTATGTAAACTCTTGGAGGGGATGATAAGGGACTATATACAAGATTTTAGTAGTAAGAATGATATCATTAGCAGTAATCAGCATGGATTAATGAAGAATCGTTCTTGCCAAACCAATCTATTAACCTTCTATGAGGAGGTGAGTTGCCATCTAGATAAAGGAAGGCCCGTAGACGTGGTGTATCTGGATTTTGCAAAAGCATTTGACACAGTTCCCCATAAACGTTTACTGTACAAAATAAGGTGCGTTGGCATGGACCATAGGGTGAGTACATGGATTGAAAACTGGCTACAAGGGCGTGTTCAGAGGGTGGTGATAAATGGGGAGTACTCAGAATGGTCAGGGGTGGGTAGTGGGGTTCCCCAGGGTTCTGTGCTGGGACCAATCCTATTTAATTTGTTCATAAACGACCTGGAGGATGGGATAAACAGTTCAATCTCTGTATTTGCAGACGATACTAAGCTAAGCAGGGCAATAACTTCTCCGCAGGATGTGGAAATCTTGCAAAAAGACCTGAACAAATTAATGGGGTGGGCGACTACATGGCAAATGAGGTTCAATGTAGAAAAATGTAAAATAATGCATTTGGGTGGCAAAAATATGAATGCAATCTATACACTGGGGGGAGAACCTCTGGGGGGATCTAGGATGGAAAAGGACCTGGGGGTCCTAGTGGATGATAGGCTCAGCAATGGCATGCAATGCCAAGCTGCTGCTAATAAAGCAAACAGAATATTGGCATGCATTAAAAGGGGGATCAACTGCAGAGATAAAACGATAATTCTCCCGCTCTACAAGACTCTGGTCCGCCCGCACCTGGAGTATGCTGTCCAGTTCTGGGCACCAGTCCTCAGGAGGGACGTACTGGAAATGGAGCGAGTACAAAGAAGGGCAACAAAGCTAATAAAGGGTCTGGAGGATCTTAGTTATGAGGAAAGGTTGCGAGCACTGAACGTATTCTCTCTGGAGAAGAGACGCTTGAGAGGTGATATGATTTCAATTTACAAATACTGTACTGGTGACCCCACAATAGGGATAAAACTTTTTCGCAGAAGAGAGTTTAATAAGACTCGTGGCCACTCATTACAATTAGAAGAAAAGAGGTTTAACCTTAAACTACATAGAGTGTTCTTTACTGTAAGAGCGGTAAGGATGTGGAATTCCCTTCCACAGGCGGTGGTCTCAGCGGGGAGCATTGATAGCTTCAAGAAACTATTAGATAATCACCTGAATGACCGCAATATACAGGGATATGTAATGTAATACTGACACATAATCACACACATAGGTTGGACTTGATGGACTTGTGTCTTTTTTCAACCTCACCTACTATGTAACTATATGTAACTATGTGCGGTTGGGATAAGAATAGCAGAAGATCATCGGCAAAAGCCGCTACTTTGTAGGATGAACCATGAATCGATATCCCATGAATATCGGGGTTTGAGCACAATTTGTTTAGAAATGGGTCGAGTGAAAGGACAAAAAGTAGGGGGGATAGGGGGCATCCTTGTCTTGCTCCATTGGACAGATGGAAGGTGTCCGACAGGTGGCCATTGACCCTGGCCCTGGCTTGCGGGGTTGAGTAAGGAGCCAGTATGCTGCCAAGAATCCCTGGGAGCAGTCCAATGCTCTTGAGAGTTGCTTCCAGGTAGTCCCAGACCAGTCTGTCAATCGTCTTCTCTGCATCCAACAACAAGAAAAAGCCCCCTTTATTTTGCGAAGTGAGCCAGTGGTGAATATTCAGGGCTTTCATGGTGTTATCCTGTGCCTCTCACCCCGGAATGAAACCTACTTGGTCCAGAGATATAAGGGATGGCAAGAGAGGGAGCAGACGGTTGGCCAAAATCTTGGCATACAGCTTCACATACACATTGAGAAGGGAGATGGGGCGGTAGTTGGAGACTTGGGAGCTGTCCTTCCCTTCCTTCCGGATCACAGTAACATGTGTTTCCAAAAGATAAGGAGAACGGGGGGAGAAAGGGCAAGTGAGCGGAAAGCCGATATAAATCTTGGTTTTAATATTTCCAAGAATGTGCAATAATACTGGAGCGTCTGGTGGGGAGAATGCAGAGGGAGAGCCTGCTGAGAGCCTGGTAGGCTAATGGGAGATTGCAGCATGGGGGGGTGGGACTTTTCCCTGGTTTCATTTCCTTCACCGCTCTTTCAAATTCAGTACCCAAAATAGGTGTCTCAAGTTCCAAGGCCTCTGACTCCGAAATCGGGGGGGGGGGTCCGAAGCGAGCCAAGAAGTCAGTATTAAGTTGTGTCCTAGTTTTCCTCACAAAGGTAGATTCATTGGGGTCTCTAAGGTTGTAAAGAGGTTTGTAGTATTCTTCGACTTGTTTGGCAATGACTTCATCCGAGCAATATTTAAGGCCTTGGGAGTCCCTAATAGAGTGAATTGTCATCGAGTTCTTTTGGGCCTGAACTGCCTTGGCAAGAAGATGGCCAGTTTTATTTCCCTGCTCATAAAAGATTTTTTGGCGTAGCATTAGTTGTCGATGGGTCTTTTTGCCAAGCAGTTCAAGGAGCTGTGTTATGACTTCTGTCAACTCTCGCAATGTAGATGCAGCAAGGGTTTTCTTGTGTGCTTTTTCTAGTGTATGAATTCGGGAGTACAAGGAGTTCATCATGGCCTGGTGGGATTTTTTTAGGGCCGCTGATGCAGACAGGAACTCCCCTCTGATGGTGCACTTGTGAGCCTCCTATTGTGTTAATGGGTCTATATCGGGAGTGTAATTGACTACAAAGAAGTCATTTAACTTGGTTGTAAGCTGGGAAACCACGCTCGTGTCTTTAAGGAGGGATGAATTTAGTCTCCAAATCTTGGACCTAGTGACCTTTTCTGGGAAAGACAATGTTAAGGTGATGGGATGGTGGTCAGACAAGACCATAGATTCAATTGTTGCTGCAGATAAATAGGGGAGGTCTGAGAGAGAAAAAAAAGTCTATTCCAGAGAACTTTTTGTGTATAGGGGAGTAAAAAGTGTAATCCTTTTTGTTCAGATTGAGTACTCTCCAGGCGTCATGTAGTCAAAGGTTTTGGAGCTGTAGGTTGATTTGGCGTAGTGCTTTGTAAGGGATAGAGGAGGTGGCGCTAGATATATCTAAGAGGGGATTAAGTGGCACATTCAAGTCTCCACCAAGAATCAGAATTCCTGAGGTAAAGTCTGAGAGTTCTCGACAACATTTTTGAGAGAAAGTCACTTGACCACTGTTCGGGCTATAAATATTAGCTATCGTGAGGGTATGTGACCCAAGTTGGCCCCTTACAAACAGGTACCGACCCTCGGGGTCTATTTGGTTTCATGTAGATGAAATTCATTATTTTGGGATAACAAGATTGTAACTCCCTTCGTTTTCGCTTCAGCAGATGTGGCATGGAACGCTATTGAGAAATGTTTATTAGTGAACTTTGGAATATGTCCCGTCTTAAAGTGGAGGGCCACCTTAAAAAAAAAAAAATTGCATCAAAAATCTGCAAAAAATGTAAAAAAAAAAATGTAAAAAAAAAATGTACTTACCTGAAACCCTTGTTGCTAGGCAGTCTTCCTAATCTGCCTCTTCCTATTCTGGGGCGTGTCCTGCTCCTCAATGAGCGGCCCCTTTGCCTTCTAGAAACTTTGTGTGTTCCCAGAAAACCACGGGGCCATTCACAGAGCGCCGCGCCGCTCACGAGTGCGCAGTAGGAAACTGGCAGCAAGGCTCCACTGCCTGTTTCCCTTAGTTAGGGTGGCGGTGCCGGGACCCGAGAGCCGAGGGACGGGGCGGCTTCGGGCGGCCGACATCGCGGGCACCTAGGACAGGTAAGTCTACTTATTTAAAGTCAGCAGCTACAGTGTTTGTAGCTGCTGACTTTAATTTTTTTTTTTTCGCGGCCGGAAACCCCGCTTTAAAGTGTGTGTCCTGAACCAAAACTACTTGTGCTCTCAATCTGCGGAATTCTGCAAGAAATTGAGAGCGTTTTTCTGGTATATTCAACCCTTTAGCATTTACCGAAATAAACTTTATTGAGATGGGCACGGTGATAGGCCTTGGGCTAGTCATGACTTAAGAGGAGGGTAATTTTTAGCCGAGTAATGCTTGTAGCTTGTTTCAATTGGAGGGGAGATCTCAACTCTTGGGGGGGAAGGGAGGGTAGGAAAAAATAACTGACTGATTCAATAGAATAATAGAGTAATTTCAAGCGAGGGGAAAGGGAGAGGGAGCGATATAACGGGGAGATAAACAAAAGGGGAAGCAAGAGAAGAAAAAAAGAAAGAAAGAACGAAAGAAAGAAAACAAAAAGGGGGGGTGAGATACACTAACTGCAAGGATGAAAGAGAGTAAGAGAGAATAGAAGAGGACAAGAAATATAGCCGGAGATGAGCTCAGACACGCTGCCTTGTCTATAAAAAGAGGAAAAATTAAGGGAAATAGATTCCGGACAGATCAGCAGGAGCTGTAAGCTTCCGCTGGGTGGGAGCGAAGGAGCGAAGCAAAGCACAATCGGCCCGAGAATAGATAAGCACTTCATGTATGGAGACAAAGTGCTGTATTAATGTATTAAGATGGGTGTAGGGGAACCTTCTGCACTTGTCATGTAACCGCAGTAGGCGCAGGTGGTGGCCTATTCTCATCTATAGACATGTACCTAGAAGAAATGCAAGTCAACAAACAGGATATAAACAGTATCTTGTAATGTTATGTAGAGCCACCCTAAACTGAGGGCCCAAGGTACAACTTAATAACATGAGAGAAGGTTAGTGCAATACATAACTTTAAATAAAAGCTACAAGTCAACGGTTTCTACTGGGTAACCTGAAAAGTAGCAAATCTCCCCTGAAATAATCCCAGGGTAAGTGAGGCACACAAAAAAAAAAATATATATATATATATATATATATATATATATATATATATATATATATATATATATATATATATATATATATATATATATATTAATGGTCTATTGTTGCAGCAGTGGTTGCTGTTAGTGAGGGTCACAAGACGCTGGGAAGGGAGCGATATTGGGGAGCCCAGAGAAAATTAAACAATCTGTTAGATTCTGAATGTCCACCATCTAGTCCCCCTTAGCTCCACCTAGATCGGCGGCCTCTGCTGCCACTATTAATCTCAATGCCCAACAGATACCGCCGAAAAGTTCCCCCCAGGTCTGAAATTAAATGTCTTGTATAGAAATAGGGAGATTTCATTTTTGGACACATTGCTGAAAATAAAT
This sequence comes from Aquarana catesbeiana, assembly GCF_042186555.1. Classification (NCBI taxonomy): domain Eukaryota; kingdom Metazoa; phylum Chordata; class Amphibia; order Anura; family Ranidae; genus Aquarana; species Aquarana catesbeiana. The sequence continues at coordinate 292,787,514 of NC_133326.1, forward strand.
GGTACAAACATAGAGAGTGATCTGTTTATAAAAAGTACTGATCCTAATCAATTATTACACTATAATGCCGCGCACACACGATCGCACATTCTGACAACAAAATCCATGTTTTTTTTCCGACGGATGTTGGCTCAAACTTGTCTTGCATACACACGGTCACACAAAGTTGGTCAGAAATTCTGAACGTCAAGAACGCAGTGACGTACAACACGTACGACGGCACTAGAAAGAGGAAGTTCAATACCAAGTGCGCCATCCTTTGGGCTCCTTCCGCTAATCTTGTGTTAGTAGAAGTTTAGTGACAGATGATTCGCGCTTTTTAGCCTCCTACTTTTCCAAACATTACTGCTCTTCAGTTTGTGCTTGTGGGTTCGTATTTATATTACGTATTTGATAATCAGTGCATTCTTGTCCACTCGTTTCTGATTTTCAGCTCCGGCCTTTCTGTTTTTCAGTGCTTTCTGTTAGTTCGTTCTGACCAGCCGACCATTTTGAAGCCATGAGGACTCTCACCCTGGACCAGAGGGTTTATAACTACCGTCTGGCCAGAGCCAGAAGAGTGGTGGAGAGCGCTTTCGAGATAATGGCCAGCCAGTTCCGCCTATTACTTATGCCAATCAACATGGCGGAATATAAACTTAACCATATAATCCTTGCATGCTGCATTCTACACAACTATTTATGGAGAAATTCAATGAACTATGTGGCCTCAGTTGGGCCTGGGGCTGGACATCAAGAAGAAACCCTGACAGCGTTTGAAGCTGGCTGTCCTGGCTTGCCCCCCCAAAGCGCCCGCGAAGTAAGACATAAGTATGCCAAGTACTTTGCTGGTAGGGGGGCCATTGATATGTCAGAAACTGTTTAAGAAACATTTTATCAACAATTTTTTAACTTAAACTGAAAGAAGATTTCCTTTGATTTACTGCCTGGGTTTCTTTTAGCTGTCTCTCAGGTTCTCCAGTGGGCTTTTCTTTTATGGACATTTTCTTCAATAGTGCAAATGTAATTTATTTGATACATGAGATGACAATCTCTTCTTCAGCGAACTATTATTATGTTGTGGGTCTGCTACACACACCTTGTTTTTGTTGTTAATGTATGTAATGCATTACTGACAAAAATATTCATCATTTTCAGCACCATGAATGAATTTTGTGGAGTCATGAAAATAGCGTGATTGTGGTAAATTAGAAAGCACTGTGGGAGTTATTTACTAAAGGAAAATCCACTTTGCACTCCAAGTGCACTGCAAAAGTGCACATGAAACTGCACTGAAACTGCATTTGTAGTGCAAAGTGGATTTGCCTTTAGTAAATAACCCCCATTGCCACTGTAAACACCAACTTACTACAAAAATTGCTATTGAGCATTGAAATAAGGAGCCACACATTGTTGAGTAGAAAACATTTTACTCAAAGCACATTCACATGTGCGTTAGAAAAGGGTTTTTGAACAAACCAACATCTTTGGTGTATATTTTTTTTCACATTGTAAATATCCTTTTTTTGGTTAAACAGGCATGTTTCAAAGCACAATATTCACAACTCAGGAACTTTATTGCCTTCACAACTTTGATAAAGTGAAGGCCACATCAGACATGAGTATGTCCAAACTGTGTTGATCTTGCCTTCATCAGATGGGGTGATGTCACCCCTGTAAAAGCCAAATTTTGAAGATGCACACAAATTGGGATTCATACTGGGGATTTCCCTCCTGATCCCATGCCTTATGTCAACATGTGCTAGCTCCCATCATGGGGGATCAATGGACGTGTTTTGGGGGTGCAACCCCTTCCTCTCACCTAATTGAGTTGCGAGGAAGGGATTGCACCCACAAAACGTGTACATTGATATCCCGTGATGGCAGATAGCACATGTTGACACACCCGTGTGGATCTTCAAAATTTGGCTTTAAAAATACTTTAAAACTTTTTTCAAAGAAAAAAAACATGAGAAAATGGTACAATTTGTGTGTGTTTTATATTCTGTCAAAAACATCAATGATGTTCTTCATTTTTTGTTGAACATCATTGATGTTTTCCTTTATATTTTCTAAATCATGATTGCACCCCATTCTCTCCCCGATGAGGATCTGGGCACTTTCACTGGGGAAATGAGATTCTTCTTCCACAACATCCACATCACCTAAAAGAAAAAAACACACCATGTATTATAAATATCCAGGCATACATCTATTACCTGAAGCTGTGGTCTCAGGCACTCACCTTTTGTGGTGACAATCTGGCCCACTTCATAAACCTCTCCCTCCACATCCTCTGCTTTGGTTTTGGGATTTCCCCTTCTTTAGGAGGTGGGGGGTCCCTGGTGTCCTCAGATGTCCCAAGTCTTTTCTCTCTTATGTGAATAAAAAATAGGTATACTTAGCACACAGATATTTGTGGGCAGAAATAGGAATATGAAACATTACTTGGAAGTGTCTTACAATTGTCTGTTTTGGCAGAGTTCCAAGCTGAAGAACACTTTATTTCCTTTCTAAAGCTGGAATACTTCCCTTTTTTGTTAAAGTATCAGACATGTATACCCCTAGTATCCACTGGAGCACCTGTGTGGGACACCCTAAAAAGTTTGTTCTGGTGTCCCACACTAGTGCTCCTGTATCCAGATGTGTAAACAGCTGCTGAGTGTCCTCTCCTTACACTGAATCGAGTTTACATATCATTCTAGTTACAAACCCATCTAGACAACAAACTTAATTTAATACAAATAGGCATGAACAAATGTAGTTAACCTGTATCTGCCAAAAACATCTTATAAGTGGGTAAACGAATGATGTTTCCTACGACCGATTACTGTGCCTGTGTGAACATGAAAGTTGTTCATAAAATTCCCAAAATTCCTGTGCAGACTTTTCACAACTTTAGTCATGATCTTGGTGTTTCTCACATTTGGGTTTGGATAAGGTCCATACTTCCCGTCATAGTCGGCCCTCTTCAAGATGTCCACCATCTCCACCATCTCTATAAAGGACATAATTGAGGCCTTCAATATCCTCTGGGATCGGGACGCTCGTGGCTCCAGGCTTTTGTTGTTGCTGCTGTCCTCTGCATGCGCCTGTTGTCTCTCCGCCATGTGCTCTCCCGCTGCGCCGAAAGAGAAGGGGCGGGGAATATACTAGAAAGAACGTCAGGGGCGGGCAGAGTTTCACACACGCGCAGTGTATATAAAGTGAAATTCATTGATATGTTCAGGGAGCTGCCCTGTCTGTGGCAGGTGAACCACCCGTTTTATAATAATCAAAGAGGCAGGCAGCGCTGGAGAAACTGCTTGGATTGTGAAGCCGATGATCCCCACGGCAGACATCAGTTATTTAACGTCCAAAATTGGTGGCATGGGGAGCACTTATAATAGGGAGCACAAGAAGGTCCAGGATTCTCAGAGATCAGGAGCAGCAGCAGATGACATTTATGTACCCAGGCTGTGGTACTATGACAGACTGCATTTTCTGGCAGACCAGAGGGAACCCAGGCCAGCACTCTCCAGTCTTCAAGGCTTCCTTCCCCCCAGCTGAGGCTTCCGACGACCAACCTGGGCCTTCCTGGCAGCAACATGTGGAGGAGTCCAGCTTGAGTTGGGTATAGAATTTTTCAAAATATTTCTGGTAGTCAAATTAACGATGTTAAATATATGTCAGTTTTGATAACTAATTTCTGATTTCACAAAGTGTTTTACATATCAATAGACAGTAGCCCCAAATGATTGGGACAAGAATGAAAAATGCTGGGGTCAGAATGATAGTCTTTTCTATTTTTTAACATTCAATTTGCAGTCATGAACAGTCATGAGCTGAAAATAGTGTGTGATTGATGAACCAAAAAATAAAACTATGTCCCTTTTTCATACACAGGAAAGTCTCAGCCAGGGGGAGGCCGTGGAAAGTGGCAGCCAGGAGTTGGGGGGGGGTAAGTGGCAGCCAGGAGGTGGCCGGGCCCAGTAGCTTGCCCAAATCCCAGGTCCCTCCCCTCGGCCTTCCACAAAAAAGCGCCAGGAAGAGGAGTAACCTGGAGGAAGCAGCACTTGGCCTATTTCTGAAGGCTACTGTGGCCCTCAGAAACCACCCCAGTCTTCAAGAGGACTATGCCTGCATGACAGCCTGCAAAATTCTGGAAATGGAGGAGGGCCAACGCCTCTTATGTGAGGAAGTGATCTTACAAGTCCTAAATAAGGGGTTGAGTGGCGAACTCACAAGCCAAAGACACATTTGTGAGTTGAACCATGGTCCTCCTCCTCCTCCTCCACCTCCTGCCACAACTCCAACACCAGAGCCACAGCCTGGAAAGAAAGTGTGTAAGGAAGACAAGAGAGTGATGGCCTGGGTTCAGTCTGGTCTTACAAAAGATGCAAGCTGTTGTATGACCACAGCCTGGGGACAGATATGTCATCTGCTGCTGTTCCTGATCTCTTGTAGTCCTGGACCGGATTGTGCTCACTATTATATGGACTCCGCAGGCCACCAATTTTGACTGTAAAATAATTGATGTGTGCCCTGGGTTACAAAGGCTTTGCAAATTTCACCAGTTTCTCCAGCGTTGCCTTCCTCTTTATTGTGTTATGACCCAGAATAAATGGCTATTTCTCTTTCAAAAATACTTGGCTATGTGTCTTCGTTCAAAAAGGACAGTTTGTTTGTGAGTAGACAGGTACATTTCAAAAATACAATGTCAAATTAACAAGGGACACCAACCAGCCTCCTTGAGGTTAAAAAATACAAGATAATAATGGTGCTGTGGTAACTTGACACACAAAACGAGAAATAATATTATGGAGAGCATTAGAAAAAAAATGCAGATCTTGATAAAAAAAAAGAAAAAAATTAGAAACATTATTATGGAGATCTGACGAAAAACAAAATGAATATTGTGCATGAGATCATGAGAAATAATAAAGAAATCAGTTTGTGAAAACTCTGTGTGAATATCATCAGCAAAACATCTTCATTCTTCTAGCATTATAAAGAAGAAGATTTCAAAAATTGTAGCGTGACGAATGTGCTATCTCCGTTAAAAGTTACTAGTTTTACCAGACCGTGCGCTTCCATCTGGTAATTTATTCTGAGCATGCGTGGCACTTTGTGCATCGGAATTGTGTACACACGATCGGAGTTTACGCAAACAGATTTTGTTGTCGGAAAATTTAAGAACCAGATCTCAAATTTTGTGCGACGGAAATTCCGATGTAAAATGTCTGATGGAGCCTACACACGGTTGGAATTTCCGACAAAAGGCTCCTATCGAACATTTTCTGTCAGAAAATATAACCGCGTGTACGGGACATAAGAGTTTTCACCCCCAAGGGGTGTTCAATTCAATACCTAGGAGCCAGCTACATAGGGTTAAAACAATCATTAGTGATCCACCACAATGAGAAGTAAGATTAAATTAAATGGAAACCAGGCTTGTTAAGCAAGGTTATCCAGTTTCATTAGTTAAAAAGGAACATATACATTTAGTAGAGAATAGGCATCACTATAGAAATGATAAAGAGAGAAAAAGAGGAGAAGTTAGTGGGACTTTAAATGAGGTAACAGGGGTCGTTCAAATCCCCTCCTCCATCCCAATTTGGCACATAAAAAATGGGAGAACAAAGGCGGGACTTTGCATGAAGCACACGGAGGCATGAAAAATTCATTTAACATAAAACCATTTTTAATTTTGATTTCAAATTGTCATGGAATTTTTATTTATTTAACTCATTGCATTATGCCCAATATCAAGGTATATACAATTCATGAGGACCACATAATTCATTTTTGTTGGTACTTCAACAAGGAGTTAATACATGTTGAGCAGAAACACAGAATAATTGATGAATGATTATACACATAGTAAAGAATACCTATTACAGATCATTGACGCACTAAAGCGTAGCTTGAAACAGGTAAAGGAAGAAATTCATTATATACAAAAGAGAAAATACCTGTTACAGGTTATTAACGCATTAAAGCGTAGCTTAAAACAGGTAAGGAAATAAAAAACATGAAATAGGAACGACCATAGAGATTTCATGAATATACACGTATATATGCACTCAGCCGGGGAAGCGGAAGTCACAAGGACACCGCACATCCCCCTGGCGGCACGTTGGACGGGATTGGCGTGGGCGCTTCCTGCTAGATAGCCTTGCTGGCTTGGCTGCCTGGCGCGGTTTTGCCCTCCTTCCCTCCTCACATGTGCCGCAATGTGACGTTGGGGGCGTGGTTAGTGGCGGTGCTTCCTATATAGGCTTCCCCCCTTGTTGGGCCCCCTACACAGATCCAATTTTCCGCTTGACATCATGCATCATGAGATTTTATCTCTCTCTCACTTCTCCATAGGTAATCAAACTTCTTTCCATTTCACTCACTATTGCTTTTTTATCCCTTCATCTTTTCATCCTTTTTACCCTTTATTCCCTGACACTTGTCCTTCACTCTTGCACCCACTTTCCATATTTATTTTCACACTACCCACATTTCACTTTTCATTTTCTTTTTATTATAATATATATATATATATATATATATATATATATATATATATATATATATATATATAATTTTTTTTTTTTTCATTTTTTACATAGGCTCCCCACTTTTGGGGTCACCCCACACAACCTCCTTTGGTGCTATTCTACACTTGGCCAACTCGGGGTGCAGCCTGTTGGGTTGCTGGCGCCCTTCACGGCCCCTCGGCTCCCGGCGGGGTCGCTTCTGGCTGGTTTGGGACTCTCCATGGCCATGCTACCATTGCGCAGATTCACCAGTAAGTATGTGGGTTGAATAGCCATGTGGGGGGTTCTCCCATATTGTATATTTTCCCACATGATCCCTCTAGAACAGATCTCATTATGACTTTTTTCTTATCCTAGATTACATACACGGTATTGCTCCTGACGAGTGGCTATAAGGCCACGAAACGCGTAGAGCTAAGAACTACCGAGTTGTGTATATATTCATGAATTCTCTATGGTCGTTCCTATTTCATGTTTTTTATTTCCTTACCTGTTTTAAGCTACGCTTTAATGCGTTAATAACCTGTAACAGGAATACCCTATTATGTGTATAACTATTTCCTCTTTTACCTGTTTTAAGCTACGCTTTAATGTGTTAATAACCTGTAACAGGTATTTTCTCTTTTGTATATAATGATTTTCTTCCTTTACCTGTTTCAAGCTATGCTTTAGTGCGTCAATGATCTGTAATAGGTATTCTTTACTATGTGTATAATCATGCATCAATTATTCTGTGTTTCTGCTCAACATGTATTAACTCCTTGTTGAAGTAAAAATGAAAATGAATTATGTGGTCCTCATGAATTGTATATACCTTGATATTGGGCATAATGCAATGAGTTAAATAAATAAAAATTCCATGACAATTTGAAATCAAAATGAAAAATGGTTTTATGTTAAATGAATTTTTCCTGCCTCCGTGTGCTTCATGCAAAGTCCCGCCTTTGTTCTCCCATTTTTTATATAGAAATGATAAGAGAATTCCATTTGTGTCACAGTATCATCCATATTTACTTTGTATCCATAATATCCTTAAGAAACATTGGGGTTATTAAGAGAGAACTATCCGAATATTAGTCCAAGCTCCCCCTTATCCTCATACAGAAAAGGTGGAACTCTAAGGGATCGATTGGTTAGATCTAACCAATATACCCCTCCCAGCCCATTAGTAGCCTAATACTCTGGATCTGGACTTTTTCTTATTTTTGGTCAGTGGGATGACCAGATTGCATTGCACTAATTAAAGACTGGGTGCGGCTTTCCTCTACTTTGAAAAGTTATATATATATATATATATATATATATATATATATATATATATATATATATATATATATATATATATATATATATATATATATATATATATATATATATATATATATATATATATATATATATGTGTGTATATATATATATATATATATATATGTATATATATATATATACATATATATATATATATATATATATATATATATATATATATTCCCGAATATGCCTTGCAGACTTCAGTCATCCCTTGCAGAGCCATATGCTGACAAAGGGAGAAAATAAGCTGATGACTTATCAGTGTGTCCCTTTATTATCCAATCAGCAAGCTGCAAGGTGGCACAACTGTATTCTCCATCAGAAAATGTGATGTCACCCTCCTGGCTGTACCGTGTTGGAGACGTGTATGAATTGTACAACTGTAAGGATAGAATTACAAACCATTTGACAGACAATATAGGTCACATAATGGCATTTCCACGCCTAACCTTACCTGCGTGCCTGGAGTTCAAATTTTTATATTATTTTCTATTGTTGACATATTGTTTTAAATCAGTTTGCTATAAGAAAACAAAAAAGTTGGTTAAATACTTCAAATCTTCTGTATAACACTACAATATTGTGATGAGATTTTAGAACGTATAGAGCTGTATACATTATCTGAGACATTTCCCATATAATATGAAGTGGTTTTCCTATGAATTAAAAAGTCAACATTCTGTTTTAATGACCTTGCTTTAATATATTTGAGGGTTGTAGAAAAATCTATTTAGAAAGCTTGAGGTCTCCTATATATCAAGAAACACCTTTATGAGCTTCTTCCAGAATAATTGATTATTTGCACCAAGTCATGTATTTGTGAAGTTCAGAATACCCCAGGGAAATAATGTAAAATAAATTAGGAGATTAAATGTGAGAAAATTGGTTTTTACTAGTCACATTATTAATCTCTTTCTAAAATGAGTTTTTCATCAAAGTTTGCCATTGAGCACTCCAGCTAGTGTCTTGATCAATAAAGGAATTAATTCAAGAAAAAAAAAACAGCCAAGGAAGAATGTAAAAAAAAAGCTTGCACTATGTTTTTTTTTGCAATGTACGCAGTTTAACCTGTCATTTTTAAAGCATACTCTGACAAAAGTAATGATTCAATTGGTGTCATAAATTTAATTTTGTGTCAGAAATAAAATGACTAAGAAAATGAATAGGACAACTCATATCTCTAACTGGATTGTTTAATGTATCTATTGCTTTTATGCATTTGAAAATGATACATTTTCAAATTTACAGAAAACATTTTTTTTTTTTAAATAAACATCCAAAAGAAAAGAAAATAGAGAGGTTACATTCAATTTTACCATTTTATTGCCATTGTATTAAAGCACAGCAATAAAAGGATGTAAACAAACTCATGACTGCTATATTAGTCTACATTTTTTGTTTTAAATGGCACAGTACTTTCAGATAAATGTGATTCACTTCTATAGGTTTAGAAAACATGTGCCTCCCACCCCACATTGAACTTGGGCAAATCTGTGTCCTATGGGATCCCAGGACACTCAAGAGTGGTGTTAGGATGGAGATGGAGAGTGGAGGGAGATTGGGCAACATGCTTTCCACAATATCCAGTGTGAGACATGAGTCCAGAAGCACAGAGAGAGACAACTCTGAGCATCTCCGAGTTCAAAGTTGTCAAATTCCAACCACTGTGGCCAGCAAAACAGAAGATCAAAGACAGACAAAACAGAAGGACTATGACAAATATCCTTTAACAAATTTCTGGCTCCTGAGAGGAGGTCCCAATAATATCAGCATTGCCTTGAAACAATAAGGGGTGGGGATAACAAAACCAGTCACTCTGTTCATGAAGAGAGAGCAGTTGTGTGACCCATCTTAAACATGAAACTGTTGTCCCACAGCATGCTACATGGTTGCATTGAGGCTTTGTTTTGCAACAACCAATGCAAAAATAATAAAATTGTTCCAAAGTTTAAATGGTTTTTACCTTAGTGCATTCTCGACATTAGGGTAAAAAACTTAACTTGTTCTCCCCCCATGCCTAAATACTTACTCAACTACTCTCATTCAGTGGTCCCATTAGGGTTGGTGTCACCTGGTGTGGTAAAATTTGGTGTCACCCCCCCCCCGGCACTGAGCAGGTTAGCGCATCAGCACAGCTCATCCCCCTAATGTAAACCCCCCCATGTATTCCCCCTAATGTAACCCCCCTATGTAATCCCCCTAATGTAACCCCCGGTTTAATCCCCTTAATGTAACCCTCCCCTGTGTAATCCCCCCAATGTAACCCCTCGTGCAATCCCCCAAATGTAACCTCCCCTGTGTAATCCCCCTAATGCAACCCCCCTGTAATCCCCCTAATGTAACCCCCCAGTGTAATCCCCCTAATGTAACCCTCCCCTGTGTAATCCCCCAATGTAACCCCCCCCGTGCAATCCCCCTAATGTAACCTCCCCTGTGTAATCCCCCTAATGCAACCCCCCTGTAATCCCCCTAATGTAACCCCCCCGTGCAATCTCCCTAGTGTAACCCCCACCCCCCTGTATATATCCCCTCCCTACATTTACCGCCCTCAGATCAGCGTGGATCTGTCCACGCACATGTCCCTCCATCTAGGCTCCATCCGCTCTGAGGAGTGTAATTGTTATAGGCAGCCGGCACCTCTCCCAGACGTCACAACGTTCACGCAGGTCCCGGAGTGACGGGCTGCAATCGAGAGCCGGCCGGCTTGTTTATACTGCATCTTTTTATCATTTTAATTGTAAGTGCAAAACTTTTCTTTATCTAATAAAATCACTTAAGATTTTACACTATGGAAGCTTTTATTTCTTTATGGGGATCAACTGGCAACACGTGCCTTTGAAGGATAATACCTGGGAAGAAGCTGTGATTATCGCTCCATTTCTTAAAGGCCCAGGCTGGGTATTAAGCCACAAGCGTGTCTGATCTCCTGTAATAGGAGATCATTTGGAGTCGGCAAGTGGCAGTGTGTGTAGAGGTGGAGGTTATATTTTTCTCAACCATGACTCTTGAGTGCATCGTGTGTCAGTTTGACATCTGGAAATCATCTTTATACAGTGGACTATTCATAATATGATACAATATGATAATTAATCACACAACACAAGATAAAAACACTAATGTCATTCTAAACTCTCATTATCATATCCCAATATAGGCCTCAATCCTGAAGCAGATTAGGCCACTGTGATGGGCCAAGTTCAAAATTTATCTTCGTTTAGGACGCTCACCACTTCCGTTCGTCTTTCCTCCATACACAGATCGTAGGTATGACACATGCGTGTTAGCTTGATATAGACTGCGCATGCGTAAAACTCCGCCCGCCTCTGATGTTCTTTCTCTAAGATTCCCCGTCCCTTCTCTCTTCCGTGCACAGTAGGAGCAACATGGTGGATAAAGAGCAGGTGTGTGGAAATTATTCCAGTAACGAGGAGGAGGAAAGCCCGGAGCCTGAAACGACACGATCCCGGAGGAGGAGATTTAAGGCCTCCAATATGGCCTTTGAAGAGATGGTGGAGATGGTGTATATCTTGCGGAGGAACGACTATGATGGGAAACATGGACTGTACCTAAACCCTGATTTGTGAAAGGTCAAGATCATGACGAAAGTTATCAAGAGTCTGCGGCAGAATTTTGGGGTACGACGCTCCAAGGAGCTGGATCAGTATAGAAGAATAAAGAGAGTGCTTCTAAAAAGTAAGTACTTGTGTTCCTATCATTATTATTACTTGCATGCTGCGCCATGCGCTTTTCTTTACTGTTGTACATTTTAAAATGGCGAATTTCATGTTCGTGGGCACAGTAATCAGTCGTAGGAAACATAGTTCGCTCATTAAATACAATGTTTTGGGCAGATACAAGTTAAATACATTTGGTCATGCCTACTTGTATAAAATTAAGTTTTGTACATTGCTGTCTAGATTTGTTTGTAACTAGAATGAAATGCAAGCTTGATTCAGTGTAATGTAGGAGAGGACACTCAGCAGCTGTTTACACATCTGGACTCAGGAGTACTAGTGTGGGACACAAGAACAAACTTTTTAAGGTGTCCCACACAGGTGCTCCAGTGGATACTTGGGGTGTCTCCATGTGTGAAAATTGTCACAAAAAGGTATTCCAGCTTTTGGTAAGGTAAAAAATCATGTCTTCATCTTAGAACTGTGCCCAAAACAGACAATTGTACCCCACTTCCCAGCAATGTTTCATATTCCTATTTCTGGACTCAAATATCTGTGTGCTAAGTATACCTTTTGTTTCATTCTCATAGGGGAGAAAAGACTCAGAGGACAACACACAGAGGACACCAGGGACCCCCCACATCACCAAGAAGGGGAAATTAGCCCAAGATCCCCCCGAGGATCTGCAGGAAGGAGAGGTGGAGGAATTGGGTGAGATTGTCACCCAAACAGGTGAGTGTCTGACACGTGTATGGCTGTCAGAAACAGGCAGAACCGGCTGGCCATTATCCCGAAGGCATTCTCCATGACTCTTCTGGCTCTGGCCAGCTGGTAGTTAAAAACCCTCCTCACCGGGGTGAGGGTCCTCTGGGGGAATGGCCTCATCAGGTGCTCACCCAGACTGAACGCTTCATCAGCAAGAAAGACAAACAGGAGTCCATCAACGTTGTCCGCATCAGGTGGCAATCCCAGGCCACCACTCTGGAGCCGTTGTGCAAACTCCGTCTGGGCTCCTCCATCCGACATCTGGCCATTCTTCCCCATGTCCACATAGAGGAACTCATATTGTGCCGACACCACCGCCATTAACACAATACTATGAAACCCCTTATAGTTAAAATAGTATGACCCCAAATGGGTTGGTGGCACGATGTGGATGTGCTTCCCATCTATAGCCCCTTCACAGTTGGGAAAGTCCCAACAGTCGGAAAAATGGGAGGCCACAGTCTGCCATTCCTGCGGCATTGAAGGAAACTGTGGAGACAAACCAGAAAAAAAAATATTAGTACTTTTGCACACAACATTGCAAGCAGATTAGATACAAACATTCTTGGCCAACATCAGTATAACATTTATTTTAAGGAGTATAAGGGCCACTTATCAGATTAATCCCCTCCTCTGATGGCCCATTGTAAAAGGGGGAGTAGGGTTTGAGATGAGTTTGCCCCCCCCCCCCCAAAAAAAAGCCTCTGGCTCTTTGCCTGAATTTAAGGACAACAATAACATTTGTACAGATTTTAGGGGGTGTTTGAGGTAAAGCACTACAATGGAGCTGACAAAATACATTGTTAAGTGACTAGGCTATAGGTGTATATGGGCCCAAGATAGCATGCTGGGGAGGTTAGTGAAGGAAAATATGCATGTAGGCCAAAAAAGGAGCATTAAAATATTACAGCATGCATGGGCACAAAGGGGACATTCACAGCATATTACGATCATGGTAATTAGGGAATGATGAAAGAAATACAAAACATTAGCAAACATTAAATACAATAGAATGTGATGTTAAAGGACAAAACTTACCTTAATATAGTCCTTCTGCAGGACCTGAATAATAGCAGAACAGGTCTCTGGGATAATGATCCCCAGAGCCTGGGGGAGATGCCTGTCGAGAACTTGAGGTCCTGCAGGCTTCTCCCAGTCGCCAAGTACTGCAACGTGGTGACTAGCCTCTGCCCTGGAGTGATGGCTTGCAGGTATCCTGCCTGCTAATATAAGGGGTCAGCAAAGCCAACAGACGGTGAAAAATGGGGTCCGTCATCCTGAGAAAGTTCCTGAAATCATCAGGATTATTCTCCTGGATCTCACGAAGCAAAGGCATATGAGAGAATTGGTCACGCTGGAGCAACCAATTCTTGGTCCATGAACTCCTCCCCACCCTGTTCATGGACTGGGCTTGGGTCAAAGAATGAACCCCAACACCAAGCCTCCACACAGAATGAACTCTACGACGAGTACGTACACGCAACATGGCTTCAAAACGGTCGGCTGGTCAGAACGCACTGAAGAACAGCAAGGCCTGTGAAGAGCGAGCTGAAAATCAGAAATGAGCAGACAAGAACACACTGAAAAAACAGATACGAACTGTCTACACGCTCTGAAAAGCAGATACAAACCCACAAGCACAAACTGAAGAGCAGTAACGGACTGAAAAGCACGAAAGCTGAAAAGCACGAATCGTCTCTCACCAAAATTCTACTAACACGAGATAAACATGAGATTAGCAGAAGGAGCCCAAAGGGTGGCGCGATCGCTATTGTACTTCCTTTTTCTAGTCCCGTCGCACATGCTGTACGTCACCGCGTTCTGGATGGTCGGACTTTGGTCGGACTTTGGTTTGACCGTATGTAGGCAAGACCACTTGAGTGGAATTCCGAGTTCCATCGGAGAAACCTTCAGAGTTTATTCCGACGGCAAAACCGGTAGTGTGTATGCGGCATAAGAATATGCATGCATCATACATAGTAGGGGGAGTACAACTAGAGGAATCCATAGTGGAGAAGGATCTGGGGGTTCTGGTAAATCATAAGTTTAATAATAGCATATAAGCTGCAAATAATAATAATAATAATAATAATAATAGCATACAAGCTCCATTCCAAAGCAAGCAAAATTATTTCTTGTATTAAGAGAGGTATGGACTCCAGAGAGAGAGATGTAATTTTACCCCTGTACACATAATTAGTAATACCTCATCGGGAATATGCAGTTCAGTTTTGGGTACCAGAACCAAAATGGATATAGGAGAACTGGGGAAAGTACAGAAAAGGGCAACCAAACTGATAAGAGGCATGGAGGAGCTGAGCTATGAGGAAATATTAGAGAAACTGAATTTATTCTCTCTTGAGAAGAGGAGATTAAGGGGGGATATGGTCAACATGTATAAATTTTATAAGTGGTCCATATACTGAACTTGGTGTTGAGTTATTCACTTTAAGGTCATCACAGAGGACAAGGGGGCACTCTTTACGTCTGGAGAAAAGGAGATTTAATCTTCTAATACAGTAAGAACTGTTAGAATGTGGAATAGACTCCCTCAAGAGCTGGTTCTGGCCAGCTCAGTAGATTGCTTTAAAAAATCCTGAATTCTTTCCTAAATGTACATAATATAACTGGATACTAACATTTATTGCTAAAGTTCATCCAGGGAATATCTGATTGCCTCTTGGAGGATCAGGAAGGAATTTTTTTCCCCCGCTTGAGCAAATTGGATCATGTTTTGCTAGATTTTTTGCCTTCCTCTGAATCGAATGTGTGTATAGGATTGTGTATATAAGCATGTATCTTTTTTCCCTTTTATTGAATGAACTAGATGAAAAAAAGAGAAAAAAAAAAGAGAAACCCCCTAAAAAGCCACATGATGTACTTTTATTATTAGTCACATCACCCCACAATATAGATCAATATCAATCACAATTCCCACCACTCGCTGAAAGAAAAAAAACACAGTCTGCCAATATTATCTTACCCAGCCAACTGCTTATGGCAGCTCTAATAGATGATAGCTGATATAAAAAAAGGACGGGGTCTACCCAGTTATGTCACTGATCATTTTCAGACATGACTATATTTTGTCATTGATATTCTTTTATTTGTTAATAAGTAGAGGTACTATGTACCTCTTACCCATTGACATGGGGGTATATGGGGCCCCCTTATTGTTAAATAAGGGTTCTAGACAACCCCTGGGCCAAGGTACTTGGAAAGAAGTCCTTGGGACAAGGTGCTTTGCGAGAATGGGGTCCCACCTAGCAAGATACCCCCAATGTTGAGAGCATGTGGCCTTGTATAGTTCAGAAGGAGGTGAGCCACATGCTCATCCCCACATTCTTGGCCAGCCAGGTTGCATACTGGGATAAGTCTGGTATGGATTTTTTGGGGGGACTTCATGCTTTTTTATTGACCTTTGTGTGGAGTCCTCCCTTAAATCCAATTTTTTTTATGGCATACCCCTTAAAATGCATACCAGACCTAAAAGGCCTGGTATGAATTATGGAGGGAAATCTCATGCTATTTTTTTTTAACCATTCCTGGCTCCTTTGTTTACATGGCCTGGTCATGTAAGTGAACAGGGCTGGGTGATGTCTCTAGCTGTTAAGGAACTGCCAGTGTCTGCAACCACTGGTGTCATTCACAACCAGTAACAGTGGGAAATAATACAACTATCTATTATACATGAAGTTTGGCTCCTGAAGAACAAGTAAATGATCATTTGATCGTTGGAACGCAAGGTTCAGTCCAAATTTATGTTCACACTAAACTGTAAGCTTATCCCTATTCACAAACTTCATTTTATGTACTTCCAGTAGATGTAGTAATGCTAATAGGTTTTTTGCAGGCATGTTCTGTCGTGCTCATCGTTACAAGCTCTGTCTTGGACTATTGCATGTAGACCGGAAGTAGCTGCAAAGTGTCTGGAGGGCAAAAGGATGAAAGAAAAGGGTAGTGTATTTTTCTTTAAAGAAGAATATTGTTTGATACAGTGTTTTAGCTAACTGTCTGTCTTCCAGATAGGATTTACATCTATCCTAAAATGTTTAATTAGGCTGTAAATGATCTCTAAATGTTATTCCCCATTCAAAATTATAGTCATTGTGCAATGTTACTTATAACAAAGTGCAGCACTAATAAAAGCATTCAGGATTAATTACATTTACATGTAATCAAATATGTAATGAATACTGAAATCACCAAAAAAAGTTCAGAAAAAAACTTGTGCAACAAATCATTTAAACAAATGTGCAAATAAATATATAAATACGATAAATATTACATACATATAAAATCTCCATCAATCAAAAAAATGTATAAAATGAGTTCAAACACTGTGCAAAATAAAAAAAGTGTGTACGACAGTCCACCTCAATGGATACGCAAACAGTTATTCCAATGGCACACGTAATAAGTCCCCTGCAGAAACCTTTTTTCCTTAAGAACAGGAGAAGAAAAGCAAAAAAGCCTTCACCTGAACACCACTTGTGGTTACCAAAAAGCAAGACCTATGACGAATTGTCTAAACATGCTCATATAATGATCTCTTCAGTAAGGAAATCACTTGATCTCAAAAAGGGCCTTCATTACTCAGACAGCATCCACTGAAAAAGTCAAAGACAATGGATAACTCTCATAGTGTAGTATTGTAGATAAATAGATTTATTAAAAGGGATTAAAAGTACTCACAAAGCAGCAAGTTAAAATAGGCATGATCTGATATTCCATCAAACGTATGCTGGCCCCGACTGATGCATTTTGTCACAGCGGACGTCATCAGGGGGAGTGGCCATGATAATTGCAATGGCAATTACACCTAAGCGCAGAGTTCTTTGCTTTTTACACATTTTGCAATGTTGCTTATTACAAATTATATCAATGAATAGAAACAATACCACACAAAGATCTGCTATTTAATCCCTCATCACCCACCCAATTTTTAAAGTTTCCAGATTAAACTTGTATCCCCCAGGATAAATAGTGCTAAACATACCAATAAAACAACACTAAAAATAATGTATACATCAAATTTTGTCGATGATTAGGTTGAAAGTTTATTTATATGAAATACATGTATATATTATTTATAGTGCTAGTTTATTGGCAAATGTTTAGAAACAAATGTGCTTTCCTTCTCTAGAAAAGCACACCTCACAACCTTTTGAAAGCTTCATCAGAAGAAAAAAATTCTACTATGATGACATTCTACTATGATAACACAACAGAAAGGGAGAGGAATTTTCACACAGTTGTAAAGGCTCTTTTTTATTTTCTTTAAATAAAAAACATGTTACACTTACCTTCATTTTTTGCAGCATGCTGCAGCGCAGCTCACGGCTGCATTGCGGTGTGAATGGGACACACAGCAAACAATTGTTTTCGGTAGGGGAGATTTACCAAAACTAGAGCACTCAGAATCTGGTACAGCTGTGCATTGTAGCCAATCAGCTACTAACTTCAGCTTGTTCAATTAAGCTTGGACAATAAAACCTGATTGGTTTCTGTGCAGAGCTGATCCAGATTTTGCACACTCCAGTTATAGTAAATATTTTCTTGTGTGTTTTTGTGGTGACAAGTGATTTATAATTGAGTAAAACCCTTGTCACCGTACTGTGTAAATTAACCCTGACTGGATGTAGCATTTCTTTTCTGCCAACAATTTTCCACCTGGCTCCTTTCATTTCAAATGTTTGCATGCAGGAGGGTGATGACAGGGCTACCCACTGATCAACTTTTATAATTTGCCCAAACTTTGGACAAGGCTATCTAATTTATAGAACCAAACATAGTTGTTTTGAATCATATATATATAGGATACGTGCACTATTAATCTTAATAAACAAAACAGACACTAGCTGTGAATAGTGGAAAATCTTGCACTCCATCTATAAAGTTTAAAGGTCTCTGCGGTAACTAGATTTGCTGTTTGTCAGCAATACTGTGTAAGATCATTCTTTTGTGCACAGTCCTAATGTACTGTATGTCAGAAAATCCTCATAATCCAAGTACATTTTATGCTACCTAAATGCTTTTCACACCAAATTCAGCACATGAATTATAGTATAATATACAGGAGCGCTGAAACCCATGGTGTTTTATTGTGTGATGAGCACCTTTAGCATCCAACAGGATTTATCGAAAGGCAGATTGTAAGCCCACTTCAAGGACTTTCCTCCTCCATGCAAGTAGTTGCCACCCTGTTCACATGAAGAGAGATATACACAGGGGACAATTTATTTAAAGGAGAACTCCGGGCAAAAACTTTTTGACATCTTTTTACCTTGTTTTTGCTAATTTCCTACCTTCACTGAATATGCCATCCATTCTCTTGTTAGCTCAGTAGTTTCCTTGAAATAGCCTGCTAATTTTTAAATCAAACCGTTAATTCTCAGTGATTTCCTGTTTGTAAGACCGGTGGCTGCTATTCCTCCGATTCCCTCAGCCACCGGTCTTGGCACAGCCCATTTGTAGTTCTATTTACAGCAAGCAGGGATGTACTTTTGTTCCTGCTTGCTGTAGTGGGCAGACGGGACCACATGGAGGTGGTACAGACTGCGTCCTAAGAATGACAGCCCCCCTGGGCTGCTCTGAAAGACTGCATCGGTGTGTAACTGGGCTGCCTGTGAAACTGTGGCTTGCAAGAGCTGCTCATTGTGTGAAACTGTCAGGTAATGTAACTGCTTCCAGGGAGAAGACCAGCTATCAAATCTCAGTGGTGATATCGGGGGTTGGCGGGACCGAGGAGTTATCAAACACCAGCCAATGGGATGATGACTGGGTGGGCCGCTATGTTTCTGTGGCGCTGCCCCCTTTCTTAAGCAGCCCACTCATTGGCTGGTGTTTTATAGCTGCTCGGTCCTACCCAACCCTGACATCGCCGCTGAGTTTTGACAGCTGGTCTTCTCCTTGCAAGCAGTTACATTACCTGACAGTTTCACACATTTTGCAAGCCTCAATATCTGCTGCATGTTGCTTGGGCACTTCCCCTCTCCTCTGTCAGTGCCCACACGTGCTGCCAATCCATGCCAATCAGTACCGCCTATCCATGCCCATAATTGCTGGCCTATCAGTTCTGCCAATCAGTGACCATCAGTGCTGCCTATCAATGTCAATAAGTGCCAATCAGTGCTGCCAATCAGTGCCCATCAGTGCTGTCTATCAGTGCCAATCAGTGCCCATCAATACTGCAGATCAGTTCTGCTAATCAGTACCCATCAGTGCCCATCAATGCTGCCAATCAGTGCCAATCAGTGCTACCAATCAATGCCACCTATCAGTGCCAATAAGTGCCCATCAGTGCTGCCAAAAGTGCCGCCTAGAAGTGCTAATCAGTACTGCCAGTCAGTTGCCATCAGTGCCGGCTATCAGTGCCCATCAGTGCTGCCAATCAGTGCCCATCAGTGCTGCCAATCAGTGCCTCATCAGTGCTGCCTATCAGTGCTCTGAGTACAGGGATGGTGAGAGGAGCTCAGCAGCCAAGGCACAACTGATATATGTCGATGTTTATTATTGCCACAAAAGAAAAAAAAGTGCAGCTCTAACTTACTAATCAATAACATAACAATAATGGTGGAAGCCTCTAATGTAGGTTAATCTCAATAAACTTCAATATTACCACAATACCAGTCTCTGTGATATGTAATTTCTCATATAATACACATCAAACTGAAAATAAATCATAAAAAATTAAACTTAGCAGAGATGGTGGAAACCCCTCCCATAGATATTTGCCATACAGATTAACATCAAGTACAATCATTTCAGTGATAGGTGATTTCACATGTAATACATATCAAAAGGAGAATAAGACATACATTTTTTTTAACTTAGCAGAGATGGTGGAAACTCCTCTACAATACAAATGAACTTCAAGTGCAACAATTTTTTAGGTGGGAGGTTCACACCATTATGGCACTATGGCATTTTTTTTAGATTGTTACACTTAATTTTATATGTGAACAGCATAAGATCGCTACCATACATTATACTAATACATCACCAAAAAAATCATAAAAAACTCATATCAGATATAAAATAACAATAGGTAAAGTCCATAAATTCCAGTGAACAAATTATTAAATATATAAAGTTCATGTGAATCCAAGGAGGTTTTTTCCAGTGCAACTTCAACTTAATTGGATGTGCAGTATAAAGTGCCAAGTGCCAAGACAAACATCAGTGCAAAATTCGTGTTCCCCTCTGTATGCCCTCTCACTCACCAGAGATCCTAGACTCCCATAACAGAAGTCCGGTGCGCTTTGAGAGGGTGGTTGGGCTCAGTATTCCCGCTAGCTGTATCACTGCAGCTTGCGTTGTCCTCAATGAGCCATCAGAAATCCCGGAATCCCATTGAGAAGTGTGCAAACATTATGAGGACTGCTGGGCTCTGTGGTCCCACAGGCTGTAAACTCCAGCTACAAAAGGTGTCCTCAACAAACCTCCAGGGATGGGTACAGATGGCAAAAGAAGCTATATAGCGTAATTATGTATATTTATTGTTATTTATTGTCACCTATGGTAGCCGGCCGGCTACTTCCGGTTTCCGTTTTACATTGTTTTTAATGTTTTAATATGAGTGGAATTTTATTCAATAAATATACATAATTACGCTATATAGTTTATTTTGCCATCTGTACCCATCCCTGGAGGTTTGTTGAGGACAACACCTTTTGTAGCTGGAGTTACAGCCTGTGGGACCACAGATCCCAGCAGTCCTCATAACGTTTGCACACTTCTCAATGGGATTTCTGATGGCTCAGTGAGGACAATGCAAGCCGCAGTGATACAGCCAGCGGGACTACTAAGCCCAGCCACCCTCTCAAAGAGCATCCGACTTCTGTTATGGCAGTCCAGGATCTCTGGCAGTGTTACCAGACTGAAATTTACTGACATGACACCCAAAGATTACTGGCACAGCCACATTTTTACTGGCATTTCCAAAAGTTAAAAAAAAAATTGCACATTTCAGTATTTAGGGTACAAATATGTACAATATGCAATTAGCAATGTGATTTAAGGTAGCTATTAAGGCAAAAAACAAATTTCTTACTTTATTTTTGACACACTAAGTAAGTTTGTCAGGGAGAGGACTCTAATGAGAAATTAGAATAGGCACACACACATGAAATTGACTCTCACAGTGACACCGACAGCAGTGTGCAGCAGTATAGATAATGATGACACCTCAATGACATGTCCCCTCCTGAGTCACAGTGACAGTCTCTCTTCACACCAAGTGGTCCCTTCAGTCCACTTCAGTCCAAACAGCACTGACAGCTCCATTCCCAGCTTGCCTTGCTCCCATCCTGCAGACCCACACACAAGGCTCCGGCCGCTCTGCTCGGCTCCCTTGCACCATGACATCACACCGCAAGCTCAGGCACCGCTTCCCCCAGACACGCCCCCCACCAGCGCCACCCAAACATGATGTAGTAATCACTCAGATGGTGTTGGCAAGCTCTGGACCAGAACTGCGCAAGCCGAGCGTCACAGCCATATTTTTTACTGGCAACCTTTTCCTGTCACTAGCGTTTACTGGCAGGAGAAAATTACCATTTTTTTACTGGCTGCCAGTAAAATTACTGACGGTTGGCAACACTGATCTCTGGTGAGTGAGAGGGCATACAGAGGGGAGCATGAATTTTGCACTGATGTTTGTCTTGGCGCTTGGCACTTTATACTGCACATCTGATTAACCTCCTTGGATTCACATGAACTTTATATATTTATTAATTTGTTCACTGGAGTTTATGAACTTTATATATTGTTATTTTATATTTGATATGAGTTTTTTATGATTTATTTGTTGATGTATTAGTATAGTGTATGGTAGCGCTCTTATCCTGTTCACATTTTTAAAGGCACATGCACTTTGAGAGCAGCAACCTTGAATGTTAGTAATCACTTATATTTATATTTAATTTTATTCCTATGACCAATTATTCTTTTTTAATCACTTGTTTAGCGCAGTAATTCACGGTGTCATACACTATTTACCTACACTTAATTTTTTATGTTCTTGTTACTATTATAATGTGAATTATTGCACTTGAAGTACATTTTCCACCATCCCTGCTAAGGGATTTTTATGTCCTATTCTCCTTTTGATGTGTATTACATGTGAAATCACATATCACTGGAATTATTGCACTTGAAGTTAAACTGTATGGCAAATATATATATAGGAGGGGTTCCCACCATCCCTGCTAGGTTTCATTTTGTATGTCTTATTTTCAGTTGGATGTGTATTATATGTGAAGTTACATATCACAAAAACCGGTATTGTGGAAATATTGAAGTTTATTGAGATTTCCATACATTAGAGGTTTCCACCATTATTGTTAAGTTATTGATTAATAAGGTAGCGGTGCCCTTTTTTTTTTCATGCTACTGTGTTGCTCATGTTACCAATGTAAAGCATCATGTCACGGCTCTCTTTCTGTGTTGCGGCTAGGGATGTGCTAGGGAAGCACTGAATGATATTAGAAACGCTGCAGGAGGAGGAATATTTCTAACATGAGTACAGTGTTTATAAAATATAATTATGGGCATGTGTTTACAGTTAAGTAATGAATGAATAAAGCATGTAAGGGCAATATGTTTATCTGCTGTTCTGGCTAGAGGAGGGAAGATTACAGCTGCAGCCAGTAGCAGAAAACCTAGAGGAGGGTTTTTCAATATTTAATAAAAGTAAACTACATAGAATGACCTAAACATTTTGCATATGCAAGCTTTTACATTTCTAATTTCACTTCACTGTGTTGTGCTGAGTAGTGTGGCTGGAGAAAGAGTAGTGTGATTTATGTTGAAGTGGGACAGTTAAAATTTAACATGTACAGGCCTAGTGTAGCCACCCACATTCACTGCAATTCCCAAAGGGTTAATGGAAAATGTAGTTCCTTTTCCTGTAAAGAGAGAGGAGAGGATATGATGTAATCATTGCTGTAACACCTCCTCCTCAGCAGATCAAATTTTGGCATCTTTTGAATTAGACAGAAGACTTACTGAAATTTCAGTTAGACTTTTCTTTTCAATGGTAAGGAATTTCACAAATTCATTAAATGTTTAGTATTTTGTGTAGGGTGATGTACTAATGGGTGATTTTTTTTGCCGATCCTGGAGTTCTGCTTTAAGGCCCGTTAAAATTGTTTAACCATAAAGGGCCACAACTGGTCTCATGTGGATCAAATTTATCAATTTGCAAAGCATGTTTCGAGGGAAGAATTAATAATGGCTTGCAACATTTGTTACTTAATATATTTTAGAGTTTGTGATTTAACAAGCTATACACAGATATATGCCATGGGAATATGGATATTAAGTTAAATAGGTTACTTTCTTCCAGACTTCACTTTGTAGCCAAAAAACGCCAACTATAGGGAATATGTTATGACCCAATTTATTTTATTCTGAAAGAAGAAGTAATACTTAGTTCAGATGTCAGTGATCCCATTGTGTGAGTTGTGTTTACATTGGTTAAGTTCGTATGGTCCAATCGTATACCAATGGTCTTTGCTTCCACATTAAACAGTTGGTGAACTATCACATGAGGTATCTTATTTATGTCATCTGGGGTTTCACATGTCGTTTTCAGGATGTCAGTATGTCAGTAGGATGACCAGATGTTTTTGTGAACATTTTGGTGATCACTTTTCCTAATATTGGGCTAACATAGGACAAATAAAAATACCAATGTAGTAAAAATGTCTTCAATGCACATGTGTCTAATATTGAATCCTAAAATGGAGGGTGGTAATCATTTGATTTTCCAAAATAAAGTGGATAGATTTATTGGATCTTTATGGTATTTTAGCTTTATGACTCATCTACAGATTGGTTATATTCCAAATATAAATTGCTTTTACCACTAATCTATTGATTACTCATATTCAAATGAATTATTATTCCCAACTTTAAAAGTCACTCAACATTCTATATGCATAAATCCAAAGAATGTAACTTTGCTTGTGGTTTATGTAAAGTTTGGTCAAAGTACAGATGAGTATATCCAATATGCTGTCTGAGCCATCAAGGGCCTGTACACACAACCTGTTCCATACAATTAATACAATGTCAAATCTTGCTGACCTTTTCCTATCTCTGAACATTCCTGTAGGCCAGTGAAGCTGTTTATCATAAAGTTGAGCCAATAGAAATAAGTGGTGAGGGGATAAATGGAACTCTCTGACACTTCCAGGTAGTGTCAGAACAACTCAGTTTTCAATTATGATGGAAGGGTTTGGAAAGCTGCTGCAGATGCCTGCACTTCATTCCTGCAAAACAATGTTCCCACCTCTTCCGACGGAGTTCCGCTGAAACGGACTTGCCTGCACATGATCACACCAAAGTACGATCGTTTAGAATGTGATGACGTACGACAGGACAAGAAAAAGGAAGTTAAATAGCCAGTAGCCAATAGCTGCCCTTGCGTTGTTTTTGGTCCGTCGGAATAGCATACAGATGAAAGTTTTTCCCGATAGGAATTGATTCCATCGGAAAGATTTAAATATGTTCTATTTCTAGGTCCATCAGAATTTTCGAAAGAAAAAGTCTGATGAAGCCCACACACGATCGGAATATCCGAGTGAATGATTCCGTCTAACCTTTTCTGCCGGAAAGTCCGGTCATGTGTACGCGGCATAATAGTTATGAGTCCATGCATATTTTATTTTTCACTATCTTGCTGTCTTCCTTATTTTTGTTAAAACAGTTTTGCTTATTTTTGCTAACATTATGATAAGAAATTTGGAAACAAAGATAAATATTTATCATCTATGTTTTTTTTTAGGTAATATATGCATTTATTCCTTCAACAACTTGTTTAAATATCTGGATAAAATGAGATGTTTCCGAAAACGTTCAGCAATACCGGTCCTTGGAGTTCTAATATTTTGTCTCCTTTTCATGAACTTGTACATCGAGGATGAATATGTTGTGGTGAGCATGATTTAATTATACTGACCCATCCATTGCCTTTTTGCTAATTGCTAAAAATGTTGGCTACACTTTAGATATAATTAAAATTTCAGAACAGGTTTAGGCATCATGTTTAGTCACCACAATTAAAAAACTGTGACAAGTTGTGTTCTCATTTTTTTACTCCCTGTTTTCATTCAGTAATTATTTTGTAGTATTTTCTATTATTAGGTATAACTACATTTTTTTTGCTGATATATTGTATGGATAATAAAGCCAGTGCATTAGGGATATATTAATGACCCAAATTACTTTTTAACTAAATGGTCTCAGACAGGTAGGACTATTTTACATCCAAGTCATAGCCTATGCCCTTTGCTTTCCTAGGCCAATGCCTAAAGCAAATGCCTCCTGAGGCCTGGTCCATATTTTCATCTGTATTTGTGCTACAGGGTTTTAACATACCTCTGTTCTAAACCTATAACACACTGCAATGGAACACTTAAGTGTGAACCAAACCTTAAATTAAATAGTAATTCAACCTATTATTTTAGTATGCCTGGAAACAATGGGAAATATATAATATGTTAGGTCCACAATACAAATGTATAGCAAAACTGAAACAGATAGAAAAAACTTTGAATCCAGTTAAACATCACTTGCTTTTTTTTATGCAACCAGTACAAGCTCCCTAATCTGTATTTATTTAAGCTTCTTGTAAATCCCTGCACAGCAGCACTGGAAGAGAAAGATAAGTGTTGTGAGCAAATTAGGGCTCTACCTCTTCAGACAGTGCAGTCAGCTTAATGCTCAGATCAGGACAAAGAGCGCAACAATGACTTTATGCAGTACTGTTCCTTTGTTGTCCACTCAGCAAATAGCTAAGAAAATCATTAGCAATATATTTTTCCTATAGTTACCCATTAGAGCAAGGGTCTCAAAACTATGGCCCTCCAGTTGTTCAAAAACTACAAATCCCGTCATGCCTAGTCATGTCTATGAATGTTAAAGTTTTACAATGCCTCATGGAATGTGTAGTTCCATAACAGCTGGAGGGCCGTAGTTTGGAGATCCCTGCTTACCATCCTGCTAATTCCTTGTGTTTTCAGCTCTCTGCTGTGGCTATGGGTGTGTTCTGAGTAAGTAGAATGCCCTTATTAGTCAGTGGGGGAGATTTACTAAAACTGGTGCATACAGAATGCGGTGCAACTTTATGTAGTAGCCAATCAGCTTCTAACTTCAGCTTTTTCAATTAACCTTTGACAACAAAACCTAGAAGCTGATTGGTTACTATGCATACCTGCACCAGATTCTGTGCTCACCCATTTTAGTTAATCTCCCCTAATGTCTCTGTCTACACGGAGTCTACATTCAGCCATAGCAGAGAGATGGAAATAGCAGGACAGTCAGACTCTGCTTTGGATGACAGTGAAAGCTCAATAAAGTCTCACACCTCTTTAAAGGTCCTGTACTCCTAAATGTTATTATTGGTGACTTTTTTTTGTTTAAAAGTAACTTAAATTAGTAAAAATTGTATTTCCTGCTCTCTTGGTCCAGTGCACTGTGCTGACAGAACTGAGTAACAGCCACCACATCTCTCCTCACAAAAGTCCTCACACAGACTTGTATTGCGGGTGGGGGGGGGTCTGTTAGTGAGTGCTAAATACTGATAGCAGTAGTTCTAACTTTGATGCTTATGCACTGCACAATCACATTAAGATGCTTTACACAAATGTAGTAACCATAAAGTTGGGGATGACAGTACAAAGTAAATCTAAATGTGTATCTATTCATGAGAAACCAATATGTAGACCTGAATGATGATGTCCTGAAGGAATTTTGTGCTATAAATAACACAAGAGGCATAAAGCAAAATATTTAGGGCATCAGACATCTTACTCTTCTCAGTTCTTCCATATGGTATATGTATGACTGCTGTGGGAATGGCGACCCAATTGTTTTGTATAAAGAGCTTTTTTTAACAACTGCAATAAAGTTATCACTTTACATAAATTATTTACATATAGCGCTAAGAAGAATACAAGATTTGCTGTGCAATTGGTAATTGAATAGTTTGTTACTTTCTACTTATATTTAGGAAGAAGATAAAAGGCTTAAAGAAGCTTCAACTCAGCAATTCAATGCAGATCAATATGTCTATACAATACGAGATTTCTCTAATTTCTCATCATCTTTAAATGTGACATATCGCATATTAGCAGGAATACCTGTTTCAAGAAAGAGTAAGTACCGGTAATATAAACCTAAAATTTTCAGATTAAAGGATCCTTTCAAATAAACGGCTCAAAAGTTAATCTCTTTGGGGCTCTTGAAGTAAATGTCTTTGTTTGCGTTCCAATATTTGCACACCTGTACAAAGGGGTTGCACATTCCTTGTGTTTTTTTAATGAAGTTGATTTTATTGTAGCAGTACCCCCAAAAGGGCTACTGGAAGATAATAGTCAAAAGTACAGTCACTGTACAGTTCCAGCACAGATGATGATGACCAGACTTCTCCCTCGCTAGTACAGAGGCTCCCAGCACACACAGTCCAGGCACACTTACACAAAGTGCTCACACATCTCTATCTTGCAAACTTCAGGGATGGTTCTTCTGCTCAGGGGACAACCCTTCCATGAGAGGCCAGAGTTATATACTCCTCAAGAGAGGAACTACTTAACTCAGGTCCAGAGGATGATTCTTCAACCAGAAACTGGAGGAGAATGCTGTATGAACCTCTCAAGAGAGGAACTGCTTAGTCCAAACTTAGTGTACAGTTTTTCCAAGAAACTAAAGGGGTCTAATCAGTATGTACCTCTCAAGAAAGGAACTACATGGCCCAGCAATTCCAATAGAACACAGTCACCCAGATCTTGCAGTAAAGAAGTACTCACAAGGCCAGGGGAGAAGCTTCCTCCAGGTGCCCTTCAGTGAGGCTGTAGGGATTGGATCCATAGGGTGTCAAAGAAACTTCCAGGTATAGGTCCCCAGCTCTGCCACAGCTGGGACCTTGATGAACAACAACTTTGAACAGCAGAATGGCTGGAGGCAGGGGGTATTTCCCCACCTGAATAGGTTGAATCCTTTCAACAGTAAGACAATGCTTTTCTGAAGCTCTTATTATTTGTGTGACCCTCAGCCACCTTCTGAGCACACCTCCTCATGGATTGGCTGCAATTAAATAAATATTCATGCTGCCCATTAGCCTCGCTCTACTCCTTTTTCCAGAACTTTCTAGAAGGCAAGGGAGAGCAATTAAACCTGCAGCCTGTGAAATTCAGAACCGCCAAAAGAAGTCAACAACTGCTCCAATGATTATAGAGGAGCCAAAAAGAACTACATTTGCCTGACAATCTAGCAACCTAACTAGGAGATTGCTAAATCATGAAAAATTGAAATGAAGAAGAAGAAATGTGAATAGGGTCTTGTGAACCTCCAGCATGTCAAGATAGGGGGAATTTAAGGCAGAAGTTATGGCGAGGCGATTTTGTTACCAAAATTACTCAGGGAATAAATAGTTGGGTCGATCTTTTCCAATAGAATTTACCCATAACTAAAATATCTCTTTTGAGTCCTTCTATGGCAAGGCTTCAAAATAAATAAAATTGTATGTTTGGAGAACAATCTGAATGGAATTAATGCTTATGTAGGCATGTTATTTACTGCATGACAATTAGACAGGTTTTGCTTTGCTGTGCTAATTTAAAACAACATTTTTTTGATCTGCTTTACAGTTTGAAGCTTCCTACATCAGTTTTATGTAGAATTCAAACATTCCTTTGCAAAAAAGGAAACCTTGTTTTTAAAAATGGTAAACATCACAGAATATATATCGGTCTTACTCTTTTTGGACTAGTGGGGGTTTTAACAAATAAGATCAGTAGACAACATTGTAATCATTAACAGTACAATTTCAGAACTGGGAAAGGATTTTTTGGTTTATGGAAAGCTTATATTTTGTACAAGAACAAGCCAATTTAGGAATAAGTGCCATCACAACACATTTTGATGTCTGTTGTATAAACTGAAACAAATTGAAGGGCACATACTACTAGATCATCTGCAGTAGCAATGGTGACACCTTGAGGATGAAGAAAGATAGGAAATTCAAACAAAATTACAAACAATATCAGTAGCATCAATTTACTATTGGAACAATGACTTTTGTATATACAACAAAATGTGGTAAATATGTTCAAGCTGACTTTAGTTATTAATATAATGTCAGATGTATTTTAGAGATAATTGCACACACATAAAACCGTGTCTATTAGTTTATAAAGGCTTTAAAAATGTTTGCATCTACTATTTTGTGTATGAAAGAGATGTACTTTGGTTTTCCAACATTCTAGAGATAATTGTTCATTTTCAAGCATGTTTTCAAAATGTAAGGAGTAATACAATTTTTTAGGGATGAGGGAACTGGGCAAAGCTATGTTCTCAGTAGCTTCTATGATCCACGCAGGAAGTCCATGAAACATGTCATAATGTAATGTCTATAAGAGCCAAATCTTGCATTTTTTCTGACCTTTTTAAGACTAATTTGCAAGGTATTGTTAAAAAGGGCATGGGTAGCAGGTCACAACAATGGGGGACATGTAGTAATGCATGTTTTTGTGTTAAGCAGGAAAATAACCTTTTCATGTGGCTTAAAAGGACAACACTGAAAATACACAAATCTTTTAAATAACATGCTTGGAGATGCTTTTAAACCGCATGAAAAGTTACAGAGTATTATAATGTAACCTTTAAAACAGACATTTAAAAAATGGGAAATTACCAGTGTGGGTGACCTCTAAAATGCATGCCAAATCCTAATCCAGGCATGCATCTTGGGGGTCCAGCATGTATGCATCCCCCACCTTCCTGAACTTGCCAACTAATGACTTTTTTTCTTCACCACAATGACCTACCACCAAACAATGTTGCCTTGAAGCATTAACACAGCTAAATAACAGCTGCTGTTCATAAACAATAGCCCAATGGGTCTTGGGTAACATCTTTTAGTATGGTATTTGGTCAATGACCTCAGGAAAGATCCATAGTGATGTTGTTTACATTCCAGCAGCATCTGAGATTTTGTCAATTAGCCTCAGATGCAGGATGGGTCATCATTTTCAGGTAGTGCATTATATTGATAAAGAAACATCAGTGGGTGACAAGGAAACATTGTAGTCGATTGTCATGATTGGCGATGAATGTACATTGTTAGATGACATGATTGATGCTGGATTTAATTTTTTTTTTCTTTTTTCTTTTTAATAAATGGGGATACTTATTATAAAAGGGCTTCCAGATTCCCATAAGTCTTTCCAACAAACCACCATATTCCCTTGGAGATTGGAGGTGGGAACAAATCCTTTGTACCTTGCAAGGGATGGGCGGCTTACCACACACCCCTTGCATGATACTCTCCCAATGTTGAAAAATATATGGCCTAGTGTGTTTCAGGAAGGGTGGGGGGCATCCTTTTCCTGGCCACCCAGGCTACATGTTTGCATAATGGTCTGGTATGAATTTTAAAGGGAACCCCTTTTTTCTGATTAGGTGTAGGGTTCACCTTAAAATTCATACCACTTATATATGCATGCAGCCTGGGTGGCTGGAAAATAGGGGATAGCAAACACATGACACTAGGGCCAGATGACCTTCAGCATTGGGGTGGTTTCTTGCGTGAGGGACAGTGAAGCTTTGCAATTGCAAGACACCTTTTTTATTAAGTGGGCCAAGTTATTTTTGCCCTTCTCTAGGGTCATTCGTACCTCATAACTCCCCCCCCTTTCAAAAATAAATAGTGAAAAAGGTATTTTATAATAAATAAATGGAAATAATGTACACAATGTAAATTCAGCATCAATCGTGCCACCCAGCAACATAGAACTAGTCATGATGACCCAACACCTGATGATGTTTTCACAATGAGCCACTGCACAATGATGTTGGCTCACTACTATTCACAGATGACAGAATCACTGGCAGTGCTAGAATGTCAGCAAACAGCTGGAGGTTAGGGATGAGCCGAACACCCCCCGGTTCGGTTCGCACCAGAACCCGTGAACGGACCGAAAGTTCGCACGAACGTTAGAACCCCATTGACGTCTATGGGACTCGAACGTTCGAAATCAAAAGTGCTCATTTTAAAGGCTAATTTGCATGGTATTGTCCTAAAAAGGGTTTGGGGACCCGGGTCCTACCCCAGGGGACATGTATCAATGCAAAAAAAACTTTTAAAAACGGCCGTTTTTTCGGGAGCAGTGATTTTAATGATGCTTAAAGTAAAAAAAAAAAAAGTGAAATATTCCTTTAAATATCGTACCTGGGGGGTGTCTATAGTATGCCTGTAAAGTGACGCGTGTTTCCCATGTTTAGAACAGTCCCTGCACCAAATGTCATTTTTAAAGGAAAAAATCTCATTTAAAACTGCTTGCGGGTTTAATGTCATGTCGGGTCATGGCAATATGGATGAAAATCAGTGAGACAAACGGCATGGGTACCCCCCAGTCCATTACCAGGCCCTTTGGGTCTTGTATGGATATTAAGGGGAACCCCGCACCCAAATTAAAATAAGGAAAGGTGTGGGGCCACCAGGCCCTATATACTCTGAACAGCAGTATACAGGTGGTGCAAACAAGACAGGGACTGTAGGTTTGTTGTTAAGTAGAATCTGTTTGTAATTTTGAACATTTTTAACGTGTTTAGCTCCAGCCAAAAAATCTTTTCTAAGCTTTTTGGAAAACATAGGGAAGGGTTATCACCCCTGTGACATTTGTTTTGCTGTCTTTCCTCCTCTTCAGAAGATTTCACCTCACTTTTTTGTCCCAATGAAAAATGTTTTTTGAAAATTTGGGTTTTTTTGTGGAACAAGGATTGGAAAGCATCAGTGGAAAGGAGAAATTGTTTTCCCATATTAACACTTACAGGAGAGAATTTCCCTTCCTAGGGGTAGATTTCATCTCACTTCCTGTTGTCTCCTTCCGTTTGCAAGTAGGAGTCGTTTGTAAGTTAGATGTTTGAAAGTAGGGTCCTGCCCTATATACTCAGCAGAAATTTGGGCCTTAGGTGTTGCTGTGGCCACAACACTGTAAGCCCTCACAGGGCCCTGCTGTGAAATATTAGATCAAGAATTGTAATTACATGCCCCTGTTGAACAGGAGCTGAAAAATTAGGCCTTAGGCGCTGGTGCTGGTGCCACAACACTGCAACCCCTCACAGACACTCTAGTTGGAACGCAGGAACGAGCCCTGCTGCAAAGTATTGCTTCAAAAATTGTAATTACACGCCCCCGTTAGACAGGGGCAGAAAAATTGGGCCTTAGGCACTGGTGCTGGTGCCACAACACTGCAACCCCTCACAGACACTCTAGTTGGAACGCAGGAACGAGCCCTGCTGCAAAGTATTGCATCAAAAATTGTAATTACACGCCCCTGTTAGACAGGGGCAGAAAAATTGGGCCTTAGGCACTGGTGCTGGTGCCACAACACTGCAACCCCTCACAGACACTCTAGTTGGAACGCAGGAACGAGCCCTGCTGCAAAGTATTGCATCAAAAATTGTAATTACACGCCCCTGTTAGACAGGGGCAGAAAAATTGGGCCTTAGGCACTGGTGCTGGTGCCACAACACTGCAACCCCTCACAGACACTCTAGTTGGAATGCAGGAATGAGCCCTGCTGCAAAGTATTACATCAAAAATTGTAATTACACGCCCCTGTTAAACAGGGGCTGAAAAATTGTGCCTTAGGCACTGGTGGTGGCGCCCAGAACCAAAAATGTTCTTACAAGCTATCAGCGTGATGATTGAGGAGGAAGAGGATAATTACTCAGGGATAGTCACTCAGCATCAGCATAGGCAGTCTTTGAAGGGATCTGAGATTTCAAAAAAAATTATTCGGTTACATCAGCATCAGGTGCTTGGTAGCTGGTGGTGATCCAAGACTCATTCATTTTTATGAAGGTCAGCCGATCGACCGAGTCGGTGGACAGACGCACCCTGTGATCGGTTACCACGCCTCCAGCAGCACTGAATGTGCGTTCCGAAAGAACGCTGGATGCAGGACAGGCCAGTAGCTCAATTGCATACTGTGCAAGCTCTGGCCAGTGATCCATCCTCAAGACCCAGTAACCCAGAGGATTTTCGGTGGGAAAGGTGTCCAAGTCTGATCTTGCCCCTAGGTATTCCTGCACCATGTAAAACAGACGCTGGCGATGGTTGCTGGAACCGATCATACCTTGGGGCTGCGGACCAAAAAATTGTCTGAACGCATCGGTCAGACGGCCACCTTCTCCACCGCTCCTTCTTTGACTGACTGAAGCCTCAGCAACACGTTGTCCAGAAACAGGAGTTTGTAACCTCCCAGTCTCTGGGAACGCGTTGCACAGACCTTTCTGCAAGGCCTCCCGAAGATGTTTCATCCTCTGCTCCCTCTGCGATGGCAAGATAAGGTCCGCAACCTTACCCTTGTAACGTGGATCAAGGAGGGTTGCCAGCCAGTATTGGTCCTTCTCCTTGATACCACGAATACGAGGATCCTTACGCAGGCTTTGCAGGATCAGGGAGGCCATGCAGCGTAGGTTTGCTGAGGCATTCGGTCCGGAGTCCTCTGGGTCACTAAGAACGACATGGTCCGCAGCCACCTCCTCCCAGCCACGTACAAGTCCATGTGTTTCTTGGGACTGATCCCTTAAAGACTGCTGCTGATGCTGAGTGCCAGGCTCCACCTCCATACTGACACAATCTTCCTCCTCCTCCTCTTCCTCCTCGTCCTCTTCCTGTGTGATCGGCGGGCACGCAGGAACACTGTCTGGATAAAGGGGGCCTTGAGAGCTAAGGAAGTCCTCCTCTTCCTGCCTCTGTTCTGCCTCAAGTGCCCTGTCCATTATTCCACGCAGCGTGTGCTCCAACAGGTGGACAAGGGGGACAGTGTCACTGATGCATGCACTGTCACTGCTCACCATCCTTGTGGCCTCCTCAAATGGTGACAAGACAGTGCATGCATCCCTGATCATGGCCCACTGGCGTGGGGAAAAAAAACCAAGCTCCCCTGACCCTGTCCTGGTGCCATAGTCGCACAGGTACTCATTGATGGCCCTCTGCTGCGTGTGCAGCCGCTGCAGCATGGCCAACGTTGAGTTCCACCTGGTGGGCATGTCACAGATTAGGCGGTTCTTGGGCAGGTTAAACTCCTTTTGGAGGTCCGTCAGCCGAGCACTGGCATTATATGACCGGCGGAAATGCACACAGACTTTCCTGGCCTGCCTCAGGACATCCTGTAAGCCCGGGTACCTGCCCAAGAACCGCTGCACCACCAAGTTAAGGACGTGAGCCAAACAGGGCACATGGGTCATTTGTCCCTGTCGGAGGGCAGAGAGGAGGTTGGTGCCATTGTCGCAAACCACCATTCCTGCCTTAAGTTGGCGTGGCGTCAACCACCTCTGAACCTGCCCCTGCAGAGCTGACAGAACCTCTGCCCCAGTGTGGCTCCTGTCCCCCAAGCACACCAGCTCAAGCACCGCATGGCATCTTTTGGCCTGCATACTTGCGTAGCCCCTTGAACGACTACGGAGCACCGCTGGTTCCGAGGAAGAGGCCATGGAGGAAGAAGAGGAGGGGGTGGAGGAGAGAGGTGTGTCACAATCAGCATTTTGGAGGCGTGGTGGCGGAACAACCTCCAACACTACTGCATCTTGTCCTGCATCCTTCCCAGCTGCCAGCAGAGTCACCCAATGCGCCGTGAAACTAAGGTAACGTCCCTGTCCATGCCTGCTGGACCATGAGTCAGCGGTAATATGCACCTTACCGCTGACCGCCCTGTCCAGCGAGGCATGGACATTGCCTTCCACATGCCGGTAGAGAGCCGGAATCGCCTTCCGTGAGAAAAAGTGGCATTTGGGTACCTGCCACTGAGGAACCGCACATTCCACAAACTCACGGAAGGGGGCAGAGTCTACCAACTGAAAAGGCAGCAGTTGAAGTGCTAGCAATTTTGCCAAGCTAGCATTCAACCGCTGGGCATGTGGATGGCTGGGAGCAAACTTCTTTCGGCGGTGCAGCAGCTGGGGCAGGGAAATTTGCCTGGTACAATCTGACGTCGGTGTACCAAAAGCAGATTGCCCACAAGTACTTGGCTGTGACACACCTAATTCTACACCTTCATTCCTCTCACTGCAGGTCTCAGAGAGGACTGAAGGTCTAGTGGGGTTGGAAATCTCAGCTGATGAGGAGCAAGGAGAGATCCTCTTTGTTCTTTGGTGTGGGTCTTTTAGATACGCTTGCCAACGAACTGCATGGCAGGTCAACATATGTCTGGTCAAGCATGTGGTACCCAAGCGGGAGATGTTTTGGCCACGCAAGATACGCTTGAGACATATGTTGCAAATAGCAGCGGTGCGATCTGATGCACTCGTCTCAAAAAAGGCCCACACCAAAGAACTTTTTGAATAACGCGCAGAGACTGCAGCGCCCTGCACATGTGGAGCTTTGGGGTGTGATGCAGTCAATGTGCTGCCCTTAGGCTGGCCCCTGGAGGGCATCCTGCCTCGTTGGTGATGTGCCGCCGCCTCCTCCTCCTCCTCCTCCTCCTCTCTCCTATCAGGCACCCACGTTGAGTCAGTGACCTCATCATCCCCTCCCTCCTCATCACTGGAGCAAACCTGGCAGTATGCTGCAGCAGGGGGAGCATGACTGCCAGATTGCTGTCCTTCTTGGGCACCCCCTCTGTCCGTGCTCATGTTACTGCCTTCATCGAGCTCAGTATCGTCATCAGAGCCTTCCAAACGCTGGGCATCCTCCTGGAGCATGTACCCAACACTGTGGTCAAACAGTTCGAGGGAATCCTCATGAGGACATGGTGGAGCTAGGGAAGGAGTCACTGATGACATTGAGCTGAGGGAAGAGGCCGCTGCTTTGCCAGACAAAGCACCCTGGGCATGGGTGAGAGAGGATGAGGAGGATGAGGACGGCTTGGTCATCCACTCAACCAAGTCTTCCGCATGTTGCGGCTCAACACGGCCAGCTGCCAAAAAAAAGGCCAAGCGTGTCCCATGGCCACGTGCTGATGAGGATGCACCGTCTCCACGACCAGCACTAGACACAGAGCCTGCTTGCCCTCTCTTATTGGCTTGTGACTGTCTGCCTCTCCTTCTTGGCCTTCCAGACATACTAATGGCCTGTAGCTGCACTAAGCTGGGATAGAACACCTGTAATTTTCTTCAAGTAGCTTTATATACTGTAACCAGACAAGCCTGCCTGTCAGTAGGAAGATAACAGGAACGGATCTAGCTGAACACTGTGAGCAGGACGCACTGTACTAAATGTAAATAGTCTAGCTGCCTGACCGTGGTACTAATAGGATCAAATAGAACACCTGTAATTTTCTTCAGGTAGCTTTATATACTGTAACCAGACAAGCCTGCCTGTCAGTAGGAAGATAACAGGAACGGATCTAGCTGAACACTGTGAGCAGGACGCACTGTACTAAATGTAAATAGTCTAGCTGCCTGACCGTGGTACTAATAGGATCAAATAGAACACCTGTAATTTTCTTCAGGTAGCTTTATATACTGTAACCAGACAAGCCTGCCTGTCAGTAGGAATTTAACAGGAACGGATCTAGCTGAACACTGTGAGCAGGACGCACTGCACTAAATGTAAATAGTCTAGAAGATAACAGGAACGGATCTAGCTGAACACTGTGAGCAGGACGCACTGCACTAAATGTAAATAGTCTAGAAGATAACAGGAACGGATCTAGCTGAACACTGTGAGCAGGACACACTGCACTAAATGTAAATAGTCTAGAAGATAACAGGAACGGATCTAGCTGAACACTGTGAGCAGGACGCACTGCACTAAATGTAAATAGTCTAGAAGATAACAGGAACGGATCTAGCTGAACACTGTGAGCAGGACGCACTGCACTAAATGTAAATAGCAGGAACGGATCTAGCTGAACACTGTGAGCAGGACGCACTGCACTAAATGTAAATAGTCTAGAAGATAACAGGAACGGATCTAGCTGAACACTGTGAGCAGGACGCACTGCACTAAATGTAAATAGCAGGAACGGCTCTAGCTGAACACTGTGAGCAGGACGCACTGCACTAAATGTAAATAGCAGGAACGGATCTAGCTGAACACTGTGAGCAGGACGCACTGCACTAAATGTAAATAGTCTAGAAGATAACAGGAACGGATCTAGCTGAACACTGTGAGCAGGACGCACTGCACTAAATGTAAATAGCAGGAACGGATCTAGCTGAACACTGTGAGCAGGACGCACTGCACTAAATGTAAATAGCAGGAACGGATCTAGCTGAACACTGTGAGCAGGACGCACTGCACTAAATGTAAATAGCAGGAACGGATCTAGCTGAACACTGTGAGCAGGACGCACTGCACTAAATGTAAATAACAGGAACGGATCTAGCTGAACACTGTGAGCAGGACGCACTGCATTAAATGTAAATAGTCTAGATAGAAGATAACAGGAACGGATCTAGCTAAACTGAATACAGTGTATATATATATATATGCAACACCTGGGATGCATATATATACACAATACACTGTAAGTGCAGCTAACTGACTGACTGTTCTGCCTAATCTATCTAACTCAAATCAAATGACACTGTCTCTCTCTCTCTCTATCTCTCAGCACACCGGAACACACACTACACAGGGCCGCCGTGCAGGCGGCCTTATATAGTGTGGGGTGTGTACTAAATCCCCTGAGCCATAATTGGCCAAAGCCACCCTGGCTTTGGCCAATTACAGCTCTCTCTACTGACGGCGCTGTGATTGGCCAAGCATGCGGGTCATAGTGCATGCTTGGCCAATCATCAGCCAGCAATGCACTGCGATGCCGCAGTGAATTATGGGCCGTGACGCGCCACACGAATTTAGCGCGAACGGCCCATAATGTTCGCAATTCGGCGAACGATCGAACAGCCGATGTTCGAGTCGAACATGGGTTCGACTCGAACACGAAGCTCATCCCTACTGGAGGTCCTAGGTGATGTAATTGACC
The DNA here is from genome assembly GCF_042186555.1 of Aquarana catesbeiana. Classification (NCBI taxonomy): domain Eukaryota; kingdom Metazoa; phylum Chordata; class Amphibia; order Anura; family Ranidae; genus Aquarana; species Aquarana catesbeiana. The sequence continues at coordinate 292,825,716 of NC_133326.1, forward strand.
AAATATTTTCATGACCATATTGTGTCAATGATGTCGCCTGGGATCACCAGATGCTTTGTTTGCATTTCAGCAGCAGAGATTTAGAAGGGGATGAACTAGCCAAATATGTCCAGTTTGTTCAATGGTTTGTGTAACTACAAACAGGCTGGGTATGGGTCAAACTCATGTTAGACCCAAGCACAAAGCTCATCCCTACAATCTTTTGTATTTAGTCTTCTTAATATTAATGAAAATAAAAGAAGTGCCACCTCAGCGCAGCATTAAAAACGTGGATTTATTGACACAAGATTAAAAGCACTCATAGGACGACAGAAGGAATGTGCTTGTCAGTGGGGAGGGCATCTGCCACTCGCTCAGTCCTGCAGGGGCCACCAGTTTTCCAAAGTGCCTATGGGATTGGGGCATGGACGCCCAGTGTGTAACCAGGAAGTTCACGCTGACCAACATAGACTGCGAGGCGGAAGTGGTAGAGATGGCCAGAGAATGGAGAGGGTATCCACTAGGAGCTATCTGCTCCTTCAAGAGGTTTACCCTAATGAAGCATTATGATGTGTATTCTGAAAGGTCTAACTTCAGTTTTACATATATACTAATAAATATGCAAATTAGTGGTATAAAAGGAAACCTTCAATGCCAATATTTGAAAAACCTATAGGCGGCCATCAGCTATCCAATCTGACATATATCAACTCAATTATCAGTTCACTTAGGATGCAAGATGCCATTGTTTGACAGCCACACTTGTACATGTATGCAGGTGGTTGGCACTTGTGTATGAGCAGCTATAGATGTGTATATTTAAAGTGTTTGTAAACCTAAAAAAAATTGTGTCACTGACTCTTTAATGTATATTGATGTGCTCCTTAATATCACAATTTTTTTAGGCTGCCAATGTTGTGTAATACCTGGTTGACCCTGCCTGTGTCCCTCCTCCTGAGCGAACCACACTAGCATGGCTGCCGATCCATGCTAGCATGGTCGCCGATCCACGCTATTCAAGAGCACAGCATGCCTGTACCTTCCATATTCAGCACTAAGCCGCCACCCCCCACCCATCACTCCTGGCTTGTGTTATTGTGCATTCCAGCCACTCCTCCCCACCAGTCGCTCTTCCCCTCCTGTGTAGGCCCTGGGTGCACTTGTTTTCTCATTGCTTTGGAAACGCTGACACCCGGCTGTTCTGTCCACCAGATGTTTTATATTGGTTATTTGTACCTGTGTTGATAAATTTACATGCAAAATGTGTAATTTACTTAAGACAATCATATGTGGTGTGCAGGCTCCATCTAGTGTTCCTTTTTGGTATTGCTGCAGTTCTGTTTAATTGTTTATTGTATGTGTAAATAAGGAAGTTGTCAGCAAGCAGGGATTTCTGGGTAGAATCTTGGCAGGAAGTGAACCATTCACCATTCTTTTCAACACATTGCAGGAAGCAAGTCATGTCTTTCGCAATCTATCACCATCACTCCTTAGAGAACCTAAAAATTTCACCTGGCTTGTTCTAATAAAACTGAGATCAAAGAAATATGGTATCTACAGTTATTGGGATATGAAGATTTAGCTAGCTGTCCCAGAGACAGAACAGTGAAATTTTTAAGCTGACCTCTGAAGGAAGATAAGCTGACTTCGGAAGTCTGCACAGCCCAGGGCTACACAGTATCCATACAGTCAGAAGCCTTAAAGATACAGGCCTGCGGCAGGCGAAGCAAGCAGCCCGCTACACAGAGAGAGATCTGTCAAGCAGCAATGACACTAGAATGGTCTCTATACAGCAAGACAGCTTCTTCCCCGCAGCCATGTCTCACAGTGGGATATCTTCTTACAAAACACTTTCACGAGCAAGCTCATCTAAGTCATCTGTCGCAAATGCAGCAGCTATCACCCGTTCAAAAGCCTTAGCAGCAAAAGCCAGAGTTGCATATGAAAAAAGAAAAGGCCCGCCTTGATGCAGAAAAGGTGAGATGGGAGCAAGAGAGAGAGAAAGAAAGAGTACGCTTGGAGCAAGAAAGAGTATGCATGGAACAAGAGCGTGAGATGGAAAGAATACGCCTGGAAGAAGAGCTAGCCCAGCAGGAAGCATCTCTGAAATTGCAGCAAGCTATCTTAGAAGCTAACATGGAGAGACTGGCAGTAGAAAGAGACGCTGCCGCCGCCATTACAGAAGCAGAAGCTTTAGAAGCAGCCGTCTATGATAAACCAAGACTAGGCAGCAGCATACCGGGTCTAGAAGAGCACCAACAAGTTTCTTCACAACGCACATCAGATTATGTCTACCAGCACTGGGACCCAAGCAGCATCCCACAACAGGAAATCAAACATGACATCAGTGAGTCACATCAAATAAAGCAGCAACAAGACAACCTGGGACCCCAGTGCTACAAGCAAGAAAAATCTGACAGAGTTCCAGACTTTCCAGTTCCAACCAAACCTTCTACTCCACAAGGTACCCAGCCTTCATACAAGCATCAAACACCAGTCTTCACTCCAAAGGTGTATGCAACGAGCCAGGACGAACTGCCAACCTTATGCAGGTTTGAACCCAGCGTGCCTAAAGAAGAGACTTTTACCAGGTATGCCTTTACACCGCACCACAATACACCAACAGCCTACCCCAATGTCCATCAGGCTACTGTAGACTTTGCCAAGTTCCTGGCCATAAGAGAGTTAGTTACCCAAGGACTTGTCAAATTCAGTGATCACCCCCAACACTACAGGGCGTAGCAATCCTCTTTCCAGAGTGCCGTTCAAGGTCTAGATCTATCCTGCAGGGACCAGATAGACCTCCTCATAAAGTGGCTTGGCAATGATTCTGTTGAAAATGCCAAAAGGATCAGAGACATTAACATAAACCCTGAGATAGGCCTTGTAAACATCTGGAACAGACTGGATAGATGTTATGGCTCACCAGAGGCTATAGAGAGTACACTGTTTAAAAGAATAGAAGACTTCCCAAAAATACCTAGCAGAGGTTACCAAAGACTCAGAGAATTCAATGACCTGTGTATGGAGTTACAAGTTGCTAAAGCAGAAGGAGACTGACCTGGCCTTTCTTATCTTGACTCTCCTAGAGGTATTAACTCCTATAAAACTTCCTTATGAGTTACACGAAAGATGGATTACGCATGGCTGTAACTACAAACGAAAACACAATGTGCCTTTTCCACCCTTTAGTGAGTTTGTGGACTTTGTAGACAGACAAGCAGGAATGAAAGATGACCCCAGCTTCATTTTTCCAGTGTCTTATACCACTTCTTCTGTCCCTAAACAACTCAGAGCTCCAGTAGCAGTGCACAAAAATTTCTTCCCACAGATTGGCAGAGTCTCAGCCAGAGGTTCAAGACAGCGACCCTACTAAGTTCTGCCTTCTACATAAGATGCCACATCCTCTTCTGAAATGCAGAGCCTTCAGGACTAGGGATGAGCTTCGAGTTTGAGTCGAACTGATGTTCGACTCGAACATTGGCTGTTCGCAAGTTCGCCGAACAGCGAACAATTTGGGGTGTTCGCGGTAAATTCGAATGCTGCAGAACACCCTTTAAAAGTCTATGGGAGAAATCAAAAGGGCTAATTTTAAAGGCTTATATGCAAGTTATTGTCATAAAAAGTGTTTGGGGACCCGGGTCCTGCCCCAGGGGACATGGATCAATGCAAAAAAAAGTTTTAAAAACGGCCGTTTTTCAGGAGCAGTGATTTTAATAATGCTTAAAGTCAAACAATAAAAGTGGAATATCCCTTTAAATTTCGTACCTGGGGGGTGTCTATAGTATGCCTGTAAAGGGGCGCATGTTTCCCGTGCTTAGAACAGTCTGACAGCAAAATTACATTTCGAAGGAAAAATTCCATTTAAAACTACCCGCGGCTATTGCATTGCCGACAATACACATAGAAGTTCATTGATAAAAACGGCATGGGAATTCAACACAGGGAAACCCCGAACCAAAATAAAAAAAAAAAAATTACGTGGGAGTCCCCCTAAATTCCATACCAGGCCCTTTAGGTCTGGTATGGATATTAAGGGGAACCCCGGCCAAAATAAAAAAAAAATGACGTGGGGTTCCCCCTAAATTCTATACCAGACCCTTCAGGTTTGGTATGGATTTTAAGGGGAACCCCGCGCCAAAAAAAAAACGGCGTGGGGTCCCCCCAAAAATCCATACCAGACCCTTATCCAAGCACGCAACCTGGCAGGCCGCAGGAAAAGAGGGGGACGAGAGTGCGGCCCCCCCCTCCTGAACCGTAGCAGGCCACATGCCCTCAACATTGGGAGGGTGCTTTGGGGTAGCCCCCCAAAACACCTTGTCCCCATGTTGATGAGGACAAGGGCCTCATCCCCACAACCCTGGCCAGTGGTTGTGGGGGTCTGCGGGCAGGGGGCTTATCGGAATCTGGAAGCCCCCTTTAACAAGGGAACCCCCAGATCCCGGCCCCCCCTGTGTGAAATGGTAAGGGGGTACTTACCCCTACCATTTCACTAAAAAACTGTCAAAAATGTTAAAAATGACAAGAGACAGTTTTTGACAATTCCTTTATTTAAATGCTTCTTCTTTCTTCTATCTTCCTTCATCTTCTTCTGGTTCTTCTGGCTCTTCTGGTTCTTCCTCCGGCGTTCTCGTCCAGCATCTCCTCCGCTTCATCTTCTATCTTCTTCTCCTCGGGCCGCTCCGCACCCATGGCATGGGGGGAGGCTCCCGCTCTTCTCTTCATCTTCTTCTTCATCCTCTTCTCTTCTTCCTTCTTCTCTTCTTCTCTTCTTCATTTTCTTCTCCGGGCCGCTCCGCATCCATGCTGGCATGGAGGGAGGCTCCCGCTGTGTGATGGCGTCTCCTCGTCTGACGGTTCTTAAATAACGGGGGGTGGGGCCACCCGGTGACCCCGCCCCCTCTGACGCACGGGACATGACGGGACTTCCCTGTGGCATTCCCCGTGACGTCACAGGGAAGTCCCGTCAAGTCACCGTGCGTCAGAGGGGGGTGGGGTCACCGGGTGGCCCCGCCTCCCGTTATTTAAGAACCGTCAGACGAGGAGACTCTGTCACACAGCGGGAGCCTCCCTCCATGCCAGCATGGGTGCGGAGCGGCCCGGAGAAGAAAATGAAGAAGAGAAGAAGGAAGAAAAGAAGAGGATGAAGAAGAAGATGAAGAGAAGAGCGGGAGCCTCCCCCCATGCCATGGGTGCGGAGCGGCCCAAGGAGAAGAAGATAGAAGACGCCGCGGAGGAGATGCTGGACGAGAACGCCGGAGGAAGAACCAGAAGAGCCAGAAGAACCAGAAGAAGAAGAAGATGAAGGAAGATAGAAGAAAGAAGAAGCATTTAAATAAAAGAATTGTCAAAAACTGTCTCTTGTCATTTTTAACATTTTTGACAGTTTTTTAGTGAAATGGTAGGGGTAAGTACCCCCTTACCATTTCACACAGGGGGGGGCTGGGATCTGGGGGTCCCCTTGTTAAAGGGGGCTTCCAGATTCCGATAAGCCCCCCGCCCGCAGACCCCCACAACCACCGGCCAGGGTTGTGGGGATGAGGCCCTTGTCCTCATCAACATGGGGACAAGGTGTTTTGGGGGGCTACCCCAAAGCACCCTCCCAATGTTGAGGGCATGTGGCCTGGTATGGTTCAGGAGGGGGGGCCGCACTCTCGTCCCCCCCTTTTCCTGCGGCCTGCCAGGTTGCGTGCTCGGATAAGGGTCTGGTATGGATTTTTGGGGGGACCCCACGCCGTTTTTTTTTTTGACTTGGGGTTCCCCTTAAAATCCATACCAGACCTGAAGGGTCTGTTATGGAATTTAGGGGGAACCCCACGTCATTTTTTTTTTTAAATTTTGGCCGGGGTTCCCCTTAATATCCATACCAGACCTGAAGGGCCTGGTATGGAATTTAGGGGGACTTCCACGTCATTTTTTTTTTTTTTATTTTGGTTCGGGGTTTCCCTGTGTTGAATTCCCATGCCGTTTTTATCAATGAACTTCTATGTGTATTGTCGGCAATGCAATAGCCGCGGGTAGTTTTAAATGGAATTTTTCCTTCGAAATGTCATTTTGCTGTCAGACTGTTCTAAACACGGGAAACATGCGCCCCTTTACAGGCATACTATAGACACCCCCCAGGTATGAAATTTAAAGGGATATTACACTTTTATTGTTTGACTTTCAGCATTATTAAAATCACTGCTCCTGAAAAAACTTTTTTTTGCATTGATCCATGTCCCCTGGGGCAGGACCCGGGTCCCCAAACACTTTTTATGACAATAACTTGCATATAAGCCTTTAAAATTAGCACTTTTGATTATTCATGTTCGTGTCCCATAGACTTTAACGGTGTTCGCGTGTTCGAACGAACTTTTTTCCTGTTCGCATGTTCTGGTGCGAACCGAACAGGTGGGTGTTCGGCTCATCCCTATTCAGGACAAAGACCATCCAGGATCGCAAAGCTTTCCTCAAAGAGAACAACATCTGTTACAAGTGCTGTTCTTCGTCCACACATTTCGCCAAGGACTGTAAGGTCAGTGTCAAATGTACAGAATGTGACAGCACACAGCACAACACCGCTCTACACCCAAGGCCTACTCCAAGAACTTTCCCACCTGTTCATAGGGATAAGGAGCAAGGCAGGGAGACCAAAGACTCTAGCACAGACACCATAGCAATCACTTCACAGTGCACTGAAGTTTGCAAAGGAAGTACAGGTGGCAGAACTTGCTCTAAAATCTGTCTCGTGAGAGTTTACCCAAAAGGACGCAGGGACAAAGCAGTCAAGCTCTACATCATCTTGGATGATCAGAGTAATAAGTCACTAGCCAGATCTATGTTTTTTGACATTCTAAACCTTAAAGGCCCCAGCAGTCCTTACTCCCTTAAGACTTGTGCAGGTACAGTGGAAACGGCGGGGAGAAGAGCTGATGGCCTACAAATTGAATTTATGGATGATAAGACATGCCTACCCTTACTTACCATAATAGAGTGCAACCAGATGCCAGACAACAGATCAGAGATTCAAACACCAGACGTAGCAGCTCACCAGACTCACTTGAATCACATAGCACATCTCATACCAGAACTAGATGATTAGGCTCAGATAATCTTACTCCTAGGGAGATATCTTGCAAGTCCACAAAGTAAGAAAACTGATCTACGGTTCTAAAAATGCCCCATATGCCCAAAAACTGGATCTCGGGTGGGTCATTATAGGTGATGTTTGCCTGGGAGGTGCACACAAACATGCATCTGTTAATAACCTGCTCACTAGTACCCTCGAGAATGGTCATCCTTCTCTTTTCCAACCCTGTCAAAATCACATTCTCATAAAGGAGCTACCACACAACAATCCTGTACCTCTTCCCTTCCTAAGTCCCCTCTGTGACAGCAATACCTATGACAATGACCAAAGCAACTTAGGAAGCACAGTTTTCAGGAGAACAAAGGAAGACAACCAGGTAGCAATTTCCATTGAGGATAGGCTCTTCTTAGAAGTTATGGAAAGGAGTATGGAGAAAGACGGGACTAATAGCTGAGTTGCACCTTTTCCCTTTAGACCACAAAGACGACATTTGCCTAACAACAGAGAAATAACATATAAACGTTTCACTTCCCTAAGACACAATCTTCAAAGAAAACTGGAGATGAAAGAACATTTCCTTTCCTTCATGGAAAAATATTCCAGAATGGTCATGCTGAGATAGCCTCAAACCTCAAAGACTCAGAGGAATGCTGTTACTTACCTATATTTGAGTCTATCACCCTAAGAAGCCAGGGCAGATTAGAGTGGTGTTCGATTCCAGTGCCAAACATGAGGGTGTCTCTCTAAATGATGTCCTCCCCTCTGGCCCTGACCTTAACAACAGACTATTAGGAGTACTTCTTCGCTTTTGCAAAGATTCAGTTGCATTCATGGCGGACATACAGCAAATGTTCTATTGCTTTCTTGTTAAAGAAGAACACTGAAACTTTCTGAGGTTTCTCTGGTTCAGGGACAACAACCCCTCTGGAGACATCACAGAATACATCATGAGGGTGCACATATTTGGCAATAGTCCTTCCCCTGCAGTTGGTATATATGGCCTCAGACATTCTGCTAGAGTGGGAGAGTCAGAGTATGGGTCAGATGTCAGACAGTTTGTGGACAAGGATTTCTATGTAGATGATTGCTTGAAATCACTACCCACAAATGAAGCCGCAATCAGTCTCCTCAAAAGAACTCAGGCAATGCTTGCTTGTTCCAACTTAAGACTCCACAAGATTGCTTCCAACAGTAGAGAAGTTTTAGAAGCCTTTCCTGTCCAAGATCATTCTAACGAGTTAAATAACTTAGATCTAGGCACAGACTCACTTCCCATGCAACGCAGTCTTGGTTTGCTTTGGGACTTAAAATCTGACACATTTACTTTCCAAGTAAACACAGAAGAAAAACCCTTTACTCGTAGAGGTGTCCTGTCTACCATAAACAGCCTGTATGATCCCTTAGGCTTTGCAGCACCTGTCACCATCCAGGGTAAAGCACTACTGAGAGACTTAACCTGTGAGTCACTAGATTGGGACCACCCTCTCCCCACCAACAAGAAGAACCTATGGTTAGAGTGGAAGGACTCACTAACAGCTCTATTCAACCTTAAAATTCTACGACCATATGCTCCTCTGTCTTCTGCTGACGTTCAGATGCAAAGACTTTACCAAAAAGATTTTATGTGTTTTTGGATGCTTCTGTTAAAGCAATTGCTGCTTACCTGAAAACCATAGACACTAAAGGACAATGCCACATAGGTTTCGTAATGAGGAAAGCAGAACTAGCAGAACTTGCACCACTTCCCGAACACACCATACCCAGGCTGGAACAGCAAGACTGCACATGGACCTTCAACCCACCTCACTCTTCTCACATGGGAGGTGTTTGGGAGAGGATGATAGGCATAGCCCGCAGAATTCTTGACTCCTACAAGTAGGAACTGCAAGACTTACTCACAAATGTTTAGTGACATTTATGGCAAAGGTTACAGCTATCATTAACACCAGACATCCATTTCAAGTGACTCTGAAGATCCAGTGGTCCTCACACCTGCCATGTTACTCACGCAAAAGACTAGTCTTGCCGGTGCTCCAGCTGGAGAGTTTTGTGAGAAGGACCTTTACAAACGTCAATGGAGACAAGTACAAACCCTTGCCAATACCTTCTGGAATTGGTGGAGAGAGCAATATATATCTACTCTACAAGTAAGGAGAAAATGGCACACTGAAAAGCTTAATCTTAAACCTGGTGATGTTGTGCTCATGAAAGATTGCCAGGCACTAAGGAATATGTGGCCTTTAGGTTTGATCACCAAAGTACTGCCAAGCAAGGATAATCGTGTCCGTAAGGTCAAGGTCAAGATCTTTCAACAGAATGAGGTTAAAGTATTCTTGAGACCAGTGACTGAACTTATCCTGTAGCTCTCTACGGAGAACTCTTTTAGTGACATCACTTGCTGTCAGGCGGGGAGTGTTCTGTCCACCAGATGTTTTATACTGGTTATTTGTACCTGTGTTGTTAAATTTACATGCAAAATGTGTAGTAATTTACTTAAGACAATCATATGTGGTGTGCAGGCTCCATCAAGCGTTCCTTTTTGGTATTGCTGCAGTTCTGTTTAATTGTTTATTGTATGTGTAAATAAGGAAGTTGTCAGCAAGCAGGGAATTCTGGGTAGAATCTTGGCAGGAAGTGAACCATCCACCATTCTTTTCAACACATTGCAGGAAGCAAGTCATGTCTTTCGCAATCTATCGCCATCACTCCTTAGAGAACTTAAAAATTTCACCTGGCTTGTTCTAATAAAGCTGAGATCAAAGAAATATGGTATCTACAGTTATAGGAATAAGAAGGTTTAGCTAGCTGTTCCAGAGACAGAACACCGGTGGCAAGTGCCATTTCCTGAAATGACAATCTATGCCCCACAGTGTGCACACCCACCAGCTGGTCCGTGACTTGCTTGGGAGCAGAAAGCGATCATGTGACCTGCTCTTTTAAAGGCAGACAATCAATTACAGGCAAGTAAAAAAATAAATAAACCCAGATTAGGAAGAAGGCTAGATGACATGAGAACATGTTCTCAACTCTCCTTAAGGTTACAACTACTTTAATAACAGCATTGTTGTCATTTTAGAAACATTTATTCAGAATAGGATAAAAATTGTACATAGAACAGTACAACTTGCTTTTTTGTTCTTTAAAAGAAAATGCTGTATAACATATTTGACATGAATACTTATTATTATTTTTATTTTTTATTTTTTTTTAGGGTTCCTTACTATTGGACTATCATCTGTGAAAAGGAAAAAAGGGAATTATTTACTTGAAACTATTAAGTCTGTATTTGAACAGTCAAGTTATGAAGAACTGAAAGAAATAGCTGTAGTTGTTCATTTAGCAGAGTTTGACCTGAGCTGGTGTGAAAGCATAGTGCAAGATATATCAAGAAAATTCTCTCATCATATTATTGCTGGAAGACTAGCAATTATCCACACTCCAGTACAATTCTACCCTGTCTTAGAAGGTCTGAAAAGAAATTACAATGACCCTGATGCCAGAGTCAAATTTAGATCCAAACAAAACGTTGACTATGCCTATCTATTAAACTTTTGTGCTAACCTTTCTGATTATTATCTCATGCTGGAAGATGATGTCAGGTGTTCTAAGAATTTTTTGACAGCAATTAAAAAAGTTATTAACTCGCGGAAAGGGTCAAACTGGGTCACCTTGGAGTTTTCAAAACTAGGATACATTGGCAAGCTCTATCACACTTATGATCTACCACGTCTAGCCCATTTTTTACTCATGTTTTACCAGGAAATGCCTTGCGATTGGCTGCTTATTCATTTCAGAAGCCTTTTAGCTCAGAAAGAAACAATTCGATTTAAGCCTTCACTTTTTCAGCATATGGGATATTATTCATCTTATAAAGGTGCTGAGAATAAGCTGAAGGATGATGACTTTGAGGAGGACTCATTTGATATACCCGATAACCCACCTTCAGTCCTCAACACAAATATGAATGTCTTTGAAAATTATGATGTCCATAAAGCATACAGCAGTACAGAAGAATACTTCTGGGCAAAGACTCCTTCTAGTGGTGACTTTTATCACATTGTGTTTGAAAAACCTATCAAAATAAGCAAAATCAAAGTCTGCACAGGAACAGAAGATCGCCAAAATGATATCTTGCATCATGGAATATTAGAAGTTGGAGAAAGACTAGTTGGGAGTAAAAGGAACAAAAAGTGTACTACTTATCTTAGATTAGGTGAATTCAAAGATGGGAACTTTGAAACGGACAACATAGATCATAAAGTCCTTTTTAACATTGACTGTATTCGAATTCTAGTGACTAAAAACCAAAATGAATGGCTAATTATTAAAAGCATAAGTGTTTGGACTATTGACTCAAATTAATGAGATGGTGATGTTTCTTCCTTATGGAAGAAAGACATTTCAGTTGAGTGCCAACTGGCTTATTTCACTAATGGACTTCTCTTTTGCTAATATGTTAAATTTAAGTGAAAAATTAGAGTGATATACTAAAGTTATATTTTATTCTCTTAGTCCAGGGATCCTGTATCCCAAATTCACATCAAACACCCAGCCATGTGTAGAAGCTTTAAAGAATATAGCATTTCTTACACATGACTGGATATTTGAAGCAATTCACAATTCATTAAACTAACTGAGAAAATGCTACTTTAGTTTATTCATCCTATTACCTGGAGGAGATGGCTATTTATATTTTACTATTTCTGTCAGGCAAAAAATTCAGTTTCTTGGTGTTTTTGAATGTTTTCTATTTTCTATAAAACAGAAGCATCATTTCTTCTTTTGCCTAAATTATTTTTTATTTCTTGAAGAATACAGACTTATGCGTTTAAAAAATATAAACATGAAAATTGAATAATATGTGTTATTTGGTTACATCCTATGTCCTGTGTTTATAACTGTATTGTCTTTTTGGTATTTTACTACCTCTATTTTGTTTCTCTACTAAAATTTAGGGAGAATTACATTATCTTTAAATTTTTATGCACAGAAAAACTTTAATTCAGCACTGTGATTGAACACTGTGGTTAAATAATTTTTATTTTATGCTTAACTACCTGCTACTACAGTTAAATTCATTAAAATTTGGTTTCAATGCTAACAGAGTGTCTGGCAAGTAATTTTGGAGGAACATATTAAAAAGCTTAGGTAAACATTTAACCTTTGGTCCCACTAGTAATAGTAATTTACCTATTATTGATCACAGAATCATCTGCAGATAATCTTAATATTTAAAGTAACAAAAGTCTGTTGAGTAAGCAACACTGCTGTCCTGAGCAAAGATAAATTCTGCATGATATTACAGTCATATGCACTGCAGTCATATACAACAGTAACATGCAATGCAGAAAATGCTATGAAAATGGGGGGAAAGCAATGTTCCCTAGAAAATGTACACAATTAAGCCTCTCCAAAAAAAAAAATAAAAGACTACTAGTCAAACAATGTTTTTGACATTACAAGCTTGTGAATTAAACCTTCAACCACTGCTAAACTCTAGGCACACAAACTCTCATTTAAAAGTATTTTTCAATAGCCACAACGGACATAAATCTGCTTTGTGAGTACCAAATGCCTTTGCAAACCCATATACTATCATCGAAATAAGAAAGTAATTACGAAAAAATAAACAGTCCCAAACCATGTACAGTACTTTAAGTGATTGTAAAGTCTTGTTTTTTAATTTTTTTAAATAAAAATAACAAACATAATATACTTACCCGCTCTGTTGCACTGAGTTTGCACAGAGCAGCCCACATTCTCTTCTTCTCGGGTGCCTCTTCTGTGCTCCTGGCCCCTCCCTCCTGTCGAGTTCCGCCACAGCAAGCAGCTTGCTATAAGCTGAATCACAGCTCCCTGTGTCCATTCAGACATGGAGACATGACCCGGCTTGGCCCCCTCTCTCTCCTGATTGGCTAGCCGAATTTGATTGACAGCAGCGGGAGCCAATGGTGCCGCTGCTGTTTCTCAGCCAATCAGGAGGGAGAGTCTCGGATGGCCGAGACACTCGTGGACATTATTGGACAGAGATGGGTCTCAGGTAAGTATTAGGGGGGGTGATGCACACAGAAGGCTTTTTATCCGAATGCATAAAATGCATTAAGATAAAACAAATTTAAAAAGCCTTTACAACCCCTTTAAAAAAAACTGTACAATAAGGTCAAAAAAATTATCTTTGTCCCTTTAGGGGACCTTTAATATTGGAAATATATATATATGGTCAGGTACTTTGGAATAAGGTACAAAAAAATGTGAAGCAAGAAAATATCATGTGTACAAAGAAAGCAAAGAAAATAAGCAACCAAATGGAATGCTTTCTGCAGGCTCTGCCTCCTGCAATGCTGCCTTGAACTGCCCTGCATTCTCTCCAAATCCTGGTGTAGAACTAGACACTCCCCATTACACTTTGAGAAAGTCAATACCTGGGCAAGCAGAGTTCTGTGTGGTGAGAGAATAGAAGATCAAATGAAATGTACCTGCCAGTGGTGTCAGATTATATATTATAGTGAGACCACTATAATATTTAAACAAGGCAGATTGCCGTTCTGACATGGAAAAAGATGGAGATCTTGTGTTCTTGCTAGGCAGGAATACTGATCTCTGTCTTCATCTAGTCAGACTATCCCCCACACAGTTAACAAGCACCAGCTAGGAACACATTTAACCCTTTAATCTCCTCTGATGTTAACCCCTTCCTTGCCAGTGTCATTATTATAGTAACTTTGCATATTTTTAGCACTAATCACTGTAATAATGTCACTGGCTCCCAAAAAAGTGTCAAAAGTGTCAGTTAGGTGTCCGATTTGGTGTCCGCTGCAGTGCAGTTAGGTGTCTGCTGCAGTGTCGCAGTCCTGCTAAAAATCGATGATCGCCACCATTGCTAGTACAAAAAAAAAAAAAAAAACTAAATAAAAATACCATAAAAATATCTCATAGCTTGTAGACGCTATAACTTTTTCGCAAACCAATCAATATACGCTTATTGGGATTTTTTAACAAAAATACGTAGCTGAATACATATTGGCCTAAATTGATGAAGAAATTAGATTTTTTACATTTTTTTATTGGATGTTTTATAGCAGAAAGCAAAAAATATTGTTTTTTTTTTCAAAATTGTCATTCTCTTTTTGTTTATAGCACACAAAATAAACCCCAAAGAGGTGATCAAATATCACCAAAAGAAAGCTATATTTGTGGGGAAAAAAGGACATCAATTGTATTTGGGTATAGCATGACAGAGCAATTGTCAGTTAAAGTAATGCAAAAAATGGCCTGGTCATTAAGGGGGTTAAACCTTCCAGGGCTGAAGTGGTTAAGGTGCCATTTGGTAAAGGATTGCCAGATTAATGAATTCATGTTTGTCTAAACAGCCGAATTTACTAAAGAACTGTTTTCTATACTCTTTACCTTTTGACACACTATATGCAAGACATGACCTTCTCTATGTAAATTGGAAGAACAAGTAATCTTTTACTTATATATATATATTTACAGATGAAAAAAAAAACAGGTTCGATTAGTGTTAATAGTAATATATAGGTACCGCTGCTATTAACTGAAAACTAGGTACAAAAGAGACTGGTACACATAATGTAAACACATCGCCAGGTACCAACACCACACACTGTAGAGTTTTTAGGGAACTTAGCTTGGTTTTAGCCAAGCTGCTATTTCATATTTTTAAAGACATCTTACAGATTGGAATGGTGCTAACTGATTAGCAGAGTGTCAGAAGGTAAAGTGTGAGGAGCAAATGTTTTACCAATTTACAAAAAGGATTGAGATGCATACCAGGAAACTACAGACCAGTCATCCTAACATCACTGGTATTTAAGGTGGTGATGGTAATGTAAGGGAATCTATACAGATATTTGTCTGTGATAAAGGTATCATAAGTGATAACCAGCATGGATTTGAGACAGATCACCTATTATGGTTCTATGTGGAAGTAAGTGGGAATTTTTAATGGTGGAACTCCAGTCAACATTGTTTGTCTAGATTTTGGTAAGGCATTTAATACTGTACCTCATTAATGTTAATCTACTGTATAAAATAAGGTCTGTTGGAACTGATCACATTGTATGTACATGGATAGGAAACTAGTTAGATTAATGGGTCCAGAGAGTAGTGATAAATAAAGTATGTTCTGAATGGTCTAAAGTTGTGAGTGGTGTACACCAGGGTTCTGTATTGGGGCCAATGCTGTTCAGTTTGTTTAACCTCCCTGGCGGTATGATTATTTCAGATTTTAGGTGCTGAAAGCGGTACCATTATTTTGCACAGAAATTTGGCGTTTTATATTATAGGCCTGTAATTCTTAGGAATAATTCACTTAAATCTGTCCAAACAAGAGTCTAGTAGACATCCCAGGCATGATAAAGTTTGAAAAACGAAATAAAAAAATTATAATATAATAAATAACTATAAATAATTAAACCAAATAATAATATAATAATAATAAAAATTATTCAATAATGTAATCAAATCAAAAACACTGACATTTGCTCAGTTGCAGAATTGTCGCTTTCGTTACTTTTAGTGTTTGGTGATGGATTTCCCCACAAATCACTATCACTCAATTCTGCAAGTGATTCTAATTTATTATCGCTGTTTTCTAGCTGGTCTAAAGCCACTTTTGATGTAAAGGGACGGTTTTGGTTGCTATGGACAATCTCCAGTTTCCAGACAGAAAGAACAGTATTTATAATATATAACTGCATGCAGGACACTGGGCAGACCACTAGGGACAAAGGGGATGTGTAATTATTTGATACAGTACTGTAATCTGTAAGATTACAGTATACTGTATCTATACTGTGTGTTTTACTTTTTGAATTTGCCGCCGAACTCCGTCCCCGTGCGTCGCAACGCTCGCAGGGAACGGAGCTCGGCACTGTGAATCGAGCGAGACACGGCGGCTCGCAGATCACAGGGGAGACATCGCAGGATCCAGGGTACAAGGTAAGTAACCTTTTCCTGGATCCTGCGATGCAATCCCAAGTCTGGCTCGGGGATACCGCCTTTGGTATTGAAAATCCACCCCGAGCCAGACTCGGGAATACCGCCAGGGGGGTTAATAATGATATAGAGGTTTTTTGATGATAGCAAAATACACAGGGAAATAACTTTGGCACAAGATATAGCATCATTACAGGAAGACCTTGACAAAATAGGGGTTGGATAGCTGCATGGCAGATGAGGTTGAAGGTTGAGAAATGTAAAGTTATGCACTTGGGAGCCAAAAATATACATACAAATTACACAATAGAAGGGGCTCCCCTGGGAGAAACAGTGATGGAAAAGGATATGGGGGTGTTTGTAAATTACAGATCTAACAGTAGCATGCAATGCCAGGCTGAAGCCAACAAAGCTAGCAAAATACTGTCATGCATGAAAAAGAACATACATTCAAAAGATAAATCAACAATTCTACCCCAGACAAAATATTGGTTTACCCTCATCTCCAATGTGCAGTTAATTTTTGGTCACCAATCTTTTGTTGTTGAATTAGCATCTTTGGTTACAGTTTTGGCTGTTGAATTTGAATGAGTTCAGAAACGGGTAACAAAATGAATAAGGGGGATGGAGGACCTCAGTTATGAGGATCAATTACATAAATTACAATTATTCACTGTGAAGAAGAAACACTTATGTTGGGACATGATTACAATGTACAAATAAAATATTTACTTTAAAGTCCTTGAAGAGGAAAAGTAGAAGGAAGGAAGTTCAACCAGAACTTCTTTACTGTTAGAGCAGTTAAAATATAGAACTTCCTCCTCCAGAAAGGTAAAGTAGTGAGTGTACAGCTTGTATAACAGTGTAAATTTGCTCTCCCCTCAAAATAACTCAACACACAGTCATTAATGTCTAAACAGCTGGCAACAAAGGTGATTACACTCCTAAGAGAAAATGTCCAAATTGGGCACAATTAGCCATTTTCCCTCCCGGTTGTCATGTGACTTGTTAGTGTTACAAGGTGTGAATGGGGAGCAGGTGTGTTAAATTTGGTGTTATCACTTTCACTGTCTCATACTGGTCACTGGAAGTTCAACATGGCACCTCATGGCAAAGAACTCTCTGAGGATCTGAAAAAAATAATTGTTGCTCTACATAAAGATGGCCTAGGCTATATGAAGATTGCCAAGACCCTAAAACTGAGCTGCAGCATGGTGGCCAAGACCATACAGCGGTTGCACATGCCCAGCGTCATGTCCAGTAGGGATGAGCTGAACACCCCCCCAGTTCGGTTCGCAGCAGAACATGTGAACATGCAAAAAAATTTGTGCGAACATGCGAACACTGTTAAGGCCCGTACACATGATCAGACTTTTTGACAACAAACATGCAAATGAGCTGTTTTGGAGCAAAGTTTGTGTGTACGCTCCATCGGACAAACTTTTTCTGTTTCCATCGGACTTTTGTTGGCTGTGCGAATGGACAAACTTTCCGGCAACAAAAGTCTGATAGAGCAAAGTCCGATCGTGTGTACACAAAAGCATCGGACTTTTGTACAAACTACAGTACGCGGCCGCGAGAATGTTTCCAACGCGAACCCATCACGCTGGTTGTCGGCGACAGGCTACTGTACATCCCGCGCTGGCTGCAATAGGAAAAACACATTTTCCTACTGCAACGAGTGAGAGAGGGAATTCCCCTCTGAGGGCATACCAGGCCTTTAGGTCTGGTATGGATTTTAAGGGGAACCCCCTACGGCGTGGGGGTCCCCCCAAAAACCATACCAGACCCTTATCCAAGCACGCAGCCCGGCCGGTCAGGAAAGGGGGTGGGGATGAACGAGTGCCCCCCCTCCTGAGCCATACCAGGCTGCATGCCCTCAACATGGGGGGTGGGTGCTTTGGGGGAGGGGGCACCCTGTGGCCCCCCACCCCAAAGCACCTTGTCCCCATGTTGATGAGGACAAGGGCCTCTTCCCGACAACCCTGGCCGTTGGTTGTCGGGGTCTGCGGGTGGGGGGCTTATCGGAATCCAGGAGCCCCCTTTAATAAGGGGGCCCCCAGATCCCGGCCCCCCACCCTATGTGAATGAGTTTGGGGTACAGCGTACCCCTACCCATTCACCTAGGGAAAAAAGTGTCAATAAATAAAACACACTACACAGGTTTTAAAATTAATTTATTAGGCAACTCCGGGGTCTTCAACTTCGGGGGTCTTCTTCTGACTTCGGGGGTTTCTCCGGCGTCTTCTCCCTCTCTCCGGTGACGTGTCGGCGCTCTCTGGATCTTCTACAGTGCATTCTTCCTTCTGCCGGGCTCCTCCGCTATCTTCTGCTCTTTTGCCGCTCTTTTGCTAGCAGAGGAGCCTGGACATCTGGATCGTCTTCTTCCCTCTTCTCTTCCAGAGATGTTGACACAACGCTCTTTCCGGCTGTAATGCTGTCTGTGCGCTCTGCTATGACTTATATAGGAGGTGACCCCGCCCCCCATGACATCACAGTCCCGGGGCATGCTGGGACTGTGAGGTCTTAAGGGGGCATGGTCATGTCATCCTATGACCACACCTGTGGCTGCGTACTGTAGTTTGTACAAAAGTCCGATGGCTTTGTGTATACACGATCGGACTTTGCTCCATCGGACTTTTGTTGCCGGAAAGTTTGTCCGTTCGCACAGCCAACAAAAGTCCAATGGAAACTGAAAAAGTTTGTCCGATGGAGCGTACACACGGTCGGATTTTGCTCCAAAACAGCTAATTTGCATGTTTGTTGTCAAAAAGTCCGATCATGTGTACGGCCCTTTATATGAATGTTTTTGCCATAAAAATGGTTTGGGGACCCAGGTCCTGCCCCAGGGGACATGTATTATTGCAAAAGAAAGTTTTAAAAACTGCTATTTTTTCGGGAGCAGTGATTTTAATAATGCTTAACCAGTTCCCGACTGTCTCACGCATATATACTGTGGCAGAATGGCTCTCCTGGCCGAAATCCCATACATATAAAGCTGGATTTCCTGATAGGAACTGGTTCCGGCAGAGTTCCAGTGGGAAGATTTGAAACATGTTTCAAATCTAAAGACCGTCTGATTTTCGACCGAAAAGGTCAGTCGGAAGGCCGATGAAGCCCACACATGGTCGGATTGTCTGACGGATTCGTTCCGGCAGACAAGTTCGGTCGAAAAGTCCACCCGTGTGTAGAGGGAATTAGGAGTTGGTGGTGCCAGAACACTATAACCCCACACAAGAAAATATTAAAGGACTAATGCGCACAACCCAATTCTCACAGGATCAAGGGTAATAAACAAAGAAAAGCTGCCTACATATGAGGTGGCCTCACCCACCCTGCATAAATATCGTATTAAAAGATCAAAGTTATGTGGCGCTAGTCTATGTATATCAATAAAATGCTTCCTAGCTGCTCAATAATAAAACTCTCAATATGCAATAAACGCTTTATCCATTAGGGGGCAGTGAAAGCAACAAGCTGTAAGGTCCTGGTGATTACAACACAATATTAAATATCATCTAGTACCAGTGTACGTGAAAAACGTGACTAAGTGCTAACAACACCCGGTCATACGAAGTAAATAAATGTATGCTCCCTCAAATTGTGTTATCCAATGATGTGAAATGCTCTTCAAAACAATATGTGATAAAAACTAAACTGAAATGTGAAATGCAACACTATCTCACATACAAATGCAACACTATAACACATAATAATGACCGTGATCAAGTGCAAAAACTTGTGACATAAATGCACCAACGTGCATATTGATCCAATTCTAAAAGTGAGTTCCCAGAGTCCAACTCCTCTCCCAAAACAACAACAAATGAATGGAAAAAATATATAAATATAGTACAAAATAGTGAAAATGGTGACAGTAAATAATAATAATAAATAATAAACAAGTCCACAATAATGATGCTTCATGCAATGTGATTCAAAGTGTCCATATAGATGGTTGATATCAGTAGCCCTTAGCGTGACTTAATGCTGGATTCATGCAATAAGACGGACTGGTGCAGCACACAGGTGTTTCCCCCAGCCTCTCACCTCCAGCAGCGGCCCCCAGTGGGCCAAGTCAGGCCAGCGGTTAGTAATCCTCTGTGTGTGATGGTACTCCAGCAGCCGTCCCCCTCTTCCTACAGATGTATCTGGGTCGAGTTCTCTAGCAAATCACCAGCGCTCCCAAAATAACAATGAAGAAGGAGATGCTCCCATAGTGAAGTAATTCCAATACACATTTATTAAAAAGTAGTAACTTACATTAAAATCAGAAGATGTCAGCGAAAATAACAATGAACACACTCTGGCTTCCGGGTACGGCCGTTCCCAGGAAGCGTCGGCACCTGGCTCCTCCTACCCTGACGCGTTGCGTCACACCCACGTGACTTTATCAAAGGGATGTCATCCCTTTGATAAAGTCACGTGGGTGTGACGCAACGCGTCAGGGTAGGAGGAGCCAGGTGCCGACGCTTCCTGGGAACGGCCGTACCCGGAAGCCAGAGTGTGTTCATTGTTATTTTCGCTGACATCTTCTGATTTTAATGTAAGTTACTACTTTTTAATAAATGTGTATTGGAATTACTTCACTATGGGAGCATCTCCTTCTTCATTGTTATTTTGGGAGCGCTGGTGATTTGCTAGAGAACTCGACCCAGATACATCTGTAGGAAGAGGGGGACGGCTGCTGGAGTACCATCACACACAGAGGATTACTAACCGCTGGCCTGACTTGGCCCACTGGGGGCCGCTGCTGGAGGTGAGAGGCTGGGGGAAACACCTGTGTGCTGCACCAGTCCGTCTTATTGCATGAATCCAGCATTAAGTCACGCTAAGGGCTACTGATATCAACCGTCTATATGGACACTTTGAATCACATTGCATGAAGCATCATTATTGTGGACTTGTTTATTATTTATTATTATTATTTACTGTCACCATTTTCACTATTTTGTACTATATTTATATATTTTTTCCATTCATTTGTTGTTGTTTTGGGAGAGGAGTTGGACTCTGGGAACTCACTTTTAGAATTGGATCAATATGCACGTTGGTGCATTTATGTCACAAGTTTTTGCACTTGATCACGGTCATTATTATGTGTTATAGTGTTGCATTTGTATGTGAGATAGTGTTGCATTTCACATTTCAGTTTAGTTTTTATCACATATTGTTTTGAAGAGCATTTCACATCATTGGATAACACAATTTGAGGGAGCATACATTTATTTACTTCGTATGACCGGGTGTTGTTAGCACTTAGTCACGTTTTTCACGTACACTGGTACTAGATGATATTTAATATTGTGTTGTAATCACCAGGACCTTACAGCTTGTTGCTTTCACTGCCCCCTAATGGATAAAGCGTTTATTGCATATTGAGAGTTTTATTATTGAGCAGCTAGGAAGCATTTTATTGATATACATAGACTAGCGCCACATAACTTTGATCTTTTAATAACCCCACACAGTTACTCTTGGGCGCAGAAACGGGCCCTGCTGTGGATTGAAAAATTGTTAAAAGACATTGGTCAGTCGGCCACCTTCTCCACCGCTCTTCCTCTGACTGAATGAAGCCTCAGCAAAACGTTGCCCAGCACCAGGAAATGGTAACCTTTCCAGGGTCTGGAAATGCGTTACACAAACTTTTCTTCAAGGCCTCCTGAAGATGTTTCATCCTCTGCTCCCTCTGCGAAGGCAGGATGAGTTCTGTAACTTTACCCTTGTAACGTGGATCAAGAAGGGTTGCCAGCCAGTAATGATCCCCCTTCTTGATACCACGAATCCTAGGGTCCTTTCCCAAGCTTTGCAGAATCAGAGAGGCCATGCAGCATAAGTTTGCAGAGGCAATCAATTCTGAGTCCTCTGGGTCACTAAGGATCACATTATTCTTAACTACCTCCTCCCAGCCACATATAACTACTTGGGTTTCTGGGGACTGAAAACCAACCCTTAAAGACTGCTGCATGTTATCCTTTACTTTCATGCTGACACAATCCTCCTCTTTCACCTGTATGTTTGGCAGCCCCGCAGGAATGGAATCTGCAAAAAGGGGGCCTTGAGAGGAAAGGAAGTCCTTCTCTTCCTCCCGCTGTTCTGCCTCAAGTGCCCGGTCCATGATTCCACAAAGCATTTTCTCCAGCAGCACCCTGTCTTGGTGCCATACTCACACAGGTACTCATTGATGTCCCTCTGCTGTGTGTGCAGCCGCTGCAGCATTGCCAAAATTGAGTTCCACCTGGTGGGCATGTCACAAATGAGGCGGTTGGTGGGCAGGTTGAATTCTCTTTGAATGTCAGCCAGCCGAGCTATGGCATTGTATGACCGGTGGAAAGGACCACATAATCTTATGGCCTGCCTCAGGAGATCTTGTAAGCCTGGGTACCTGGCTGCACCACCAAATTCAGGACGTGTTGCAAACATGGAACATGGGTCAAGTGTCCCGGTCGCCTTTCACATGCCGGAAGAGAGTCGGTATAGCCTTTTGAGAGTCGGTATGGCCTTCAGTGAAAAGAAATGGCATTTTGGAATCTGCCACTGAGGTACAGCACATTCCACAAATTCATGAAAGGGGGCAGAGTCTACCAGCTGAAAAGGAAGCAGTTGCAGTGCTAGCAATTTGGCCAAGCTAGCATTTAGAAGCTGAGCATGTGGATGGCTGGGACTGAGTTTTTTTATGATTCACCAACTGGGGTAGGGAAATTTGCCTGCTAAAATCAATTGGCAGTGTACTGCTAGCAGATTGGCTGCAAGTACTTGGGACACCTATTTCTATACCTTCATTCCTCTCAATGCAGGTTTTTGAGAGGACTGCAGGTATAGTAGGGTTGGAGATCCCAGGTGAGGAGCAAGGAGAAGTCCGCCTTTTTCTATGAAGTGGGTCTTTCAAGTGCTGTTGCCAACGGACTGCATGGCAGGTCGTCATATGTCTCGTCAAGCATGTGGTCCCAAGCGGCTGCTGTTCTGGACATGCTTGATCCGCTTCAGACATAGGTTGCAAACAGCAATTGTGTGATCTGCTGCACACGTGTCTAAAAAGGCCTACACCAAGGAACTTTTAAAAGTCAGCGGGGAGTCACAGCACCCTTCACCTGCGGAGCTCTGCGGTGTGATGTAATAGGGTGGCTGCCCTTAAGCTGTCCCCTAGAGGACATCCTGCCTCATTGGAGTTGTGCCTCCTCCTCCCCCTCCTCCTTCTCTCTTCTCTCAGGCACCCAAGTACAGTCAGTGACCTCACCATCCCCTCCCTCCTTGTCACTGGAGCAAACTTGGCAGTATGATGCAGCTGGGGGAACATGACTGCCGGTTTCTTGTCCTTCTGTGGCACCCCCTCTCTCTAGGCGCACGTTACTCCCTTCCTCAACCTGTGAACCAAAATCGGAGCCTTCAAATTGATGCGCACCCTCCAGCAGCATGTAACCGACACTGTGGTCGAATAATTCTTGGGACTCCTCCGTGCATGATGGTAGGGCTATGAAAGTGACTGTGAACACTGTGGAATTTCCCGCGAACGCCACATATGTTCGGTTCATTTTAGAATAAACGAACACCCGATGTTCGAGCCGAACTTAAATTCGACTCGAACCGCTGACTCATCTCTAATATCCAGATTGAAGGAGCGGGGGGTCAGCCTGTCAGTGCTAAGACCATACGCCACAGACTGCATCAAATTGGTCTGCATGGCTGTCGTCCCAAAAGGAAGCCTCATCTAAAGATGATGCACAAGAAAGCCTGCAAACAGTTTGCTGGAGACAAGCAGACTAAGGACATGGATTACTGGAACCATGTCCTGTGGTCTAATGAGACCAAGATAAACAGATGGTGTCAAGCGTGTGTGGCAGCAACCAGGTGAGGAGTACAAAGACAAGTGTGTCTTGGCTACAGTCAAGCATGGTGGTGGGAGTGTCATGGTCTGGGGCTGCATGAGTGCTGCCGGAACTGGGGAGCTACAGTTCATTGAGGGAACCATGAATGCCAACGTGTACTGCGACATACTGAAGCAGAGCATGATCCCCTCCCTTCAGAGACTGCGCTGCAGGGCAGTATTCCAACATGATAACAACCCCAAACACACCTCCAAGATGACCACTGCCTTGCTAAAGAAGCTGAGGTTAAGGTGATGGACTGGCCAAGCATGTCTCCAGACCTAAACCCTATAGAGCATCTGTGGGGCATCCTCAAGCAGAAGGTGGAGGAGCACAAGGCCTCTAACATCCACCAGCTCCATGATGTCGTCATGGAGGAGTAGAAGGGGACTCCAGTGGCAACCTGTGAAGCTCTGGTAAACTCCATGCCCAAGAGGGTGCTGGAAAATAATGGTGGCGACACAAAATATTGACACTTTGGGTCCAATTTGGACATTTTCACTTAGGGGTGTATTCACTTTTGTTGCCAGTGGTTTAGACAATAATGGCTGCGTGTTGAGTTATTTTGAGGGCACAGCAAATTTACACTCTTATACAAGCTGTACACTCACTGTGTGAAAAGGTCCATTGCTGGATCTATGTGAAAATGTCCATTGCTGGATGGTGTACCTGTTGGGTGAGCTGAACCACGTAAAGACTGTAGCTCTGATTGGAGTCACTCACGGGCAGGGCACTTGAGGCAGAACAAGGCCCCCTTTTTGCAGATTTCATTCCTGCGGGGCTGCCAAACATACAGGTGGAAGAGGAGGAGGAGGAGGATTGTGTCAGCATAGAAGTAAAGGATAACATGCAGCAGTCTTTAAGGGATGGTTTTCAGTCCCCAGAAACCTAAGAAGTTGTACATGGCTGGGAGGAGGTAGTTCCTGACAATGTCATCCTTAGTGACCTAGAGGATTCAGAATCTCATGCCTCTTCAAACTTACGCTGTATGGGCTCCCTGATTCTGCAAATCCTGCGAAAGGACCAGAGGATTCGTGCCCTTCCAGACCCTGGGAGGTTACCATTTCCTGGACCTGGGCAATGTGTTTCTGAGGTTTAGTTCGGTCAGAGGAAAAGCGGTGGAGAAGGTGGCCGGCTGACCGATGCCTTTAAACAATTTTTTACTCCTCAGTGACCAGGGCTGTTAGGTTTAAGCAACCATCAGCAGCATCTACATTATATTGTGCAGAAATATTTAGGGGCAAGAGCAGACTTGGAGACCTTTCCAACTGAGCATCCACTGGGTTACTGGGTCTTGAGGATGGACCACTGGCCAGAACTTGCTCAATATGCAATCAAGCTACTGGCCTGTCCTGCATTCAGCGTACTTTCTGAACACACATTCAGTGCTGCTAGAGGGTTTGTAACAGATCAAAGAGTGCGCCTGTCCACAGACTCCCTTAACAAGCTTACATTTATCAAAATGATTTAGTCCTGGATCAGCAGCTATCAAGCCCCTGATGCTGATGTAACTGATTGAATTTGCTAGGGATCTGGGATTCCTTGAAGACTGCCTATGCTGCCTATCTTATTCATGAATCTTGATTATGATAGCTTCCAACAATATTTTTGGTTTAGGGCACCACCAACACCTACGGTCCAATTTTTCTGCACCTATTTAACAGGTGCATGTAATTTCAATTTTTCACAAATTTTTAACACCCCAGCCCAGGCCCAAGGTCACCAAGAACACTGTAACCTCTCACAGTTACTCTTGTTGGGCCTGTTCCTGCGCAAAACAAGAGTAATTGTGAGAGGTTACAGTGTTCTTGATGACCTTGGGCCTGGGCTCGGGTGTGGACGGGACCCTTGTACAAACCACAGAGGTGTCCTGGACAGGAGGCACAGGAGGAGCAAGTGAGGACAGCAGGAAAGAGCACTGCCAGGCAAGTCTCCAGGGAGAGGAACAACTGGTCGCAGCCAGGGGGCTGGAGAGTGTCATGCACAGACCTGAGAGAGCTGGGGAGGCACGCATGAGAGGACTGGGAAAATGCAGTCTGGGATGGGTGCAGAGCCAGAGGAATGGACTGTGATGTCATGAGCAGTGGAGAAGGGCAGCTGCAGCCAGGAGGGCTGGCAGGGCCTGAAGATGGCTGACTGGGCTCAGTAGCCACATGTAGGACAGCTAGCACCAGAGACATTCTATCTTGCTACACTATTGGGGCCCGTGATCCCTGCCTGTAAAGGGCAATTGCTAAGGCCTGGCTGAACCAGTGTCGGGCCTAACCACGCGGTGCTAGCTGTTCCTGTAAGCTCATGCAAGTAGAGTGCTGGAGGAGCTGAGGAGTAATAGTCTGCAGTAGGGATGAGCCGAACACCCCCCTGTTCGGTTCGCACCAGAACATGCGAACAGGAAAAAAGTTTGTTCGAACACGCGAACACCGTTAAAGTCTATGGGACACGAACATGAATAATCAAAAGTGCTAATTTTAAAGGCTTATATGCAAGTTATTGTCATAAAAAGTGTTTGGGGACCTGGGTCCTGCCCCAGGGGACAAGGATCAATGCAAAAAAAAGTTTTAAAAACGGCCGTTTTTTCAGGAGCAGTGATTTTAATAATGCTTAAAGTCAAACAATAAAAGTGTAATATCCCTTTAAATTTCGTAGCTGGGGGGTGTCTATAGTATGCCTGTAAAGGGGCGCATGTTTCCCGTGTTTAAAACAGTCTGAAAGCAAAATGACATTTCGAAGGAAAAAACCCATTTAAATCTACTTGCGGCTATTGCATTGCCGACAATACACATAGAAGTTCATTGATAAAAACGGCATGGGAATTCCCCACAGGGGAACCCCGAACCAAAATTAAAAAAAAAAAAATGACGTGGGAGTCCCCCGAAATTCCATACCAGGCCCTTCAGGTCTGGTATGGATATTAAGGGGAACCCCGGCTAAAATTTAAAAAAAAAATGACGTGGGGTTCCCCCTAAATTCCATACCAGACCCTTCAGGTCTGGTATGGATTTTAAGGGGAACCCCGCGCCAAAAAAAAAAAAAACGGCGTGGGGTCCCCCCAAAAATCCATACCAGACCCTTATCTGAGCACGCAACCTGGCAGGCCACAGGAAAAGAGGGTGGGACGAGAGTGCAGCCCCCCTCCTGAACCGTAGCAGGCCACATGCCCTCAACATTGGGAGGGTGCTTTGGGGTAGCCCCCAAAACACCTTGTCCCCATGTTGATGAGGACAAGGGCCTCATCCCCACAACCCTGGCTGGTGGTTGTGGGGGTCTGTGAGCGGGGGGCTTATCGGAATCTGGAAGCCCCCTTTAACAAGGAGACCCCCAGATCCCGCCCCCCCCTGTGTGAAATGGTAAGGGGGTACTTACCCCTACCATTTCACTAAAAAACTGTCAAAGATGTTAAAAATGACAAGAGACAGTTTTTGACAATTCCTTTATTTAAATGCTTCTTCTTTCTTCTATCTTCCTTCATCTTCTTCTTCTGGTTCTTCTGGCTCTTCTAGTTCTTCCTCCGGTGTTCTCGTCCAGCATCTCCTCCGCGGCGTCTATCTTCTTCTCCTCGGGCCGCTCCGCACCCATGGCATGGGGGGAGGCTCCCGCTCTTCTCTTCATCTTCTTCCTCTTCTTCCTCTTCTTCTCTTCTTCTCTTCTTCCTCTTCTTCTCTTCTTCATTTTCTTCTCCGGGCTGCTCCGCACCCATGCTGGCATGGAGGGAGGCTCCTGCTGTGTGACGGCGTCTCCTCGTCTGGCGGTTCTTAAATAATGGGGGGCGGGGCCACCCGGTGACCCCGCCCCCCTCTGACGAACGGTGACTTGACGGGACTTCCCTGTGATGTCACGGGGAATGCCACAGGGAAGTCCCGTCATGTCCCGTGCGTCACCGGGTGGCCCCGCCCCCCGTTATTTAAGAACCGTCAGGCGAGGAGACGCCGTCACACAGCGGGAGCCTCCCTCCATGCCAGCATGGATGCGGAGCGGCCCGGAGAAGAAAATGAAGAAGAGAAGAAGAGAAGAAGATGAAGAAGAAGATGAAGAGAAGAGTGGGAGCCTCCCCTCATGCCATGGGTGCGGAGCGGCCCGAGGAGAAGAAGATAGAAGATGCCGCGGAGGAGATGCTGGACGAGAACGCCGGAGGAAGAACCAGAAGAACTAGAAGAAGAAGAAGATGAAGGAAGATAGAAGAAAGAAGAATCATTTAAATAAAGGAATTGTCAAAAACTGTCTCTTGTCATTTTTAACATTTTTGACAGTTTTTTAGTGAAATGGTAGGGGTAAGCCATTTCACACGGGGGGGCCGGGATCTGGGGGTCCCCTTGTTAAAGGGGGCTTCCAGATTCCGATAAGCCCCCCGCCCGCAGACCCCCACAACCACCGGCCAGGGTTGTGGGGATGAGGCCCTTGTCCTCATCAACATGGTGACAAGGTGTTTTGGGGGGCTACCCCAAAGCACCCTCCCAATGTTGAGGGCATGTGGCCTGGTACGGTGCAGGAGGGGGGGGGCGCACTCTCGTCCCCCTCTCTTTTCCTGCGGCCTGCCAGGTTGCGTGCTCGGATAAGGGTCTGGTATGGATTTTTGGGGGGACCCCACACCGTTTTTTTTTTTTTTTTTTCTGGCGCGGGGTTCCCCTTAAAATCCATACCAGACCTGAAGGGTCTGGTATGGAATTTAGGGGGAACCCCACGTCATTTTTTTTTTATTTTGGCCGGGGTTCCCCTTAATATCCATACCAGACCTGAAGGGCCTGGTATGGAATTTAGGGGGACTCCCACGTCATTTTTTTTTTTTTTTAATTTTGGTTCGGGCTTCCCCTGTGGGGAATTCCCATGCCGTTTTTATCAATGAACTTCTATGTGTATTGTCGGCAATGCAATAGCCGCGAGTAGGTTTAAATGGGTTTTTTCCTTCGAAATGTCATTTTGCTGTCAGACTGTTCTAAACACGGGAAACATGCGCCCCTTTACAGGCATACTATAGACACCCCCAGCTACGAAATTTAAAGGGATATTACACTTTTATTGTTTGACTTTAAGCATTATTAAAATCACTGCTCCTGAAAAAACGGCCGTTTTTAAAACTTTTTTTTGCATTGATCCATGTCCCCTGGGGCAGGACCCGGGTCCCCAAACACTTTTTATGACAATAACTTGCATATAAGCCTTTAAAATGAGCACTTTTGATTTCTCCCATAGACTTTTAAAGGGTGTTCCGCGGCATTCGAATTTGCCGCGAACACCCCAAATTGTTCGCTGTTCAGCGAACTTGCGAACAGCCAATGTTCAAGTCGAACATGAGTTCGACTGGAACTCAAAGCTCATCCCTAGTCTGCAGTAAGAGCTGTGCTGGAGGAAGAGAGGCCTGTATATACCTGAGAGTATATAAGTTGTCTCAATTGATCGTTCAAAAATTCACCAATTGATTTTTCTAAAATTCACCAATTGATTGTTCTAAAATTCACTGGGCATCCCATACTTCCTATACCCTATCCAAGTTCAATTTCCTCAATAAAAATAAAAACAAAGCTAATGGACTGTCCAGTGCCTTAGTGTGACTGAGGATTAACTGCCAGGCTGGACAGGGTGACAGGTGGGCCACAATGTTCAGCAGCCCCTATGAACGGTATATAATATACTGTATATATATATATATATATATATATATATATATATATATATATATATATTGTAGAGGGTCAGCCTGGGGCAGGGTTAAGAAGGGGTTAATCGAAGAGGGCAGGTATTTCCCCTTCAGACCTGCTTATTGTCAGGTGTGCTGAAAGTGTCAGAGAGGAGCTGTTTGAGTAGGAGAGAGAGACACAACAGCATGCTGTGTGAAAAGGTCCATTGCTGGATCTATGTGAAAATGTCCATTGCTGGATGGTGTACCCATTGGGTGAGCTGAACCACGTAAAGACTGTAGCTCTGATTGGAGCCATGAACTATTACCGGTAAGCCTGTGTGCTGCTGAACTGTGAACTGTACCTGTCTGCACAACTGGGTGATAAGACAAGTCTGTCTTGTCTTATGTTTATTTTGCCATTTTTGCAGAATAAAGCCACTTTATTTTACTGGACTGTCTTTGAGCCAGCTGTTCACCTCTCTGATCCCCTACAATTGGTGAAGCGGTCCAGTCCAATCCCATGTCTTGGGTTAAAGCTGCACAGATGGTGAAATCTTCTGAACAAGCCATGGGGGATGTGGTTAAGCAGCTGGTATTGGCTAATACACAAGCACAGGCCCGCCATCAGGAGGCCCAGCAGGCCCTGGTACAAGCACAAGCCCGGGAGGAGCAGATCCTGGTGCAAACAGTTGCTGTACAACAGGAAACAAACCGCTTACTGAGTGAACAGATAGCGTGATTACAAAAGGCGGTGACCCAGCAGGCTGAAATGACAAAAGGTGACCCCCGGAGGGCAGTGCAGCAAACCCTGCAAAAGATGACTGCCTTAGACAACGCGGAAGCATATCTAGTGGTGTTTGAGTGGGTTGCAGCAAGGGAAGGTCTGCCTGATAAAGACTGGGCAGATGTACTGGCCCCTTTCCTGACCGCAGACGCCTAACAAGCGTACTGTGACTTGGCCCCTGAATCAGCATGGAATTATAAGCTCCTGAAAGCAGAAATCCTAGCAAGGCTGGGAGTGACTGTTGCTTTAGGAGTGAACCAAGTCCATGGCTGGCGCTTTGACAAGGCTAAGCCTGCCTGTGCACAGCTCTACCACCTAATGCACTTGTTCCAAGATTGGCTGAAACCAGAGGAAAAGACCACCACTCAGATTGTAGAGCGAGTTGCAATGGATCGCTTTTTGCATCGTCTTCCTAAGGAGCTGCACTGATGGGTGGCTCAGTCCAAGCCTCAGTCCCTGGATGAGATGGCTGCTGCTGCTGAGCACTACAGTTGTGCAGAAAGTGTCCAGGAGAGTCCCTCTATTACCAGTGAGCTGGTCCGTTCTAAGGAAGTGCGTTCCAGAGCGAAGATGGCACCGGTTGAATGCATGGTGTCTGCTCGGGTGCCTGACACTCCTGCTAGGAGCACCCTAACGTCAAACCCTCCTGAGAGTCGGCAGGGAGAATGGGAACCCCGTGAGGTTCGCTGTTGGTCCTGCCAACAAATGAGTCATATGGCGGCCCAGTGTCCAAGAAAGGAGGAGCCAATGGAATGTGACATGGCTCGACATGGCTCTATGTTTGCTTTTGCCACTGGTCCCATGAACAATCTAAGCCCACTTGAGAGTGTGGTGCGGGTTAATGGGCAGGAGGTTGTAGCACTTCTTGACTCGGGGTAATCTGATACCCAGGAAAAAGATTGGAGTGGTCCCTGTACATGGGGTTGTCAAGGACTATCCAATGGCCCATGTAACCCTGTCCACAACTGCAGGAACTGCTACACTGAGAGTTGGGGTGATCCCGGGGTTACCCCATGATTTGCTAATTGGCGAGACTGCCCCCTATTTTGGGACTTGTGTGAACAAAAGTTCAAAGGTTCAGGGGTCTCCCCTAAATGAAGAAACCCCTATATGAATTGTTAAATACTGTGTTGCAGGAGGTAAACAGTAAAGAAATCTGTGAGATGTGTTAACCTGCAGGAGATGACCTAGATCCTCTGGAGGTGTTTGTAGGATTGGAGGCAGAGAGTTCTCCCTCTGGGCCTGACTTGTCATATCTTGGGGGTTCCCAAAGTGATTTCTTTGGTGCTCAGAGGAAGGACTCCCCTTTGATCCCCGCCAGGGAACAGGTCTCATCAGAGAGCCACAGCATTCTGCGGAAGATATGCGCTCTCCCCGAGTTGCTGTGTATCATACTCTATGCTACAGGGTAGCCTGTCTTTGAGCCAGCTGTTCACCCCTCCGATCCCCTACAATATATACAGTATATATATATATATATATATATATATATATATATATATATATATATATATATAATACAGTGTATAATATAGTGGAGTGTATATAGTGCCATCAGTGTAGTATATATAATACATTGCAGAGTATATAGTGCAGTCAGTGTAGTATATATAATACAGTGGAAAATATATAGTGCAGTCAGTGTAGTGTATATAGTGCAGTGTAGAGTAAATAAAACAGTGTATTTAAATGGTTAAGAGGAACCCTATGACAGGATTTAGAAAAAATTATGTGGGGTCCCCCAAAATCCATACCAGGCCCTTTGGATCTGGTATTAATTTTAAAGGGAACTCCATGCCAAAATGTAAAAAAAAAAAAACTTGGGCCCCCCCCCCCCCAAAATCCACACCAGGCCCTTTGTGTCTGGCATAGATTTAAAGGGGAACGCCATGCCAGAATTAAAAAAAAAATGGCGTGGGGTCCCCCCCAAAATCCATACCAATCCCTTATATGAGCAAGCAGCCAGGCAGGCCAGGAAAGGGGAAGATGAGCGAGCCCCCCCCCCTTCCTGAACCATACCAGGCCACTTGCCCTCAACATGGGGAGGGTTCTTTGGGGTGCCCCCCAAAGCACCTTGTCCCTATGTTGATGGGGACAAGAGCCTCTTCCCGACAACTCTGGTCATTGGTTGTTGGGGTCTGATGGCATGTGGCTTATTGGAATCTGGAAACTCCCTTTTAGATATTGTTGTAGAAGGCCTCTAATGCAGAAATCAATTGGTTTTAACATTTTTGAAATTTTAGAATGTTTTAAGGTGAACGTTGTAATTTTGCATGTGTAACTTTACTCATACTGTCAGAACAAATGTAGAGACAAACAAAGAGTTTATTTGAAGGGCTTTCTGCCTATTATGGCCTTCAACACTAGCCTATAGATCTATACACGAATTATCACAAAACAATAATGATACAAGTCATATTTTTTATTAATAATAATTTATTATAAAACTATGTTCAAACTGTTTTTACAAAACCTACTGCATTGAATGAAAACTTTGACATTTATTATGTTTAGCTATGTTTATAGCCATGTTCAGCTATGATAGTCCCAAAGGCAGTTCTTTTCCTCTGAGAAGCAGAAGTGGACATTGCACTTGCTGAAAAGTGTGTTGGTATATCCTTTACCAGTGTCTGCAGCGTTCTCTACTTGTTTTTCAAGGGAAATGTCCATAAATGTCTTTTGATGGATGTACAGTTGACCTTTTGGCTGGGGTTTCATTTGAAGGACTTCCTTTTCCTGTGAATGGTCTCTTCCTGTCATTTAAGGGGCTCCCTGTCTGTGGACTTGGGCTCTCATGGCAACAAACCTGGTTGCCTTCTCTTTGGTTTTATGACAGTTGTGCCGACTAGGATGAGAGAGGATGCTAACTGGGCTTGAAACAGCCACCTGTTTAGTACCTTTTGCTTGGGAGCATTCAGTGCTTTGCAGTCCCATTTGTACAGCAGCCATGCATTGATCACAGCTAGGATGATGGTGTGCCAAAAGATGTAAATATACCAGCGATGGCATTTCAATGGAAACTTATATTTTGCTGCAAATAAGTCCAACATATCCACACCGCCTATGAGTTTGTCATAGACACCCACAATGCACGGCCTCTCAACTTCATCGTATCTTTTGGTGGCTCTGTCCCAGCGTTGAATCTTCTCCAACGGTTCTGGGCCAGAAAAGGATTTGTACTTTCCTTTTCCAGTTCACAGACAATTTTCCACTCTTCATCACACAATCACAGAGTACACACCTCAAATTTTTGTAAATATTTTATAATATTGTTTCATGTGACAACACTGAAGAAATTACACTTTGCAACAATGTAAAGTAGTGAGTATACAGCTTGCATAACAGTGTAAATTTGCTGTCCCCTCGAAATAACTCAACACACAGCCTTTAACGTCTAAACCGCTGGCAACAAAAGTGAGTAAATCCCTAAGTGAAAATGTCCAAATTGGGCCCAATTGGCCATTTTCCCTCCCTGGTGTCATGTGACTCATTAGTGTTACAAGGTCTCAGGTGTGAATAGAGAACAGGTGTGTTAAATTTGGTGTTATCGCTCTCACTCTCTCATACTGGTCACTGGAATTTCAACAAGGCACCTCATAGCAAAAAACTCTCAGAGAATCTGAAAAAAAGAATTGCTGATCTACATAAAGATGGCCTAGGAAATTGCCAAGAAGATTGCCAACACCCTGAAACTGAGCTTCAGCCTGGTGGCCAAGACAATACAGTGCTTTAACAGGGCAGGTTCCACTCAGAACAGGCCTTGCAAGGGTCGACCAAAGAAGTTGAGTGCACATGCTCAGCGTCATATCCAGAGGTTGTCTTTGGGAAATAGATGTATGAGTGCTGCCAGGATTGCTGCAGAGGTTGAAGGGGTGGGGGGTCAGCCTGTCAGTGCTCAGACCGTACGCCGCACACTGCATCAAATTGGTCTGCATAGCTGTCATCCCAGATGGAAGCCTATTCTAAAGTTGATGCACAAAAAAGCCTGATGCACAAACTAAGGACATGGATTACTGGAACCATGTCCTGTGGTCCGATGAGACCAAAATAAACAGATGGTGTCAAGCGTGTGTGGCGCCAACCAGGTGAGGAGTACAAAGACAAGTGTGCCTTGCCTACAGTCAAGCAAGGTAGTGAAAGTGTCATGGTCTGGGGCTGTATGAGTGCTGCCACCACTGGGGAGATACAGTTTATTGAGGGAACCATGAATGCCAACATGTACTGTGACATACTAAAGCAGAGCATGATCCCCTCCCTGTAGAGACTGGGCCACAGGGCAGTATTCCAACATAATAATGACCCCAAACACACCTCCAAGATGACCACTGCCTTGCTAAAGAAACTGAGGGTAAAGGTGATGGACTGGCCAAGCATGTCTCCAGACCTAAACCCTATTTAGCAGCTGTGGGCATCCTCAAACGGAAGGTAGAGGAGCATAAGGTCTCTAACATCCACTATCTCCGTGATGTCGTCATGGAGGAGTGGAAGAGGACTCCAGTGGCAACCTGTGAAGCTCTGGTGAACTCCATGCCCAAGAGGGTTAAGGCAATGCTGGAAAATAATGGTGGCCACACAAGATATTGACACTTTGGGCCCAATTTGAACATTTTCACTTAGGGATGTACTCACTTTTGTTGCCAGTGGTTTAGACATTAATGGCTGTGTGTTGAGTTATTTTGAGGGGACAGCAAATTTACACTGTTATACAAGCTGTACACTCACTCTTCTTTATTTTGTAGCAAAGTGTCATTTCTTCAGTGTTGTCACATGAAAAGATATAATATTTACAAAAATATAAGAGGTGTACTCACTTTGTAAGATACTGTATATCAGTGACCTCTGAGTCCATCTCAAAGTCACTGTCCCCATTTTGGATGGCATCAATGACATGAAAACATTGTAGACACTGTCCTTCTCTGGTGGCATTCTCAGTTGGAAATCAACACTGATTATTTTCCAGGCTAAACAATCTCAATGTAAATTAATCCCAGTCATAAATAAACATTCAAAAGACTTCACACATATAAATGACCTGTACCTCATGTAGCAAGCAGATATTTAGACAATGGCCAGAAAACACAACAGGACCAGTTAAGTATATCCATACATTAAAAGATAAATAATAAATCATGTATTTCTTAATTTAAACTTTAATTTTTCAATAATGACCATTACATTTTGATCTAATATCAAACTAGTATTGTGAATGATCAAAAACAGTATTTTTATGGCTTATTTTTACCACATGGAACAGGTGAAAACTGCAAGGTGCACAGGCAAATTCTGCTACTCCTATAGCCCAACGTTGTAAACTTACAACACAGATACTGTATAATAAGCTCAAAATCTAATATGATCAATGCATTCAACAGTACCTTGTTGCTTTATATGTATGATCTAGACATGTTATTAATCATAGAAAAAAATATTTCAGGCAGTTTACTTACTTTAATCTACCTTTATCAAGTCCAGTTGTGTGCTTCAAGGCAAGTTCACAGGTTGACTGACTTGTCCAGGTAAACAGGCCTATTTACACATTTTACCTTCCAATACCAGTACTAGGCTAAACAATAGGACATACTAATTATGTAAATTTGGACTTTAAGTGAAAAAAAAATGCTGGTTCATTTTAGTAGAGTTAAAATTGATGTTGCAACATTACAACAGAGGGCCTTACAGGGTTAACAAGGGGACCCCTAAATCTTGCCCCCTCCCTATGTGAATGGGTATCGGGTACATTGTACCCCTACCCACTTACCAAAAAAAAAGTGTCAAAAAGTAAAAACCACAACAGACAGTTTTTGACAATTCCTTTATTTAAAAAAAAAAAAAGTGTCCCGCGATGTCCATCCATCGTCAATCATGCCGCTCAATGGACCCGAAAAATAGAAAAAAATTAAAAAGTTCCTCCTCAATGGGAGGCCTCCCGGCGACTGCTGTCTCTTGGCTTTGACGGCTGTTATATAGACAAGGGCGGGGCCACTCGGTGACGTAACCAAATTGCTTATATAAGAACTGTCAAAGCGAAAAGACAGCAGTCGTCGGGATGCCCCCTGTGGAGGCAGAGTTTTTACATTTTTTTTTCCTATTGTTCGGTTCCGTCAGGCGGTGTTGTTAAATATGGATGGACATCGCAGGACACTTTTTTTAAATAAAGGAATAGCCAAAAACTGTCTGTTGTGGTTTTTACTTTTTGATACTTTTTTTGGTGAATGGGTAGGGGTACAATGTTCCCGATACCCATTCACAGGGGGGCGGGGTATGGGGGCCCCTTGTTAAAGGGGGCTTCCAGATTCAGATAAGCCCACCACCTGGAGACCCTGACAACCAATGGCCAGGGTTGTCAGGAGGAGGCTTGTGTCCCCCTCAACATGGGGGCAGGCTGCTTTGGGGGGACCCCAAAGCAGCCTCCCCATGTTGAGGGCATGCGGCTTGGTATGGTTCAGGAGGGGGGTGCTCTCACTCGTCCCCCTTTTCCTGACCTCCAGGCTACATGCTCAGATAAGGGTCTGGGTGGATTTTGGGGGCCCCCACTATAGCTCCTAACTGTCCCTGAGTACGAGGGACTGTCCCCGATTTGAAACAAAGTCCTTCTGTTCCTCTTTCCTCCTCATTTGTTCCTCATTTTGGTCTGATCTGTATAGTTGTATATAAAATGCAATATTTAGCTTTCCAAAAGTGTTTCCCAGTGCTATACCTCTCATCCAATTTTTAAAGTGCTGCATGTGTAAGTTTCAAAAGCCAGTATAAAGGAATAATAGTGGTGAAGAAAAAGCACTTGTGGGTTTATCTAATACTTTTTTGTATAATTCTCCTTTAAGGGGGTGTGACAGGGGGTGTGTCCTATGCCTGCATACTTTTGCTAATAGGTGTCCCTCATTCCTATTTCAAAAAGTTGGGAGGTATGACCCCACGCCAATTTTTAAAAAAAATTTCCGCGAAGAGTTCCCCTAAAAAAATTAATACCAGACTAAAGGGCCTGGTATGGACTGAGGGGAGGGGGGGACCCTATGCTGTTTTTTTCCTTGATTTTTCATCTATATTGCTGGGAGCTGTCAATACATTACAGCCACAAGCAAGTTTCAATTACATCTTTTCCTTTAGAAATGTCATTTTGCTGCGGCACTGTTATATACATTGCACAGATGCGCCACTTTACAGGGAGACTATAGGGACCCCCCAGGCATGATATTCAAAGGAATATTTCATTTCTATAGTTTGACTTTAAGCATTATTAAAATCACTGCTCCTGAAAAAAACTGTTGTTTAAAATTTTTTTTTTGCATTGATACATGTCCCTGTGGCAGTACCCAGGTCCCCATACACTTTTTATGGCAATAACTTGCATATAAGCTTTTAAAATGAGCACTTTTGATTTTTCATGTTCGTGTCCCATAGACTTTAACAGGGTTCGCATGTTCGGTAGAACTTTTTGCCTGTTCGCGTGTTCTGGTGCGAACCAGACCATCCCTATTAATAATAAGCTAAATAGCATGGTTTGCACTAACTCATAACTCTTCGGTAAGCTTTTATTAGCCAACTACTCCACACATTTCTGATTGATTGCCTTTACACCTCATTATTTAAAGGTAATATATGGTCACAGCATACATTTTATAGTTATAATATTGGCATTGTAATAACAATATAAACAATGGTTATTTTTTGACAATCCAATATAAGCATAGGCATGTGCAGGGGGTGTGCCCTAAACCCTACGTGCGGTCACGATTGCCCCTACTACCTGGGCTTCCCCCCGTGTTAGCCCCGCAGTGCTGCTGGCTTCCCTCCTCTCCCCCTGACTGCTGCGGGGGATGTTTCAGCGAGGGAAAGGGCTTGTAAATATGTAATCTACATACCCCTTCCTTTTCTAAGTGAACACAGTGAACACACTTGATCACTGTCCATTCATAATTCAGGGTCTATTTATAACTGAAAAATAGTAAACTGTGTTTATTATGCATCATTTTCTAAATGAGCAGGAAGCCACTTAGCACTGAGCACAGAGAACACCCCATTCAGTCACTGTCCCATACAGGTGAGGATATAGAGAAAGACATGTGTGTTTGAGCTTTGGAGGAACGGAGACGGACCCTGACTTTTTTGTGGATGCAAAGGTCTCTCTGAACAGCTACGACACCCCCTTACTGAGTCAGAGCTAGAACGCTCCAATCAGCAGAGAGCATGGGCTTTACTGTCCATTCAGAACTGAAAAATAGCAATCTGTGTTTACTATGCCTCAGTTTGTGAATGAACAGGAAGCCACTCAGCACAAAGCTCTTTACTTTCATTCACTGCCCTGTGCAGCTGAGGCTGCAGAGAAAGGCATGTGTGGTTGAGCTGTGGTGTGTACACCCTAATGCAATAGGCTGCGCACACTTATGGATATAAGCTTACTTGTATAATCTTTTTCATGTTGTGAGCTCTGGCTGTCTGCTGACCATCTCTTCACAACTTTCTGGATTCCCTGCATGCTTTGCAGCATCTTTTCAGCTGTTTACTTTCAATTTCTAAGGACTACATATCCCATGGTAGATTGCTGCCTCCAAACAGTGATTTCTGTACTGACTGTCTCTTGAGACTCCTCCTCTCAGCACCTCTGTAGTTCATAAGACAGATTCTTTGAATTTTGTTACACAGCAGTGCCTATC
The DNA here is from genome assembly GCF_042186555.1 of Aquarana catesbeiana. Lineage (NCBI taxonomy): Eukaryota > Metazoa > Chordata > Amphibia > Anura > Ranidae > Aquarana > Aquarana catesbeiana. The sequence goes on from NC_133326.1 coordinate 292,864,639, forward strand.
AACACAGCATTGTGAATACGTGTCACAGAATTCCTGGAGGTAATTGTGTAGGGATCTTCACAAAGTAAGTCTACAAACTTAAAGTTGGTTCATAATAATAGAAGCACGCTAGAAATAATTGAAATACAATGTGGAAATTAAATATGAATTTACATTTTGACCATAGATATGCTTTAATAAATCCTGTTGCGTTAAGAAATGCAATAGTTATCCGGTGCTATTTCTGGCACCTTCTTTGCTTCAGACTGAAACGTGTTATGGAATTATGATAATGATTATGATAATGATAGACTGTGTCTTCATAACCATCATTATTATTAACAATAAGCTGAACGTACCTGGATACAGTTCAAAGAGGGTTCGGCAAAGATTACTAAAAGTCGGACTTCGTATCTAAACCCTATGGAAGTGAATGAGTTAAAAAACAATAATGCCCATTATCTAGGCTAATAGGCTAGGAACTATGAATCAAATGACATGAGCACTGCCCTGGGAAATATGTACCAAAGCTAAAAAAAATATATATATGAAAATGTAGTTTGGTGGGGAGTAGTGATTTAAGTAATGCTAAAAACATTAAAAATGAAAAATTGCATTAACATGCCTGGAGATGCCCTGACTCTGCATCTGTGCAATGTTTACAACTTACTGCAGCAAGACAGACATTTACAAGGAAAAAAAGGGTGTTTTGATTGCTGGGAAAAACTCCTAACTGATTTGTTCTGTTTGCAGAAACAAAGCAGCTGGGGATTCCCTTAACCACTTGATCTCCAGAAGATTTACTCCCCTTCATGACCAGGACATTTTTTGCGATACGGCAAAGTGTTATTTTAACTGACAATTGTGCGGTCGTGCAACACTGTCCCCAAATAAAATTAATGTCCTTTTTACCCACAAATAGAGCTTTCTTTTGGTGGTATTCGATCACCTCTGCGGTTTTTTGCGCTATAAAAAAAGACTGACAATTTTGAAAAAAAAAAAAAAACACTATTTTTTACTTTCTGCTATAAAACATATCCAATAAAAAAATTGAAAAAATCTAATTTCTTCAGAATTTTAGGCTAATATGTATTCTGCTACGTATTATTGGTAAAAAAATCCCAATAAGTGTATATTGATTGGTTTATTGGGTGAAATGTGCAGCGCTTATGTGATCATATAAACCATAACAAATAATATGAGTACAGAAAACGTGAATAATAAATGATGTGCTCAAAAATACTCCAAGCAGTCCTCTATTATGACATGTGATGTCTATAAACAGAGGAACTTGGACGTGTGATGTCCAAAAAAGAAAAAAGTCAGTGACAAGCTTCAGTCATGTGTGATGATAATCCTCAACCACATGTGGATATAATATAGTGACAGTCTTTAACTTCAAATATGTATGATGTAATAACAGTTAATAGTAGGTCCACCACCAAAGACACCAGAAGCTGCTTACCAGAGGGATTGAACTCAAATAGGTGTACATCTAGTGAGTCAATCAAGCTTTGTGGTATAATATACCAAGGGGATCAGATGCTCTATCCAGATATGACCTCCAGATGGACCTCCGAACAAGTGTAAGGTATGGATGGACTCAGTAGATATAGGCAGTCAGCCCCATCATTAAAAGAAAGAGGAAGGCATATAGTGTAACTCCGTATGGAAATTTTAATACATAAAAAGCAAAGGAAATACACTCACGTGTTTAGCAGTAAAATCAAGCGCTTGTATAAAAGAAGACAGTGGTCTCAGCATATCCCTCCGACGCGTTTCGACTTAGAAGTCATCATCTGGGGTGCTGGACCACTGTACTGGCTGAGTATTTATAGATACTGGTTACCCCCATAACAAGTGGCAGCTCCATCTGATTGAAAGTGCAAATTATGGAGATTACTTCCTGGTTCCTCCAAAATGGCACCCGGGCTTGCATTCCAAGCCTCGTTTTCATATGTAGAGGAGGATTACTTCCTAGTTCTGCCAAAATGGCGCCCGGACAAGAGTTCCAAGCCTCATTTTAACATGTGAAAGAGGATGTGACATCATGTGGAACAGTGACTGGTTTAAACAGCCAAAAACATGGCACCGCTATTTTCGGGGACATATAGGGGCAGATGTGGCTTAAAACGGCACAATGTCCGGTGTATATAACCTACAACATGGCGCAGTTTGTCATAAGGACATGTATATTAATACACTAAGTCACAAGGTATCACCCTTCTGGCAGCAACATTTTTATTTATTTTTTTTTTTTTTCTACCCCAACATGGAATCTCGGGATTCGAACCGGCGACCCTTTTGCTGCTGGGTGGGAGTGCTGGCCACATACGACCTTCTTTTTTTCACAACTTAGTGGGTTATTTTCCCTGCAAAAAATGCACTGTATGTCAATACAATTCCTGTGGTAGACGTAAAAGCCTCGAGTTTAAATCGAACACTACAAACTGTACATATCCCATTAAAACATTTTGCACTTGTGCTACCACACATGTCGTTTATCTGATTACCTGCCCCTGTGGGAAGCAGTATGTGGGCCATACAATTCGAGCTTTCTCTGTTAGAGTCAGCGAGCAAATCGCTAAAATAAAAAGTGGTGAAGTCAAACATAATGTGCCTCGACATTATAGAGAGCATCACAGACGAGACCCTACTGGTTCTCAATTTCTTGTCATAGATAAATATACACCTCCTTGGAGGGGAGGAGCTAAGACAAGGGGAGTCTCTTGTTTGGAGACTTATTGGATCCACCAATTGCAGACCTACTCCCCTTTTGGGTTGAACATAGAATGGGACATCAATGCTTTTATCAACCAAGCATGATGCCTTTTCTCTATTTCTGGTACTTTAGGGTCCTGTTGGTACCTATTAGAATATCTTTTATGAGAGGTTTTTTATAAGTATTTTTAAATGTTTTTATGAGGGTATTTTTATTAAATTCTTATAATATATATTTTAGAATGTATTTTGGATTTCTTATTTGAATATATACTGGTTTGGTCCCTATCACAAATATCAGCTCGATCCAACCAATAACATGTCCTTTCTGAGGGGTGCCATCATTTGTCACACCTTAGTATCATATATTTTTTTATATACATTACATATATTACATTTTTATTTTTTTTAATTTTTTTTCTACCCCAACATGGAATCTCGGGATTCGAACCGGCGACCCTTTTGCTGCTGGGTGGGAGTGCTGGCCACTACGCCACTGCCCATGTTCAGGCTAGAGCAATGTTTGATGTATTATATTGTTTTTCATTTTTGCTGCCAGAAGGGTGATACCTTGTGACTTAGTGTATTAATATACATGTCCTTATGACAAACTGCGCTATGTTGTAGGTTATATACACCGGACATTGTGCCATTTTAAGCCACATCTGCCCCTATATGTCCCCGAAAATAGCGGTGCCATGTTTTTGGCTGTTTAAACCAGTCACTGTTCCACATGATGTCACATCCTCTTTCACATGTTAAAATGAGGCTTGGAACTCTTGTCCAGGCGCCATTTTGGCAGAACTAGGAAGTAATCCTCCTCTACATATGAAAACGAGGCTTGGAATGCAAGCCCGGGTGCCATTTTGGAGGAACCAGGAAGTAATCTCCATAATTTGCACTTTCAATCAGATGGAGCTGCCACTTGTTATGGGGGTAACCAGTATTTATAAATACTCAGCCAGTACAGTGGTCCAGCACCCCAGATGATGACTTCTAAGTCAAAACGCGTCGGAGGGATATGCTGAGACCACTGTCTTCTTTTATACAAGCGCTTGATTTTACTGCTAAACATGTGAGTGTATTTCCTTTGCTTTTTATGTATTAAAATTTCCATACGGAGTTACACTATATGCCTTCCTCTTTCTTTTAATGATGGGGCTGACTGCCTATATCTACTGAGTCCATCCATACCTTACACTTGTTCGGAGGTCCATCTGGAGGTCATATCTGGATAGAGCATCTGATCCCCTTGGTATATTATACCACAAAGCTTGATTGACTCACTTGGTGTACACCTATTTGAGTTCAATCCCTCTGGTAAGCATCTTCTGGTGTCTTCAGTGATGGACCTACTATTAACTTTTATTACATCATACATATTTGAAGTTAAAGAATGTCACTATATTATATCCACATGTGGTTGAGGATTATCATCACACATGACTGAAGCTTGTCACTGACTTTTTTCTTTTTTGGACATCACACGTCCAAGTTCCTCTGTTAATAGACATCACATGTCATAATAGAGGACTGCTTGGAGTATTTTTGAGCACATCATTTATTATTCACGTTTTCTGTACTCATATTATTTGTTATGGTTTATATGATCACATAAGTGCTGCACATTTCACCCAATTTTCATTTTTGCAACTTTATCCACTGCTGTGCTGGCTGCTTTAGTTTTTTTTTTGTTTTTTGAGACAGCGTGGTATATATTTGTTTATAATTTACAGTACTATATTGATTGGTTTGACTGGTGACATTTGATTTCTTTGAAATGACACGGTTCCAGCTTTTGGTCGCTAAAGCACCCGTTTATATGCACAGCCATTTCTACAGGAAAGTGTACATTGGGATTAGTGCGTTGGAAGTTATATACGTGATCCAGCGCACAGCTGCCACCCCGTAGCAGTAAAACTGCTACAGGGTGAATGGCAAGTGGTTAATTTGTACGAGATCCTTATCCTAGATAATTGTCTGATAAGGATGGTAATGAGGGATCCCCATGCCAAAGGAAACTGTGGACAAGCGTGTGACCCCATCCTAAACCATACCAGGCCACGTGCCCTCAACATTGGGGACATGATCATATATGGTCAATAATGTCACCCAGGTGACTCCACCCCTTTGTTTTTTATCAATTGTGACCTGCCTGAGCTTCAATACGGTGGTAGTAAAGCAACAGTTTGCCTACCAGATATGTGTCGGCAAACTGTGCTTTTTTTGGCCGGTAACAGGCATAATGATTGAAGTGAAGTATTTTCCAAAAGCCATGTCAATGTATTTATTTATACTTTTTTTGTGACTGATTAGGAGTACTATGTATCCTCTATTCATTCACATAGGGGGCCCGTAACTGGCCACTGAGCCAGAGTTGTAAGGAAGAGGCCCTCAACATGGGATGAAGGTTTTTTTTTCCTGGCCTGACAGGCTGCATGCTCTTTTTTTTTCTTAATTTACTGTGAGGTTCCCCCCTAAAGTTCATAACAGACCTGAAGGACCTTGCATGTATTATGAGTGGAAATCATTAATTATTTTTCACGCCTTTCCTTACATGGCCAGTGATTCCTGGTCATGTATAGGGATGGGCCGAACGGACCCCTGTTCGGTTCGGACCAGAACTTCCGAACACCGCAAACGTTCAGACCCGAATAACAAACCCCATTAAAGTCAATGGGACCTGAGTGTCAAATATCAAAAGTGCCCAATTTGAAGGCTTAAATGCAAGTAATTAAGCATACAATGGTTATAGGGGTCTGGGTCCTGCCCTGGGGGACAAAAAAAGTTTGTAAAAAACGTCATTTTTAAATGAGCAGTGATTTTTTTGTTTTTTAAAGTGAAAGCCTAAAAATGAAAAATTACTTCCAATATAGTGCGCCGGGGGTGTTAGTCTAACTGTAAAGTGGCAGATCTGTACCATGTCTAGAATCTGCTGCAGCAATAATTGAATTTATAAAGCCAACAGCTGGGGAGCCAGTGTGTATGATGATGCCACAATGTAGTGCACTGGGAACAAGATTAGAGATTTTTTGGATACATTCTGGTTTTACTTTGACTTTGTATAGAAGTAACGGGTGCATGAAAATTGGTCTTTGGGTGTTGGTGGCACCTTCCCACCGTAACCCTTTAGAGGTACCCTTGATGAAAGCAAGAATTGGCCTTGCTGTAAAAAATTGCAATGATATACACCCGTCAAACAGGTGCAGAAAAATTACTCTTTGGGTGTCGGGGGCACCTTCCCACCATAACCCTACAGAGGTGCTCTTGATGAAGGCAAAAAAAATTGCAATGATATGTATATGGTTGGTTTTTTGCCACGTTTGATGTGCCTGTGACACTGTTTGCAACAGTGCAATCTGTTGCAGATGTGCTGAAAAAGGCCCAGACAGCTGAGCTTTGAGGAGTGGGCCGGGAGATAACAGCTGCAGAATGTGATGGAATAGGGTGGCTGCTCTCTACTCTTTTTTGATGCTGACCTCCTTGGGGTTGTGTCGCCTCACCTTCAGTTTCCTCCTCTGCTCTATCTGGCACCCAAGTCGCATCAGTGACCTCGTCATCATCATCATCATCATCACCTCCATCTCCTCCATCTTCATCATTAGCACTGAAGACAACTTGGCAATACACTGCGGCTTGGGGAACATGAATGCCAATTTGTCTACCAGTGTTCCTCCCTCTCTCTAGGCTCATGTTCCTGTCATCCTCAACCTCAGAACCAGCATCTGAATCCAGTAATGGCTGGGCATCATCAAGGAGCAAGTGGCTGATACTGTGGTCAAATAACTCAGCTGACTCCTCAATGGCTGATGTTAGGGCTATGGCAGGAATAGATGTGGACAAGGAGGCAGGTTTGTCCACTCTGGCAACTGCAGGGGACTGCACACGTGTCTCTGCTTGTGTGACAGAGGATGAGGAAGGTTTAGTAAGCCAGTCCACCACCTCCTCTGCATACTGTGGCTGGATAGCACAGGCAAACTCACTAAACAGAGGAAATGATGCCCTGCCTGAGGATTGACCACCACGTCCACCTTTTCCTGTGGACACATTTGTTGTTGGCCCCCTTACAGTGCCAAGGGAATGTCTGCCTCTCCTTGCTGTTCTCCCATACATTATTGGAAGGGAGGGGATGGTGCTTATAAGCAAATGTAAAGGAGAAGTTGAAATCTGTACGTAAATGCAATTTAATCAATGTAAAGAGGTGTTTGGTGCCCTTTAATTTGAGTACTCACACTACACAGACACACTCCACGGATACAAATTAATATACTGCAATATAATGCGCCAAACGTACAGTGATGCACAGAACTATATGGAGTTAAACTGGCAGTAACGCACACAGAAGTAAATGACGTTAAACTGGCAGTAATGCACAAAACTATATGGCGTTAAACTTGTAGTAACACACACAGAACTATATGGCGTTAAACTTGCAGTAACGCACGCAAAACAATATGGCATTAAACTGCCAGTAACGCACACAAAACGATATGGCGTTAAACTGGCAGAAACGCACACAAAACTAGGTGGCGTTAAACTGGCAGTAACACACGCAAAACAATATGGCGTTAAACTGCCAGGAACGCACGCAAAACGATATGGCGTTAAACTGGCAGTAACGCACGCAAAACGATATGGCGTTAAACAGACAGTAACGCACGCAAAACTATATGGCGTTAAACTGGCAGTAATGCACACAAAACTATATGGCGTTAAACTGGCAGTAATGCACGCAATATGATATGGCGTTAAACTGGCAGTAACGCAATCAAGTAGACGGTGTTCAACCGTCACTACACTGAAGCTATCTGAACTGTCCCTACTCTAGCTATATACTAATGTCAAGATTACTGACACTACACTGAAACTATCTAAGCTGTGCCTACTCTAGCTGCACAATATGAAAAGCTGAATGATGGTCCTCCTCACTACACTCACACTATCCCTAGACTGACACTAAACTAATATTCTACACTGACAATTGAATCAAAATAGCTCAGTATAGCACACTAACTAATAGCACTGAACAGAGGAGCCCTGTTCTATCTCTCTCCACACCAAAATCACACTTAAAATGGCTGCCATTGAAAGAATACTTTTATACTGTGGGGCGGGAATGAGCCATGATTGGATAAAGTCATGATGACAGTGTCCAACCATGACTCTGACAGTGCTCTGTGCCCTGATTGGCTAAAGCTTTCACTGCTTCAGCCAATCAGGGCTTGCAATGCACTGTTCAATACCATAATGCTTTCTGGTCAGTTTGGGGGGGGGCGAACAAACTGTCAAACGACCCATTTGTTCTCCAAACATCAGAACAACGAGAGTTCGGCCCGAACTAATGCTCGGGCAAAACCGTTTGCCCGTCCCTAGTCATGTATGTGTTTAAAATTGTGCACAAGCAGGCAGGCATCCAGGGTGACATCATTGATCAAATATGGTCATGCCCACAATTATACAAACAAAGTTTGTTGACCTTCAGCAGCCAGCCATTCAGCTATTAATTTATTTTATAAAAAGCCATTTCTACTATGTCTGCTTGTTTATTTAATTTCTCAGTTTTCTTTGTGAATACTATGTAGGGAGTGGGCCAGATATCGTTGGGCCTTCTTATTGTCAGTGATGGGCAAATCTGCTCGGATATAATTTGAGGGCAAATTCAGCAAACACATACAAGAATCCATAAACTGTGAACTTTAATGCAAACCCTGTTAAAATCAATAAGAGGTGAATCTTTGCAGTAAGAAAAAACAGCCAATCACGATTTCCTTTACACAGAGTTCAATGTTTTGTAAACATCAAACTCTGTGTGTGATTGGACACAGGAGATCAGCTGCAAAACCCACCCATGTCTAATTACAATTTGAATTGGAAGGCAGTAAGGAAATGGTTAATCAATATCAGACCCTTCTAGTATAGATGGTAATGGGCACCCCACACAAAAAAAACACAAGATTTCCCCCTGCAGAAAACATTCCAAGAGGATCCCATGAAAAAAGGGAAAAATGGCATTCCACATCAGAGCCTTCAGGTCTTGGAAGTATTTTTTAGAACAAAAAAAAAAAAAGCTGATGCCGCCCATAATCCAGACTCTTATTGGAGCATGCAGCATGGCTGCCCAGTAAAAGGGGGTTAGGCGTGCACCTTCCTCCAAATCCATGCCCGGTCACATGCCTTCAACATGGGAAGGTTACTTTGCTGGGGGTTTTTCTTTTAGCAGGTCGATGAGTTCTGTTAATTGTGAATGACATACAGTATCTCACAAAAGTGAGTACACCCCTCATATTTTTGTAAATATTTTATTATATCTTTTCATGTGACAACACTGAAGAAATTACACTTTGCTACAATGTAAAGTAGTGAGTGTACAGCTTGTATAACAGTGTCAATTTGCCGTCCCCTCAAAATATCATAACACACAGCCATTAATGTCTAAACCGCTGGCAACAAAAGTGAGTACACCCCTAAGTGAAAATGTCCAAATTGGGCCCAAAGTTTCAATATTTTGTGTGGCCACCAATATTTTTTAGCACTGCCTTAACCCTTTTGGGCATGGAGTTCACCAGAGCTTCACAGGTTGCCACAGAAGTCCTCTTCCACTCCTCCATGATGACATCACGGAGCTGGCAGATGTTGAAGACCTTGCACTCCTCCACCAATGCATGTTTAAATTATTATGTTACTAAGGAATGGAAGAATTGTTATGAAGGAAAACAAAAACATTTTTATATGAACAGTATAGAAAGTGAGGTTTAATAAAATAAACTAAAGGCACAGGGAGAGAAGGGAGTTAAACAGAATTAGTTGAAAATATTCAGGATTTAATAAGGGGTGCTTCCAGTTGCCTAAGCAACTCTAGTGCAAACAAAAAGATAATAGACATGTAAAAGTTAGATACTCTTGAGAACTGCAGCTAACCTCAGTTTATCAGTTTTGTTAAAATTTTAAGAAGCACTACATAAAAACACAGTTTCTGCTGATCAGTGCTGCAGTTGTTGCTCATAAAGGATAGATAAACAGGCTGCGATAAGTTGGGATCTTGGCTCTGAAGCTGACAGTATTTTGAGGCAGCATCGGATCCAGCCAGCAACATGAATGAGAATATGATCAGCTAGAATAGACTCTAGGACATCCACTGACATCCACTGTACAAGGTCCTAGGTACTGAACTGGTTAATAAATATTGGGCTTATTGATGCATACATGCCAAAACTGAAACATTTCTACAAATGACAACTTTAAGAATCTCCCTTATTCATCCTAAAGAAGCAGGTATAAAAAATATGGAAATTTCCCTGAGGGGTTTTGTATTGCAGCAAATAAGTCCAAGATGATTAGTAAAAGTACTTTACAAAAAGTGACATATACAAGCACAACTGTCCGTCAAGACATGAGCTCTAAAACCAAAACTGGAAGGCATAAAGTGCATAATTATACAATGGTACAATAGACATACAAATAGCATAATAACTGTAGAAAGCCATACAGAGAAATCCCAACGCATTTCGACCATGTTATAGTGAAGGTCTCCTTCAGGGAGAGAAGGATATAGACTTCTAAGGAATACAATATATCAATCAGCACATTGAGAACCAAACATTGATGTCAGTTAATTAGCAAGAATGACAAGATAAGTAATAAAGTTTATATTTATCACTGACAGCTTTATTTTTAGCCTTCCAGAGACTATTGCCTGAGATTATTGCCCACAGATCCAGACAGCGCAGCAGAACAAAATGGCGCTCGCCCCTCAAGAGGACACACCCACCAGGCCACAATGAGAACCTACAAGAGGTCGCACTTGTTGCAGGACCCAGAGGGATGAGAGCCGGGGAGGGAGGTAGGCAAGGGGAAGGGGGGAGGAAAAAAAGGGCCAGGTGGGCATGAAGAGAGGGGCCTGATAGACCTCACACATGGGTCATCAGGCACTGAAGAGGATCCCAATTCACTGTAAAAATTAAATAATTACTCCAATTAATAATTTTGAGGGTAATCCCATAAACTAAAACAACTATGTGCCAGTGAAAACGCAGAAGATAATAGAAGGGGACCTCACACAAGGAAGTATAGGATAGTGCAGAGGCGTGAAAATGAAAAACCGCTGGTGGTGAACCAAAAACAGAGCCCAAAAGAACAGCAAATAAGACAAGAACACCAAAGTGAATGATAGTGATAAGGATAGAAAGCAATAACATGGGTGCCGTGACAAGAGGCGCCAACAAAGGTGGATTAAAAGTGGACCCACCTGAGAAAAGGAACCTAACAGTGCTGAAAAATGGGACATGGAGTGAAGGGAAACTACAATTAAGAAGGGAAAAAAGAAAAAAAAAAAAAAAGGGAAAAAAGGACAAGAAATGGTAGCCAGTGACAAAATGAGTGTGAAAAAACTTGATGAGAAGCTGCATGGTGAGCAACAAAAGGAGAAAAAAGGTTAAAGGATGGTGAGAGAGAAACAAAGAAGAAAAAGAGACAAAAAAGGAAAGGGATAGTGCAAAAAGGGAAATAGGAAAGAAAAACCAGGGAGCAAGAAAAAAGAAGGAAAGAAATGAAAGGGTGAAATGTAACAAGAAAAAAAAAAAAAGCTACATTTAATGTGATCAAGTGAAAAAACATTGATAGGGTGGCCCCTGGAATGGGACCATGGAGTGAGATTCCAAACAGGAGTGAACAGGGGAAAAAACAGATGAATAAAAAGAAAAGGGTGAAAAAATAGTGCTCAATCTTAAAATTACCTTGAGTGTATAAGCAACTATGCATCAATAAGGAGAGAGCCAAGTCCTTACGCACGCTCCTCTAAATTGAAGGATATCAAGTGATGAATGGAAAGTATCTATAAATCAAAAATTGTATGATTTAAAAGAAGTCATAGTATTTAGGCAGGGTGGGTACGCCCTGCACCTGGAGGTAGTCGGAGCCATCAAACAGGAAAAAATTATGATTGAGTATAAACTTCAAACTTTTTTCCTGTTTGACAGCTCCCACTACCTCCAGGCGCAGGGCATAGTGATAGCATGTTGTGCCCCATCCTACACAAATCTGTAAAAATAAAGCAGAGGACAATCAACGCAAACTAAACGTAATAATGAATGCAAGCTGGACAATTAAAGGATTCACCAACCTCAATAGCAAATAACTAAACAAATGAAAGTGCAGCGCAAACTGTTAAAAGCATTAAATAAAAGCATTAAATAAAAAGTCCATCTAGTAAGACATATATTAAATTCTTCTTGGCACAAACAGACTGGTCCCCTTTTCCTGCGTCTCAGATGTCATATACAAAATCGTATGGGTACGCTTACCGGAAAGGATGGACCCCTTAATTACAGGGGGTCAGACACGCCTGGATGAATATCTGATGGGCAGCTGCGTTAGATCTCGTCTGCGGTGGTCGGTCAAACAGTATATCTGAAGTGAAGCCGTAACCTGGGAACTCATCACATGTATCTTCACTGTGCCGGTAAGCGTACCCATACGATTTTGTATAAGACATCTGAGACGCAGGAAAAGGGGACCAGTCTGTTTGTGCCAAGAAGAATTTAATATATGTCTTACTAGATGGACTTTTTATTTAATGCTTTTATTTAATACTACACCAATCTGTACCTGGGGGAGTGGGAGTGGTCCCTCCTGGTCAATGTTGACCTCGTCGAGTACACCAGCCATATCAAGGTATGGCTGAAGTACATCAACGATGTCTTCATCGTCTGGGAGGGGACGGAAGCCATGTTGATGGACTTTTACCATTGCATCAATGTAAACAACTACAATCTCAAATTTACCCTTTCCTTCGACACAAATACAATTACTTTCTTGGATGTTCGGGTTTTCTCTACTTTGGAGGGGAAACTGTGTATCACCCTGTCAGGAAAGGAGATGGCGGGGAACACCATGCTACATATAATAAAAGTAGAATACCGCGCTATATCACAACAAAGAACATGTACAGCTGCTGCGAAAAGTGAGATACACCCAATAGTATAAAGGAAGAGAACAGTAGCAGCGCTAAGATTATAAGAAGATATAAAAATAAAAATATAATCCAACTATTGATATTAATTGGTTAGCTTCAATGTTTCACTAATAAATGAATAACTCAATTAATGAATTAATAATATCTATAACGTGAAAAACCTTACCACAAGGGATATATATTTAATATAGGATCAGAAAGTAATTACTAACTAAAAGTGTGCAAAAAAAAATTAAAATAATAAATAGTAGTCAAAAGAATGTTCAAAAAATGTGCAAAAGGCGTTGAAGTTCATAAATGTAATAAAAATAATTCTGTGACAAATCCACCACCACATCCAAAAAGTGACCACCATGAGAAATGCAGGTGTACCAAACAGCAAGCAAGAGAAGCTTGTAACCTCAAACCCAGTCAGGGCCTTTATCCCAAAGCAGGCAGGTAGCTCTGAATCCCAAGCTGGTATTAAGGATAGAGTGGATGTCTCAGGGAAATTCAGCATTCATCGGATGGTATGGATAATCAGCAAGCTCTCTTAGGCCAGAGACCTCTGACATGCCGTCATATAAAACCCAGAAAGAAAAGGCTCGACATAGCGTTATACCATCAAGAAGATTTATTAAAGGATAAAACATATATTGCACTTACAGAAGTTAAAAGCAATCAACAGAGAAAGCCGGCCAACTAAACAGAAAACACCCATCCAATAGAGACACTGGTACGCAGTGACGTCAGCACATCAACTCCTCCCGACGTACGTTTCGTCAAAAAAAGACATTGTCTGGGGAATGGGTGACGCACTGACGTGTCGCGTTTTTATAGAACCAGAGCTAACCAAGCCTCGATGTGGATCACAGACCAGAAACTCAGGCATAATCACAGGAAGACAGGCAAGAAAGCCAAATCCACCATATAAATTAATGGCAAGAATCAAAAAAATAATAATCCATAAAAAAGGAAAACTCATAAAAATATAAAATTAAATTTAGAATCAACAGCTGACACATAAAGGGAGGATGGGAACAATAAATAAATGGGTAAATAATACATCAGAATACCCCGGAAGGAATATATCCAGATGGACTAAAGCTTAATATAAATTGTAAACAGAAGACCTCAGAAACAACAGGGTCAAGGGGTATTTAAATCATTTTATTTGAAAATACCTATCAGGTTTTCCCACTGATATTCCAAATCTTTGACCCACATCGAGTTCACAATAATAATTCACATAAACCAAATTAAATTAAATTAAATTGAATACAACTCAGGAATTATCTATGAAGGCATTAGTATCAGTATCAATGTTCAGACCATAGGGAGCATAACATTTTATTTTGTGAATCCAAGCCATTTCAAGCCTAGAAATGCTTTGAGCATATTACCAACATTAAAATTGGCTTCCCAAAGCACTCGGTTTCCAAACATTATCTTTTGAAACACAACAAGGACTCCTCCAAAACTATTTTTCTTGGAAATGATAAATACCGCCCACACTGGAGGGGGAGTGCTTTAGTTAGAAGCATTTCTAGGCTTGAAATGGCTTGGATTCACAAAATAAAATTTTGTGCTCCCTATGGTCTGAACATTGATACTGATACTAATGCCTTCATAGATAATTCCTGAGTTGTATTCAATTTAATTTAATTTAATTTGGTTTATGTGTATTATTATTGTAAACTTGATGTGGGTCAATGATCTGGAACATCAGCGGGAAAACCTGCTAGGTTTTTTTTAAATAAAATGATTTAAATTTAATACCCCTTGACCCTGTTGTTTCTTGTGTCTTCTGTTTACAATTTATATTAAGCTTTAGTCCGTTTAGCTATATTCCTTCCTGGGTATTCTGATGTATTATTTACCCATTTATTTATTGTTCCCATCCTCCTTTTATGTGTCAGATGTTGATTCTAAATTTAAATTTTATATTTTAGTGAATTTTCGTTTTTTATGGATTTTTATTTGATTCTTGCCAGTAATTTATATGGTGGATTTGGCTTTCTTGCCTGTCTTCCTGTGATTATGCCTGAGTTTCCAATCCGTGATCCACATCGAGGCTTGGTTAGCTCTGGTTCTATAAATATGCGACACGTCAGTGCATCTCCTGTTCCCCAGACGATGTCATTTGTTGACAAAACGTACGTCGGGAGGAGTTGACGTGCTGAAGTCACCGCGTACCAGTGTCTCTATTGGACGGGCGTTTTCTGTTTAGCCGACCGGATTTCCCTGTTGATTGCTTTTAACTTCTGTAAGTGCAATATATCGTTTATCCTTTATTAAACCTTCTTGATGGTATAAGGCTATGGCGAGCCTTTTCTTTCTGGGTTTTATATGACGGCTTGTTGGAGGTCTCTGGCCCAAGAGAGCTTGCTGATTATCCATACCATCCGATGAATGCTGAATTTCCCTGAGACATCCGCACTATCCTTAATACCGTGCTACATGCCGACAGTTCCCACCCAGTATTTCTCAAAAACTCTATACCCTTTGGACAATATTTGCTCCTTCAGCGAAATTGTTCCGATGAAGGTTTTTTCAGGGTAGAAGCCAGTAAATTGCAGAAGAGACTCCTAGAAATGGGTTATAGTCAGTCCTGTCTACAGAAGGCCTTTAATAAAGCGACTATTCAGCCTCGTCGTGACTTCCTTTTCAGGATCAAACCAAAACGATCGCCTGAATCTAATATTACTAGACTGATCATACTCTTCTCCAAACAACATCAGAAAATCCGAGAGATCATCCAACGACATTGTTCAATCTTAAACGATGACTTAAAAATTCATCAATTTGTTTCAGATGCTCCCTCTATCACCTTTAGAAGGGGTCAGTCAAGGACCACCTAGTGACCAGCGAATTTAAGGGAGAAATAATCAAAGAGCACTGTCCTGCTGGCAGTGTCCCCTAATTAAAAAAGAGAAAGTATTTTTACTTCCCAATGGAGAGAAGTTTGTACCTCTTCATTTTGCGAACTGTAGCACTCGTGGCCTAGTTTACATAATTGTCTGTGAATGTCAAGCAGTTTACATAGGGAAAACTAGGCAGGAATTCAAGTGTCGCATTACCCAACATATTTACAGCATGCAAATCTTTCGCCGCCCTTCATCGGATTCACATTCTGGTCAGGGGGGGCGATTGGAACAAATCCCTTTTACAGCACGAGCAACGATGGATCTTTCGTTTGCAAGCAACAGTATACTCTGGCCTCAATGAGTCCATCACTTTTGCTCCCTTTTTAAAGGCATTGTTTCAGGTAAAACACAATAACATCTTACTATAAAAATTTGGATGCCATAATGAGCTTATGAGCATTCTAATATCTGTGTATATTTGGTATGCTTTTCCATTTATTATATGTTTTTGAACATGGGACTAACTTGATACTCCTTGTTATATAATAATCAGAATTTACTTTTTTATTGCTATGAACATCAGTTACACTTGTGTTATTGAATCCTTTTGTCTTTTATTGTATTTGCGTGAATGTCTCGGCGGTATGCGCGGTGCACCGTGACATCATACGCAATTGTGACGGGTATGACGGCGGTTGCCGGGGATTTCCTCCCCTTCCGGAACACTGGGGAGGCTGCATGGAGGGTGCCATTTGATGGCGCTTCTCCATGTCGGACTCGGGGGGATGTTGGTGTGGGGTTTGGCTTGGGGGGGTGGGAGGGATACAGGGATATGGATGCACGTGTGAGGGGGCGGGGGCTTGTGTGGTCCTGCTCAGGTGGAGGACCCCTCTGCCTGATCAATGCCCTATTTAATCATGTAGGCTGTATGGCAGTCTGTCCTCAGACAGCCTTGGGTTGAATCGACAAATGAGGTTCACCTATACCAGTAAGTAATATGCTGCATACACACCTTTACTTACCCACCCTACCTAAAAACTATGACCTTTTAAATCATACAATTTTTGATTTATAGATACTTTCCATTCACCACTTGATATCCTTCAATTCAATTTAGAGGAGCGTCCATAAGGACTTGGCTCTCTCCTTATTGATGCATAGTTGCTTATACACTCAAGGTAATTTTAAGATTGAGCACTATTTTTTCACCCTTATCTTTTTATTCATCTGTTTTTTCCCCTGTTCACTCCTGTTTAGAATCTCACTCCATGGTCCCATTCCAGGGGCCATCCTATCAATGTTTTTTCACTTGATCACATTAAATGTTGTAGCTTTTTTTTTTTTCTTTGTCACATTTCACCCTTTCATTCTTTTCTTTCTTTTTTCTTGCCCCCTGGTTTTTCTTTCCTATTTCCCTTTTTGCACTTTCCCTTTCCTTTTTTGTCTTTTTCTTCCTTTTTCTCTCTCACCATCCTTTAACCTTTTTTCTCCTTTTGTTGCTCGCCATGTAGCTTCTCATCAAGTTTTTTCACACTGGTTTTGTCACTGGCTACCATTTCTTGTCCTTTTTTCCTTTTTTTTTTCTTTTCCCCCTTCTTAATCATAGTTTCCCTTGACTCCATGTCTTATTCTTCAGCACTGCTTGTTTTTTTGTTTTTTTTTTACTCAGGTGGGTTCACTTTTAATCCATAATTTGTGGTGAAGCAGCGCCAAATACCTCTACTAAAATAATAAATAAAAATTTCTAATACTGATAAAGTGCTAATACTGTACCCGAGTATCTCTGGACTAATCTTACAGTTGAAAGTGCTAAAAATTAAGGGCTTATATCAATCTCACTTCTCAATGTGCAAAAAAATGCAATAATAGTTACATCAAAACAATATATATATTTGAGAGAGCAACTGGGGCTCTTTCTCAAAGTGGGCTATTTCTATAAGTGGGAGCACTACTGACTCAGCACTCATCATTAACTGATTATCTGATTATCTGATTGTCTCATCTGAGAATCTCTTCTCTCATCCTACAGGTATGTGCTAACTGAACCATCTCCACCCAAAAACTGAAACACTGCTATCCGCTTTTCTTATGTGTCTTTAATAATGCTGGTATGTGCTAACTAAACCATCTCTACTCAAAAACTGAAACACTGCTATCTGCTTTTCTTAAGTGTCTTTAATAATGCTGGTATGTGCTAACTGAACCATCTCCACCCAAAAACTGAAACACTGCTATGTGCTTTTCTCATGTGTCTTTAATAATGCTGGTATGTGCTAACTGAACCATCTCCACCCAAAAACTAAAACACTGCTATCTGCTTTTCTTATGTGTCTTTAATAATGCTGGTATGTTATTTTTACTTAACCATCTGTAGACCTGTCCACATTACAATGCTTTATTATCTCACTTGTCTTACCCAAAATTATGGCCCATTTAACGTTAGTGCCATCTTGCTAGTCTGTTTCCAAAGTAAGAATTTTGGCCTGTTAACCAGCCTAGCTTTATTACCTCCTGAGTGATAAATGAAATCCACCCACACCCCACCTCTATCAGTATAAATATAAGCTTCTTTTGGGGGAAGCATTTGCAGGGGGCACACATTTGCAACTGGGGCTCTTTCTCAAAGTGGGCTATTTTTATAAGTGGGAGTCACTTCTGACTCAGCACTTATCATTAACTGATTATCTGATTGTCTCATCTGAGAATCTCTTCTCTCATCCTACAGGTATGTGCTAACTGAACCATCTCCACCCAAAAACTGAAACACTGCTATCCGCTTTTCTTATGTGTCTTTAATAATGCTGGTATGTGCTAACTGAACCATCTCCACTCAAAAACTGAAAAACTGCTATCTGCTTTTCTTATGTGTCTTTAATAATGCTGGTATGTGCTAACTGAACCATCTCCACCCAAAAACTGAAACACTGCTATGTGCTTTTCTTATGTGTCTTTAATAATGCTGGTATGTGCTAACTGAACCATCTCCACCCAAAAACTGAAACATTGCTATCTGCTTTTCTTATGTGTCTTTAATAATGCTGGTATGTTATTTTTACTTAACCATCTGTAGACCTGTCCACATTACAATGCTTTATTATCTCACTTGTCTTACCCAAAATTATGGCCCATTTAACATTAGTGCCATCTTGCTAGTCTGTTTCCAAAGTAAGAATTTTGGCCTGTTAACCAGCCAAGCTTTGTTACCTCCTGAGTGATAAATGAAATCCACCCACACCCCACCTCTATCAGTATAAATATAAGCTTCTTTTGGGGGAAGCATTTGCAGGGGGCACACATTTGCAACTGGGGCTCTTTCTCAAAGTGGGCTATTTTTATAAGTGGGAGCACTTCTGACTCAGCACTTATCATTAACTGATTATCTGATTATCCGATTGTCTCATCTGAGAATCTCTTCTCTCATCCTACAGGTATGTGCTAACTGAACCATCTCCACCCAAAAACTGAAACACTGCTATCCGCTTTTCTTATGTGTCTTTAATAATGCTGGTATGTGCTAACTGAACCATCTCCACTCAAAAACTGAAACACTGCTATCTGCTTTTCTTATGTGTCTTTAATAATGCTGGTATGTGCTAACTGAACCATTTCCACCCAAAAACTGAAACACTGCTAGCTGCTTTTCTTATGTGTCTTTAATAATGCTGGTATGTGCTAACTGAACCATCTCCACCCAAAAACTGAAACACTGCTATCTGCTTTTCTTATGTGTCTTTAATAATGCTGGTATGTGCTAACTGAACCATCTCCACCCAAAAACTGAAACACTGCTATCTGCTTTTTGTATGCGTCTTTAATAATGCTGGTATGTGCTAACTGAACCATCTCCACCCAAAAACTGAAACACTGCTATCTGCTTTTCTTATGTGTCTTTAGTAATGCTGGTATGTGCTAACTGAACCATCTCCACCCAAAAACTGAAACACTGCTGTCTGCTTTTCTTATGTGTCTTTAATAATGCTGGTATATGCTAACTGAATCATCTCCACCCAAAAACTGAAACACTGCTATCTGCTTTTCTTATGTGTCTTTAATAATGCTGGTATGTGCTAACTGAACCATCTCCACCCAAAAACTAAAACACTGCTATCTGTTTTTCTTATGTGTCTTTAATAATGCTGGTATGTTATTTTTTCTTAACCGTCTGTAGACCTGTCCACATTACAATGCTTTATTATCTCCCTTATCTTACCCAAAATTATGTCCCGTTTAACTTTAGTGCCCTCTTGCTAGTCTGTTTCTGAAGTAAGAATTTTGGCCTGTTAACCAGCCAAGCTTTATTACCTCCTGAGTGATAATTGAAATCCACCCACACCCCACCCCTATCAGTATAAATATAAGCTTCTTTTAGGGGGAAGCATTTGCAGGGGGCACACATTTGCAACTGGGGCTCTTTCTCAAAGTGGGCTATTTCTATATGTGGGAGCACTTCTGACTCAGCACTCATCATTAAGTGATTATCTGATTGTCTCATCTGAGCATCTCTTCTCTCATCCTACAGGTACTGTATGTGCTAACTGAACCATCTCCACCCAAAAACTGAAACACTGCTGTCTGCTTTTCTTATGTGTTTTTAATAATGCTGGTATGTTATTTTTACTTAACCATCTGTAGACCTGTCCACATTACAATGCTTTATTATCTCCCTTGTCTTACCCAAAATTATGGCCCGTTTAACTTTAGTGCCCTCCTGCTAGTCTGTTTCTGAAGTACTTTTTCAATGCACTGTATATAATGAATATTATTTTGGAATGAACATGTTATCTCTTTACTTTTGTTATTTATCCTGCATCATTGGGGGCCTGTATAATTACTTAAAATTTTTATGCTAGCAAAATTATGTTTTTGGAATTTTGTTATTTATGTTGTGCTGAATTAATGTTTGTGCCCTCTTAGAAGCTTTATAGCTCTGTTCTGGTTTGTTTCTGTTGTGCTCATACACCTTTGATTTGTAAAATAAAAACAGTAGGATGAAAGGACCAGATATACTAACATGGCTGAAAATAGATAGACAAATTAATGTTTAGACAAGCTGTTTCTGGATGCAAAAGCATAAGTTAGTCTAGTGATAAATATAAGGGTTCATATGCTGTAGATGGGCTTTATTTTTTTGCATTTGGAAAGGACTTTAAAGGAAAAGTTGGTCGGAATGTCACTTTTTATAATAAATAGAAGTGTTTTCTAGTGTTATTTGTGGCCAAGCCATCCCTATGTGCTTATCTCTTATTTACCTCATCCATGAAAGCTTTCAATTTTCTTCCTCCTATTTGATTTTTACCAAAAATGTTTTCTGGGGGCATTGGCTTGGTGCACAGCGAGGATGGCAGCAAGATAGAGGAGCTTTGCATAACCCTCGGCTCTTAAGGGCTTAGTGACAACATTACAGGCTGTGCAATGGGCAAAATCACCCACCACCCTTCAGGCACTCTCCCTCACTGCTCTTCTTATGTCTCCGGCACTCGCAACATCCCAGACATTTTCAAGACACAGGCCCAGCAGCACCACGAGGCCTCAGACAAGATGGCACAGCTACAGTGAAAGAGGACTTCAGTGAAGACTCACAATCAGCTCCAGAGGACACGGTAAGGGGTACAGTTATGCTCGATGAGCTTGATGTTCGAGTTGAACATAAGTTCGACTCGAACATCAGGTGCTCGCCTGTTTGCCAAACAACAAACATTATGGTGCGTCCGCGGGAATTTCGAGTGCCGCGGAATTCCCCTATAATGCACTGCGAGATCACAGTGCATTAGCGTCTGATGATTGGCCAAAGCATGCATCTGACCTGCATGCTTTGGCCAATCACAGTATGCTCTGCTGAGAGAGCCATAATTGACCAAAGGCAGGGTGCCTTTGGCCAATCATGGTTCAGGGGGACTAAGTCCACACCCCACACTATACAGTGGGGACGGAAAGTAATCAGACCCCCTTAAATTTTTCACTCTTTGTTATATTGCAGCCATTTGCTAACATTTTTGCAGATTTATTAAAAAAGAAAAACTGAAATATCACATGGTGCTAAGTATTAAGACCCTTTGCTGTGACACTCATATATTTAACTCAGGTGCTGTGCATTTCTTCTCATCATCCTTGAGATGGTTCTACACCTTCATTTGAGTCCAGCTGTGTTTGATTAT
The DNA here is from genome assembly GCF_042186555.1 of Aquarana catesbeiana. Lineage (NCBI taxonomy): Eukaryota > Metazoa > Chordata > Amphibia > Anura > Ranidae > Aquarana > Aquarana catesbeiana. Next base: position 292,886,310 of record NC_133326.1, read on the forward strand.
ACTGATTGGACTTGATTAGGAAAGCCACACTCCTGTCTATATAAGACCTTACAGCTCACAGTGCATGTTAGAGCAAATGAGAATCATGAGGTCAAAGGAACTGTCTGAAGAGCTCAGAGACAGAATTGTGGCAAGGCACAGATCTGGCCAAGGGTACCAAAAAATTTTTGCTGCACTTAAGGTTCCTAAGAGCACAATGGCCTCCATAATCCTTAAATGGAAGATGTTTGGGATGACCATAACCCTTACTAGAGCTGGCCGTCTGGCCAAACTGAGCTATCTGGGGAGAAGAGCCTTGGTGAGAGAGGTAAAGAAGAACCCAAAGGTCATTGTGGCTGAGCTCCAGAGATGCAGTTGGGAGATGGGAAAAAGTTGTAGAAAGTCAACCATCACTGCAGCCCTCCACCAGTCGGGGCTTTATGGCAGAGTGGTGCAACGGAAGCCTCTCCTCAGTGCAAGAGCATGGAGTTTGCTAAAAAAACACCTGAAGGACTCCAAGATTTTTTGGTCTGATGAGACCAAGATAGAACTTTTTGGCCTTAATTTTAAGCGGTATGTGTGGAGAAAACCAGGCACTGCTCATCACCTGTCCAATACAATCACAACAGTGAAGCATGGTGGTGGCAGCATCATGCTGTGGGGGTGTTTTTCAGCTGCAAGGACAGGACGACTGGTTGCAATCAAGGGAAAGATGAATGCGGCCAAGTACAGGGATATCCTGGATGAAAACCTTCTCTAGAGTGCTCAGGACCTCAGACTGGGCCGAAGGTTTACCTTCCAACAAGACAATGACCCTAAGCACACAGCTAAAATAAAGGAGTGGCTTCACAACAACTCCATGACTGTTCTTGAATGGCCCAGCCAGAGCCCTGACTTAAACCCAATTGAGCATCTCTGGAGAGACCTAAAAATGGCTGTCCACCAATGTTTACCATCCAACCTGACAGAACTGGAGAGGATCTGCAAGCAGGAATGGCAGAGGATCCCCAAATCCAGGTGTGAAAAACTTGTTGCATCTTTCCCAAAAAGACTCATGGCTGAATTAGATCAAAAGGGTGCTTCTACTAAATGATTTTAGCAAATGGCTGCAATATAAGAGAGTAAAAAATTTAAGGGGGTCTGAATACTTTCCATCCCCACTGTATAAGGCTGCTTACAGAGCAGTCGCGTGTAGTGTTATTGGCGTGGACAGAGAGAGACCTTGAGCTAGATTAGGCAGGCAGGTTATTTAGTTACAGTCTATCTATCTATCTATCTATCTATCTATCTATCTATCTATCTATCTATCTATCTATCTATCTATCTATCTAATATAGAGTATCCACTGAATATATTGTCTATGCTATATGCAGTGTGTATATATATATATATATATATATATATATATATATATACACACACTGCATTTAGCATAGACAATATATTCAGTGGATACTCTATATTCAGTCTACAGTCTAGTGTATATATATATATAGATATAGAGATATCTATACATACTCTGCATTCAGTGTAGCGTAAATATACAGTTCATTCGGTGGTGTACATTATGTAATACACTTCAGGTGGTGTGTGTATATATATATATATATATATATATATATATATATATATATATATATATATATATATATATAGTCTAGTATATACTGTATGTGTGTGTGTATATATAGTCAGGTCCATAAATATTGGGACATCAACACAATTCTAATCTTTTTGGCTCTATACACCACCACAATGGATTTGAAAAGAAACAAACAAGATGTGCTTTAACTGCAGACTTTCAGCTTTAATTTGAGGGTATTTACATCCAAATCAGGTGAACAGTGTAGGAATTACAACAGTTTGTATATGTGCCTCCCACTTTTTAAGGGACCAAAAGTAATGTTCCAGCTGTTCCATGGCCAGGTGTGTGTTATTTCTTCATTATCCCATTTACAATGAGCAGATAAAAGGTCCAGAGTTAATTTCAAGTGTGCTATTTGCATTTGGAATCTGTTGCTGTCAACTCTCAATATGAGATCCAAAGAGCTGTCACTTTCACTAAAGCAAGCCATCATTAGGCTGAAAAAACAAAACAAACCCATCAGAGACAAAGCAAAAACATTAGGTGTGGCCAAATCAACTGTTTGGAACATCCTTAAAAAGAAAGAATGCATTGGTGAGCTCAGCAACACCAAAAGACCCGGAAGACCACGGAAAACAACTGTGGTGGATGACCGAAGAATTCTTTCCCTGGTGAAGAAAACATCCTTCACAACAGTTGGCCAGACCAAGAACACTCTCCAGGAGGTAGGTGTATGTGTGTCAAAGTCAACAATCAAGAGAAGACTTCACCAGAGTAAATATAGAGGGTTCACCACAAGATGTAAACCATTGGTGAGCCTCAAAAACAGGAAGGCCAGATTAGAGTTTGCCAAACAACATCTAAAAAAGCCTTCACAGTTCTGGAACAACATCCTATGGACAGATGAGACCAAGATCAACTTGTACCAGAGTGATGGGAAGAGAAGAGTATGGAGAAGCAAAGGAACTGCTCATGATCCAAAGCATACCACCTGATCAGTGAAGCATGGTGGTGGTGGTGTCATGGCGTGGACATGTATGGCTGTCAATGGAACTGGTTGTCTTGTATTTATTGATGATGTGACTGCTGCCAAAAGCAGCAGGATGAATTCTGAAGTGTTTCGGGCAATATTATCTGCTCATATTCAGCAAAATGCTTCAGAACTCATTGGACGGTGCTTCACAGTGCAGATGGACAATGACCCGAAGCATACTGCGAAAGCAACCAAAGAGTTTTTTAAGGGAAATAAGTGGAATGTTATGCAATGGCCAAGTCAATCATCTGACCTGAATCTGATTGAGCATGCATTTCCCTTGCTGAAGACAAAACTGAAGGGAAAATGCCCCAAGAACAAGCAGGAACTGAAGACAGTTGCAGTAGAGGCCTGGGAGAGCATCACCAGGGATGAAACCCAGCGTCTGGTGATGTCTATGCGTTCCAGACTTCAGGCTGTAATTGACTGCAAAGGATTTGCAGCCAAGTATTAAAAAGTGAAAGTTTGATAGATGATTGTTTGTCCCATTACTTATGGTCCCTTAAAAAGTGGGAGGCACATATACAAACTGTTGTAATTCCTACACCGTTCACCTGATTTGGATGTAAATACCCTCAAATTAAAGCTAAAAGTCTGCGGATAAAGCACATCTTGTTCGTTTCATTTCAAATCCATTGCGGTGGTGTATAGAGTCAAAAAGATTAGAATTGTGTTGATGTCCCAATATATATATACTCTACATTCAGTGTAGCGTATATATACAGTTTATTCAGTGTACATTATATAATACACTTCAGGCGGTGTATTCAGCTGGGGACGGGGCCACCCGGTGACATAAATGGGTGACACCGCCCCCCTCTGATGCCATGGAGAAGCCATAGCGAAGTCCCCGTGGCGTCAGATGGGGGAAGGGTCACCCGGTTACGTCACCGGGTGACCCTGTCTTCAGTAATATAAGAGCTGTCACAGCGAAGACGAGTCAGACGGCGGGAGCCTCCCATGGAGGCGGGTCGGTCGTGGCTTTTTTTTCGGTCCGTCGGGCGGCGTTAACTTACTTCGTGGGACATTTTTATTTTTTTATTTTTTTAGTAAAGGACTTGTCCCAAGCTGTGTCTTGTCTTTTTTACTATTTTGACACTTTTTTGTAAAATGGTAGGGGTACATTTGTACCCGTTACCAATTCACACAGGGGAAGGCCAAGATCTGGGGGTCCCCTTGTTAAAGGAGGTTTCCAGACTCTGATAAGCCCCCCACCCACAGACCCCCACAACCACCGGGCAAGGGTTGTGGGGATGAGGCCCTTTGGGGGCTACCCTGAAGCACCCTACCCATGTTGAAGGCATGTGACCTGGTACAGTTCAGGAGGGGGTGCTCTCTCATCCCCCTCTTTTCCTGCGGCCTGCCAGGTTGCGTGCTCAGATAAGGGTCTGGTATGGATTTTGGGGGGACCCCACGCCATTTTTTTTTACATTTTGGTGCAGGGATCCCCTTAAAATACATACCAGACCGTAAGGACCTGGTATGGATCTTGGGGGGACCCCTACCCCATTTATTTTGTTTAATTTGGCGCATGGTTCCCCTTAATTTCCATATAAGACCCAAAGGGCCTGGTATGGATTTTAGGGGGACCCCCACGCAATTTTTTTTCTCTAAATTTTGATTCAGGGTTCCCCTTAATATTCATACCAGACCCAAAGGACCTGGTAATGGACGGGGGGAATCCCATGCTCTTTTTTTCAATTATCTGTATCTATATTGATGAGACCCAACAATTCATTACAGCTGCGATCATTTTTAAATGACAATTTTTCCTTTAGAAATGTCATCTTGCTATGGTACTGTTCTAAACAAGGGAAAAATGCACCACTTTACAGGCATACTATAAACACCTCCCAGGCATGATATTTAACCACTTCCCACCCAGCCTAAAGCAGAATGATGGCCGGGCGGTGGTTCAGTTAACCTGACTGGGCATCATATGATGTCCTTCAGGATAACAGCTGCCGCGCGCCCGGGGGGGCACACATCGCAGCGATCGCTGGTGCGGTGTGTCAGTCTGACACACCGCTACACCAATCACGGTAAAGAGCCTCCAATGGAGGCTCTTTACAATGTGATCAGCCATGTCCAATCACAGCTGATCACAGTGTAAACAGGAAGAGCCGGTGATCGGCTTTTCCTCACTTGCATCTGACAGACGTGAGTAGAGGAGAGCCGATCAGTGGCTTTCCTGATGGAGGGGTCTGCGCTGATTGTTTATCAGCGCAGCCCCCCCACGGATGCCCACCCAGGACCACCATCATGCTGCCCAGGACCACCAGGGAAGGGGGAAACATGTGGATGGCCAGGTATGTACACCATGGCCATCCACATATAAAAAACTTTGCACAATACATGCCAATCAGTGCCCACAAATGGGCACTGACTGGCAACATTATGGTCCAGCTAAAAAAAATGATGCCCAGCAATGCCACCCATCAGTGTCATCAGTGCCACCCATCAGTGTCATCAGTGCCACCTCTCAGTGCCCATCCATGCCCATCAGTGCCCACCTATCAGTGACCATCAGTGCCCATCTGTGCCACCTATCAGTGCCACCCATAAATACCCATCAGTGCCACCTATGAGTGCCCATCAGTGCAGCCTTTGAATGCCCATCAGTGCCACCTATGAGTGCCCATCATTGCCGCATATCAGTGCCGCCTATCAGTGACCATCAGTGCCGCCTATCAGTGCCCATCATCAGTGCTCATCAGTGCCATCTCATCAGTGCCACCTCATCAGTGCCACCTCATAGGTGCCACCTCATCGATGCCCATCGGTGCCGCCTTATCAGTGCCCATCAGTGCAGCCATATCAGTGCCCGTCATTGAAGAAAACTTACTTATTTACAAAAAAATTTAACAGAAACAAAGAAAAACTTAATTTTTTTCTACATTTTTGGTCTTTTTTTATTTGTTGCGCAAAAAGTAAAAGTCGCACTTTAAGCATTAAAAAGATCACTGCTCCTGAAAAAACGGCCATTTTGAAAAAAAAATTTGCATTGATACGTGTCCCCTGGGGCAGGACCCAGGTCCCCAAACACTTTTTATGACAATAACTTGCATATAAGCCTTTAAAATTAGCACTTTTGATTTTTCATGTTAGTGTCCTATAGACTTTAACGGTGCTCCGGCAGCTTTCAAATTTGCCGCGAACACCACATATTGTTCGCTGTTCGGCGAACAGGTGAACACCCGATGTTCAAGTCAAACATCGGGCTCATCCCTAGTACACAGTATATAATACAGTGCTGCTGGTGTACAGTTTCTAATACAGTTCAGGTGGTGTACACAGTATATAATACATTGTAGTGTGCTGTGAAAAGAAAAAATCATATCCTGAAGGCCACCAAGGAGAGGAAGATGCTCAAAGGCCACTAAAAGAGGGCAAGCAGCCTCTGTGTCTACAGTCAACAGTGGTGGTTGTGAACATGGTGCATCCTCTGCAGGTGGCCGTGGGGCACGCTTGTCCTTTTTTTCTGCTGCTGGCCGTGTTATTGAGCCACAACATGCAGAAGAGTTGGTGGAGTGATTCTCTGTCACCTATGCTCATAGTAGCTTGCCTTCCAATGCAGCGGCCAAAGCGGCCTATTCCACTGGCTCCTTGTCCACAGTTACTCCTTCCGTAGCCCCCCCATCATGCACTGAGGAGTCCCCAGAATTATTCAACCACAGTGTTGGTTACATGCTGCTGGAGAATGCGCAGCAATTTGAAGGCTCCAATGTTGAGGTTGAGGAAGGGTGTAATGTGAGCCTAGAGAGAGGGGGTGCCACAGAAGGACAAGAAACTGGCAGTCATGTTCCTCAAGCTTAAGCTTACTTCCAAGTTTGCTCCAGTGACGTGGAGGGAAGGGATGATGAGGTCACTGACTGTACTTGGGTGCCTGAGAGAAGAGTGGAGGAAAGTGAAGAGGAGGAGGTACAACTTCATCTATCACACCGTTGCTGTTTGCAACCTATGTCTGAAGTGGATCAAGCATGGCCAGAGCAGCAACCGCTCGGGCACCACATGCTTGACCAGACATATGATGACCTGCCATGCAGTCCGTTGGCAGCAGCACCTGAAATACCCACATGATAGAAAAAGGCAGGCTTCTCCTTGCTCCTCATCTGGTATCTCAAACCCTACTATACCGCCAGTCTGTTCAAAAACCTGCACTGAGAGAAATGACGGTATAGCAATAGGTGTCACAAGTACTTGCAGCCAATCTGCTAGCAGTACACCCCAAGTTGCTTAACCATAAAAAGAAATTAGGTCCCAGCCATCCATATGTTCAGCGTCTAAATGCTAGCATGGCCAAATTGCTAGCACTGCAACTGCTGCCTTTCAGCTGACTCAGCCCCCTTTTATGAATTTGTGGAATTTGCTGTACCACAGTGGCAGGCTTCAGAATGCTATTTCTTTTCATTTAAGGCCATTCCGGCTCTCTGCTACCATGTGGAAGGCAATGTTTTGGCCTTGTTGGACAGGGCAGTCAGCAATAAGGTTCATATTACCACTGACTCATGGTCCAGCAGGCATGGGTAGGGATGTTACCTTTCCTTCATGGTGCACTGGGTAACTCTGCTGGTAGCTGGGAAGGATGCAGGACAGGGTTCAGTGTTGGAGCTTGTTCTGCCACCATGCCTCCAAAAAGTTAGTGCTGATTCTGCAACAACAACTGAATACTCCCCTCCCTCCTTTTTTTCTTCCTCTATGGATTCTTCTGCAGAATTGTCCTCTGAACCAGCAGTGCTCCCTAAGCACTCAAGGGGCTACGCAAGCAGTCAGGCAAAAAGATGCAATAATTGGTCTGCCTAGGGGACGGGAGCCACACTGGGATAGAGATTCTGTTAACCTTGCAGGGGTAGGCTCAGAGGTGGTCGACGCCACACCAGCTTCAGCCAGGAATGGTTATATGCGACAATGGCACCAACCTTCTCTCCGCCCTCCGACAGGGACACTTGATCCATGTTCCATGTTTGCCACACGCCCTAAATTTGGTGGTGCAGCATTTCTTGACCAGGTACCCAGGTTTATAAGATCTCCTGCGGCAGGCCAGAAAATTCTGTGGTCATTTCCAATGGTCATACAATGCCAGTGCTTAGCTGGCTGACATTCAAAGGGAATGCAACCTGCCCACCAACCGCCTCATTTGTGACATGCTCACCAGGTGGAACTCAAGGTTGGCAATGCTGCAGCAGCTGCACACACAGCAGAGGGCCATCAATGAGTACCTGTGTGAGTATGGCACCAGGACAGGGTCAGGGGAGCCTGGCTTCTTTTCGCCACACCAGTGGCTACTGATCAAGAATGCATGCACTGTCTTGTCACCATTTGAGGAGTCAACAAGGATGATGAGCAGTGACAATGCATGCATCAGTGACACTGTCCCTTTAGTCTTCCTGCTGGAGCACACGCTTCGGGAAATCATGGACAGGGCATTTGAGGCAGAACAGCGGGAGGAAGAGGACAACTTTCTTTTCTCTCAAGGCCGCCTTTATCCAGATAGCATTCCTACGGGTCTGCCAAACACACAGGAAGAAGAGGAGGAGGAGGAGGATTGTGTCAGCATGGATGTAGAGGATAACATGCAGCATACTTCAAGGGATGGTTTTCAGTCCCCAGAAACCCAAGGCATTATACGTGGCTGGGAGGAGGTAGCTATGGATAATGTGATCCTTAGTAGGGATGAGCCGAACACCCCCCCCCCCGGTTAGGTTTGCAGCAGAACTTGCGAACAGGCAAAAAATTTGTTCAAACACACGAACACCGTTAAAGTCTATGGGACACGAACATGAATAATCAAAACTGCTCATTTTAAAGGCTTACATGCAAGGTATTGTCATAAAAAGTGTTTGGGGACCTGGGTCCTGCCCCAGGGGACATATATCAATGCAAAAATTTTTTTTTAAAACAGCCGTTTTTTTGGGAGCAGTGATTTTAACCACTTGACCACAGGGCACTTAAATCCCCTTAATAACCAGACCAATTTTCAGCTTTCGGTGCTCTCACATTTTGAATAAGAATTACTCAGTCATGCAACACTGTACCCAAATGAAATTTTTGTCCTTTTTTTCACACAAATAGAGCTTTCTTTTGGTGGTATTTAATCACCACTGGGTTCTTTATTTTTTGCTCTATAAAAGAAAAAAGACCAAAAATTCTGTAAAAAAAATGCATTTTTCTTCGTTTCTGTTATAAAATTTTGCAAATTAGTATTTTTTTCTTCATATATTTTGGCCAAAATTTATACCGCTACACATCGCTGGTAAAAATAACCCAAATAGGTGTATATTATTTGGTCTTTGTGAAAGTTATAGAGTCCACAAGCTATGGTGCCAATCTCTGAAAATTTATCTCATTTCTTGAGACCCTAACATGCCAGAAAAGTACAAATACCCCCCAAATGACCCCTTTTTGGAAAGAAGACATTCCAAGGTATTTAGAAAGATGCATGATGAGTTTTTTGAAGTTGTCATTTTTTCCCACAATTCTTTGCAAAATCAAGATCTTTTTTTTTCTTTTTTTTTCACAAAATTGTCATATTAGCAGGTTATTTCTCACACACAGCATATGCATACCACAAATTACACCCCAAAACACATTCTGCTATTACTCCCAAGTACGGTGATACCACGTGTGTGAGACTTTTACACAGCGTGGCCACATACAGAGGCCCAACATGCAGGGAGCACCATCAGGCATTCTAGGAGCACCCAGGCCAATTCTGACATTTCTCTCCTACATGTAAAAATCATAATTTATTTGCTAGAAAATTACTTAGAACCCCAAAACATTATATATATATATATTTTTTTAGCAAAGACACTAGGGAATACAATGGCGGTCGTTGCAACTTTTTATCTCACACGGTATTTGCGCAGCAATTTTTCAAATGCGTTTTTTTTTTTTTAAAAACAGTTTTGTGCTTTAAAAAAAACTAAACAGTAAAGTTAGCCCAATGTTTTTGCATAATGTGAAAGATGAAGTTATGCCGAGTAAACAGATACCTAACATGTCACCCTTCAAAATTGCACATGCTCGTGGAATGGCGCCAAACTTCGCTACTTAAAAATCCCCATAGGAGACGCTTTAAAAATTTTTACTAGTTACATGTTGTGAGTTACAGAGGAGGTCTAGGGCCAAAATTATTGCTCTTGCTCTACCGATCGCAGCAGTACCTCACCTGTGTGGTTTGAACACCATTTTCATATGTGGGCGCAACTTACGTATACGTTCGCTTCTGCATGCGAGCACACGGGGAAACATTTTTTTTTTTATTGTTCATTTTACTTTATTTATTTTAGTTTGAGGCTTTTTTCCAAAAAATACATTTTTGATCACTTTTATTTCTATTACAAGGAATGTAAACATCCCCTGTAATAGGAATATGGCATGACAGGTCCTCTTTACAGTGAGATATGGGGTCAATAAGACCCCACATCACACCTCTAGGCTGGGAAGCCTGAAATAAAAAAAAAAAAGATCCTGGCTTCGACCGTAGTGGTGAGTCGGTAGAAGCACCTGAGGGCGGCGAGAGGGGGGCGTCCCCTCTCGCCTCCCATAAAAATGATCAAGCAGTGGAACAGCTGCTATGATCATTCTTATGGTATAGGTAATCGCTGGCTGAAAAAGCTGATATCTGAATGATGCCTGTAGCTGCACCTATCATTCAGATATCCCCACACGAAGTCAAGGATGTTGTATGACGGCCGGCGGGCAGGAAGTGGTTAAAACACATTTTTTTTAACACAGTTATCCATTTATACAATGTTTCTAACACATAGCATATACATACCAAAAATGACACCCTAAAATAGATTCTCCTACTCCTCCGAAGTACGGCGATACCACATGTGTGAGACTTCCACAGCCTGGCCACATACAGAGGCCGAGTACAGCCGAGTATGGCAGAGTATGGCTGAGTATAGCCGAGCATAGCTGAGCATGGCTGGGTATCACCGAGTATTGCAGAGTATGGCTGGGTATGGCGGGGTATTGTGGGGTATTGCGGGGTATTGCGGGGTATTGCGGGGTATTGCGGGGTATTGCGGGGTATTGCGGGGTATTGTGGGGTATTGTGGGGTATTGCAGAGTATTGCAGGGCATTGCAGAGTATTGCGGGGAATTGCAGAGTATTTTGGGGCATTGCGGGGCATTGCAGAGTATTGCGGGGCATTGCAGAGTATTGCAGAGTATTGCGGGGCATTACGGGTCATTGCGGGGCATTGCGGGTCATTGCAGAGTATTGCACAGGGTATTGCAGAGTATTGCACAGGGTATTGCAGAGTATTGCACAGGGTAATGCAGAGTATTGCACAGGGTAATGCAGAGTATTGCACAGGGTAATGCAGAGTATTGCACAGGGTAATGCAGAGTATTGCACAGGGTAATGCAGAGTATTGCACAGGGAATTGCAGAGTATTGCACAGGGAATTGCAGAGTATCACACAGGGAATTGCAGAGCATGGGGGGATGGCTGAGCATGGAGAGATGCATGGATGTGACTGCACATGTCACTGAGCAGTGCTGTGGGCACTACAGATCCAGCCCACAGCGCGGCTCCCATCCGATCTCTCCCCCTCTGTACCGATCGGTACAGAGAGGGGAGGGAGGTTTGTTTACATGGCGCCGGTTTGTTTACATGTGATCACTCCGTCACTTGACAGAGCGATCACATGGTAAACGGCCGTGATCAGCGGCTGTTTACCATGATCCGTGATGCGCCGGGTCCTCCGGACCCAGCGGTCACGGATGTTCCCGTGTGCGGGCCCCAGGGGGCGCGCGGGAGCAGTTTTTTGGAATCACGTCATATGACGTGATCTCAGAGTTATCCAACTGCCCTGCAGCTGTCATTTGGCTATGGGCCGGTTGGCAACTGGTTAATAATGCTTAAAGTGAAACAATAAAAGTGTAATAATATTCCTTTAAATTTCATACCTAGGGGGTGTCTATAGTATGCCTGTAAAGGGGCGCATGGTTCCCGTGTTTAGAACAGTCTGATAGCAAAATGACATTTCAAAGGAAAAAAGACATTTAAAACTACTCGCGGCTATTAATGAATTGTCGGTCCGACAATACACATAAAAGTTCATTGATAAAAACTGCATTGGAATTCCCCACAGGGGAACCCCGAAGCAAAATTTTAAAAAAAGATAGCGTGGAGGTCCCCCTAAATTCCATACCAGGCCCTTCAGGTCTGGTATGGATATTAACCACTTACCAACCTGGCCAATTCTGACACTTTGCTCCTACATGTAAAAATCATCCTTTTTTTGCTAGAAAATTACATAGAACCCCCAAACATTATATATTTTTTTTTAGCAGAGACCCTAGAGAATACAGTGGCGGTCATTGCAACTTTTTATCTCGCACGGTATTTGCGCAGCAATTTTTCAAACACTTTTTTTTGGAAAAAAAACAGTTTCATGCTTTAAAAAAAAACAAAACAGTAAAGTTAGCCCAATTTTTTTACATAATGTGAAAGATGAAGTTGCGCCGAGTAAATAGAAACCTAACATGTCATGCTTCAAAACTGCACACGCTCGTGGAATGGCACCAAACTTCGGTACTAAAAAATCCCCATAGGCGATGTTTTAAAATTTTTTACTGCTTACATGTTTTGAGTTACAGAGGAGGTCTAGGGCTAGATTTATTGCTCTCACTCTAACGTTCGCGGCGACACCTCACATCTGTGGTTTCAACACCGTTTTCATATGTGGGCGGGACTTACGTATGCGTTCACTTCTGTGTGCAAGCACACGGGGACAGAAGCACTTTAAAAAAATTTTTTTTTTTTTAATTGTTAATTTAATTTTTTTTTTTTTTTTTTTGCCACTTCAGTTAGAAAGTTTCCCCGGGAAATAGTTTTTCAATTATTTAAAATTCAAATTTCTTTCCCATCTTATCTTCACATCATCGTGGCTTTAAGTTTACTTGATGGTCCAAATCAATTTATTACAAAAAAAGACAGAAAAAAAATATTCATTCCACAGTTTAATAATATTTCCCTCCTACAACCCCCCCTTCACCCCCTCCCCCGAGACCGTACCCCATCCATCCCTCCATGTTCCTCTCCTCTGACCTCCCGTTTTCTCTTCCTATCTGTTCCCGCTTTTGGTGTACCTCTATATCCTACACTGAGGCGAGGATCCTTATTTCTGAATTAAGTGGACCACATCTCAACCGCTTTTGAGGATTCTTTACATTTTTCCCACTCTTTCTATTTTGTTTCATAGGCCCCCATTTTTATCCCTTCAATAAACCTTAAGTATTCCAGGCACTGTATCTCGTTAATTTTATTAAACCATTCCCTCATTTTTGGTCTCTCTTTCTTTCGCCAATACTTAGGGATTAAGCTCTTGGCTGCGTCAATAAGATGTGGCAAGAGTGTTCTGAGATATGTTTTAGTGGGCATATCACTCAAGTGGAATAAGAATATCCAAGGGTCGTCAGGAACATCTAGATTAGTGATCTCTTTAATATATTTTCTGACTTCGCCCCAGAATATTCTCATTTCCGGACACAGCCACCAAATGTGGGCCATTGTCCCTAGTTCTGAACAGCCCCTCCAGCAAAGTTGCGACTTATCCCTTTGTATTCTATGGACCCGATCAGGGGTCAGGTACATTCTAGTCAGGCACTTAAAGTTAAGTTCTAGCAATTTGCTATTGACCGATGTAGTTGAAATTCTTTTTAAAATCAATGAAATTTCTGTATCTGTGAGTGTTCTCTCTAGCTCCTTCTCCCATTTCCCTATAAAGTCTGGGGTATCTGTCCTTCCTAGTTCCACTAGAACTTTATATATCTGAGAGAAACCCCCCCTTTTCAAGTGGTAGTAAATTATCCACCGATCTAATTGGTCGCGGCAGGGAATCTATATAATGCTTTAATTGGTTATACTGCCAGGGGTTTATAATTATCATATTTCTTTTATCCTGCAGCTCATGGAATGAGCATATTCTACCCCTGCACATTACATCTTTTAGTTATATGTTTTCTTCCAGTAACCATTTGCCAAACCATTCCTCTTTCCCTGGTGCGAACTGCTCTAAGTCTTTAAGTGGCATTAAGGGTGAATTGTATTCCCAGTGTTCCTTTTTGTGTAGTGTGTCCCATATCTTGAGTGCGTGCTTAGTGATTTTATGTGTTTCTGTGCTGTATTTTCTCTGTTGGGGTGAGATCCATATAATTTTGTCCAATTTAGTGTCACTAATTTTATTTTCTATTACTACCCAGTGTTTTTCTTTATTTTTGACCCAATCAATAACTCTAGCTAGAGCAATAGCCTCATAGTATTTCCGTATATCTGGTGCTCCCCACCCCCCTTTACCCTTAGTGTTAATCAATTGTGTAAATTTTAATCTTGGTGTTTTTCCCTTCCAAATAAATTTTATTAGCATTGAGTGTAGTCTTCTAAGATATGCGTGTGGCAATGTTACTGGTAGTAATTGCATTTTATAGGTTATTTTTGGTAATAAAACCATTTTATAAACATTAATTCTTCCCGCCCAGGATAATTGACCCAGGTGTATTCTATTTAATTCGGACTTTACCTCGTTTAACAACGCGATAAAGTTCGCTTGGTATAGCGTTTCCATTGATGTGGTAATTTTTACCCCCAGGTAATTCAGTTCTTTTTTTCCCCACATAAAGGGGAAATATTTTTGATAAGAGTGGTCACTTTCCTTACTGTGGTTTATTTCTAATGCTTCAGATTTAGTTGGGTTTACTTTAAAATTCGATAACTTTCCATATTCTATTAGGGTGGCCATAACATTCGGGAGGGAGATCCTTGGCTAGGTTATGTACAGCAAGATGTCGTCTGCAAAGGCGGCGAGTTTATATTCCGTATTCTCTATTACTACCCCACTGATATCCCTATTCTGTCTTATCTTCGAAAGGAGGGGTTCCAGTGACAACAAGAAAAGCATAGGGGAGATTGGGCACCCCTGTCTTGTACCGTTGTACATGACGATAGGCTCAGAGAGGGTCCCATTTATTTTCACTCTCGCCGACGGCCTTGAATACAAGGCCCTAATCCATTTACAAGTCCTCTCCCCACAGCCTACCTCCTCAAGCGTGCTCATCATGAAGTCCCAGTCTACTCTATCAAATGCTTTTTCTGCGTCTATAGATAGCAGTAGACCTGGGACTCCACTCTTTTTGATTTCCTGGGCTAATAGGAGGGTTTTGATGCTGTTGTCTCGTCCCTGCCTTCCCAAAATAAACCCAACCTGGTCCGGGTGGATGATCCTCTTTATTGCCTGCTTCATTCTATCCGCAATCACTTTTGCGAATAGTTTAGTATCCACATTTAACAGGGAGATAGGCCTGTAACTTGAGCATAATGTAGCGTCCTTGTCTTCCTTATGAATGATCGTTATATTAGCTGCCAGTGCTTCTCTGCTCATTTCCCCCTTATCTCCTATGGCGTTCATATAGGAACACAATTTAGAGATTAAGTAGTCTTGATATTTTTTATAATAGAGCACTGTCAACCCGTCTGGGCCTGGGCTCTTACCTACTTGTGTCTCCCTGATTGCCTTTCTCACTTCGGTCTCTGTAATAGGGGTCTCCAGTGTGGTTCGCTCATTTTCCATTATTTTGGCCATTCCCGCCTCACTTAGAAAATTTTTAATTTTCACTTGTTTTTGTTCCCTCTCCTTGATTGTTACATTTCTATTTATGGAGTATAACTCCCCGTAAAATTCTTGGAACGTCCTTGCAATATCCGAATCCTTATAGCTGATCTCATTTGCTCTAGACCTTATCTTGTCGATATATTTGTTATTTTTCTTTTTACTTAATATCTTCGCCAGGAGTCTACCAGGTCTATTACTGCCTATATATCTTTCTTTTTTTACGAGATTATACTTCTTCCGATTTTCTTGTTCGATTAACTGCCGTATAGCCTCCCTACTCCTGTATAATTTTACCAATGTTTCTCCATCTCTCGATATCTTATGATGTTGCTCTAATTTAATGATTTCCTCCTGTAACACTCGAAAGGTCTCTCCCTGTCCTCTCTTTTTCTCTACTCCCGCCTTTATTATCATCCCTCTGATGTAGGCTTTATGAGCCTCCCAAACTATTGTGTCTGATGTTTCCTCAGCGGTATTGATTTTAAAGTAAAATTCTAGTTCTTCCTTAATGAGCTTATCTATTTTTTCATCATGTAGGAGATCCTCATTTAGTATCCAGTTGTTACTCCGCGATTTGTGCTTACTTAATTTTATTTGTAGGCTCACCGGGGCATGGTCAGAAAACGTCACTGGTCCTATGTTTGTACCCTCTACCTCTTCCATATACCGATGCTCCACAAAAAGAGATCCAGCCTAGAGTACGTCTCATGGACGGGGGAATAGAAGGTATAATCTCTTATATTCTGGTGTTGCATCCTCCATATATCTACCAGCTGCTGTTGACGCAATTTTTTCTTAAGTTTATTCATCCATATACCTCCAGACCCCCGAGCATGCGACGTACTATCTTTACCTGGCTCTAGACAGATATTAAAATCTCCTGCGATAATGGCCCTCCCTTTCTTAAAAACTTCAAACTCTGCAAGGATTCCCAATAGGAACCTTCCTTGATTGGTGTTTGAGCAGTACACATTTGCTAATGAGCATTCTGTCCTATTCAGATTACATCTTATGAACAGGAAGCGACCCTCGGGGTCAATTACTCTCTCCTCTGTTATGAACCTAACTCCCTTTGCAAAACCAATCGCAACTCCTTTTGCTCCCCTTATCGGGGAGTCTCCATAAATCCAATACGGGAAATCCCTTGTAGCTATTCTCTTGCTTTTACCAAGGTATAGGTGAGTCTCCTGTAAGAAGACCACCTCTGCTTTCAGGGATCTCAATTCTCCCATTATGTTCGCACATTTTATGGGAGAATTGAGGCCCCTCACATTGTATGTATCTATATTTATCCTGGCCATCTTGTTGTTTTTACCACATTTACACCTTTACGTAGCCCCTCAGGACTAAATGGTCGGATCCACTGAGGAATGGACCGGTCTTGTCCTACCCTTAACTCCCCTTCCCCCCCTCCCTCTCTTACTCCCTCTCCCAACCCCCTCTCCCCAACCTTCCACCCTCCCTTCTCCCCATTTGGGGTTATCTGACCACTCCTAGGCCCTTTCAACCGCGGCCCCACCAACTCCACTCGGCCCTGCGGATAACCCCCTAGAGGTTGAGCTCAGTGAGGCAATCCTTATATCCAACCGCCACCCCCGGGCCCCGGCCGCCCCCCCCACTACCCTCCGCCCACCCCCCAAGGACCCCGCCCACCCCTAGCCCCCCCCCACCCATGGTGGTTCAAACCCTGGAGTCAATGATTGCTATAAGTACCAATCTACATAATTTTGACTTTAGTTTACATGCCCTTCTTTTTAAAGACTGGTTTCCAGATTTGTGGTGCTTCTGACATATCTTGATTTACTATTTTTTCCCACCATCCAGGGATTTCAAGTAGTGGCACATCTAAGCGCTGACAGAATTTCTGGGTCTCCTCTGGGAATCTCAGTGTTGCTGAGCGGCCATCCTTGCGTCCAATTAGGCAGGCTGAGAAACCCCACGAGTATTGGACGTCATGGGTTTTCAGTTGTGCCAGTAATGGTTTAAGGACTCTTCTTCTGGATAAGGTCTCAGCGGCTAGGTCTGGGTAGATCTGTAAACATGTCTCTCCATATTTCACTGACTGATTCTTTTTCACACTTGACTTGATCGTCTCCTTATCTTGGTAGTTGTGGAATCTCACAATTACATCCCGTGGAGCTTCTTCACTTATTTCGGGTGGTTTTCTTATCCTGTGAGCTCTATCTAGTTTGATTTTATGCCTATTCTCAGATGGATCTAGTAGGCTTCCAAAGATTTGGTCAATTTTCTCCTGCAGGTTCTCCTTTTCACCCTGAACCTCTGGGAGCCCTCTGATCCGAAGATTTTTCCTCCTACTTCGGTTCTCTTGGTCTTCCAACCTATAACGCAGGTTTCTCTGTTCTCGCTGAATTTCCTCCATCTGACTTTTGAGGTTTTTTATCTCTAACCCTTGTCTTTCTATTGTTGTTTCAGCCTCTTCTACTCTTCTTACAATATGGCCCATTTCATCCCATACTGTTTCAATTTCAACTTTAATCAATGTTTCCAGTCGAGCAAACATTTCTGCTATCTCGTTTTTTGTTGGTAGTTGTCTATCCTGCTGGTATTCCGTTGAAGTTGTTTCTGTTATTCCAGGGTTTGTATTGTGGATTTCCATTTCTGCCAGCTGTCTTCTTGTACTGATTTTAGGTGGGCAGTCCGTAGTTTTACCTTTAGACCCAGTAGCTTTTCCTGGGCTTTCGTTAGTATTATCGTGGATCATATATTTCTTGATGGTACCTGGACTGGCACTAATTCTAGTCGTGTTTGCTGTAGCCCCCTTCCCTGTCTTTCCCCTCATTCTCTCCTAACACCCAAGGGATCCCCCGGGTGAAGGGGAAAAACCAGGGTTATTGAGCTAATTCTAGGCTACCCCAATGGTCTTGACTCCGCCGGTTGTTGTATATTTGAGGGGTTTTTATTAAGCTGTGTAGAGTAACTCTACCAAGCCCTAATTTTAATCTCCCCCCCCTATACTGTAAATACCATTAATCCCTAATCCAGGGTAGAGGCATTGTCCCCCGATACTGCTCGGTGTAAAGGAAAAAAAAAAGGGACTACTATCAGTCTGTTCTAGTGACCGTGTATGACATGTACAATCACTTTGGAGACATAATATCCGTAGTGCTTTGATCCCTTAGCCATGCCAGTGTGGTGGAGGGTATACCGTGGTGGAGGAGATCCTATCGACACTTTTTGTATACAGCAGAAGTAGGCAGGAAATAATTTTGTACCATTATTGACCTATGAAATTACATACATTCATGTCTCATTGTCCAATGCTCCCACCACTTATCAAGCAGATTTCGTGCCCTATGGCCCTTTTAACCATATAATATTCGAGTGAGAGCATCCAACTTGAGACAAAAGTAAAGAGCACCTATTCGTTCTAAACGGGCTACTGATAGTTAGTTCTGGGACTTTGTGTGTATACCCGTCCAATTTGGAAGTGTCCTATCGGTGGATTTTTGATCCCTTTAGCCCAGTGAATGTAGCTGTGGTATATCTAGTAGGGAGGACCATCTCATAAACACTTTTCATACAGAGCAGGGGAGGACTAAGAGCATTTTTCAAACCTCTATTAGCCTGTGAAATTCATGCCCCACAGTCCATAATTCCTGCCATATGGAGATCAGGTTTACGCCAGTCCACCCTCTAGCCACAGTTATCACAGTTCTTCATACAGTACTTTGTAATGGAGTTTGAGTTCAGAACAGAGAGTAGAAAACTAAGTCTCCTTTAGGCTAGGTTTTAATGTATGACGAGACCACCCTTATCAAGCGTTAAGCAGAGGTTACCTGTGCAGCCAAGGAGGTATCTTCATACATGCATTCAATATGGGTCATGTAACACTTACCCCTGCCGCCGCATTCGTTTTACATTTTTACACTTATCTGTGGGATTGATGGCTTGCTCCCCTTCCGAGTGTATCTGTCCCTTATACGGCTATTGGTTAGATTAGCTGCCCGGACCACGGTCTCTGTGTCCTCGTCCTGCTATTACCGCCTCCTCCATCTGTTCTGTCAGCTCTATGCTGTAGAGAGAGCGTCGTGCAGGCGTGCACACTGGCACTCACTTCACGGAGCTATGCTTAGATGTACTCCGTAAGCTGTATCCACTTGAGAGCTACCTCACGATCACCATGGAAGCTCGTAGGAAGTGTGGGTGCGGGTCGGGATCGTTAGCCCGGGGGGGACTCGTAGAGCCCTCAGCGGTGGGCGGCCGGCGTCTATCCCGCTACCACGGCCAAACTCGTGGAGGGGGAGACGTCCATCGCCCCGGGACCAGCAACAGGATCAGTCAGACGCCCACATCCGGCTCTTCCCTCCCACCACCAGGTGTATTTGACACTTTAAAAAAAAAAAAAAAAATTTTATCACTTTTATTCCTATTACAAGGAATGTAAACATCCCTTGTAATAGGAATATGGCATGACAGGTCCTCTTTACAGTGAGATATGGGGTCAATAAGACCCCACATCTCACCACTAGGCTGGGAAGCCTGAAATAAAAAAAAAAATAAAACGATCACCGCTTCCCAGCCGAAGCGGAGCCGTTTTTTGAATGCAGAGGCCGAGCGTGACGTCATAACATCGCGCCCGGCCTCCGACGATCATAGAGACTCCGGCGACCATCTGGTCCGCCGGAAATCTCTATGATCAACATCCGGGGCCGGTGGATCTGCTCTCCGATTCACCGATCGCAGAGGTGAGTCGGAGGAAGCACCGGAGGGCGGCGGGAGGAGGGGGACATCCCCTCTCGCTGCCCGTAAGAACGATCAAGCGGCTGACCCACCACTATGTTCATTCTTATGGTGTACGGAATCGCCGGCTGAAAACGGCAATATCTGAATGATGTCTCTAGCTGCAGGCATCATTCAGATATACACCCACAAACCAAGGACATCCATAGACGTCCTACGGTCGGCAAGTGGTTAAGGGGAACCCTGCGCCACATTTTTTTAAAAAAATGGCGTGGGGGTCCCCCTCAAAATCCATACCACACCCTTCAGGTCTGGTATGGATTTTAAGGGGAACCCAGTGCCAAAATTTTTTAAAAAATAGCGTGGGGTCCCCCCCAAAAATCCATACCAGACCCTTATCCAAGCACGCGACCTGGCAGGCCGCAGGAAAAGAGGGGGGACGAGAGGGCGCCCCCCCTCCTGAACCGTACCAGGCCACATGCCCTCAACATTGGGAGGGTGCTTTGAGGTAGCCCCCAAAGCACCTTCTCCCCATGTTGATGAGGACAAGGGTCTCATCCCCACAACACTTGGCCGGTGGTTGAGGGGGTCTGCGGGCAGGGGGCTTATCGGAATCTGGAAGCCCCTTTAACAAGGGGACCCCCAGATCAGGCCCCCCCTGTAGTTTTAAATTACTTTTTTTCCTTTGAAATGACACTTTGCTGTCAGACTGTTCTAAACACGGGAAACATGCGCCCCTTTACAGGCATACATACCCAAATTGTTCGCTGTTCGGCGAACTGGCGAACAGCCGATGTTCGAGTCGAACATGAGTTCAATTAATTCAACGTGTTTCTGAGGCTTCATTCGGTCAGAGGAAGAGCGGTGGAGAAGGTGGCCGGCTGACCGTTGCCTTTAAACAATTTATCAGTCCTCAGCGTCAAGGTCTGATAGGTTACAGCAACCATTGCCAGGGTCTGCATTATATGGTGCAGGAATATCCAGGGGCAAGAGCAGACTTGGAGACCTTTCCAACAGAACATCCACTGGTTACTGTGTCTTGAGGATTGACCACTGGCCAGAACTTGCTCAATATGCAATCGAGCTACTGGCCTGTCCTGCATCCAGCGTGCTTTCTGAATGCACATTCAGTGCTGCTGGAGGGTTTTAAATGGATCGAATAGTGCACCTGTCCACAGACTCCGTTGATAGGCTCACATTTAGGTTAGCATCCACTGGGTTACTGGGTCTTGAGGATGGACCACTGGCCAGAACTTGCTCAATATGCAAACAAGCTACTGGCCTGTCCTGCATTCAGTGTGCTTTCTGAATGCACATTCAGTGCTGCTGAAGGGTTTGCAATGGATCAAAGAGTGTGCCTGTCAACAGACTCTGTTGATAGGCTCACATTTATAAAAATTAATCAGTCCTGGATCAGCAGCTATCAAGTACCTGATGCTGATGTAACTGATTGAATTTGCTATGGATCTGGGATCCCTTGAAGACTGCCTATGCTGCCTATCCTATTCCTCCTCAATCATGATGATGCTAGCTTCCAACAATATTTTTGGTTTAGGGCACCACCACTGCCCAAGGCCCAATTTTCTGCCCCTGTTTAACAGCCCCGGGACTGTGACGTCATAAGGGTTGGGGTCACCGGATGACCCGGTGACCATGCTCCATGCCTATATAAGTAATTGCGCACTGCTCACACAGCATTACAGTGGGAGAGAGCATTGTGTCAACATCGGAAGAAGAGAAGAGACGACAGAGAAGACTGGGCCACCGCTAGTAAAAGAACGGCAAAAGAGCAGAAGATAGCAGAGGAGCCCGGCAGAAGAACCGGAGAGCGGGAGAGGAGGCCAGAAAGCGGGAGAAGAACCGGAGAGAGTGGAGAAGTTGGAAGAGACCCCCAAAGTCGGAAGAAGACTACCGGAGTCAGAAGAAGACCCCCGGAGCTGTCTAATAAATTACTTTAAAAACCTGTGTAGTGTGTTTTTTATTGACACTTTTTCCCCCAGGTGAATGGGTAGGGGTACGATGCACCCCATACTCATTCACATAGGGTGGGGGGGCCAGGATTTGGGGCCCCCCTTATTAAACTTATTCTGATAAGCCCCGAGCCCGCAGACCCCAACAACCAACGGCCAGGGTTGTCGGGAAGAGGCCCTTGTCCTCATCAACATGGGGACAAGGTGCTTTGGGGTGGGGGGGCTGCAGGGCACCTCCCTCCCTCAAAGCAACCCCCCATGTTGAGGGCATGCGGCCTGGTACGGTTCAGGAGGGGGGTGCTCACTCATCCCCACCCCCTTTCCCGACCGGCCAGGCTGCGTGCTCGGATAAGGGTCTGGTATGGATTTTGGGAGGACCCCCACGCTGTTTTTTCGGCATAGGGGTTCCCCTTAAAATCCATGCCTGACCTAAGGGCCTGGTATGCTCTGCGATGGGGCTCGCAAGGTGTCAATCGAGATTGACTTCCTTTTCTAGTCCCGTTGTACCTCATCACGTTCAAAATGAACGAACTTTAGTCCGTGTGTGGGCATGTCTGTTCATTCGGAAGTCCACCGTAACTCCATCGAAAGTCCATCAGGAAGACCGGTGGACCTAGTCTGCCGGAAAGTGCTGTCGTGTGTAGGCAAGTCCGTTCATTCGCAAAGTCTGTCGTAAGTCCGTCGGGAAGACCGTCGGACCTAGTCTGCCAGAAAGTCCGGTTGTGTGTACAGGGCATTTGTTTCTGCTCCTGTGTTGGCACATCCCGATCCTACGTTACCTTTTATCCTTGAGGTTGATGTTTCTGAGACTTGTGTTGGCGCTCTTCTGTGTCAACGTCCTACCTCTGAGAGCGCTTTGCATCCTTGTGGTTACTTTTCCAAGAAATTGTCAAATGTGGAGTGCAATTACAAGATTGGTGACAGAGAGTTGTTGGCAATCATTTTAGCCCTGAAAGAATGGAGACATCTCCTCAAAGGTACCACTGTGCCGGTTCTCATTCTTACTGACCATAAGAATCTCACATTCTTGTGTGAGGCTAAATGCCTCTCTCCCAGAAGGGCGTGATGGGCTCTTTTCTTGTCAAGTTTTAATTACAGTGTCAAGAATGTAAGGTCTGACGCCTTGTCATGACAATTTTCTTCCACTTCCAAGTTGGAGTCCGCTCCGGTTCCTGTGATTCCTCCTGATCGTATTCTGGCTATGGTTCGCACCAGCCTTACTTCTCCTTTGGGTGACAAAATTCTTGCTGCTCAGGTCCATGCTCCTCCTGAGAAACCTTGTGATTGCTGCTTTGTTCCAGAGAGTCTCCGTACTGCCGTGCTCCAGACTTACCATTCTCCCAAGGCTGCTGGGAAGAATCAACTCTTTTGGGCCATTTCCCAATAATTCTGGTGGCCTAGTCTACGTGCTGATGTAACCGCCTTCATAGCTGCCTGTTCCATGTGAGCTCAGAGTAAGACTCCACAACACCTTCCAGTGGGCTTCCTACAGCCCATACCCAATAGAGAGAGGCCCTGGACCCACCTGTCTATGGATTTCATTGTGGAGTTACCCAGCTCCTAGGGCAACACAGTTAACCTTAATGGTGGTTGACCGGTTCTCAAAGATGTGTCATTGTATTCCACTAAAGAAGTTGCCACTTCTAAGGAACTGGCTTCCATTTTTGCTCAGGAGATCTTTCGCTTACATGGGCTACCCAAGGTGATTATCTCGGACAGGGGTAGTCAGTTTGTGTCCCGGTTCTGGCGAGCCTTATGTGCACAGTTGTGAGGTCAGCTTGCTTTCTCCTCTGCGTATCACCCGCAGTCTAATGGGGCCCTCAAAACGAGCCAATCAGTCCTTCATTGCTATATTTCTGACCATCATAGCAACTGGTCAAACCTATTACCGTGGGTGGAGTTTGCTCACAATAGTGCCTTGAATTCTGCTTTTTGATTGTCCCCATTTATGGCGAATTATGGTTTCCAACCTTCCATATTGCCTGACTCGTTTGTTCCGTAGAATATTCCTGCGTTAGATGAGCATCTTCGTGGGCTTTGTTCCACTTGGGCACAAGTCCAGGAGGCTTTGCGACATGCTAATGATAGGTACAGACTCCATGCTGACCGCAGACGCCTGCCTGCGCCTTCCTACCAGGTTGGGGACAGGGTCTGGCTATCATCTCTCAACCTCTGACTTCATGTTCCCTTACTGTAGTTCGCACCTGGGTTTATTGGGCCTTTCCTTATTCTTCGCAGGATTAACCCAGTGGTTTATGCATTAGACCTTCCTTCTTAATTGTATTTTTCAAATGTATTTCATATCTCCTTATTAAAACCTTTGGTCTGCAACTGCTTTACCACCTCGATGCCACGTCCTCACCCTGTACAGGTTGAGAACCATGAGGAGTATGAAGTACAGTCCAATGTTGACTCTCATAGGTTCCATGGGCGCATACAGTACATGTTTCATTGGAAAGGGTACGGTCCAGAGGAACGCTCTTGGGTCTCATCCTCGGATGTGCTTGCCCCTGTCCTCCTCCGTGATTTCCATAGATGTTTTCCCCTCAAGCCTGGTGGTCCTCTGAGGGGGAGGGGTCATTGAGGAGGTGGTACTGTCAGTGCTGGGCTCAGCCCTTCCTTCTCTGAGCTGGCCGCTCAGCTGTAGGCTATTTGGCAGTGCCTATCTCTCCACAGTTACTCAGCTGTTGATGATATCCTGCTCGTCAGTCCTGCCTACTTAAGCCGTACAGCCCAGAGGATCTCTGCCTTCACCTTAGTCAACATCACAGAGACTATCTCCTGCATTCCTGTTAAAAGATTGCTTGGCTGACATCCCTTCTGGCTTCAGATCCTGCTTGCTGTTTTATTATGCTCATCTCCGGCTCCCAGACGTTTGGCTTGTCTGACTATTCATACCGAAATTTGGCTATGTTTTGACTATGTTTGTTCTATTAACTTTTATTATTGAACAAGTGTGATTTAACTGTACTTCTGTCTCGGTCTGATTTCATGGTTTCTGACACTCCTCTGCTATCCCAGAACTCAAGGCAGACATTTCTTGCCTTGTCTGAAAAACTGCTGGGTGCAGAAAAATCTGACACTAGACATGGCTGAGCCATCACCCACCTAGAGAAAGTCAGAGTCACACCCAGCTCATGTGATTGTGATTAACTGCCACCTAGAAGCCCTGGATAATAGAGGGAGAAGACACAATTTTTGTGGCTGCTGAGCCAAGATACTGTGGTCAGAATGTGTGTCTGTGTCATCTGCAGGTCTCCTCTCTCCTCTGTGTCTTTCTTCATCCCCCTCCTCCCCTCCCTCTCTCTGTCAGCATGGTAGTAAGAAGTCAGAAAATTATCTCTTTCACTCCCAGCCCTGCCCTGCCCCTCCCCTCTCCCCTCCTCCTCCTTCCCCTCTTCTCTCCTCTCGTACAGACTTGGTTGATAAAATATTTAACTGAAG
Organism: Aquarana catesbeiana; assembly: GCF_042186555.1. Classification (NCBI taxonomy): domain Eukaryota; kingdom Metazoa; phylum Chordata; class Amphibia; order Anura; family Ranidae; genus Aquarana; species Aquarana catesbeiana. Next base: position 292,911,651 of record NC_133326.1, read on the forward strand.
GTGCTCCTCCCCCTTACACCTAGTAAAGCCTGCATTGTTTATAACACTGTAATATCGAGGGAGAGAGCAGTTTGCAGGTCAGACTTGGATGTTTTTTCGCAAGATAATCATTTTGAACAATTTAAAAAATCCCAAGTTCCAAGATCCCAAGTCTGCAAAACTGAAACTACCTGTCAATCAATAATAGCTCCGCCCCACCCACAAAGTTTGTTTTACAAGAATCAAATTTATGTTTTAACAACATAGATGTGTCTTGTGTACTGTCTGCAATGTTTCTGGAGGGTTTACACATCATTTGTATCAGTTTTTTTGGTGCTACACGGCCACAGGGTGAAAGATCACAGATTCCTCTTCTGATGTATCTTGCATACATCAGAAGGAATCTAGGCCCCTCCTACTTGGCTCTGGGCAGCAAAGAAGAGGGGACACCTGACAGAGATTATAACTACAGATTACAGGTATTTGAGATAAAATTTAAAAAAAATGACACAAGCTGCACTGTTTAGGGAAGCATGTAAGGTGTGACAAATCAATTTAGGGCAATTGGGTTAACAACCACTTTAAATGCGACCTATCGAGGAAAGCAATACTACTTGAGAATGTCTGATGAGCTACAGGCTTTCTGTGATATTTTGCAGCTGCCACTCTTCGATCTGCCAGAATGGTACAAGGACTTCCGCAACCCTCCTCAGGCTCGCAGTCCACACTGTACACCTCAATCTACTCCATCCAAACCACCCCCAAAGAAGGGGAAATTTCATAACAAGCAGCATACGCCAAGCTCTCATCGCTCTCTAGCATATGCTGTCTCCTAGAGCTCAAGATAATTACTGAGTTGTGTTTTGATCATCTGAAACCCAAAAGTGAAGATTGGTCACACACTGTTGGTATCATCCATAAGTCCTTCATACCATGACATGGGACAAACAGCACTAGGATATAGCGTACAGTTAACATGTTTCACACAAATAAGTGCCTAATCACAACTGCAGAGGAGTCAAGAGCATTCTCATATATACCATCTGTGAAAACATCCACACCTGTGTGAATTGATGCTCTTAACCCCTTCTGGACAAAACTTCAAAAGACAAAGAAGGGCAATAGACAAGAGCGATAAAATCATTGACCATGTTCATCACATATAATGAGTAAAATGAGATCAGTCCATAGACGGGAAGATTCAAATGATTTGTACATCAGACAACAAAGGAAAAGTGACACACCTAAATAAATATACAAAAAAAAACATTAAAATAAATACTGAGCGTTGAAAAGTCCATATACAGTATCTCACAAAAGTGAGTACACCCTTCACATTTTTGTAAATATTTTATGCTATCTTTTCATGTGACAACACTTGAAGAAATTAACACATATGATCCAATGTTGTTCAAAGCTAGATGGACTTGGAAACTCGGAGACAGTGAAATGAATGCGATGAATGTGTAATGGTGTGTAGTACATGAATGAACCATGAGAGTAAATATATAAGGATGTATGAGACAATGTATAAGGTAGACCATGCTAAGGTTAAGTGCTCAAATGTGAAGGGAGTGAATGGATGGATAACATATTTATGCAATATATGGTATGTTTACCTTAGGTTAACACTGGTTCATTTGCACAGTTTCTGTCAGTAATGAACTGTATTTGATGCCAGAGGTTTTTTATGTATACATTGTGATTTTTGCACATTTTATGTTATATGGTAATATTTACCTTTGCTTTGACACATATTTTCACAAAAATTCAATTTATCTCATTAGCAGTGCCACACCCACTCTTACAATTTGTTTTCTATCTACTACTGACATCTGCTTTGGCAGTTGGTTTCACTGGGGGCAGAGTCTTATCACACAAATTTGTAACTAGTCCATAGCACGGTACTACCCTTTTTTCCCTTTCTCCTTTTAAGAATAAATATTTTAATTTTCCAAAAAAATAGTGACAAAAATTTACAACTTCAGGAGGAGAAAGGGGTTTGACTGAGATGGACGTGCGCTGAGCTCGCTCCTCCTGCCAGGCTAACAGCTGTTCTAAATCCCAATCATTGTATGGATCACTCCCAGCCCGTTCTACAACAGGCGGCATGATGCGGAGTGCTACGAAGCAATCTGACTAAACTGGTCTGATTATCCTTGTCCTACTTTGGCAGAATACGCATAGAGGACCCCGGCAATGAGCAACGATAGCCGACAGACATCTCCAGAGCGTCCCTCGAAAGCCGGTGTAAAGACAGGAGGGACAGAGACAGAGACCTCCTACAAAGCCTACTATCCCCGGCCAATCACGCCAAGTGTGGGTGAGCCGAGGCGTTTACTGCCGAATGTTATCGAAATTATACGAGCCGCTCCGAGCAGCCTGCATCCAGCCGTAAGTACACGAGCGCAGCCTAGCAGGTCTGAGCCCATCGGGAGACTGAAGGGCTGAAAGAAACAGAGGGAGCGTCGATGTTTTTTCTCTTTCAGTCACAAAAACTAGCCATGTAAAGTCCTTCTGAGTGGACGGCTGAGGACAACCGTAAGGAGTTGTGTCCCAAGATATGGTGCTAAGACCAGGACCAGGCGAGTATCTTTGATTACCTAATCAAATGTGGCTTAAAAGCTGAAATGGTGAATGGCAAGATAGTGTGTGGCTATAATAACTATAGTTCTCCACGTTTATGGGATACTGATAGCCTGGAGGGATACAGGGTTAATCTATGAGGTGGCACCTCTAGAAAGTTGGCAAACTCCTGTTAAAGTCAGCACAGAGAGACGGATGTAAATAAATATTGTATTTTTTTGGCGCACTGTGGACTTAGTTACGGGACTAACAGAAAAGCAATGCTTATATGAAATTACTAGATAAACAACACTTAATAGTTCAGCAGTGCAAAATTCAGACCTAAATTTACGGAAGTGAACCACATTTTTTCTACCCTATATCTCTTCAAAATAATTTGTGGGAAAGATGCCCCCTAAAAGCACACAGACTCAGAAAGCAAAAAGGGGATCTAATAGGGGGCAAATAAGAATCCCTCTAAGCCCCCATCTGCTAAAAAATCAGATATCAAAAGTTTTTTTCAACATCCACAGCCTCAGGGTCAACCTGAAGACCCTATTATCTCTGAACTTAACTTCATCTCCCCGGCAAGAGATACAAAGTCTAGATCCAATGGTAGCCCGTTGAGTCAAATACAACAACCTACGAGTGCTCAGAGGACACCAGAAAGAAACCCCACTTGGTATATGCAAGCATACATAAAGTCGCTTCCGACAAGGGAGGATATGGATAATTATGTGTTTAGGCTGGAAACTTCTTATAAAACAGAAATACAGACATTGAAGTCCTCTATAGCTGATACACAAAATAAGATGGTTGTCATGGATTCTAGATTGGATGATATGAACCAAAGTTTAATATCAATGGAAGAAAAAAATCATGAATTTAGCCGACGCCTACATGATCTAATGGACGCCTCTAATGATCTCGAAAATAGAAGTAGGTGTAATAACATTAGAATGAGAGGCCTGTCAGAGTCAGTGGGAATGGAGGATTTGAAAGCAACACTCCAGGGTATATTCAACGATCTATTAAAAAGGCCCATGACGGCAGATTTAGAGATCGATAGGGCACATAGGACACAAGGCCCCAAAAATATGAACATAAAAGTCCCAAATGACGTGATTTGCAGAATACACTTCTATTATATTATAGAAAGCATCATGGCAGCTGCCCGATCACAAAGGATCATTGAATATGAGGATACTCAGCTTATCCTCTTGCAGGACTTGTCCAGATATACACTGATCAAGAGGAAAACAGTAAAACCACTATTGGAAGCACTTAGGGAGAAGGGGATCCTATACAGATGGGGATTTCCCTTCCAGATCATCGTTCATCAAAATGGACACAAGATAACCTTTCGGGACTTGGGAGATCTTCCTAACCTCTTAAAAGCCCTCCATCCCTCAATTGAATTGCCAATTTGGCCTCAAATGTATAATGGCAACCTAGGAGGGCAGAATGGAGGGAGATAGAAGGGTTGTTTAGTGGAATGGGGGAATGGGGTGGGGGGGGGTTGGGGGTGAGGGAGGAGGGGTGGATGGGGGGGATAGCGAGCAGAGGGGTAGCATATGTGTTTTTTTTTTTTTTTTTAACTTCACTGTGGGTGTGGGTTGGTCACCAGGATGAAGAGGGTCAGGGGATCTCCATTTCTACGAAATGGTATCATTTATCTTCACAATATTGATATTATAACCACTATGTAGTGGATATATTATAAATATATCCTTTGCACCATGAGGATTGATAACTAATTTTTTTTTTTTTCATACACAAATCATCATTTAGAAGTTGGAATGCATAGTAGACACTGCTGTTTGTATCACGTGGGCTTTTTTAAAGGGAGATGTTTTTAGGTTGGTGTGGAGGGTTTTTTTTTTTTTTTTTTTGATACACAAGTCATCATTTTAGAAGTTGGAATGCATAATATGCACTGCTGTTTGTATCACTTTTTTTTTTTTTTTTTTTTTTTTTTTTTTACAGGTTAAATTTTACTGACAAATTTACACCAGTCTCACTGGATATTGTTGATATGTGGTCTCATACGGGGGAAATATACACTGGGATATTGATACAAATCACTAGGTAATTGTTGATGTATTTATAAAATATTTTGTACGGTTGGTTGGAATTTGAACATATGAACGAGCAAAGGGGACACAGGTTTTTTTTTTTTTTTTTCTTTTCCCCAGTGCATTGGTCTATGAGATATACAATATTAATACAGTTCAGTTATTGAAAATATTGTATTTATTTAAGTGGTAAATCAGCATGGGGAATTCAACCATGTGGCAGTTGGGGGAATACACTATATCTAATGTTGTTTAATAATACCAATGTCACGTAAGCTTAGGGACTTAATTTATAATTATGCAACTATTATCTTTTTTTCTTTAAATTATTATTTATTTATTATCCCTCTTCCTTTGCAGGTACTGCGGGTGAAGTATACATAGTATATATATAGCATGTCTCTATGTTTTGTCTAAGTACAATACACTTTGAAAATAATTTTATAGAGGGATATGTAGGTTATAACAATGTTATTGCTTGTATGTAGGTCATATTTAATTAAGAAAAATTAGGGACACCTATGTAAAAATAATATGGAAATGGGGGGGGAGCTTGGGGGGTGTTTTTTTTTTTTTTTGCTCCTTCTCTCCTCCCCTCTCTCTCTCTCCCTCTCCTCCTCCTTTCCCTTCCCTAGTTTCTTTCTTCTCCCTTTATTTACTATACATGGGAATATCTGTATCTGATGTTTTATTATGCCTGGGTGGGTCACGTTTCTTCTTGGGAAAACGCCTTTTTCTTTTATCCTCTAAAGTAGGGAACTTACTAAGTAAGGTTCGACTCTAGTGAGTCAAATAGTTAGGGAGTGTAGTGGTTGTGTGTGAAGTGACTGTAGGGTTGTTTTGTATTTTTAGGAGGGTATTTTTGTATTCTCTCCATAAACAAAAGGTCGGCATCGCCCTCTTTCAGGAGACGCATTTTCGAGCAGACCACATACCTAATATACAGAATAGGTACTATACAACATGGTATCATGACTCCTTTTTATATTCGAAATCCAGGGGAGTCTCCATAGCAATACATATGTCAATTACTCATCAAGTACTGGAAAGCTGGAGTAATAAAGATGGTAGAGCAACACTGATAAAACTTGTTATATGGTAAGAAGTACACTCTTATTAATATATACCTACCTAACTGTGAACAGATAAAAATAGGAACACAAATGCTAGCAGATCTTATGGAGAGAGCTGAGGGGATAACAATTATAGGTGGAGACTTTATTTTGTACTTGATTGGGATCTGGACACCACGGCACCTTTAAGGGCCCAGAAGAATAGTGATAAGAAGAAATTTATATGATGGAAAGACATCAGTTGGTTGATATATGGAGGGCCCTTCATCCACTGGAAAGGGACTACACGTTCCACTCAAAAGTCCATGGTACATACCACAGACTCGATTATTTTCTAATTAACCAACTGGGAATAGCTGCAACCTCTTCTTCAGATATTGGTAGCGCGGTATGGTCCGATCATATGCTTATATTTTTGGTGATAAGGTACTAGAGGCTCATTAAAACTAAACAATAACTTCTTATTCGATGAAGCCTGTGTAGAAGAGATTAGAACAGCTATATCAAACTTTACAAAATACCACGTAAGGGATACTACTTCCCTACCAATTCAATGGGAAGCTCTTAAGTGTGTAGTATGGGGCTTATTTAGTAAACATGGTTCCCGAATAAAAAAAGCCAAAGGGAATAGAATAGAGTTGCTCGTAAAATAAATAACGAAATTGGAATCACAACATAAGCAAATAGCATTATCGTAAAACTTAATAGAACTAACAGAAAAAAGAGCTGAGCTTCAAACTTTATTAAATGAACAAACGCTACTGGTTAGGGATAAAAATCGGTCTTTATATTACCAACAGGGAAATAAACCCGGCAAATTGTTGGCTAGAGTGCTGCGTCAACGGGTTAATACATCACCCAAAATAAAAGTTAAAATGGATACAGGTGATTTAACATATGATCCGAAGAGGATCATGAAAACATTCTATTCCTTCTACACCTGATTATACAGTATCCCAAATCAATTAGCTGAGAATGATCTGGAAAATTTTCATCACAGCACGTACCAATATATAAAAGATACTGCTTTACCAACCCTAACGATAGAAGAGGTAGCGCAGTTAGAGCAGGAGTTTTCAGCGGCTGAAATAGAGAAAGTAATAAATTCACTTGTATTGGGTAAGAGTCCAGGGCCAGACGGCTTTACTCCACGATTTTATAAAATTTTCAAGGACTCGCTATCCCCAATTCTGAAGCAGACATTCAACTTGGTATCTGCCTCTCAGCCCTTTGTCCCACAGAGTATGCAAGCCTATATCTCCCTAATTCCTAAGCCTGAGAAAGATCATACGGTATGTGGTAATTATAGACCCATCTCCCTGACGAATGTCGATCATAGAATATATTCTAAAATCATTGCTAATAGACTTACCCCGATAATACCAACTTATATACATCTAGACCAAGTGGGATTTATAAAGGGACGAGAGGCGAGAGATAACACCTTAAAGACTGTGACACTCGTGAAATATGTCCAAAGACACGACATCCCATCCTGCCTTCTGGCAATAGATGCCGAGAAGGCGTTTGATAGGGTGGGATGGCGTTTTCTTTTGGAGACATTGAAACAATGGGGAATAGGCCCGGTGCTCTTAGATAAAATAATGGTTTTATACCATAATCCAACCGCAAGAATATGGGCGAATGGAGATGTTTCTGATATTTATCATTAATATAGCGAATGGAACCTGACAGGGATGCCCGCTTTCCCCATTGCTCTATGTATTAGCAATGGAGCTTTTGGCAGTAGCCATACGGAACAACTGCGATTTACAAGGAATAAAAGTAGGGGATATAGAGTATAAAATGTCAATATATGAAGATGATCTGCTACTATATATTACAAATCCATTAGTGCCCGAGGCTTCTGTCCCGGAGCGATCAGAGGTGAGGGGGAGGTCATCCATTTGTGGCCACCCCCTCATGATCGCTCCCAGCCAATGACGTTCTTCCTCTGCTGCTGTAATGTAAACAGTGGCAGAGGAAGTGATGTCATCTCTCCTCGAGCCGGTCTTTTCGTTCCGGCGCTGAGGAGAGAAGACATCAAGTAAGTGCACCAAACACTACATGTACAGTAGAACACTCTAGGCACACATTTAACCCCCCATCACCCCCCAATCACCCCCCCCGATCACCCCCCTGTACCCCCTGTCACAGTGACACCAATAGCAGTTTTTTTTTTGCATTGGTGTCAGTTTGTGACAGTTACAAGTGGTAGGGCAGTTAGTGGTAGCCCCCTTTAGGTCTAGGTTACCCCCCTAACCCCCCCTAATAAAGGTTAACCCCTTGATCACCCCCCGTCGCCAGTGTCACTAAGCCAACATTTTTCTGATCGCTGTATTAGTGACACAGGTGACGCTAGTTATGGAGGTAAGTATATAGGTTCGCCGTCAGTGTTTTATAGCGACAGGGATCCCCATATACTACCTAATAAAGGTTTTAACCCCCTGATTGCCCCCTAGTTAACCCTTTCACCAGTGATCACCGTATAACTGTTACGGGTGACGCTGGTTAGTTTATTTATTATAGTTTCAGGGCACCCGCCGTTTATAACCTTATAAAAGTTTAACCCCCTAATCGCCCGGTGGTGATATAAGTTAAGTTTTAGGGTCAGATAAGGTCTGCGTCGCCCCAGGCAGCGTCAGGTTAGCACCAGTACCGCTAACACCCACGCACGCAGCATACACCTCCCTTAGTGGTATAGTATCTGAACGGATCAATATCTGATCCGATCAGATCTATACTAGCATCCCCAGCAGTTTAGAGTTCCCAAAAACACAGTGTTAGCGGGATCAGCCCAGACACCTGCTAGCACCTGCATTTTGCCCCTCGGCCCAGCCCTGCCCAGCCCACCCAAGTGCAGTATCGATCGATCACTGTCACTTACAAAACACTAAACACAAATAACTGCAGCGTTCGCAGAGTCAGGCCTGATCCCTGCGATCGCTAATAGTTTTTGTTGGTAGTGTTTTGATCCAGTCGCTAACAGTCAGGAGCTTTTTTGCCTGTGAGTCTCACTAGTGTACCACTAAATTTAGAGTCCAAAATGGCAAATCGAAGGTACACTTGTGAAGAGGCCCACACGTTTCTGAGCATGACAGATAGTGAAGAGGAAGTCGCTCATCTGTCAGATTCAGGCTCAGAATACAATCCTGTAGAGGACAGCGGCTCCATGACAAATATCTCTGACGACAGAGTTGTGGTCCCTGCCAAGGTCAGGCGTACCAGACCCCGAACTTCTTCTTCTGTCCTTGATGTGCAAGAACCGCAGGTCCCTCGCATGGAGCAAAGCAGTACTAGCGCCGCTATTCCTTCTGGTGAACTGGCAAGCACCAGCGGCCTAGTACACCCTGGTCGTACATCCAGCACTGCAGTAACACTTGGTGACGTGGCGAGTCCCATAAGTGCAGTTCAAGCTGGCGAGGTGGCAACCACAAGTAGTGTCCCGCTGCCACCAAGAAGTCGAACACAGGCCCATCGTGCCCATAGTGCCCTTCCTGCTGCATTCGCCAATCCGAATTGGGAACCCACCACTTCTGCAGCACCCGTACTTCCCCCATTCACTGGCCAACCCGGCATTCAGGTGGAAACAGTTGATTTTAAGTCACTGGATTTTTATTCGCTGTTTTTCACCGAAGATCTCTATAGATCTATTGTGGACCAAAGCAATTTGTACGCTGGTCAACACATCACCACTATTCCCCAGTCCTCCCTTGCCAGAGATTGGAGACCAATTACGGTCTCTGAATTTAAGATCTTTCTGGGCCTTTCCCTCAACATGGGCATAACTAAAAAGAGTGAGTTGCGGTCATATTGGTCCTCTGACCCAATTCACTATATGCCCTTGTTCTCTGCCTCCATGACCAGGGCACGATACGAGCAGATTTTGCGGTTCATGCACTTCAACAACAATGAACTCTGTCGTCCTCGTGGAGACCCTGAATACGATCAGCTCTACAAAATTCGGCCCCTCGTAAACCACTTCAACCAATGTTTTGCAGACTTGTTTACTCCCCATCAAGTTGTCTGCGTTGATGAGTCCCTGATTAAGTGTTCTGGCCGCTTGTCATTCAAACAGTACCTTCCCAGTAAGGGTGCCAGATACGTGGTCAAGATGTATAAGCTCTGTGACAGGGCCACAGGCTATACATGTAGTTTTATGGTTTAGGAGGGCAAAGATAGTCAAGTAGAGCTGACAAACTGCCCTGACTACATAGGAAGTGCTGGCAAGATAGTGTGGGACTTGGTGTCACCCTTATTTGGAAAGGGGTACCACTTGTATGTGGACAATTATTACACGAGCGTGCCACTTTTTAGTCACCTTTTTGATCAACAGATTGGAGCATGTGGCACCGTTCGACCTAATCACCGGGGCTTTCCCCAGCGGCTTGTAGATTTCCGTCTTAGGCTGGGGGAGTTAGCCTGCTTGCAGTGTAATAATTTGCTCGCTATGAAGTAGAGGGACAATAAGAATGTTTTCTTACCTCCCTTCATGCAGACACGACGGTCCAAATTACTACGGCGACTGGTGTTGTGGAGAAACCCCTCTGTGTCCACAAATATAACCAAAATATGGGAGGGGTGGACCTCAACGACCAGTTGTTGGCGCCGTACCTAATTGCCCGTAAGGCCAGACACTGGTATAAAAAAGTGTCTGTATACTTATTTCAATTGGCTTTGCTGAACGCTCATGTGCTATACAGAGCTTCAGTCAGGACGGACTGGATCCTTCCTTAAATTCCAGGAAAATATCGTCAGAGCCCTTCTGTTTCCAGACAGTGCTCCACCTCACCTTCCCAAACCAAATACAGTAAGCTGGCTGCATGAGAGGCATTTTCCGTATGTCCTCCCGAGTACTACTACCCAACGAGCCCCTCAAAGAAGATGTCGTGTCTGCAGCAAGCGCAGATATAGGCGTGACACCCGGTATTATTGTCCCTCCTGTCCTGACAATCCTGGTCTTTGCATTGGTGAATGTTTTGAACGCTACCATTCACTAGTTGAGTATTAGCGTAGGGTACAGCACTGCACAGACTAGGCACACTGACACAGGGTCTCCCAAGATGCCATCGCATTTTGAGAGACCCGAACCTGGTACCAGTTACAAAAGTTATTAGTTACAAAAAAAGTGTAAAAAAAAAAGTAAAAAAAATAAAAACACAAAAAAAAAAAAAATAGTTATCGTTTTATTGTTCTCTCTCTCTCTATTCTCTCTCTATTGCTCTGCTCTTTTTTACTGTATTCTATTCTGCAATGTTTTATTGTTATTATATTTTACCATGTTTGTTTTTCAGATATGCAATTTTTTAATACTTTACTGTGTTTTATTGTTAACCATTTTTTTGTTTTCAGGTACGCCACTCAGCTGCAGAGCGGATTTATTTATCTTGACAGCAACAGCGTTTGCTCCCACGATACATAAAGCCATGACTCCAGCGCTGTCGGAGGTGATTTCACCACCACAGTTACATACTTCTGCATATATGCCAAAGCGTGAGGGCAGCAGTGGGTGGAGGAGCGATTTGCTCCTACCTTTTGCGGGAGGATGCCCCCATGCTTCGGCATATATATATTTTAGGCACAGGTTGCGTTAAATGTTTTATTTTTTACTATGTTTTTTTTGTATTTGCTTTGCAGGTATGGTAAGTCTTACTGTTATACTGTAATGTTACTTTGTTTTATTGTTAACTATCATTTGCTTAGCAGGTACGCCATTCAGTTGCAGCGCGGATTTATTTATCTTGACAGCAACAGCGTTTGCTCCCACGATACATAAAGCCGAGACTCCAGCGCTGTCGGAGGTGACTTCACCACCACAGTTACATACTTCAGCATATACGCCGAAGCGTGGGGGCAGCAGAGGGCGGAGGAGCGATTTGCTCTTAACTTTTGCGGGAGGATGCCCCCATGCTTCGGCATATATATATACGGTGCATGTATGCCCATCATTAGAAGTGGGTGGATGAAGGGAGGTATTCTAATGGTGGGCATACCCACCGATCAATCTCTTTTTTTCGTTCAGCCCACAGACTGCATGAAAAAAAGTTTACAATATATGCCCAACAAGGACCAGCAACGTACTGGTTTGTTGCTGGACTTTGAGTGGTTATACCACAATGATGCCTGCAGGTTTAGGTATCATCTTGGTATCATTCTTTTCAGCCAGCAGTCGGCTTTCATGTAAAAACAATCCTAGTGTCTAATTAGCCTCTAGAATGCTTTTACAAGCAGTGGGAGAGAATGCCCCACCCACCATCTTCCATGTTTTTCTCTGGCTCTCCTGTCCCAACAGGGAACCTGAGAATGCAGCCGGTGATTCAGCCAGCTGACCATAGAGCTGATCAGAGACCAGAGTGGCTCCAAGCATCTCTATGGCCTAAGAAACTGGAAGCTACGAGCATTTAATGACTTTGCCAGATGTAAACAGCGCCATTGGGAAATTGGGAAAGCATTTTATCACACCGATCTTGGTATGGTTAGATGCTTTGAGGGCAAAGGAGAGATCTAGGGTCTAATAGACCCCAATTTTTTCAAAAAAGAGTACATTCCCTGAGATAACAATAAAAATTATTAAAAAAAAAATGAAAGGAACAGTTTAAAAATAAGATAAAAAAGCAAAGAAATAATAAAGAAAAAAAAAGCGTTGGTCTGGCGTCAAATGTAGACAGCAACTGCACCATGCATGTGAGGTGTCACCGTGAAGGTCAGATCGAGGGCAGTAATTTTAGCAGTAGACCTCCTCTGTAAATCTAAAGTGGTAACCTGTAAAGGCTTTTAAAGGCTTTTAAAAATGTATTTAATTTGTCGCCACTGCGCGTTTGTGCGCAATTTTAAAGCATGTCATGTTTGGTATCCATGTACTCGGCCTAAGATCATCTTTTTTTATTTCAAACATTTGGGCAATATAGTGTGTTTTAGTGCATTAAAATTTTAAAAAGTGTGTTTTTTCCCAAAAAATGCATTTGAAAAATCGCTGCGCAAATACTGTGTGAAAAAAAAAAATTAAACACCCACCATTTTAATCTGTAGGGCATTTGCTTTAAAAAAATATATAATGTTTGGGGGTTCAAAGTAATTTTCTTGCAAAAAAAAATATTTTTTCATGTAAACAAAAAGTTTCAGAAAGGGCTTTGTCTTCAAGTGGTTAAAAGAGTGGGTGATGTGTGACATAAGCTTCTAAATGTTGTGCATAAAATGCTAGGACAGTTCAAACCCCCCCAAATTACCCCATTTTGGAAAGTAGACACCCCAAGCTATTTCCTGAGAGGCATGTCGAGTCCATGGAATATTTTATATTGTGACACAAGTTGCGGGAAAAAGACAATTTTTTTTTTTTTGCACAAAGTTGTCACTAAATGATATATTGCTCAAACATGCCATGGGAATATGTGAAATTACACCCCAAAATACATTCTGTTGCTTCTCCTGAGTATGGTGATACCACATGTGTGAGACTTTTTGGGAGCCTAGATGCGTACGGGACCCCGAAAACCAAGCACCTCCTTCAGGCTTTCTAAGGGCGTAAATTTTTTATTTCACTCTTCACTGCCTATCACAGTTTCAGAGGCCATGGAATGCCCAGGTGGCACAAACCCCCTCCAAATGACCCTAGTTTGGAAAGTAGACACCCCAAGCTATTTGCTGAGAGGTATAGTGAGTATTTTGCAGACCTCACTTTTTGTCACAAAGTTTTGAAATTTGAAAAAAGAAAAAAAAAATTTTTCTTGTCTTTCTTCATTTTCAAAAACAAATGAGAGCTGCAAAATACTCACCATGCCTCTCAGCAAATAGCTTGGGGTGTCTACTTTCCAAAATTGGGTCATTTGGGGGGGGGTTGTGCTATCTTGGCATTTTATGGCCTTCGAAACTGTGATAGGTAGTGAGGAGTGAATCAAAAATTTACGCCCTTAGAAATCCTGAAGTCGGTGATTGGTTTTCGGGGCCCCGTATGCAGCTAAGCTCCCAAAAAGTCCCACACATGTGGTATCCCCGTACTGAGGAGAAGCAGCAGAATGTATTTTGGGGTGTAATTCCACATATGCCCATGGCATGTTTGAGCAATATATCATTTAGTGACAACTTTGTGCAAAAAAAAAAAAAAATGTGTAACTTTCCCGCAACTTGCGTCAAAATATAAAATATTCCATGGACTCAACATGCCTCTCAGCAAATAGCTTGGGGTGTCTACTTTCCAAAATGGGGTCATTTGGGGGGGTTTGTGCCATCTGGGCATTTTATGGCCTTCAAAACTGTGATAGGTAGTGAGGAGTGAAATCAAAACTTTACGCCCTTAGAAATCCTGAAGGCGGTGCTTGGTTTTCGGGCCCCGTACGTGGCTAGGCTCCCAAAAAGTCCCACACATGTGGTATCCCCATACTCAGGAGAATCAGCAGAATGTATTTTGGGGTGCAATTCCACATATGCTCATGGCCTGTGTGAGCAATATATCATTTAGTGACAACTTTGTGCAAAAAAAAAGTTTTTCATTATCCTGCAACTTGTGGCAAAATATAAAATATTCCATGGACTCAACATGCCTCTCAGCAAATAGCTTGGGGTGTCTACTTTCCAAACTGGGGTCATTTGGGGGGGTTTGTGCCATCTTGGGATTTTATGGCCTTCAAAACTGTGATAGGTAGTGAGGAGTGAAATCAAAAATTTACGCCCTTAGAAATCCTGAAGGTGGTGCTTGGTTTCGGGGCCCCGTACGCGGCTAGGCTCCCAAAAAGTCCCACACATGTGGTATCCCCATACTCAGGAGAAGTAGCAGAATGTATTTTGGGGTGTAATTCCACATATGTCCATGGCATGTTTGAGCAATATATCATTTAGTGACAACTTTGTGCAAAAAAAAAAAAGTTTGTAATTTTCCCGCAACTTGTGTCAAAATATAAAATATTCCATGGACTCAACATGCCTCTAAGCAAATAGCTTGGGGTGTCTACTTTCCAAAATGGGGTCATTTGGGGGGGTTTGTGCCATCTTGGGATTTTATGGCCTTCAAAACTGTGATAGGTAGTGAGGAGTGAAATCAAAAATTTACGCCCTTAGAAATCCTGAAGGCAGTGCTTGGTTTTCGGGGCCCCGTACGTGGCTAGGCTCCCAAAAAGTTCCACACACATGGTATCACCATGCTCAGCAGAAGCAGCTAAATGTATTTTGGGGTGCAATTCCACATATGCCTATGGCCTGTATGAGCAATATATCATTTAACAACTTTTTGTAATTTTTTTTTTTTGTCATTATTCAATCACTTGGGACCAAAAAAATGAATATTCAATGGGCTCAACATGCCTCTCAGCAATTTCCTTGGGGTGTCTACTTTCCAAAATGGGGTCATTTGGGGGGGTCTTGTACTGCCCTGCCATTTTAGCACCTCAAGAAATGACATAGGCAGTCATAAACTAAAAGCTGCGTAAATTCCAGAAAATGTACCCTAGTTTGTAGACACTATAACTTTTGCGCAAACCAATAAATATACACTTTTTGAAATTTTTTTTATAACAAAGTAGAAAATATTTTTTTTTTTCAAACTTTTCTGTCTTTTTACGTTTATAGCGCAAAAAATAAAAATCGCAGAGGTGATCAAATACCATCAAAAGAAAGCTCTATTTGTGGGAAGAAAAGGACGCAAACTTTGTTTTGAATACAGCATTGCATGACCGCGCAATTAGCAGTTAAAGCGACGCAGTGCCGAATTGTAAAAAGTGCTCTGGTCAGGAAGGGGGTAAATCCTTCCGGGGCTGAAGTGATTAATCTCAAATATTAAAGAAGAGGAGATAAATTATATAAAGAAATGGGAGGAAGAGTTGGGGATAACGATCCCTAAAGCAAAATGGGAAAAAGCAATTGCTTTAACACATAAGCTATCGGTCTCCTGTAGACATAAAGAGAAACTTCAAGATATTAGCAACACGGACATGAAAAGAAAAAATTTATACATCCATTGCGCAGAGATTTAAAACAATTGGATACTATATATCAGACTACTCAGTTTCACTCACATACTCTTCGACATACGATCGTGTTTTCATTGATCAACCTTGAAAAAGTCACGTGGCAGTGACGTAACACGTAGAGAGGAGGAGCCTGTGACGTCCCCAGCACTTGCAGTGTGTGAGTAAGCGGTGATGGATGAACTGCCTCACCGCTGAGCTCCGTGCAGTTGATCAATGCAAACGCGATCGTATGTAGAAGAGTATGTGAGTGAAACTGAGTAGTCTGATACATAGTATCCAATTGTTTTAAATCTCTGCGCAATGGATGTATAAATTTTTTCTTTTCATGTCCAGGATTTGGGTGGAGGAGCGGAGCCTAACTAAACAAGAAAAGGAGTGAAACTAAAACTTTTTTTGACACTATTTATTTTATATACAAATTTTTGTCACTCTATAACAGGCACTGATTGAACTTGTTTAGAACAGTTGATGGATTTTGAGCACCTTATACTAATGATTTTTTAAAACAAACTCATTTTTTTTCAATTTTTCATCTATTCACATTGAATGTAGTTCATGTTTAATTATTTATGTGGTACTGCACACATTCATATATACTAATTTCTTCCAAGCAGCAGATATATTTTAGAGCACCTGTCTATTTATTAGCTTTAACAATTCATGCATTTTTTATGAGCACAATCACGTTCATGATGGAGGGTTAAGTTCAGTGTTTTTATATACTATATTTTATGAGGATTTCTTTAGATTTTTAAGATCACTTGGAGGTGTTTCATTATTTTAGGAGAATAGTTTTAATTAATCACAAATTGTAATATTTAAATGGTAACGAGAGGATAATATTAGCGCAATTAACCACTATATTATTTTTTGATCTTATCACTTATTTTAGTTGCAGCTATATTATTTGGTCATCTCTGGTTAACCATTTGGTATCCGCATTAGTAGTTGTATCCACGTCAGCGCTTGAGTCTTTTGAATATTTTATTGATGGCATTTTGAATGCACAGAGATACCGTGACGAGATCCTGAGGCCCATTGTTGTGCCATTTATCCACGACCATCACCTCATGCTGCAGCATGATAATGCACGGGCCATATTGCAAGGATCTGTACACAATTCTTGGAAGCTGAAAACATCCCAGGTCCTGCATGGCCAGCATACTAACCGGACATGTCAACCACTGAGCATGTTTGGGATGCTCTGGATCGGCGTATATGACAGCGTGTTCCAGTTCCTGCCAATATCCAGCAACTTCACACAGCCGTTGAAGAGGAATGGACCAACATTCCACAGGCCACAATCAACAACCTGATCCACCCTATGCGAAGGAGATGTGCTGCATTGCGGGAGGCAAATTGTGGTCACACCAGATACTGACTGGTTTTTGGACCCCCCAACCCCCCACATTCAGTAAAACTGTACATTTTAGAGTGGCCTTTATTGTGGCCAGCCTTAGGCACACCTGTGCAGTAATCATGCTGTCTAATCAGCATCTTGATATGCCACACCTGCAAGGTGGATGGATTATCTTGGCAAAAGAGAAGTGCTCACTAACACAGATTTAGACAAATTTGTGAACGCTATTTGAGAGAAATAGGTCTCTTGTGTACATAGAAAAAATCGTAGATCTTTGCGTTCAGCTCATGATAAATAGAGGCAAACACAAAAGTGTTTTGTTTATAATTTTGCTCAGTGTATATAGTGCCTTAAAAAGGTATTCATACCCCTTGAAATTTTCCACATTTTGTCATGTTACAACCAAAAATGTAAATTTATGATAACCATTCATATATGTGCGGCTTCAAGTCTTGCCGACTTCAAAGTAGTCCTTGCACTACTTTGGTCCGACCTTCATGCGAGTTGAGGTCCATATAACTCAAGTTTACACAGGCATTCCCTGAAATCGTGTCAAAATCGTGGCCGCGAAATTGTGGAAAAATTGTGGAAAAATTGTGCGACTTTGAAGTTGCGGTAGTGTGAAAGGGCCCTAATTGGCATTTTATGTGATAGGACAAACCAAAGTGGCACATAATTGTGAAGTGGAAGAAAAATGATAAATGGTTTTTATCATTTTTTACAAATACATTTCAGAAAAGTGTGGCGTGCATTTATATTCAGCTCCTTTACCCTGATACCCCTAACTAAAATCTAGTGGAACCAATTGACTTCAAAAGTCACCTAATTAGTAAATAGAGTCCACCTGTGTGTAATTTAATCTCAGTATAAATATAGCTGTTCTGTGAAGCCCTCAGAGGTTTGTTAGAGAAACTTAGTGAAGAAAACAGCATCTTGAAGGCAAAGGAACACACCAGGCAGGTCAGGGATAAAGTTGTGGAGAGGTTTAAAGCAGGATTAGGTCATAAAAAAATATCCCAAGCTTTGAACATCTCATGGAGCACTGCTCAATCCATCATGCTAAAATGGAAAGAGTATGGCACAACTGAAAACCTACCAAGACATGGCTGTCCACCTAAACTGACAGGCCAGGAAAGGAGAGCATTAATCAGAGAAGCAGCCAAGAGGCCCATGGTAACTCTGGAAGAGCTGCAGAGATCCACAGCTCAGGTGGAAGAATCTGTCCACAGGACAGTTATTAGTCATGTTCTCCACAAATCTGGCCTTAATGGTAGAGTGACAAAAAGAAAGTCATTGTTGAAAGAAATCTATAAGAAGTCCCATTTGCAGTTTGCAAGAAGCCATGTGGGGGACACAGCAAACACGTGGCAGAAGGAGCTCTGGTCAGATGAGACCAAAATTTTACTTTTTGGCCTAAAAGCAAAACTCTTTGTGTGGCGAAAAACGAACACTGCACATCACTCTGAACACACCATCCCTACCTTGATACATGGTGGTGGCAGCATCATGTTGTGGGGATGCTTTTCTTCACTGGGGACAGGGAAGCTGCTCAGAGTTGATAGGAAGATGGATGGAGCCAAATACAGGGCAATCTTAGAAGAAAACCTGTCATGCCCTGTACACACAATAGGATTTTCCGGAAACAAATGTTTGATGGGAACTTGTCGGAAATTCCGACCGCGTGTAGGCTCCATCGGACATTTTCCATCGGAATTTCCGACAAACAAAATTTGAGATCTGGATCTCAAATTTTCTGACAACAAAATCCATTGTCAGAGATTCTGATTGCGTGTACACAATTCCGACACACAAAATTCCATGCATGCTCGGAATCAAGCAGAAGAGCTGCACTGGCTATTGAACTTCATTTTTCTCGGCTCGTCGTACATTTTGTACGTCACCGCGTTCTTGACATTCAGAATTTCCGACAACATTTGTGTGACAGTGCGTATGCAAGACAAGTTTGAGCCAACATCCGTCGGAAATAAATCCAGGATTTTGTTGTCGGAAAATCCTATCGTGTGTACAGGGCATTAGGGTCTGCAAAAGACTTGAGACTGGGGTGGAGGTTCACCTTCCAGCAGGACAACGACCCTAAACATACAGCCAGAGCTACAATGGAATGGTTTAGATCAAAGCATATTCATGTGTTAGAATGGCCCAGTCAAAGTCCAGACCTAAAATCAATTGAGAATCTGTGGCAAGACTTGAAAATTGCTGTTTCGCAGACACTCTCCATCCCTCCAACCAATGGCAGAGCTTGCGCTATTTTGCAAAGAAGAATGGGCAAAAATTTCACTCTATAGATGTGCAAAGCTGGTAGTGACATCCCCAAAAAGACTTGCAGCTGTAATTGCAGTGAAAGGTGGTTCTACAAAGTATTGACTTGGGGGGGGGGGGCTGAGTACAAATGCACGCCACATTTTTTCAGATATTTATATAAAAGAATTTGAAAACCATTAATCATTTTCCTTCCACTTCACAATTATGTGCCACTTTGTGTTGGTCCATCAAAATCCCAATAAAATACATGTTTTTGGATGTAACATGACAAAATGTGGAAAATTTCAAGGGGTGTGAATACTTTTTCAAGGCACTGTATATACAGTATCTCACAAAAGTGAGTACACCCCTCACATGTTTGTAAATATTTTATTATATCTTTTGATGTGACAACACTGAAGAAATGGCACATTCCTACAATGTAAAGTAGTGAGTAGGGATGAGCCGAACACCCTCCTGTTCGGTTCGCACCAGAACATGCGAACAGGAAAAAAGTTTGTTCGAACACGCGAACACCGTTAAAGTCTATGGGACACGAACATGAATAATCAAAAGTGCTAATTTTAAAGGCTTATATGCAAGCTATTGTCATAAAAAGTGTTTGGGGACCCGGGTCCTGCCCCAGGGGACATGGATCAATGCAAAAAAAAAGTTTTAAAAACGGCTGTTTTTTCAGGAGCAGTGATTTTAATAATGCTTAAAGTCAAACAATAAAAGTGTAATATCCCTTTAAATTTCGTAGCTGGGGGGTGTCTATAGTATGCCTGTAAAGGAGCGCATGTTTCCTGTGTTTAGAACAGTCTGACAGCAAAATGACATTTCGAAGGGAAAAACCCATTTAAAACTACTCGCGGCTATTGCATTGCCGGTCCGACAATACACATAGAAGTTCATTGATAAAAACGGCATGGGAATTCCCCACAGGGGAACCCCGAACCAAAATTAAAAAAAAAAGATGTGGGGTCCCCCTAAATTCCATACCAGACCCTTCAGGTCTGGTACGGATTTTAAGGGGAACCCTGCGCCAAAAAAAAAAAAAAACGGCGTAGGGTCCCCCCAAAAATCCATACCAGACCCTTATCCGAGCATGCAACCTGGCAGGCCGCAGGAAAAGAGGGGGGGACGAGAGAGCACCCCCCCTCCTGAACCGTACCAGGCCACATGCCCTCAACATTGGGAGGGTGCTTTGGTGTTAGCCCCCCAAAACACCTTGTCCCCATGTTGATGAGGACAAGGGCCTCATCCCCACAACCCTGGCCGGTGGTTGTGGGGGTCTGTGAGCGGGGGGCTTATCGGAATCTGGAAGCCCCCTTTAACAAGGGGACCCCCAGATCCCGGCCCTCCCCCCTGTGTGAAATGGTAAGGGGGTACTTACCTCTACCATTTCACTAAAAAACTGTCAAAAACGTTAAAAATGACAAGAGACAGTTTTTGACAATTCCTTTATTTAAATGCTTCTTCTTTCTTCTATCTTCCTTCATCTTCTTCTTCTGGTTCTTCTGGTTCTTCCTCCGGCATTCTCGTCCAGCATCTCCTCCGCAGCGTCTTCTATCTTCTTCTCCTCGGGCCGCTCCGCACCCATGGCATGGGGGGAGGTTCCCGCTCTTCTCTTCA
This sequence comes from Aquarana catesbeiana, assembly GCF_042186555.1. Taxonomy (NCBI): domain Eukaryota; kingdom Metazoa; phylum Chordata; class Amphibia; order Anura; family Ranidae; genus Aquarana; species Aquarana catesbeiana. Next base: position 292,932,559 of record NC_133326.1, read on the forward strand.
TCTTCTTCTCTTCTTCTTTTCTTCTCTTCTTCTCTTCTTCATTTTCTTCTCTGGGCCGCTCCGCATCCATGCTGGCATGGAGGGAGGCTCCCGCTGTGTGACGGCGTCTCCTCATCTGACGGTTCTTAAATAACGGGGGGAAGGGCCATCCGGTGACCCCGCCCCCCTCTGACGCACGGTGACTTGACGGGACTTCCCTGTGATGTCACGGGGAATGCCACAGGGAAGTCCCGTCATGTCCCGTGCGTCAGAGGGGGGCGGGGTCACTGGGTGGCCCCGCCCCCTGTTATTTAAGAACCGTCAGACGAGGAGACGCCGTCACACAGCGGGAGCCTCCCTCCATGCCAGCATGGATGCGGAGCGGCCCGGAGAAGAAGAGAAGAAGAGAAGAAGAGAAGAAGAGAAGAAGAGAAGAGCGGGAACCTCCCCCCATGCCATGGGTGCGGAGCAGCCCGAGGAGAAGAAGATAGAAGATGCCGCGGAGGAGATGCTGGACGAGAACGCTGGAGGAAGAACCGGAAGAGCCAGCAGAAGAAGATGAAGGAAGAAAGAAGAAAGAAGAAGCATTTAAATAAAGGAATTATCAAAAACTGTCTCTTGTCATTTTTAACATTTTTGACAGTTTTTTAGTGAAATGGTAGAGGTAAGTACCCCCTTACCATTTCACACGGGGGGGCCGGGATCTGGGGGTCCCCTTGTTAAAGGGGGCTTCCAGATTCTGATAAGCCCCCCGCCCGCAGACCCCCACAACCACCGGCCAGAGTTGTGGGGATGAGGCCCTTGTCCTCATCAACATGGGGACAAGGTGTTTTGGGGGGCTACCCCAAAGCACCCTCCCAATGTTGAGGGCATGTGGCCTGGTACGGTTCAGGAGGGGGGGCCACACTCTCGTCCCCCCCCTCTTTTCCTGCGGCCTGCCAGGTTGCGTGCTCGGATAAGGGTCTGGTATGGAATTTAGGGGGACCCCCACGTCATTTTTTTTTTTAAATCTTGGTTTGGGGTTCCCCTGTGGGGAATTCCCATGCCGTTTTTGTCAATGAACTTCTATGTGTATTGTCGGGTAGCAATGCAATAGCCGCTAGTAGTTTTAAATGGGTTTTTTCCTTCGAAATGTCATTTTGCTGTCAGACTGTTCTAAACACAGGAAACATGCGCCCCTTTACAGGCATACTATAGACACCCCCCAGCTACAAAATTTAAAGGGATATTACACTTTTATTGTTTGACTTTAAGCATTATTAAAATCACTGCTCCTGAAAAAACAGCCATTTTTAAAACTTTTTTTGCATTGATCCATGTCCCCGGGGGCAGGACCCAGGTCCCCAAACACTTTTTATGACAATAACTTGCATATAAGCCTTTAAAATGAGCACTTTTGATTTCTCCCATAGACTTTTAAAGGGTGTTCCGCGGCATTCGAATTTGCCGCGAACACCCCAAATTGTTCGCTGTTCGGCGAACTTGCGAACAGCCAATGTTCGAGTCGAACACGAGTTCGACTCGAACTCGAAGCTCATCCCTAGTAGTGAGTTTATAGCTTGTAAATTTGCTGTCCCCTCAAAATAACTCAACACACAGCCATTAATGTCTAAATCGCTGGCAGCAAAAGTGAGTACACCCCCAAGTGAAAATGTCCAAATTTGGCCCAATTAGCCATTTTCCCTTCTCTGGTGTCAGGTGACTTGCTATGCCCTGTACACACCGTCAGATTTTCCAACAAAAAAAGTGCGATCGGATTGTGTTGTCGGAAATTCAGATCATGTGTGGGATCCATCGGACTTTTTCCGTTGGAATTTCTGACACACAAAGTTTGAGAGCAGGATATAAAATTTTCCGACAACAAAATCCGATCGGTTAAATTCCGATCGTGTGTACACAAATCTGACGCACAAAGTGCCACGCATGCTCAGAATAAATTAAGAGATGAAAGCTATTGGCTACTGTCCTGTTTATAGTCCAGACGTACGTGTTTTACGTCAATGCATTCAGAACGATCGGATTTTCCGACAACTTTGTGCGACCGTGTGTATGCAAGATAAGTTTAAGCCAACATCCGTCCAAAATCCATTGATTTTGTTGTCGGAATGTCCGATCAATATCCAATCGTGTGTAAAGGACATTAGTGTTACAAGGTCTCAGGGTTGATTTACTAAAACCACAGCTCCCAACTGTCCCTGATTTCGAGGGACTGTCCCTGATTTGGTACAATGTCCCTCTGTCCCTCATTCCTCCTCATTTGTCCCTCATTTTGGTCTGATCTATTTTGTTGTATATAAAATGCACTATTTATCTATCAAAAAAGTGTTTTCTAGTGCTAAACCTTTCATCCAATTTCTAAATTGCTGCATTTGTAAATACTAAGAGCCAATATAAAGGAATAGTAGGAGTAAAAAGCACTTGTGGGTTTAACCAATCATTTTTTTGTACAATTCTCCTTTAAGGGGGCGTGGCAGGTTGTGTGTTCTATGCCTACATACTTTTGCTAATAGGTGTCCCCCAATCCCATTTCAGAAAGTTGGGAGGTATGCCAAAACTGGAGAGTGGAAAATCTGGTGCAGCTCTGCATAGAAATCAATCAGCTTTCAGGTTTTATTGTCAAAGTTTAAATGAACAAGCTGAAGTTAGAAGCTGATTAGCTTCCATGCACAGTTACACCAGATTTTGCCGACTTTGCTTTTAGCCCCATTGTTTCTGTTGTGTAGATTTTTTCATTTATATTCGTATATTTGTTTGCAACTGTGGGACATCATTTTTTATGAATACATATGTATTAATTGCTTTGTTCACCACTGTATATTTATAAAAGCATTATATAGTGAGTTTTGGCATATTTTGATTGTTTTTTGCACTTTTGTTGGTTCAGATATAAATATTTATATATATAAAGGGGAAGTGCAACAGGTTTAATGTATATACACTGTTCTGTTTTTTTTATTTGGACAATCACAGTACTGCTTATGTAAAATGTTGTAAGTTTTTTTTATTTTGGTACTCATCACCTAGCGCAAATACATTTTTTTTTTACACGCATTAATTTCAAAAACTGTCTGACTTCAGTGCTGGTTTAGGGCAGGCATTCTACAACTGTCATCTTTTCTGGGTTAGGTGCAACTCCAGAAGAACCTATTACTTAGCCTAGAAAAGTCTTTTGCCTTATCAGCAGATGACAATTCCTAAGTTTAGGTATGAGTCCATAGCGCTCAAGCTATTTAAATAGTAAGGAGTCTATAACAAATTTGCTTTGTCTCATAATTCAGGTAAATGTATCCACAGAAGAACACACACCACTCCAGGCAATACTTCAGGTGCAAATGAATATCAGGTGAAGACCCCGGCTCACCACCGTCCAACACGAACAAAGCAAAGAAATGGTCGCACTCTGAAATTTCCAAAAAACTTTACCTTTATTGTCACAAGTGTATCAGACAAACACAGGACAAGCAGTTGACATGTTTCACAAGCGATAGCTTGCTTGTTCACAACAAAATTGAAAAAAAATTTTGTTGTGAACAAGCAAGCTATTGCTTTGCTTTGTAAATGTATCAGATAATACTTATAATGTCTGGGAAAGGGAAATGGAAGGGGCTTGAAAAGTCAGCATGCAGAAACTTGCCAAAGGTAAAGCTGTACTGAGAAGCAAAAATAAAAAATGTGAGCAGGCAGGGTCTTTTGCAGAAGAGACGTGCTGTGCTGTAATAAAACAAACTTACCTGCCTGTTTGCAATCTTATATAGAATGTACAGCTTGATGCTGGAAAAAACATTATACCTGGCTGACAAATAAGAGAGAAGAAGAGGAACTACTCAGAAGAACTTAGGGAAAAAATGTTAGTGTTGGAGAGGGAACTTGCGGATGTCATATTGCTGAAGTGGAGGAGTATTTGCAAAGTTTAACTTTATTTTCTGTTGATATGGAAGAATGTATAAAATCATTGAGAAAAGTTTTTAAATGCATGATACAAACATAAAGGAAAATAGCCAATTATGTTCATCCTTATTGACAATAATGTTTTGTATTAATAAATTAATTTATTTATCGCTTGTTTCTGCTGCATTAATACTTAAAAGTATACTGTATACTGTGCAAGGATATTGAACTCACAGTTGCATTATACCTCATCACCACTAGATGGTAGCATTTAACCATTTAGAAATAAACTACGTAAATATTATTCATGTTACAAGGAACTCATAATGATACAATAAACAATACTAACAAAATCAAATAATGTGCAATTCCCTGGTCTAGCTAACATATTAGATTTAATTGGATGAAAATTAATGAAAAAAGTTGCTGATTTTTTTTTAAATAATTTTGGTCACATTATGGCCACAGTTTGAGAGCACTGCAGCTCATCAATTCCAAATCATATTCTCAGAGTTTTGCATATGCATGCACAGATTACAGAGCTGCTTTGCAATGTATATGCACAAATGTATGCTGGCTAAGCTGTGGTATGCCTAAAATAAAAAGGTGATTTCTTTGGGAAATAATTTCGAATAAATGTTAGCATTTTTAAATGCACATAACAAGTAGGAATAAAACCTAATTAAGGAAAAGTAGCTATACTTTTGTACGTCACAGGAATGCATCTAGTTTTGCACTCCTGTGACCTGTTTCAGCCAACAACGGGCTAAAGTCAGCTGTTAGCTGATGTCACTGAGCCGGTCCAAGCCCTGAAAAGGTCACAACCTTATGCCCTGTACACACGGTCGGATTTTCCAATGGAAAATGTGTGATCGGAGCGTGTTGTCAGAAATTCCAACCGTGTGTGGGCTCCATCTGACTTTTTCCATCGGATTTACCGACACACAAAGTTTGAGAGCAGGCTATAAAATTTTCCGACAACAAAATCTGATCGCCTCAATTCCGACCGTGTGTGGCCAATTCCGACGCACAAAGTGTCACGCATGCTAAGAAGAAATTCCGAGACGGAACAGCTCAGTTTGGTAAAATTAGCGTTCGGAATGGATAGAGCACTTTCGTCAGGCTGCAATGTTTCAAATAGTTTAATACAGCGCACTCTCTTCTTCTTTACAATGCTAGAAGAATGAAGTAGTTTTGCTGCTGATATTCACACAGACTTCTCACAAACTTCTTTCTTTATTATTTATTGTGATTCCCTCAATATATTTTGATTTGTCACATCTGACAAAAAAGATATATGTTTTTTTTTGGTTTGTATTGTTTTCAAGCCTGATCATGTTTTTATTTTTTTATTTTTTGATTTTACATCCAGAATATTTTTGGGTGTGTTTTGTGTGTCAAGTTACCACAACACCATTATTATCTTGTATTATTTAATCTCAAGGAGATTGTTTGGTGTTGGTGTCTCTTGTTAATTTCACATAGTATTTTTGAAATGTCCCTGCCTCCTCACAAACAAACTGTCCTTTTTGAAGGAAAACACACATAGGCGAGTATAATTGAAACAAAGATTCCTTTATTAAGGGCTCAGAACCAAACAAAGAGGGAGGCAACGCTGGAGAAACAGCTGAAATTGGTGAAGCCTTTGACCCCCAGGGCACGCATCAATTATTTTACAGCAAAATTGGTGGCCTGAGGAGTCCATATCTAAGGGAGTGCAGTCTGGTCCAGAAGTCCATGAGATTATGAACAGCAGCAGATGATATCTATGTCCCCAGGCTGTGGTCATACAAGAGCCTGCATCTTTTGTCAGACCAGACTGAACCCAGGTCATCACTCTCTGGTCTTCCTTCCATGCTTCCTTCCATGCTGTGGCACTTGTGGTGGAGTTGTGGCAGGAGGAGGAGGAGGAGGATGGTCCAACTGACTCAGGTGAGTTTTGTGTGTGATTTCGCCCCTCACCCCCTTAGTTAAAACTTTATATAGAAGGTCCTCACACAGGAGGCGTTGGCCCTCCTGCATGCCCTGCAGTTTGATGGCAGCCATGCAGGCAAAGGCCTCTTCAGGAGTGGGGGTGGCTCTGAGGGATGCAGAAGCCTCCTGAATGAGCCTGAGAGCTGAATCCTGCACGTTACTACCCTTCCTGGGTCTTTTGTTTGTAAGGCGGAGGGGAGCAACCTGCGATTCGGTCAGGCTCCTACTGGGCCTGGCCTTCTCCTGGCTGCCACTTAGCCCCGCCTCCTCCTGGCTGCCACTTAGCCCCGCCTCCTCCTGGCTGCCACATTCCACAGCCTTCTCCTGTATGGCACATTCCACAGCCTCCTCCTCCTGGCTGAGGTCTTCCTGTGTATGAAAAAGGGACATAGTTTTAGTTTCTTCTTCATCAATCACACACAATTTTCATCTCATGATTGTTGCCAATTGAATGTTATCAAATATAACAGACTATCATTCTGAGCCCAGCATTTTTTTATTCTTGTCCCAATTATTTTTGCCCACTACTGTCTATTGATATGTAAAACACTTTCTTAAATCAGCAATTAGTGATCAATAATAACATCTAGTAAACATCATTTATTGCTTGCCCAGAAATCTGTAGAAGAATTCTATACCTGGCTCCAGCTGGGCTCCTCCACTTCTTCCTGGCTGGAAGTCCCAGGTTGGACATCGGAAGCCTCAGCTGGGGTGGAAGATAGGGTGGAAGGAAGAGTTGAAGGAAGGGTTGAGAGGGATTCCCTGACTTCAGTCTGGTCTGACAAAAATCGCAGTCTCTCATAGTACCACAGCCTGGGGACATAAACGTCATCTGCTGCAGCTCCTGATCTCTGGGAATCCGTGATCTTCTTGCACTCCCTAAGATAAGTGCTCCTCAGGCCACCAATTTTGGCTTTTAAATAGGGGATGGTTGCCGTGGGGACCACTGGCTTCACCAACTCCAGCAGTTTCTCCAGCGCTGCCTGCCTCTTTTGTTTATGATAATAATGAGGATGTTTCACCTTCCACAGACAGGGCAGCTCCCTGTATTTGTCTATGAAGAGGGGGAGGAAGTTGTGGTCATTTAAGCCATCCATTTTATCTGCAAGACACAACACAAGACAAACCCTAATGTCAGGCTAAAGTCTCCTTATCTTGTCCCAATATAGGCCTCAATCTATAAGCAGTATAGGCCCAATTTTAAATCTTACATTTGTTATCACGATCGATACTCCTTCCTCCGCTCACAGATCGTAAGTAAGAAGCACGCGTGTTACGCTTTTTATACACTGCGCATGCGTGAAACTCCGCCCGCCCCTGACGTTCTTTCTAGTCTATTCCCCGCCCCTTCTCATTCGGCGCAGTGGGGAAGAGCACATGGCGGAGACACAGCAGGTGTCAGATAATTACATCAACGATGATGATGAGGAGGAAAGCCCGGAGCCAGAAACGTCTGGATCCAGAAAGAGACTATTTAAGGCCTCAAATATGTCCTTTGGGGAGATGTTGGAGCTGGTGGACATCCTGAAGAAGGCCAACTATGACGGGAAGTATGGACCTTACCTCAATCCCAATGTCCGAAAAGGCCAAGATCATGGCGAAAGTGGTCAAGAGTCTGCACCGGAATTTCGGGGTACGACGATCCAAGGATCAGCTCAGGAAGTGGTGGCCGGACCTGAAATTAAGGGAGCACGAGCAGTATAGAAGGATCAGGAGAGTGCTGCAAAAAAGTAAGTAGTTGTCCTGTGTTCCTATTCTTTATTTTTATTACATTCGTGCTGCTCCATGTGCTTTTCTTTACTGTTGTACAGTTTAAAATGGCAACTTTCATGTTCATGGGCACATTGTTCGTTCGTATGAAACATTGTTCGTTCGGCCTAGAAAACACCATTGTTTTGGCCATATGCATTTGAATACATTTTTTCGGCCCTACTTCTATTCAAATAATTTTGGTGTCTAGATGGGTTTGTAAGAAGAATGTAATGCAAACTAGATTCTGTGTAAGGGGAGGACACTCAGCAGCTGTTTACACATCTGGATGCTGGAGCACTAGTGTGGGACACCAGAGCACCCTTTTTATTAGGAGGCCCACACAGGTGCTCCAGTGTATACTATAGGGGTGTCTCCATCTGTGAAGCTTGTACAAAACAGGTAAGTATTCAAGCTTGACAAAGGGAAAAAAATATTTCTTCATCTTGGAACTCTGCCCAAATAGACAATTGTACTCCACTTCCAAGCAATGTTTCATATTCCTATTTCTGCCATGAAATATCTGTGTGCTAAGTATACCTATTTTTTTTTTTACATAGGGGAGAAAAGACTCGGAGGACACCACTCACCTGTGGAGACCAGAGACCCCCCACCTCAGGAAGAAAAGGTAAAAACCCCCAAAGACAAGCAGAGCAGGAGGAGGAGGGAGACGTGATGGAAATAGTCACCAAAACAGGCGAGTGTCTGTGACCACAGGTTCAGGTAAGAGATGGATGCCGGCATATTTATAATACATGGTATGTTTTTGTTTCTATATTTTTAGGTGATCGTGATGTTGTGGATCCAGATCATTTCACCAGTGAAAGTGCACAGATCCTGATGGGGGAGATCATGGGGTGTAATAGGGACTTGGAAAACATCCAGAAAAACATCAATGATGTTCAAAAAAAAATGAAGAACATCATTGATGTTTTAGGGCAAGTTTGAAACACCTCCAAATCCCTTCCCTCTTTTGTGCTTTTTGTAATCTCAAAATTTCTCTTATTTTTGGACATATTCGAGAAAAGCCAAATTTTGAGGATGCACACAGTGTGTCAACATGTGCTGTCTGCCATCACGGGAGATCAATGGATGCGTTTTGGGGGTGCAACCCCCTCCTCAATAATAAAGTACCTGAGAGGAAGGGGTTGCACCTCCAAAACACGTCCCTTGATCCTCCGTGATGGCAGCTAGTACATGTTGACATTCGGCAATTTGTGTGCATCTTCAAAATTTGGCTTTTCCAGGGGTGACTTCACCCCATCTGAACGCAATATCAAACACAGTTTAAAAATACTCATGTCTGATATTGCGTTCAATTTCTACAAAAGTTGAACCTTGTAAGTTCCAGATTTGTGTATTTCTTGTTGGTTTTAAACATGCCTGTTTGACCTAAAATGGACATTTCTACTTTTAGTAATGTGACCAAACAAATTGTGATACAACAAACATGTTGGTTTGTTTTAAAAACTTTTTATAAATGCACATGTGATTGTGCTGGTATTAAAAAGATTGATAATCAAGAATGTGTGGATTATTGTTTCAATGCTCCAAAACTTTTGTTGTGCTAAATTTGGTGTTTTCAGTGACAATGGGGGTTATTTCCTAAGGGCAAATCCACTTTGCACTACAAGTGCAGTTTCAGTGCAGTCTCAAGTACACTTGTAGTGCAAAGTGTCTTTGCCTTTAGTAAAAAACACCCAACAGTGCTTTGTAATGTTACATAATCAGGCCATTTTCAGGACTCCCCACATTTCTGTCAGGGTCAGCTAAAAGAAACACAAGCAGTAAATGTCACCAAAGATTTTAGTAGTTAAAATGATTTTTTTATTTGAAAAATGTTTCAGACATTGTCTGGCATATTGATGGCCCCCCTACCCACAAAGTATTCTAGGCATTTAAGACGGACCTTGCGGGCACTCAGGGGGGGCAAGCCAGGGCGACCACTTTCAAGCGCCGTCAGGGTTGGTTCATTATGAATTCCGGCTTCAGGCCCAACTGATCCAGCATAGTTGGCAGAATTTTGCCTTAAAAAGTTGTGTAGAATGCAGCACGCCAGGATGAAGTGATTGAATTTATACTCCGCCATATGTATGGGTGTAAGAAATAGGCGGAACCGGCTGGCCATGATTCCAAGCGTGTTCTCCACCACTCTTCTGGCTCTGGCCAGCCGGTAATTAAAAACCCTCTGGTCCGGGGTGAGGGTCCTCATAGGGAATGGCCGCATAAGATGGTCCCCCAGCGCAAATGCTTCATCCGCAACAAAGACGAATGGGAGTCCTTCCACATTGTCTTCTGTAGGTGGCAGGTCCAAGCTACCATTCTGGAGACGCCTGTAGAACTCCGTCTGGGTGATGACTCCACCATCGGACATCCGGCCATTCTTCCCAACGTCCACATACAGGAACTCGTAAGTAGCTGACACCACCGCCAACATCACAATACTATTGAACCCCTTATAGTTGTAATAGTATGACCCCGAGTTGGGTGGTGGGACGATGTGGACGTGTTTCCCATCAATTGCCCCTCCGCAGTTTGGAAAGTCCCACCGCTGGGCAAAGTGGGAGGCCACAGTCTGCCATTCCTGTGGATTGGAAGGAAACTGTGGAGTCAAACAAGAAAAAGAAATTAATCATCTAGCACATAAACATGGAAAGCAGATTAGACACAAACATTCTTGGCCAACATCAGGATAACATTTATTTTAGGGAGTATTTAAAGACCAAGGTATAAGGTCCACCTATCAGATTCCTCCCCCCCCCTCATAGGCCATTTCTAACATTTTAGAGGGGAGATGTTTTGGACAGGTAACCCTATCCACTTAGAGATGAATGCCTAAATAATGTGTATTACTTTGGCCAGCCCCTCCTTACTTTACACTATTGGCAGCCCAATGGACAGGTAAGAAGTGTCATAATACAAAGAGATAAATACACACTGTACACATTTTAGCACATTTTGACATTCTGCTATTACCTATCAAGATAATAATAGGATACAAAAACTTTAAACATTAACATTTAAAAGTATTCAGGCAGGCCCTTGCACTACATGCTTTGGTGAATTCATCCATAAATGTGAGCACAAAAGAGGTAGGTATAGTATATATTGGTTTTGCAAAGTCAGCAGATACATAATTGGTATAAGCTGACTTAGCAGTTGGGGGGGAGGGAGGGTTCCAAATGATTTGGGGACACCAAAAAAAAGCCTCTGGCACTCTGCCTGAATTTAAAGCACAAATCCCAATTTACCACATTTTAGGGGGTGTTTGGGGTAAAGCACTACTATGGAACTGACAAAAAACATTGTTAAGTGAATACATGAGGTGAATATAGGGCCAGGAGAGCATGCTGGGGAGGTAAGTGAAGGCAAATATGCATGAAGGACAAAAAACAAATAAAAAAACAGCATGCATGAGGACAAAGGGGACATTCACAGCATACTACAATCATGGTAATTAGGGAATAAGGAAAGAAATACAATACATTAACAAACATTATATACAATAAAATGTGATGTTAAAGGATAAATCTTACCTTAATATACTCCTTCTGCAGGACCTGGATGATGGCAGAACAGGTCTCCGGGATAATGATCCCCAGAGCCTGGGGGGGAGATGCCAGTCGAGAACTTCAAGTCCTGCAGGCTTCTCCCCGTTGCCAAGTACTGCAGGGTGGCGACTAACCTCTGCTCCGGAGTGATGGCTTGCCTCATGCAGGTATACTGCCTGCTAATATAAGGGGTCAACAAAGCCAACAAATGGTGAAATACGGGGTCCGTCATCCGGAGAAAGTTCCTGAAATCATCAGGCTTTTTCTCACGGATCTCACGGGGCAAAGGCATGTGACAGAACTGGTCACGCTGGAGCAACCAATTCTTGGTCCATGAACTCCTCCCCACCCTGTTCATGGACTGGGCTTGTGTCAAGGTAAGGACCTCAACACCACAGCACGAACTCTACGAGGAGTACGTATACGCAACATGGCTAGAAAACAGTCGGCTGCTCAGAACGCAGTAACAGAACGCACTGAAGAACAGCAAGGCCTGTGAAGAGCGACCTGAAAAACAGTAACGAATGAACAAGAACACAATGACAGAGTCACGCGTAACTCGCTGCATGCACTGAAGACCAGATACAAGCCCACAAGCACAAACTGAACAGCAGAAAACGATCTGAATGCCACGAGTCTGAAAAACCGTGAATCGTCTCTCACTAAACTTTTACTAACACGAGATTAGCAAAAGGAGCCCAAAGGGTGCCGCGCTTGGTTCGGACCTGCCCTTTTCTAGTCTCGTTGTATGTGGTGTACGTGACCGCGTTCTTGGCCAACGGAAACTCCGACAACTTTGTGCGACCGTGTGTATGCAAAACAAGTTTGAGCCAACATCTGTCAGAAAAAATACACAGATTTTGTTGTCGGAATGTCCGATCAAAGTCCGATCGTGTGTACGGGGCAATATGGTTGGGATCCACCTAAAAGCCTGGAAAAGTACTTGGCTCAGCCTCTCAGCGATCCGCTGAGAGCCTGCACCAGCCGCTCACGCCCTTTCACAGCCCAGTACTCCTGTAAGCGCTGGGGGGGCAGAACAGATAGCCGGAGACAGACAGTCACCGGGGGAGGGGGAGAACTGAGCGATCAGCAGTGCTTGATTGCTCAATTCTCACTACAGAGCCTGTGGGCGGCACAGGGCCAGATCTAGCCTGTTTGATTAGGGGGTGCAGTAAAAATGTCATGAGGGGCAGAGGACGTGAGTTCAGCAAGACAAAGGTTAGGGTCAGCAGTTTCTACTGCAAATTACCGTGGACATTAGATTGTTGGGCAGTTTACTTGGGTCTGCAGAGCGGAGGACAGGGGTCAGCAGGGCGAAGGACAGGGGCCAGTAGTAAATGAGGCAGAGTTCAGAGATCAATAGTAGGTGAGGCAGCGTTTAGATGTCAATAGTAGGTCAATAGTAGGTGAGCAGAGATCAGAGTTCAGGGGTCAGTAGTAAGTGACGCAGAGGATAGATTTTGTTGGAGGGGTTTGTGGAAGTGTGATATTCCCCCCTTACATTAAGAATCCCCATCAGTGTTTCCCCCTCAAACAGAGTCGCCTCTAACCCTTATGTTAGGGCCCCTAGAGTCTCCTCCCAATATCAGAGTCCACAGAGCCCCCCTCCTTACATAAGGGTCCCTAGAATCATTTCCTCAAAGGAGGGTCTGCAGAGTTTCTCTAGTTGCATCAGGTCTCTAGAGTCCCCCCTTTACTACAGGGTCTCCCCTCCTCTTCAAATCAGGGTCCCCAGAGTCCCCTACTTACATCAGGGTTCCCCTAGTCCATGCTCCCCCCTTTCATCAGGGTCCTCCCTCCAACATCGGGGTTCCTAGAGTCTCATTACAACAGGGTTCCCAGGGCACCCCCTCCTTACACCAGTGCAGGGCCATCCTCTTACATCAGGGTCACTCCCCTTATGTCAGGGCCCCCAAGTCACTCTATTACATCAGAATCCTCAGAGCCCCCTTCTTACATCAGGGTCCCCAGAGTCGTTCCTTTTAATCAGGGTCCCTAGAGTCACACCTTTAAATCAGGGTCCTCAGAGTCACTCCCTTAAAGTGAAGCTCCACCGAAAAGGGAATGCTCTGCTTGTTTGCCTCCTCCCCCTCTGCTGCCACATTTAGCACCTTTGGGGGGGCAGGAGCTGGAAGTTCGACCCCCCTCCCCCTGCAGCCGGCCCATTCACAGAGCACAGCGTGCTTAGTGCATGCACAGCAGGTAACCAGCTTTGAAGCTGCAAGGCTTCACTGCCGGTTTCCTTAGTGGAGATGGCAGCTGCAGCATCCGATAGATGATTGAAAAATGAGGACACCACTGGATTCCTGGGCAGGTAAGTGTCATAATATTAAAAGTCAGCAGCTACAGTATATTTTTTTCTGAAGGAGCCTGGAGCTCCTCTTTAAATCAGGATCTCAAAGAGTTTCCCTAGTTACAGCAGGGTCCCCAGAGTCCCCCTGCTTACATTAGGGTCCCCAGAGCTCCTCCTCTTCCTTCCATCAGGGTCCACTTCCCAGAGCCTCCCTTCCTTCCATCAGGGTCCGCTCCCCAGAGCCTCACCTTCCTTACATTAGGGTCCACTCTCCAAAGCCCCTCTTCCTCACATCAGGGTCCTCTCCCTTGAGCCCCTCCTTAGGGCTTAGTTTCCTTAGTTACATCAGGGTCCCCCTTCCTCCTTATATCAGGGTCCTCAGAGCCCCCCTCCTTACATCAAGGCTCCCAGCGCCACCCCCCTTGTTTTATCAGGGAATCCTCTTTATATTAGGGTGCCCAGAGTCACAGCCCTTTACATCAGGCTCCCCAGAGCCCCCTCCATTACATTATGGTTTCTGGAGCTCCCCTCCTTACATTAGGGTCCCCAGAGTTACCTACACCTTACATCGGGGACCCCCCTTACGTCAGGGTCCCCAGAGTCCTACCATTTACATCAGGATCCCCAGAGTTCCCCTGCATACATCAGCGTCCACAGAGCCCCTCTTCCATCCATCAGGGTCCACTTCCCAGAGCCCCCCTTCCTTCCAGCAGGGTCCACTCCCCAGGGTCTCCCCTTCTTTACATCAGGGTCCACTCCCAAAAGCCCACCTTCCTTACATCAAGGTCCCCTTCCCTGAGCCCCTCCTTCCTTAAATCAGGGTCTACTCCCCAGAGATCCCCTTTCCTTACACCAGGGTCCACTCTTCAGAGCACCCCTCTCCTTACATCATGGTCCCTAAAGCCCCACCGGGTCCCCAGAGTCATCTTTTTTAACATCAGGATCCCCTAATTAGGGCCTCCAGAGATGCCCCTCCCCCAAAATTGAATAATCAGGGTCTCCCTTACTCTCTTTACATCATTCAGTCCACACCATTCCATCACACTACAGCTGAGTTGTGACATTACTAGCAGGTTCAGAGGAGGAAGTTCTGTCGCCCTCCTATGAATGCTGGGGGCCGAGCAAGCATGTGGGCTGGTTGCTTGGATGCTGGGTGGTCCTAGCAACCAACCACAGTTCTTTTGTATTTACAAAGGGATGTAGGTAGTGCTGTAATGCTGACCGGAGGTGGCAATGGCAGAATGTTTCAGAGTGAAAGCTCCTAGGCTTGGTGTGGAGGGCACAACTGAAATCTGGGGGGGGCACAGCCCAACCCAGCATCCCCCTAGATCCGGCCATGGGGGGACAGATGCAGCATCAGAACGTACCTAGGTGCTTATATATATTTTTTTTGTTTGCCATACTTTTCTTTTAACAGCACACTGCTATGAATTAAGATATTTACAAAAAAAAAAGACCTTTAATTGCTTAAGGACCGCCCCACATACAGATACTGAGGCAGGTCAGCCCTTAAGCACAAAATCACGTACCTGCATGTGATCTCTCTTCTCAGCTCTGGGGCGTGTGCTGCCGGAGCCCCGCTCCTGCTGTGATCAGACACAGCAGGAGCCAATCATTGGGTCCAGCAGCTTCTGTGAGGAAGAAAAATTAAGATCTTGTGTTTCTGCTAAGCAGAAACACAGATCTCTATCTTACTCCAGTTATAGCATTCCCGCACAGTTACAAAGCACTCCCTAGGAGCACACCTAACCTTTTGATCTCCCCTGATGTTAACCCCTTCCCTGCCAGTGTAATTTATACAGTGACAGTGCATTTTTTTTAGCACTGATCATTGCATTGGTGTCACTGGTCCCCAAAAAGTCCATAAATCTATCCCATAGTCAATATACGCTTATTTGAATTTTTTTACCAAAAACATGTAGCAGAATACATATTGGCCTAAATTGATGAAGAATTGTGATTCTTTACATTTTTTTTATTGAATATGTTTTATAGCAGAAAGTAAAAAATATAATTTTTTTTTAATTTTTGGAATTTTTTTGTTTATAGTGCAAAAAATAAAAACCAAAGAAGCGATCAAACACCACCAAAAAAAAGCTCTATTTGTGGGAAAAAATAGACATTGATTTTATTTGGGTACAGTGTCGCACATTGGCAGTTAAAGCAACGCAGTGCAGTATCGCAAAAAATGGTCTGGTCAGAAAGTGGGTAAAACCTTCCAGAGCTGAAGTGGTGACATTTATCATGCCAGTGCTAAGAATGGATATTCTATCTGCTACATGTGTGGTCATTACCTGCTGCTGACAAGGAGAGGCTGTAGTTTCAGTGTGTTCTGTTGCTGCCCTTGCATGTGTTCATAAGAGACTTTTACAGAGACCTAGCATGGGTGGAGACTACAATTGTGAAACTGTGCAACCAGTATTGAGCCCACCCTCTACCCAATGGGATGCATTTAGGGTGTTGACTGCTAGGACTGTGGGAGGTGTAGTTCCACATAGACTGTGCTGGATTGATAGGATGAAAATAGAGCCCTTTGGGTTCCAAGAGACTCAGGGGCAAAGCGAGCGTTGTTGTTCCTGCAGCTTCCTCAGGCTGGGGAGATAAAGTTGGAAGCCATTGAGAGAGGACTGAATGTACAGTTGAGTGCCGGCAGGCAGTTCACAGCTGCAGCTGATAAGCAAAAAAGCAAAGCAACGGATAGCTCAGAACCTAGGGGAGATTCACAGATGTTAGCGAAAAATTAAGGGAGGCCTGTGGACACTGACTGGTTTTGATTCACAAAGTGAGCAGAGGGAGAGTATCTTCTGACAAAAGAGTTTGTGAGAGGCTGCTATCGAAAACCACACTAAATTTCGACCAAATAGGGACAAGGATATTTACATCATTTGAAGTTTGAAGTTTAGGAGGAGGTTAGCTGCTTGTCCCCCATCCCATTGTGTGAGAGGAGATTGCAGACAAGGTGGGTCCCGAAAGTGTAAGATTCATAAAAGGGATGATCAGAATATCTCTAACCGAAATGAGAAAGAGTGGCACACTTGGCTGGTTATCTTCATCTTGTTTTTTGAACTAATTGTTCTGTAGGTCTGGACTGTATATGTGCAATAACATATTCATTGACTTTGTTACGTTAGGCAACTGTGTTTGTTTTTTTTTCATTTAATATATTTTCATGTTAAGATTCCAAATGTGACTATAGTTCTTGGCAAGGATCATCTACCGAGGTTGCCTACACATCAGAATAAAACAAACTAAAAAAATTTGGGTGGGGGATTCATCCATCTGTCTGGTGAATCGGATGGCAGTTGGATGGAAACTACCAGGTGGTTTGTTTCAATACAACTGCCCATAGAGGAAATCGGCTTGTTTCCATGTCCACTTTGCGTAAGAGAAGCAGGCATGGACCCGTCATAGGGGGATCAGCGGAAAGATTCTCTGCTTAGCAGGCGGATCTGCTGCTGAAGTCCACCCATCTGAAAGGGGCCTTAGACATGTGAGTAAGTTTATGCCTACCTTTAAATGGACATATGGTAATTCATGCAAAGTACATTGTCTGTCTTTTTTTAAATGTGTACTGTGACAATGTGTAAATTTTGAATCCATCTGCTGAAATGAAATCCCAAATGAAGCAAAGTAAAAGGAACAAAAAAAACACATTTCAAATAGATTTTCTCACCTTTGATTGTTTTTTACACTAGTCTTTTCTCTGTATAAAAATTGAGAACTCTGCTAAAATAAAATAAAAACTTTTAAAATTTTGTTTCAATGTTTTTATTAAGGTTTTACATAATACATGAAAGTGAAGATACATCTATACTGTAATATGCATATGGCTTATAATAATGCTGCATACTAGGTACCAATAAAAACGTATAGTACCATAACAGTAGTAAGTTAAATCTTTACAAAGACATATTCCTACAAATCCCTGGTACTTTGGGAGCATAACGGGCAAACATATTGAGACAGTAGAGGGACTCCCCTAGAAGTGTGTCGATGAACCGGGTTCACCACCTAAGTACCCAATTACCCCTATCAGGATCAATCTGTGAGAGGGTGGGGATGCACCCGGTCAAACTTCATACCGTTGTCTTACCGGTTTTCCGGTTGAAGCAAGTGAGTCCACTAATGGCTCGCGCCCTGCCAACGTATAAAGGTATCATCTCGGGGATGGGGTACTAGAGATAGGCTCCTTTTCTAAGCTAGGTTTAAAGTTGTGTGTGGTATTCAAACCTGTCTGTGAGTACAGCTAGAAACCTTCAATCTTTATTACGGGATAGGAAGGGTAAAGAAAGATAGGTGAGTGTGGGGGGGGGGGGTGTCTCTGGAGACAGTTGTCTGGAGCAATTATCTGGTACTAGGTGTCCGCCCCCAGGTCAAGCTATGGTGTGGTAGTGGATAAGGTGCAGTATTCCGCAGATTCTTTAAAGTGGAATTCAGCAGGCTCATATCTTATGGAATTTCGTCGGGGAGTCTTTCGCTTGTTGTATTAGGTCTTCCATTTTAGCAATTATCCCAACCCTTTGCAATCATTCAGAAATGTTGGGGGGGGGCTATCCCTCCAGTGCATGGGTATGCAGAGTTTGGCTGTGTTAATGAGATGTAGTGTGAGAGACCATTTGTACGCGAATTGGAGCAAGGATGTGTGGTGGAGTAAATATTGGGCTGGTGTGAAATCTGGTGAGTAGGTCGTTATGTGGGAAATAAGGCGGTGTACTTCCTTCCAGAAGGGCCATATCCAGGGGCAGCCCCACCATATGTGGAGTAGGATTCCTTGGGCCGATTCGCAACGCCAACATAGAGGGGGGATACTGGGGTGGAACTTATGAATTCTGTCAGGGGTCCTGTACCACCTGGAGTATATTTTTAAACCATTCTCTTGTGTTGAGACATTCAAGGAGCCCTTATGGATATGGGTAAATATTTGTTCCCAATCTTCCCAAGAGAGATATGTATCAAGTTCCCTTTCCCATTTTTGGTGGGGGGGAGAGGTGTGTCCCAAATGAGGTCAGACCGCTCGTTTGTCTGCGGGGAGAGAGAGATCGTGAGGCGGAGGAGTTTGCGAAGCTGTCCTCATAATTGTACGGCTGTTTGGGTGGAGATGGGCTTCCTATTAAGTGGAGAGGACCTGTAGCGGCGGGAGCTCCGGTCTCCAGCGGCCATCTTCCAGAGAGGTCAGACCATGCCCCCCCAAAAAAAACTTTTAAAATTAAGTTCAAACAGTCTGCCAAAATAGATAGAGATAGAGATAAAGGAATATAAAGAGCTAGAAGAAAAGAGAGCGAGAGAAAGATCCAGGCAGAAAGAAATAGCCAGACATGAAGAGTTCCAGGCAGAGATGGAGAAGAAGCCAGACAGAGAACGAAGGAAAGAGTGAGGGAAAGAGAGTCAGAGCGATATCTGTAACATGGGACGTGATTTGACATTGCTGGAGGTTTGGACGAACAGTGGAAACTGCAGTTCAGTGTTTCTAAATGTAAAATAATGCATCCAGGGAAAAATAATCCCTTGACAGGGTACAGCATTAGGGGTACAATGTTGGTCAGCACTACAGAGAAAATAGAATTATACTTATACTTATTTCAAATAATTGCAAAATAAGCAAACAGTGTGGCCAAGAAGGGGGAAAAGCAAATAGAATTCTAGGATGCATCCCTAGAGGGGTCACCAGCAAGAGGAAGGAGGTCCTTATTTCCCTATATAGATCTTTAGTGGCACCCAATTTAGAATACTGTATCCAGTTCTGGAGACTTCACTTACAAAAGATATTGATGAGATAGAATGGGTCCAGAGATGGGCAACAAAAATGGTGAAAGGTCTAATGCCGCATACACACGAGCGGACTTTGCGGCAGACTTTGCTCGGCGGACTTTTTGCCGGACTTTGTGCGCCGGACTTTAAAACGGACGGACTTGCCCACACACGACCGGACTTTCCGGCAGGCTAAGTCCGCCCGTCTTTCCGACGGACTTTCGCCGGAGTTGCGGCGGACTTTCAGAATGAACGGACTTGCCCACACATGGACAAGTCCGTTCATTTTGAACGTGACTCAGGTGCGATGGGACTAGAAAAGGAAGTCAATCTTGCCGCTTTTATCGGCGAGATTGACACCTTGCGAGCCCCGCCGCGGGTCATACCAGGCCCTTAGGTCTAGTATGGATTTTAAAGGGAAGCCCCCCTACACCGAAAAAACGGCGTGGGGTCCCCCCTAAAATCCATACCACACCCCGATCCGAGCACGCAGCCTGGCCGGTCAGGAAAGGGGGTGGGGACGAGCGAGCGCCCCCCCTCCTGAACCATACCAGGCCGCATGCCCTCAACAGGGGGGGTGCCTTGGGGGAGATGTTGCCTTGGGGGTGATGTTGACCACGCCCCCTAAAATGTCACAGTCCTAGCATGCCCAGGGACTGTGACATCATAAGGGGGCGGGGTCTCCGCCTATATAAGTCACAACGGAGCCCTCAGAGAGCAGTCCAGCCGGAGAGAGCGTCGTGTCAACATCTGGAGAAGAGAAGAGGGAAGAAGACAAGAAGCCCAGAAGTCCAGACCTCCGCTGGCAAGAGAGCGGCCTGAAGACAGCGGAGGAGCCGGCCGAAGAACTGGAACACCGGTAGAAGAGGCACCGGAGGGACCCCCAAAGCCGGAAGAAGACCCCCCCGGAGCTGTTTAATAAATTATTTTAAAAACCTGTGTAGTGTGTTTTATTGACACTTTTTCCCTAGGTGAATGGGTAGGGGTACCATGTACCCCATACTCATTCACATAGGGTGGGGGGCCGGGATCTGGGGGCCCTCTTATTATAGGGGGCTCCCGGATTCCGATAAGCCCCTCGCCCACAGGCCCCAAAAACCAACGGCCAGGGTTGTCGGGAAGAGGCCCTTGTCCTCATCAACATGGGGACAAGGTGCTTTGGGGTGGGGGGGGCGCAGGGCCCCCCTCTCCCAAGGCACCCCCCCATGTTGAGGGCATGCGGCCTGGTACGATTCAGGAGGGGGGGCGCTCGCTCGTCCCCACCCCCTTTCCTGACCGGCCGGGCTGCGTGCTCGGATCGGGGTCTGGTATGGATTTTGGGGGGACCCCACGCCGTTTTTTCGGCGTAGGGGCTTCCCTTTATAATCCATACCAGACCTAAGGGCCTGGTATGCCCTGCGCTCGCTGCAATAGGAAAATTTGTTTTTCTTATTGCAGCGATCGCGAAATGCAATACCCTGCCCTCGCGTCGTATCTGGTCCGTTGGACCAGCATACACACGAGTGGGCTTTCCGTTGGACCAGCACACAGACGAGCGGACTTTCCACCAGAAACTGAGTCCGACGGAAAGATTTAAAACTTGTTTCAAATCTAGGTCCGGCGGGCTTTTGGGAAAAAGTCCACCGGAAAAGTCCGCCGGAGCCTACACACGGTCGGATTGTTCGGCGGACTCTGGTCTGCCGTAAAGTCCGCTCGTGTGTACGCTGCATAAGGGATAAACATATCAGGAGAGGCTTCAGCAACCTAATATGTACAGTCTGGAGAAGAGGATTAAAACCTTTAAATACATCAAGGGGGTGAGTAAGGTTCATGAGGACAGTATTTTCAATATGACGCTAAGATCAAGAACACAGGAACGTGACCTCAAACTAGTAGAAGGAACATTCAAAACGAATCTTAGAAAGTATCTTTAATGGAAAGAATAGTTAATGCTTGAAATAGCAGCAGAGGTAATGGGTCAGTCAACAGTAAGTGGGACCAAATATTCTTGGGACAAACAGATCTATATTCAGACAAAAAAAAAAGTTAAAAAGAAATAGAGAGAGACAGAAATATCAAAAGAGAAAGAGATAGAAAGAGCCAAGGAGCGAGAGATAATGAGCCAGAGATAGAGGCAGAGACAAAGAGACAAAGAAAGTGAGAGTTGAATAGATATAGAGAAAGAAAGAGAAAAAGAGAAAGAGCTAGACAAGAATCCAGGCAGAAAGAGAGCCAGATAGAGAGAAAAAGAGCCAGAAAGAGATAGAGAGTGCCAGAAATAGAACAAAAGGAGCCAGAGAAAGAGAGAGAAATAGCCATAGAGAGACAGAAAAAGCCAGAGAGTTATAGGGCGTACACACGGTCGGACTTTGTTCGGACATTCCGACAACAAAATCCTAGGATTTTTTCCGACGGATGTTGGCTCAAACTTGTCTTGCATACACACGGTCACACAAAGTTGTCGGAAAATCCGATCGTTCTAAACGCGGTGACGTAAAACATGTACGTCGGGACTATAAACGGGGCAGTGGCAAATAGCTTTCATCTCTTTATTTATTCTGAGCATGTGTGGCACTTTGTCCATCGGATTTGTGTACACACGATCGGAATTTCCGACAACGGGTTTTGTTGTCGGAAAATTTTATCTCCTGCTCTCCAACTTTGTGTGTCGGAAAATCCGATGGAAAATGTCCGATGGAGCCCACACACGGTCGGAATTTCCGACAACTTGCTCCGATCAGACATTTTCCATCGGAAAATCCGACCGTGTGTACAGAGCATTAGAGTGTGATAGAAAGAACCAGAGAGTGCCAGAAAAGAAAAAAAAAACAGAAAAATTCAGAGACAGACAAAGAAAGAGAGAGTGAGGGGGCAGAGAAAAAGCAAGCCTGAGAAAGAGCCTGGGAGAGATTAATATATATATATATATATATATATATATATATATATATATATATACTGTATATGTAATGCAAGTGTACTGCATACCGTATATTATTTATCCCCATCTTGTTTATTTTCTTTGATAAATCAGGCCCTTTGTATTATATCAACTTTTTATTAATAAGATACAAATGGCAATTCCAGTGGTTTATGATAGATATCTTGTTTCTTTTTGTTATAATTAGCAATAAAGGGCTTTTTTATTACACGCTAGGTATACAATTAAGCAACAATGATGAGCACACATTGCAATCATTTATTTTGACTGGTGGTCTTTCACAATTTATATGCAGACAGCATACCCACTTTATAATCCAAGCAAGGTGTACAGAATATGTAATTTATCTTTTGGATCAATGACATAAGCATTGCTAGAACTGACTGTAGAGATGGCAAGCAATTGATTCCATTAATATTTACAACTTCACTAACGTCAGTAAGCAATATTAACCCCTTCGTTAACAAAGGATGACGTCTTTACTGGGCTTAGCAGCTTAAAGCGTAACTCCACTTTTGTTGGGAAAAAACATTCCCCCCTGGGTGATTTATGTACATTGCAAGGATTTATCCAAACTTTGACGTAGATTCCTAACTTTTTTTATTCTGAAGAAATCCCTGTTTGTTCCTCTGTGCTCCTTTGCTGAGTGTGTCTAATGGGAGTGGTTTCATAACTATCAACCAGCTGTGGCAGCTGCAGAGCACTAATGCGAAAAGCTGCTGGGTCTGCATCTCTGTAGACATGTTGAAATTATCTCACCAAAAATATAATTTTTGTTGCGGGGGATGCCAGAAATCTAACTTGTATCAGTGCAGACTTCTGGGAAAATCGGTGAGCCAATCACACAAGCAGGAAATTATGTTTCTGGGGGTGGTCAGTACACATTCTGTGTAAAGAACAACTCCAGGTAGCCATATTGCACTGCATTTTCAGAAAAATACAGGGGCTGCAGTTTGAAAATGAAAGGTAATTTAAATTACAATATGATGTGTCGCAATTGTACACGCTATAGTGTTTTTTCTTTATTTGCTATTTTTGTTTTCCCCATGAAAGTGGAGTTACCCTTTAAGTACGCACCAGTTAACTTTAATAGATATCAACAAATTCATGAAACTTCAATAAATATCCTTCTCGTGTTCTATGTTCTTATGGCCAACTATGTGGAAAAATTAGCATTTTAGTAATTTATTGCTATATATTGTTTACTAGTTTTTAGACAAACTAAAAGAGATATGCACAGTGATATCTGAAAGTTGGAAATGTGTAAACAAAATTACAAGCTGCGAGGGACCAGAATAATGTCAGCTACCAACAGACACCATTCGAACAGTGATTTATTATACTTTTTTGCTAGGAAGACATTCGTTTTATAGATTTTGATGAGCATTAACTATTATTTTTTGTGAGCGGTATTTTATCTTTCATTTTGATAAAACAATAAAACATACAGTGCACTTTGTCTTTGCCCTATATGTTGTAAACGATCTCTCAATCTGCTACAATAGCTGTCACTAAGGAAAAATATTAAAGTTTGTGGCACAGATTTAAAAGTTATGCAGAAAGGTACAATGCTAGTACCTATTGCTAAAAGACTCTATAATGATATAATACAGATTGTCAATTCCAGTAACGTTTTCAACCTCTAACCAGAAGGATTTTTTTCATTTTTTGAGGGACTGAGCAAGGCTTAATCCACCACCAAGGTTTGCCTGCTGTCCAGACCCCAGCTAGGAGACCTTGAATGTTATTGTGTAGTAACACGTAATTTATAAAAACTATTTTATTTTACAACAATCTAATTTGTATAATGTGTGTATATACAGTACTTCAACATCTAAATGACCTGCAGTATATTTTTCTCAAAATAAAGTGAAATATGCCAACTCGTGTTGAGAGAAACTGTTTAAAATGTGATTTTTTCAATGTATTTATATTCAATGCCTGCAGATGTATTCATTCTACATAGCATCATGTTGTTCAAGAGTTACATTTGCAAGTATCCTCACATTGGATAGATCTGTGTGTAGATATTGCAGGGAATCAGCAATTCCTCTAATTCAATCACTACTTATTCTAACAGTGTAATTTGTATTTTAATTGCAGGCAAATTAGATGTGTGAACAAATTGGGATTGATTTCCTAAACAAGTAGAATGTTCTCTAAAACCCTATAAAGTTATGTTTGATTTAAATTACCATAATGTGCAAGGAAGTTCTTATTTTTCTAAATTTTCTTACATATGATTGTGAATTTGAAATAAATAATTGCTCATTGGGCTAGAAAGTGACCTTTCTACCCTTTTAATGCCCTGTACACACAGTCGGATTTTCCGACGGAAAATGTGTGATAGGACCTTGTTGTGTGTAGGCTCCATCACACATTTTCCATCAGAATTTCCAACACACAAAGTTTGAGAGCTTGCTATAAAATTTTCCAACAACAAAATCCGTTGTCGGAAATTCCGATCATGTGTACAAAAATCCGACGCACAAAGTGCCACGCATGCTCAGAATAAATTAAGAGACGAAAGCTATTGGCTACTGCCCCATTTATAGTCCCGACGTACGTGTTTTACATCACCGCATTCAGAATGATCAGATTTTCCGACAACTTTGTGTGACCGTGTGTATGCAAGACAAGTTTGAGCCAACATCCGTTGGAAAAAACCCAGGGATTTTGTTGTCGGAATGTCCAATCAATGTCCGACCGTGTGTACAGGGTATAAGAATTCAAACTACTGTGTTATGTTCTATTTTCTGCGCTTTGTAGAAGTTCAATCTTCACCAGCCTTGGCTGCACTACAGAGATCTATGTATTTTCATCAAACCTGTAAAGCAGGGGTGTCCAAACTTTTTTGAAAGAGGGCCAGATTTGACCAAGTGAACGTGCATGAGGGCCGACCATTTTGCCTGACATTCTTTGAACCATTAAAATTTCGTCTAAGTGTGTTCGTCCAAGCACTAATACACTGCCCAACAAGAATTCTCTTGCCTTTGCGGCTGTGTGTGGTGAAGAGATTAGCTTGGGTGTGTTATTTGGATATACCGTATTTATCGTCGTATAACATGCACCTTCACTTTAAGAGGGAAGTTTCAGGAAAAAAATTAAATTTTAAATAAAGAACTGTGAAGCAAATTAAGGGTCAGTGCCCATGAATGCAGCCTAATTAGTGCCTATCTTCAGCCTCACAAGTGCCATGAATGCAGCCTCACCGTTGCCATGAATGCAGCCCCACCCTTGTTTTGAATGCAGACCCACCATTATCGTGAATGCAGTCTTACCTTTGCCATTCCTTACCATTGCCAGGAATGCAGCACCCCAATTCCCATGAATGCAGACTTACCATTGCTATCAGTGCAGCCTGATTGATGTCCATCTGCAACCTCGGATGGGACAGGGAGGGGGCGGGACGAGCGCCAACAGATTACATACAGGAGAAACTGTTTTCTTGGCGGCCTCTTTAATAGAAAGTCCCGCCTCCTATGATGGACAGAACAGTCCTCCAATGGCAGCGTAGGGGACGGAATTTCCTATTACAGAGGCTGCCGTGCAAACAGGAAATTCTCCGGTATGTACGGCAATTGTTCTGCCTCCTCCCTGTCCCCTCCAAGGCAGCCAGCATGTATATCTTTTGTGGCCCCCGGCACTCGGGGATTCGTAAGGGGCCACAAAAGATATACATGTCCAAATTACCAGGCGGGCCGTTCGAAACTGGAACACGGGCCGCGATTGGCCCGCAGGCCGGACTTTGGACATGCCTGCTGTAAAGAATGATAAATCAGAACCCTTGTGCTCAGACACTGCCTTTACTCCCATATTGCATTTAAAAAAAATGAAACATTTGTGTATTTACATACTGAATTCTGGTGGGATAGGATTTTATTTATAGTCAGTGTTTTTTAACAGCTTCAGCCCCAGAAGATTTTACCCCTTTCCTGACCAGAGCACTGGCACTGCGTCGTTTTAACTGACAATTGCGCGGTCGTGCGACATTAACCCCAAACAAAATCATCATTCTTTTTTTCCACAAATAGAGCTTTCTTTTGGTGGTATTTGATCACCTCTGCGGTTTTTATTTTTTGCACTATAAACAAAAAAAGAGCGACAATTTTGAAAAAAAAGCAATATTTTTTACTTTTTGCTATAATAAATATCCCCCAAAAAATATATATAAAAACAATTTTATTTCCTCAGTTTAGGCCGATATGTATTCTTCTATATATTTTTGGTAAAAAAATCGCAATAAGCATATATTGATTGGTTTGCGTCTACAAAATAGGGGATGGATTTATGGCATTTTTTATTATTATTTTTTTTTTACTAGTAATGGCGGCGATCTTCAATTTTTTTTGTGACTGTGACATTATGGCGGACACATTGGACATTTTTGACACTATTTTGGGACCATTGTCATTTATACAGTGATCAGTACTGTAAAAATGCACTGATTACTGTGTAAATGACACTGGCAGGGAAGGAGTTAACCACTAGGGGGAAATTTAAGGGGTTAAGTGTGTCCTAGGGAGTGATTCTAACTGTGGAGGGATGGGCTTCAACTCACATGACAGTGATCACTGCTCCCGATGATAGGGAGCAGTGATCTCTGTAATGTCATAAGGCAGAACAGGGAAATTCCTTGTTTACATAGGCGCTTCCCCGTTCTGTGGCTCCGTGACGCGATCGCTGGGAGACTGGCGGACATCGAGTGCGCCAGTCCCACGGGCACGGTCACCCTGTACATGGCGGGCACGCTAGCCCCGCCAATTAAAGGGGACATACAGGTACGCAAAAAATATTCAAATCTTGTGACATGACAATGGTGCACTACACCCCACGTGAAGAATTTAAAACGTGGCGCTATCTCCAAAACAAAATATTTGTATGCCCACTATTTTACAGTGGAATTCCCAATCTAGTGAACACACTTTTACATACAGGTACGCCCATTTGCCCACCGCTGACATTGTGCCAATGTATATCTGCGTGCGACGGTCGGCAAGTGGTTAAAGTAGTTCTAAAGACTGAAAGTTTTTTCTTAGCTTAATGGATTCTACACCTTCTGAGTGCAGACCTCCTTTATACTTGAGACTGATCTCGATCCAGCCTTGTGCACAAGGAGCAGTGGCTCTCTTTGCATTCTCCCTCCTCATTGGCTGAGACAGCAGAGGGAGCCATTGCATGCATTGAGGCTTGTTATGGTGGGCCTTCGGCAGGAGGGAGGAGCCAGTAACGTCAGGAGGGGACCCCAGAAGAGAAGAATTGGGGCTGCTCTGTGCAAAACCATTGTACAGGTAAGTACAGTAGTACCTTGGATTAAGAGTATAATCTGTTCCAGAAGCATGCTTGTAATCCAAAGCACTTGTATATGAAAGCGAGTTTCCCCATAGGAATCAATGGAAACTCAGCTAATTTGTTCCAGTATCACTGCTAGTGTAATGCATGTGGCCAGAGGTGGGGGGGGGCGCTGGAGACACTCAGAAACACTCGGAGACCAATTGGAGACACTCGGAGACACTCGGAGATGCTCGGAGACACTCAGGAATGGAATCTGAGTATCTCCAAGCATCACCGGCGCCCCCCTGCACCTCTGGCCACATGTGGTTCTGCACACCCCAGAGGCTTGAATCCTGCCTGTATTGCGAGACAACGTCAGGATTTAAAAAAAAAAAAACAGCTTCTATTGCAAAACGCTCGTAAACTGTGTTATTTGCAATCCGAGGTTTTACTGTATAACATATTTGTTATTTTAAAAAATAGGGGTTTACAATCACTTTAATGCAATCATAATGCAAGGCTTGCATTCATATGTAAAAGTTCAATTGAAACCTTGGTAAGTATCACTGTAATGGATTCACATTGCATATACAGTACATTAAGAAATTTGTTCTTCTTTCAGTTTTTTACATACAGCATGTGCGCTGTTAATTGGAACTCTGTAAAACAGCAGAGTTAAGCCTCTGGAGACCCAGGGATGCTGCTTTTGTGTGAAAGCAGTGGTATAACTCTCCAGTATGCTGCTAGCATAGGGTATTTCAACCCTTGCTGCAGCACTTAGTGTGTGGGAAAAAAAAACAGACTAAAGAATGTATTTACTAGTGTATATAAAGTCTGACTACAGTATTAAATAAAAGCTTCAACTGGACTTTAAGCTTCAAAATCATTTCATCACACTATGGAGCTTTTTCTTTCTTTTATGTGAAACTATTTGATGACATCTGAGAGAGTTGGAGTTTATACCAGCATACCCTGTATGAGCCCAGGAGTGGCTCCAATGCGTGTTTAGACACCGTTTAATTACCGTGTCACATGCTTAGAGGTGAGCGCAAGCACAAGCGGGGGGTCACAGGAGAGCACTGGAGCATGCTGTATTGTGAACACCATTAAGGAGGAGCATGAGGAACACTGTTTTTTGTGGACACTGTATACCTGCACTCCACGTCTTGTTATCAATGAACTGAACTGTTTTTGGATGTGGACACTTGATTTTTCACTTTGATCTTATATTTATAATCACATAAATATATTGTTTTCTCTTTTTCATGTTGCACTTTATGGGATATCTTCATAAATAGATTGTATTCATTCTATATATTACTAGCACTTTTTTTGATTGTAATATATTGAATTTTGTAGCACAGTTCTATACTACATATGCACCTCTCAGTTATTGAGATATATTTATAATTTTTAGCGCAGACACAATTATTTATTTATATATTTTGGTTTATGCACGGAATGAAACGTGGTCAGTGTTTACAGCTTATCTATAATTGTTTCACCTCATAGGGGCATTAATCCATCTTTGGCTCCAAAGACCTTCACATAATTTGTCAACCAGCCATGTTGCGGAATCGGAGGAGATAACGTGTTATTTATTATTGGCCTTGGAGTTATTGCTTTGACATTATTTTTTTGGTTGAATAATGATTGATTTGGTATATTTTCTATATTTTTGGATGCACTTTTGGTTAAGTTCTATTGGCAGATAGCATGTCTAATTTTATTTGTTTTCTTTTTTTAAGCACAATAAAAATTGTGTAGAATAATACTTGGCTTTGTGTTTTACTTGAAATGACAGTTTGGGAGTAGGCAGTTACATTTAAAAAATACAATGTAAAATTGACAAGGGACACCAACATAGTTGTATCTTTGAGCTTAAAAACTATGGGATAATGATGTTGTGGTAACTTGCCCAAATAAATAAAAAAAAAAGCATAATATTATTATTCTTGATATCACTAGAAAAAAAAAGCCTTTGAAAATTTGTTTGCAATAACTCCATCAGTATCACCAGTAAAGCAGCTTCATTATTATCCCATTAAAGAAGAAGAAAATGTGCGCTGAATTTGGAGATTTCATAATTTGCCACGTCACGAATGTTAATTTTCCATTACGAA
The DNA here is from genome assembly GCF_042186555.1 of Aquarana catesbeiana. Taxonomy (NCBI): domain Eukaryota; kingdom Metazoa; phylum Chordata; class Amphibia; order Anura; family Ranidae; genus Aquarana; species Aquarana catesbeiana. The sequence continues at coordinate 292,962,058 of NC_133326.1, forward strand.
CGCTAGTTTACAAGACCGACCGCTTCTGGCTCATCCTTGCTTCCGAGCATGCATGTTTGTACTTTGGACTTTTGTCTGATGGACTTGTGTACACACGCTCGGAAAATCCGACAGCACACATTTATCCACGGAAAATTTTAAAACCTGCTAGCCAACATTGGTCCGCAGAAAATCAGACAACAATTGTCTGATGGAGCATACACGGTTGGATTTTCCGCCAACAGACTGTCATCGAAGGTTTCTCGTCGGAAAGTCAGATCGTGTGTACAAGGCTTAAGGGTACACTCCTGATGAATTCTTTTAGGACATGCATTTTCATGGGACCACATCAAAGTCCTGCATACTGCACATTGAGGTGCTTTCAGAAAACACACTGCCTAATAGAATTCAATGGGAGCACACCTAAAACCGTGTGTAAAGCACACATACAATCACACTGTGGCCAAGCCACAGCACACTGATACATGACAGTAATGTGCACAAAGAAACAGTATCCTTTAGTAGACACTCAGCAGTGCCATTAATTATTAATGGCACCCCCACACATCTGCTAACACATGCATTTAAACACACACCAAACCACACAGTGCCACATGGTATCTTTGTCTAAAAATGCAGTTGTGGGGAGCTTTCATTTAATTGTAAACACACACTTCTGCTGCTGTCTCAGCACTTGTGACCCCTTTCTTTTGTACACACTTTAACACCTTTGACTATTCCACAGAATTACAATAAAAAATATGTGTACACAGGTCTTATAAAACTCTAGCAGTTTTTGTTATTAGCTGAATAAAGTTTAAGGTATATTTTCCCCTTAATGACCAGGCCATTTTTGCGATAGGACACTGCGTCACTTTAACTGACAATTGTGCAGTCGTACGACACTGCTCGACTTCTCTACAATTGATGAAAATACCCTATTAGTGGTAAACTTTTGATTTTACACATTTACATGAGAAAATTCTTGACATGTTACCACATACAACAGTAACATTGGTCACAAAAGTGCCACCTTTTTATTAAAAAGCAGACCATGGTCTCCAGTGACATTGCTTAAGTTAGCTTATGCCAACAGTCTGCTGCAGACAAGAGAAATAATTTTTCATTCCCCTCTCCACTTATGATTAGACAGCAACATTGTAAGTTTGTAACAAGTCACAATGTGAACACATCAAAGACCTGCACAGGCACCGGGATTTACCAGTATTTTGTATAATTACTGAGCCACTATTTAATGCCCAGCTGCAGGCAGATAAAAAAAATTATTTTCAGTGGGGCTGTCCTGCACTGCAAGGGCTAATAGCTCATTTTCTCAGGGGATAGTAGAGACCACGTTACTTACCTGATCCTCTGCTCCCCTGGCTGGAGACGCTCCCCTATGATCCAGTGGTGGACTATCGACCCTACTCTGGTCTTAAAAATGTCAAGACCTTAGACCACTAGAGCGCAAGAGTGCAGAAGCACTGGAGACTGATCTAGCTGCAGGGAGGAGTGGAGGATCGGGTAAGTATATATTTCCTTTTATTGTTCCCCTAGACATAAATGAGCAATTAACTTTCCCAGTGACCTCCGGGGGAATAAGTATGTACTTGCAGATCCAACTTGTCCAACTTCCCCACAACACCCCACTCTTCCTTTATGAAGCCCTTTAGAATCTAAAAAAAATGTCTGCAGTTTTCAAGCCAATTTAGGTTATTCCTCTTCTTCGGCAGTCAGTTGTCCTTCCTCCTGGTGGGAATTGCTCTCATGTCATTGTGGGCATGAGCTGTGTGATGATGCACTCCTAGGGGGTGTGTCCATGACACTCTGGGCCTATAGGAAGTGGGCTGGCTGTGTAAATTTGAGAAAAGGAAAGCTTGCTTCCAACAATTCAGCTAGTCACCACTTCCAGTTCACTCTTGTTCAGCATTGAATATTAACAGTCATTATTCAGGACAAATTCTGCTTCTTACTGACTATTTGGATCACCATCATGCAGATAAGTGATATTTATTTTAAATGCAAAAGTCCATATATTTTTTATGTATTTTAAAAAAATCACATTTAAGAATAACATGAATAAAAACACATTTACTGTATATTAAGGACAATCATTTTTCAATATATTTATGACACAAATATAGCTTTAATAGTAAGGAAAATAACCATAAATCACATTTACTTAGAAATTGAACACATATTAATGATTTATATTGATTAGTAATAAGTGCCTCTTTTCAATATGTAGGGTCTTCTTGCTTTGCTTATATGTGCCTGTCGTTTAAAAATATAGGGGCTTTTCCTCTTTACAACATCTTCATTTTCACTGTTTGAGTTGGTAGAATCCAAGTAATCTTGCTGAATTAGCTAAAAAAAAAAAGTGTTAGTTTGTGTTAGCCTGTTGAATTTAAAAATTGTCCTCAAAAAATTTGGAAATTACCAGGTACAGATTTCTCAGATCTTTAATTAAAGAATACATACATTATTATTATTATTATTATCATAAAGTTCAGTTCATTAAAGCATATTTGTGTTGTATTTTTATTACTTTGAGTAATTTGCCTATTTATGGGAAATCTAGTACATTTTATGAGAGCATATATTTTAAATTAATATAAGACATACATGAATGCAGTTCTTTTTTCAATAATTTTTTTTTTTTTTTTTATGTAAATAGTCTAGGTATTTAAGAACCTCTTAACAGGACTTGGACTAGAAGAGGGATTAGCCAATCAGTTTTGCTGTAGTGGTCATGTGCTATCAGGGGGCATGCTGATGCGAGAAGACAGAAGACTGACAGAGAGATGAGCTCATCAATCTTTTTCTTCTCCTTTTAAGTTATAATCAGAAACTACAGGAGAGTCAAGACCTGCAAGAGTTATTTAAATACAGTGGAGAAACATGAAGCATTCTGCCTTGCCAGACAGAGCTGAGCTGTAGGACAGAGCTGTATAAATCTCGGGATTTCATTGACAGAATTATGATATCTTTCGCTGATAAATCAACTCATATATATATATATATATATATATATATATATATATATATATATATATATATATATATATATATATATATATATATATATATATATATATATATATATATATATATATATATATATATATGTGTGGTGTGTATTTAACTGTATGCCTGGAGTTCAGATTTAAAGTATTTTTTGTTTTTTCACATTTTTAAGCTTGCTCTTTCTTATTTTTTTTTAAGCACATGATTAGAGCCTGAGGCTCTAATTGGCTTCAAAAAAGGGTGGGCTCAAGGGGCAGAGCACTGTGCCCTGAAACCAACCAGTTTTGTGACAATAGCGAATTATTATTCGCTATTGTCTTCCTGATTCTCCTCCCGGCCAATCAGGAAGCGGGTCCTGAGACCCGAGTGGCCGAGGAGGAGACGCAAGGGGAAACCATTGAGGAGGAGATGCCGCAAGGAGGAGACACTGCAAGGAGGAGACGCCGAGGAGGAGACGCCGAGCGACCGAGCCACGGGCGGGGGCTGGGGGATTTTGACTTACCAACCGACTGAATGTGGATGGCGGGGGGTTTGACTGAGGCACCGACCCGGGGGGGGTGATGGGTGGTTTGTTTGCTGCTCCCCCTACAAAATGAAGCACCAGCTGCCACTGTCCAAAATGATTCAAGCTAAGAGCTCTATAACTTTGATCTCCTCTAGAGGAGTATGACAAATAATCTCAACATCCAAGTGTGTATAGGTCATTTCTGACTAGGTGTTTAAAATAAACACAGATTTTGCTCTGATATATTAATATTGCATAATGGTGATTTAAATGCAAGAGTGACAGTACTGGAGTTTATACTGCTGCATGCCACAAACTCTAGATAAGAAGAATATTATCTAATGTACAATTATTTTTTTAGAAGCTAGCAGGTGCCTCAGGGAATTAGATATCATTATATATTATTAATTTGTGAAGGAATAATCACAGACACAGGTCACATGCAATTGTTATATTTATTTCTGTAATGATTATTGGAGATCACAGAGCTCAAGAGCTATCAAATAATCAATCACTCTGCATTAATGAATGATATAACTACAAATATAAATAAGATCAAAAGACTGTCGGTTTGGTACATTTCAGTTACCTTTCTCCAAATTTCTATATTAATAAAACATCATTTGATTTTTTTTTGTTTTGTTTTGTTATAAAAGGATCCACAATTTCTGGATTTGTTTAATCTGTAACAAAATGTTACTATTATTAAAATAAAAAAAGCTATTCCTTTTCCCCTGCATTTCACTGTTTTAATCCTTTGCCATTTTCCCTGTCTGATCCCTTCTGTAATGGATTTTGTCCACTTTTCACGTTTTTAGGAGATTACGTTTCATGCTTTGAGACTTTGAGGCAAGGTTCACACTGCCGCAAACCGATTTTGTATGAATTACAGTGTGATCAAGTTGTGCTACTTGGATACACCTTTGATAAGGTTTGTATATTCTATGGGGCCAAAATCGCACTAGAATCACACCAAAGTAGTACAGGGACATACTCCAAAATATACAGTATGCGGTGATGTGCTGCAAACAAAGGGCAATTTTGGGGGTTATATATGAAAGGCAAATCCACTTTGCACTACAAGTGCAAACTACAAGTGCAAAGTGAACTTGAAATTGCACTGAAAGTTCACTTGAAAGTGCAGTCGCTGTAAATCTGAGGGGTAGATCTGAAATGAGGGGAAGCATTGCTGATTTTATCATCCAATCATGTGCAAGCTAAAATGCTGTTTTTTTATTTTCCTTGCATGTCCTCCTCAGATCTACAGTGACTGCACTTCCAAGTGCACTTTCAGTGCAATTTCAAGTGCACTTTGCACTTGTAGTTTTCACTTGTAGTGCAAAGTGGATTTGCCTTTCGTAAATAACCCCCTTTGTGTCAGTCCCAAGTTCACTCTGTTGACCCTGAAATAAAAACACCTACAATATATTAGAATAAAACATAACTCCCCTCAAAAAGAAAAACCAAAATACTAAAAAGTCAACTTACAAAAGGATATCACATGAGATATTTGGGTCATGTGACACGTTTAACCAAATATCTCATGCGATATGAAAAATTTACTACAGGTTTATGCAGTATTTACCACAAAAATAAGGAACACTTGGTAAATACCTCATAAGCCTGTCTACAAGTCAATTCACAAAAAAGTAAACAAAAATATGTGTTAAACAATTTGTGGTCAAGCCATGCAGTACTTAACAAATAGTAGCTGGTTGTTAAGAAGCTGGCACTCGCAGTATTCTTAACAACCAATGACTAATCTGCTGTCAGTGGGGATTCTGCACTCACAGCAGAATGTAAAAAAAGAGACAACAATTAGAAAACAAAGGTGTGTAGTATCTCATGCAGTATATTAACGTGTGTTTTTTTTTTTGTGTCAATTGCACATTCCTGAGTTAAATACTGCATGAGTTATTTTAACTCAAATAATCATGGGGTATTTAATTCTTAATGAATTGACCCCTAAATTCCAACCCTGTTTTGTATTTTTTTTAAGCTTAGCAAAATGTAAAAAAAAAAAATGTGAATTAAAAATAACAAAACAAAAAAACATCAAAGAACCCACAAGTGGACCAGGCTGCTAAACAGCAGCTGGAGTTCTTGCTGACACAAACAAAAAGGTAATAAAGAACGGATGGGTCTATGCACTGTAAACATAGTGGGGGTACACACTAATATATAGCCCACCACACTGTTATTTAGAGACATGCAGCACAATACAGTACTGTATAAAGCACAGTAGTGCTCTGTAAATAATACTATATACCACAACTTCCTAATCACACACTGCCAGTTCTCCCTATAGCTCTACTCCAACACTGACAAAAGGCTTCTTTTATAGGAAAAAGCAGCATAAAAAAATACCCCAGTATCGGCCATTCTAAGCCACCTGACCACAGTTCAAAGGCAAGGAAAGGAATTATTGGCAGTCGGTATTGGTATCTATCTATCTATCTATCTATCTATCTATCTATCTATCTATCTATCTATCTATCTATCTATCTATCTATCTATCTATCTACTGTATATATACACACCCACACACACACACACAGAACATGCTGTATAATATATATATATATATATATAATTTTTTTGTGGAAACTATTATTGCATGCCATTTTTTTCTTCACAGGTTTGTTATGGTAAAGTGTTTATATTTAAGTTTTGGTTAGCATTGGATAAAGAAAAATAGAAAATATATATTTATTTATTTTGGGGGGGGGGGTTGTTTTGAGTATTGGCCACTCACATGATTTAAGGTTATGGTGGGGCACAAAAGAGTTATTGCAGTTTTTTTAAAGCTACAAACAGCTGGGATAGTTTACTGGGTCTGTAAACTGCCAATCGAAGAGCTGTGAGTGAACCCATGCTCAACCTGAGCCAAAAGCTTACACATGAATAAGAGATTGAAGTACCTAAAATTTACCATACCTCCCAGTGTTGAAAGACTCTGCTTTGGCAAATTTTCTGAAGCTGGAATGTGGTCAGCATTGCTTCCAAATTAAATCCATCCATAGATGTAGGATACTGTTTTCTCATCAAGAGATCATCTTCTCCAGTGTCCCCTGTTTCTTCTGCTTGGGTATTAAGATTGTTTATAAGGTTGCATACATTTAGCAGAGTAATTTTCCAGTATGGAAGTCTTGCTTTATTCACCTATGATGACACACATAAACACATAATTAGAATACTTTATGAAATGACATTTTTTCTCTCTACATTATAATTTTCTATTTATGGGTTTCATTTTTGCTTTGTGCAGTGAAAATTATATGCATTATATGCATTATAATGAACAAACCATATTGTCTTTATGATCTTTTTACTGCCTGCATAATTATATTGCTACATTTGTTGACACCTTGACACTTATTCCTCATATAACCAGAATGAAGTGTTGACACTGAGAAATAAATTAATATGGCCCTGTTTATTGAATATGTAGATTCAATTTAGCGTTGACTATGGCATCTTATTGTCACTGCATATGACAGATCTAAAAACCTACAGACATTTTACATCCCAGACCTGTTAATTAGAGCTCCAACACCTAATATAGCTCAGTGAATCAAGATTGTATGCAAGAAACTTCACTTACAAGAAAAATGCATATGTTTAGACTGTAGATAGAGGGCAGGGTATATTAGAGCATAGACATTATTGTCATGGAAACGCATGCTCGAAGCGACTAGCTAACCGGGACATGGTTCCATGACTTGGGGGATATGATGGAATAAGGGGGAACTTATACTGAGCAAGTAAGACTGGCTGTGATACACCTTCACAGCCCACACTATCTTTGGCCACCACTAGAGAGAGACTCCACGCCAATCCAGCTGGCTGATCACACACAGGCAGATACAAATCTTACAAACAATCTGGTGCACTCTAAGGGTTGGGGAGCAGTCTAGCAATTATCCCACACTTCTAGGGTTCCTCCAGCTATCCTACAAGCTAGAATCCCAGTATTAATCACTCTTCCCCCAGCCCACACACCAGACACACAACAACCGATAGCCTGTCACTACCCAACAGTTTGTTCGCAGACTGGTCTGCTGAGCCACCAAACACACACACACACAGATCTCCGTTTGGCATATTTGCTAGTTCACCAACTGCATGAAATCTGCCAACAGGCAGTGCAATTGCCCTTGGCCAATTAACCCTGGGGGAATGTTCCTATCTCAGCCCACAGGATGTTTCCTGTTCTGAAATTACCAGAGTCTAATTGGCCCAGAATGGCGCTGATCAGGGATAGGATTGCTAACACCAGCGCATTGGTCCAATTGCAATAGTACCAATCACTGCCTGCCGCAATCAGGTGCCATATAACGGTTTTGTGTGTTTCTCTAAGATTCTACACATGCTACAAATACAGATTTCCATGTACTTGTAGCCCAACATGTACAATCAAAATGAATTATTTTCATCTATCTACTAATATTTTAGCTTTTATGAGAGATAAAATAGATTCTTTAGATCTGTTGATACCAAACAAAGCTTGCAGGCTTTCTGGGGCCTTTTCCTGCCCCCCTGCTGATATGTGTAGCCACACTGGCTAGGACTTTCTTTTGAGGCTTCAGTAATGTGGCAAACTGGCAATCCTTGTTTACTCGGATGGGAGACTTTTATTGGCATCTAGGTGTAATCTCTATTCTAGAAGCTGGTCCTGTCCTTTTCAAATGCTAATGAAGGAACATATGTGTATGACTGATTACTGAAAAATATATCTTTAATAACCCAGAATTAAATTACATCTACGATTATACTGCTTCTACAGATCACATCACATCTCGCTAAGGCAAAACTATCCTACTCTTACATTTATGTTACAATTATCTTATCCTTTTTGAAGGAAATAAATGGGCTCCATTCACTAAAGCAGATTGCATGCAGTATTTAGGTGTCCGGACACATTTTCCTTAAACATTGCATGCGATCCTGAAACTGTCAGTTCACTATGTTGTTTTGCGGTATTTAACGGAAAACACTGAATACGCTCGGTAAATATCACATGAAAAGGAGTTAAGTTCAGTTCACAGAAGGAAATAAATTATTAAATGCATGCGGTAATTAAGTAGTGGTCCAGACATGCAGTATAAAATTAATGTAAAAATATAATTTTGAGCCAATTTTGAGTAGTCTCTGTGACAGACCACCTGGCATCCTGCCTGGGTTCGTCCGCCAAACACTGCTTCCTCACCGTTGGAACCCAGAAACAAGGTATTATAACTGGGAATTGCACCCAAGAACTAGATGACACTAGCTTAGGTACAAATAGGAACTCTCTTTTATTGTAAATTCGCACAGAATTTATACCACACAAAATCAAATAAGGACTTGATCACATTATCCTAAACAATGCAAACTTTAAACAGTAATAGTTTATAACTCATGTTTGACTCGAACATTGGCTGTTCGCAAGTTCGCCGAACAGCGAACAATTTGGGGTGTTCGCGGCAAATTCGAATGCCGCGGAACACCCTTTAAAAGTCTATGGGAGAAATCAAAAGTGCTAATTTTAAAGGCTTATATGCAAGTTATTGTCATAAAAAGTGTTTGTGGACCTGGGTCCTGCCCCAGGGGACATGGATCAATGCAAAAAAAAGTTTTAAAAACGGCCGTTTTTTCGGGAGCAGTGATTTTAATAATGCTTAAAGTCAAACAATAAAAGTGTAATATCCCTTTAAATTTCATAGCTGGGGGGTGTCTATAGTATGCCTGTAAAGGGGCGCATGTTTCCCGTGTTTAGAACAGTTTGACAGCAAAATGACATTTCTATAGGAAAAAAGCCATTTAAAACTACTCGCGGCTATTGCATTGCCGGTCCGACAATACACATAGAAGTTCATTGATAAAAACGGCATGGGAATTCCCCACAGGGGAACCCCGAACCAAAATAAAAAAAAAAATGACGTGGGGGTCCCCCTAAATTCCATACCAGGCACTTCAGGTCTGGTATGGATATTAAGGGGAACCCCGGCCAAAATTTAAAAAAAAAATGACGTGGGGGTCCCCTTAAATTCCATAACAGACCCTTCAGATCTGGTATGGATTTTAAGGGGAACCCTGCGCCAAAAAAAAAAAAAACGGCGTGGGGTCCCCCCAAAAATCCATACCAGACCCTTATCCAAGCACGCAACCTGGCAGGCCGCAGGAAAAGAGGGGGGGACGAGAGTGCGCCCCCCCTCCTGAACCGTACCAGGCCACATGCCCTCAACATTGGGAGGGTGCTTTGGGGTAGCCCCCCAAAACACCTTGTCCCCATGTTGATGAGGACAAGGGCCTCATCCCCACAACCCTGGCCGGTGGTTGTGGGGGTCTGCGGGCAGGGGGCTTATCGGAATCTGGAAGCCCCCTTTAACAAGGGGACCCCCAGATCCCGGCCCCCCCCTGTGTGAAATGATAAGGGGGTACTTACCCCTACCATTTCACAAAAAAACTGTCAAAAATGTTAAAAATGACAAGAGACAGTTTTTGACAATTCCTTTATTTAAATGCTTCTTCTTTCTTCTTTCTTCTATCTTCCTTCATCTTCTTCTTCTTCTGGTTCTTCTGGTTCTTCCTCCGGCGTTCTCGTCCAGCATCTCCTCCGCGGCGTCTTCTATCTTCTTCTCCTCGGGCCGCATGGGGGGAGGCTCCTGCTCTTCTCTTCATCTTCTTCATCTTCTTCATCTTCTTCTCTTCTTCTTTTCTTCTCTTCTTCTCTTCTTCATTTTCTTCTCCGGGCCGCTCCGCATCCATGCTGGCATGGAGGGAGGCTCCCACTGTGTGGCGGCGTCTCCTCGTCTGACGGTTCTTAAATAATGAGGGGCAGGGCCACCCGTGACCCCGCCCCCTCTGACGCACGGTGACTTGACGGGACTACCCTGTGACATAACGAGGAATGCCACAGGGAAGTCCCGTCAAGTCACCGTGCATCAGAGGGGGAGGGGTCACCGGGTGGCCCCGCCCCCCGTTATTTAAGAAACGTCAGATGAGGAGATGCCGTCTCACAGCGGGAGCCTCCCTCCATGCCAGCATGGATGCGGAGCGGCCCGGAGAAGAAAATGAAGAAGAGAAGAAAAGAAGAAGAGAAGAAGATGAAGAAGATGAAGAGAAGAGCGGGAGCCTCCCCCATGCCATGGGTGCGGAGCGGCCCGAGGAGAAGAGGATAGAAGACGCTGCAGAGGAGATGCTGGACGAGAACGCCGGAGGAAGAACCAGAAGAACCAGAAGAAGAAGAAGAAGAAGATGAAGGAAGATAGAAGAAAGAAGAAAGAAGAAGCATTTAAATAAAGGAATTGTCAAAAACTGTCTCTTGTAATTTTTAACATTTTTGACAGTTTTTTAGTGAAATTGTAGGGGTAAGTACCCCCTTACCATTTCACACAGGGGGGGGGCTGGGATCTGGGGGTCCCCTTGTTAAAGGGGGCTTCCAGATTCCGATAAGCCCCCCGCCCGCAGACCCCCACAACCACCGGCCAGGGTTGTGGGGATGAGGCCATTGTCCTCATCAACATGGGGACAAGGTGTTTTGGGGGGCTACCCCAAAGCACCCTCCCAATGTTGAGGGCATGTGGCCTGGTACGGTTCAGGAGGGGGGGCGCACTCTCGTCCCCCATCTTTTCCTGCGGCCTGCCAGGTTGCGTGCTTGGATAAGGGTCTGGTAGGGATTATTGGCGGGACCCCACACCGTTTTTTTTTTTTTTGGCATGTGGTTCCCCTTAAAATCCATACGAGACCTGAAGGGTCTGGTATGGAATTTAGGGGGACCCCCACGTCATTTTTTTTTTTAATTTTGGCCGGGGTTCCCCTTAATATCCATACCAGACCTGAAGGGCCTGGTATGGAATTTTGGGGGACCCCCACGTCATTTTTTTTTTAAATTTTTGGTTCAGGGTTCCCCTGTGGGGAATTCCCATGCCGTTTTTATCAATGAACTTCTATGTGTATTGTCGGACCGGTAATGCAATAGCCGGGAGTAGTTTTAAATTGCTTTTTTCCTATAGAAATGCCATTTTGCTGTCAGACTGTTCTAAACACGGGAAACATGCGCCCCTTTACAGGCATACTATAGACACCCCCCAGCTACGAAATTTAAAGGGATATTACACTTTTATTGTTTGACTTTAAGCATTATTAAAATCACTGCTCCTGAAAAAACGGCCGTTTTTAAAACTTTTTTTTGCATTGATCCATGTCCCCTGGGGCAGGACCCAGGTCCCCAAACACTTTTTATGGCAATAACTTGCATATAAGCCTTTAAAATTAGCACTTTTGATTATTCATGTTCGTGTCCCATAGACTTTAACGGTGTTCGCGTGTTCGAACAAACTTTTTTCCTGTTCGCATTTTCTGGTGCGAACCGAACAGGGGGGTGTTCGGCTCATCCCTAGCAGAGACCATCATGACATCCTTGACTGTCAAATGTAGTAATAACATGTCATCTTGCATTATATAACAGGACATCTTCCTGAATGCTCATAGCTCCCTCAAATGTGAGGGCCCATAGCCAGTAGGCAAGAGGCTACCCTGCAGTTCCTTCCAAAAGCCCCTGTTCTGGTTGGGTCTGTCACAGTCTTTGCCTTTTTCGATCAGTTCTCTTAACAGTAAAGCATAGAAAACTAAATATGGAAATATGGAAATCATTGGGGGTGATTTACTTGAAGTACAACTAAAGGAAAACTTTTTTTCAGTTTTTGAAAAAAACTGTCAGGTTTTTATTGCTGTCTGTGCTGCCTTTAGGGAAATTTACCCCCTCGATTTGTCCTTTTTACCATTATCATTGTAAGTGAAAGTAAACGAAAATCCCAAATTTTGGGTTTTCCTCAGAAAAGTCATAGAGGGGACTTCTTCCAATGAGATCACAGATGGCAAAAAAACTGACAGAGGTTTTAAACCTCCCTTACTCTATCCAAAATGAAAAAAAAGTTTTGCCTATAGTTCTACTTTAAGGGGGTTGTACCTACAGGAGGTGTGCCTATAATCAGGCTTACCTGTAGGTACTGTAAATATCTCCTAAACTAAAAGGGTAAAGGTAAAGCTTTACTTTACAAAGAATTGCCAATCAGATGCAAAGAAAAAAAAAAAACCATTAAAATATACGAGGGGTCTTCAAAATGTTTGGAAACGGTGAGTAGTAGTAATTGGTCTTGTCTGAGAGTATCATGTGACTAGTCTGTCTGGCAAGCCAGCTGACCTCCAGTCATCAACAGGGGCATAAAAATTTATAAAAGGCATAAAAATGGCAATGTGGGAAACTGAGGTAGCTGGCCCTATAAAGATAAAAGGCATAAAAATGGCAATGTGGGAAACTGAGGTAGCTGGCCCTACGCGTTTCGACCACACAGTCATCAACAGGGGCATAAAAATGTATGCCCCTGTTGATGACTGTGTGGTCGAAACACGTAGGGCCAGCTACCTCAGTTTCCCACATTGCCATTTTTATGCCTTTTATCTGTTCGTGATCACTTACATTTTGTACAACTTTTTGGAGTATTAAACCTCATTGATCTGCACTACGTGGAGTCCCTTTTTCTTTTCCTCCATGGGCCTATTAAGAACCATCTGCTTGTGATCGCTCAATTCCGTTATCGGAGATCGGGTGCATTGGAGATCCACAGCCTGTCTAGGACACCACCCCTCCATTGGTGGTCGGGACCCGGAAGACACTACCTGGTTGAACATCCTGGATGACCATCTCCTTTTTGCCTTACTGATGCACTGCTATATGGTAGATGCGTCCTACTGATCCGGTAAGGGTAACCACCTTTTTTCTTGAAGATTGGAGTGTCATTGCAACTTGTGGTCGAAACCTTACAAGTGTCCACAGCCCCTTCAAGACACTGTTACTCCCCTGCTTGGGAGAGGATCTTCTGGTTTAATTATTCATAGACTTTTGGGATTGTCATTTTTCCAGAGACACTAACTTGCACATTTCTGCTATGTTATTGCTTTTTGTGCTTTTATCACTTGGCTTTATCATTTAGAGTCACATTTTTGTTCATTTGTTTATTTTCACATATAGATTAGCGCTGCACTTTTTTTTACTTTGATACTATTTGCGACTTGGTTTGTTGTGTGCTAGCAGCTATAGTTGTTTTCTGTGTTTAGTTTGGTACACTTGATAGCGCAGCTTTTTCCTTTTCCACTATGCCTTACTATATCCCCTTCCTTTTCCCTCTCTGGCTAAATTTACGAGCCCCTTTCTGGAATTTACCTCTTTCCTTATAATCATATAATCCCCATGGATAATTAGTGAAACTGGCAAGCTGATGCCCTCCATGACTCCCGGAAAGTACTTTCAAGCCCATACCTCCGATTGTTTTTCAGCACTATACCATCCTGGAAGTCATGCTCTGGGAGTCGAGCTCCTCATGTTATTGCTCGCTCTACAGCAAATTATTGTCCCCCTAGATACAGGATCCATAGTGGGTTCTGTTTTCACAGGAACTACATGTAATGTTCGCCGACTGGTGCAAGTTTTGTTTCCCTGGAAAGTACAGGAACAGCATCCTCCCTACGAGTTATGTGGGGAGGGATGTCTGCCTGGATGGCCCAGAGTGTTGGTTTGCAAATTGCAAAAGTTTTGCTGTTGTTATGTTCTACTACAATTTAACAGAGATAAGAGGAGCTCCAATTACAGGCACCTGGTTACTATGCTAATACGTGTGTGTTATTCAGTATCCCATACTGGAAACTTGCAGTTTCGATTTCAGGAATTTTAAAATGTGGATCCTGGCCTTGTCGCCTTGGCCGTGATGGGCGGTGGTGTGTGTCCTCCCGCATTGCGGGGCGGGGCGAGGCGGCCGCTCTGCGGCCGGGGTGGCGAGATCACAGATAAACAAGCTCGAATATGGTTTCTAGGTTGAAGTGTGTCACGTGGAAAGTGCGGGGTATTAGGGCTAGACCAAAGATAAATGCTGTCTTATCTATTCTAAAAAATATGCGTGCAGAGATAATAGCCCTAGTGGAGACCCATCTTACCGGTCAACTGATGTCATCACTCAAAAAAACCTGGGTGGTTTGGCTATATCAGGCTCTATACACGTCCAATTCTAGAGGAGTCGCACTTCTAGTGGCAAAAACGGTACAGTTTACTTTGCTGACGCTTAAATAAGATCCACAGGGTAGATTCCTATTTCTGCACGCTAAAGTAAATGGGCTTGAGATACTTATTCTGGCAGTCTATATACTTCCCCCGTTCCACTTTAATGTTCTACATGAGGGTCTTGCTTTTATGTCACAATTTCCCACTGTTCCGGTGATGTGGATGGGAGACTTTAATAATGTACTAGACAGGGATCTGGATAGACTAACTACACAGCCCCCTGGCAACCCCTCCCCACAACACACTAGATTTGGCAGATTCCTCAGTGAGTTGGCCTTGATGGATACATGGCGATATCATCACCCGCAGGATAAGGCCTTTTCTTGTTTTTCAACGACAAATAACTCAATGACTAGGATAGACCTATTATCCCGCTCCCTTCTCCCTGTGTTGGAGGACGTGGGCTTCTACCCTCGCATACTGTCGGACCACGCTCCATATTGGGTTGTGCTCAAACTTGATTCCCCACCTAACACGTACACATGGAAACTTAACCCCATTTGGCTATCGGTGGTCCCGGGAATACATGAAATTGGGGTTGAATGGGACATATTTTTCCAAACTAACAGAAATTCAGCGCCCCTTGAAATAGTGTGGGACTCTTTTAAATCCCATGCCCGCATGATGCTCGCCCAACGCATAACTAGATATAAGAAAAATTCCTCCCACGCAATCAAACAGGCAGAACAAGCCTTGACAGCCATAGAGAGGGAATTTTCCTCTAACTCCACTTCCTTTAATGCTGACCAACTAAAACAACAAACCCGTATAGTGTCTAACCTGCATTTTAAAAAAGCAGAGAGGAACATATTCTATACCAAACAGAGGCTGTATGAATGTGGGGAGAGGGCGGGACGCCTCCTGGCATATTTGGCCCATATGGATCTTAGACCACCTACGGTGGTATCCCTTAGGGGCACTAATGGCGAACTGATTACTGAACCTGATAGAGTAGCGGGAGAATTTCGTTCTTATTTCTCGTCATTATACACCTCCATGGTTGATGACAATAGTGGGGATGCGGGGGCACTATTAGCAACTGTAGAACTACCCACACTATCCCAGCCACACATTGAAATGCTGGAGGCCCCAATTTCTATGGATGATATCATTGAAGCGATATCCCATCTTAAAGTTTCAAAGGCACCCGGGTCCGACGGCCTCCCCCTTGAATTCTATAAAACATACATAGATAACATAGTCCCTAGGTTGCATGAGCTATTTTCCTACATGTTCAAATCTGGATCTATCCCTCATTCTATGACCGAAGCTTATATAGTGCTCATACCCAAACCCGGTAAAAACTTAGAAATCCCGGAGTCATATCGTTCCATATCACTCCTTCAATTGGATATAAAGATCTTGGCCAAGATCCTGGCATTGCGTCTAAATAAAGTAATCCTCACCCTAATTCACCCAGATCAAACGGGATTTATGCCCACAAAAAACATGGCACATAACGTTCGTAGATTACATATGAACATACAAGCTCAACATGACCAGATGGGATCCAGAGTCATGGTATCCTTGGACGATTCAAAGGCGTTCGACTTCGTTGAGTGGGTCTACCTCTGGCAATGCTTAGCAAAGTTCGGATTCGGACCGAAATTTATTAAATGGGTCCAATTAATGTACCAAAATCCTAGTGCCAGGATCTTGGTTATTGGGAGGGTTTCAGACACCTTCCCCCTTTCAAGGGGAACGCGTCAGAGGTGCCCATTATCTCCCCTACTTTATGCCCTAGCGGTGGAGCCTCTTGCGGCCTCATTGAGGTCACACCCGGGTATAACAGGCCTGCGAAGCGGAGATCTGGTGGAGACAATTAGGCTCTACGCAGATGACATGCTGCTGTACTTACCTGACTCCGGGCCTTCCCTGAAAGCATACAAATATTCGGGAAATACTCGGGTCTTAAAATAAACTGGGACAAGTCCCAAATCCTCCCTATAGATATAGGTGCACCCACACAAAATCAAGCCTCCTCCCCCCTTACAATAGTTAGTTACATGAAATACTTGGGGATCAATATTACTCGTACTCCTGAAGAATACACCAAACATAATATAGAGCCTTTGATCACAACCCTGAAAAATAAAACTCAGATTTGGGCTAAACTCGCCTTGGGGGTCATGGGGCGTGTGAACCTTATAAAAATGGTTCTGCTCCCCAAGTTCCTATATGTCTTTTGGCACGCCCCGTTATATCTACCTCTCAGGATTTTTAAAACAATCGAAAAAATTCTTAACTCATTTGTGTGGGGGAAGGCTCGACATAAATTATCTTGGCAAATATTAAAAAAACCCAAGGATCTGGGAGGCACAGCTTTACCCGATTTCAACCTATACTATTTGGCAGCACAATTATCGCACTTTTACTACATAGACAAATGTGACAGAGAACGTTATATGACTCTGCTCTGCCCCAAATATACCCGTTTATACACCCACCCATTTCAAATTATCTTTAGAGACCCCGTAGACTCCTAGGCGGGAAAATGTGCAGACTTACTATATACCCACTGCAAAATATGGGCAGTGATAAGACGTAGATTAAACGTGCCGAATACACACTCACACGCACCACTCTGGGACAACCCAGGTTTAAAGGAACTACTATCTCTGCCAGACTATGAAATGTGGGTTGTTCGGGGGGTGAGGATTCTTTCAGACGTTTATAGGGAAAACACAGTGAAATCCTTCCAACAACTTAAGGATGAATTTACCCTCCACAATTCCATGCACTTCAGATACCTCCAGCTCCGTCACGCTCTTCAGGCCCAGTTTCACGATAATCCACCTAATCTAGAACAATTGGATATCCTCAATATTATCAGGGGGCAAGATTCCTCCAAACTCATCTCAACATTCTATACCTCTCTGCTCCGGCCTACGGCCGTGAAAATTGCTTATGGATTGAAGAATCGATGGGCTGGAGATGTGGGGGAGCTGGAGGATGATGAATGCGAGGACGCGCTGGACAATTGCAAAACCGTGTCCACCAGACTCTCAGATCGCCTCACTCAACTATACATTTTACATAGATCATATTTGACTCTCGCCCGAATGATTAGATTCAAACCCAATCATAATCCTCTTTGCCCCAGATGTGACAGTCCCTCTAGCTCCTTTTTCCATCTCCTGTGATCATGCCCGGTTATACATGACTATTGGTCCCACATGCGATTCATACATGATGAAATGGGATCCCCCCTTAGACTGTGCCCCAAGCAATGCTTACTAGGAATATTCCCAGATCCAGACTCAGACAAATTCCATGTCATATTTACATATAGTTACATAGTAGGTGAGGTTGAAAAAAGACACAAGTCCATCAAGTCCAACCTATGTGTGTGATTATGTGTCAGTATTACATTACATATCCCTGTATATTGCGGTCATTCAGGTGATTATCTAATAGTTTCTTGAAGCTATCAATGCTCCCCGCTGAGACCACCGCCTGTGGAAGGGAATTCCACATCCTTGCCGCTCTTACAGTAAAGAACCCTCTACTTAGTTTAAGGTTAAACCTCTTTTCTTCTAATTGTAATGAGTGGCCACGAGTCTTATTAAACTCTCTTCTGCGAAAAAGTTTTATCCCTATTGTGGGGTCACCAGTACAGTATTTGTAAATTGAAATCATATCCCCTCTCAAGCGTCTCTTCTCCAGAGAGAATAAGTTCAGTGCTCGCAACCTTTCCTCATAACTAAGATCCTCCAGACCCTTTATTAGCTTTGTTGCCCTTCTTTGTACTCGCTCTATTTCCAGTACGTCCCTCCTGAGGACTGGTGCCCAGAACTGGACAGCATACTCCAGGTGCGGGCGGACCAGAGTCTTGTAGAGCGGGAGAATTATCGTTTTATCTCTGCAGTTGATCCCCCTTTTAATGCATGCCAATATTCTGTTTGCTTTATTAGCAGCAGCTTGGCATTGCATGCCATTGCTGAGCCTATCATCCACTAGGACCCCCAGGTCCTTTTCCATCCTAGATTCCCCCAGAGGTTCTCCCCCCAGTGTATAGATTGCATTCATATTTTTGCCACCCAAATGCATTATTTTACATTTTTCTACATTGAACCTCATTTGCCATGTAGTCGCCCACCCCATTAATTTGTTCAGGTCTTTTTGCAAGATTTCCACATCCTGCGGAGAAGTTATTGCCCTGCTTAGCTTAGTATCATCTGCAAATACAGAGATTGAACTGTTTATCCCATCCTCCAGGTCGTTTATGAACAAATTAAATAGGATTGGTCCCAGCACAGAACCCTGGGGAACCCCACTACCCACCCCTGACCATTCTGAGTACTCCCCATTTATCACCACCCTCTGAACACGCCCTTGTAGCCAGTTTTCAATCCATGTACTCACCCTATGGTCCATGCCAACGCACCTTATTTTGTACAGTAAACGTTTATGGGGAACTGTGTCAAATGCTTTTGCAAAATCCAGATACACCACGTCTACGGGCCTTCCTTTATCTAGATGGCAACTCACCTCCTCATAGAAGGTTAATAGATTGGTTTGGCAAGAACGATTCTTCATGAATCCATGCTGATTACTGCTAATGATATCATTCTTATTACTAAAATCTTGTATATAGTCCCTTATCATCCCCTCCAAGAGTTTACATACTATTGATGTTAGGCTAACTGGTCTGTAATTCCCAGGGATGTTTTTTGGGCCCTTTTTAAATATTGGTGCTACATTGGCTTTTCTCCAATCAGCTGGTACCATTCCAGTCAATAGACTGTCTGTAAAAATTAGGAACAACAGTCTGGCAATCACCTGACTGAGTTCCCTAAGTACCCTCGGATGCAAGCCATCTGGTCCCGGTGATTTATTAATGTTAAGTTTCTCAAGTCTAATTTTAATTCCGTCCTCTGTTAACCATGTAGGTGCTTCCTGTGTTGTGTCATGAGGATAAACACTGCAGTTTTGGTTACTGAAGCCCCCCGATTCACTCGTGAAGACTGAGGAGAAGAATAAATTCAATACCTTTGCCATCTCCCCATCCTTTGTAACCAGATGTCCTTCCTCATTCTTTATGGGGCCAATATGGTCAGTCCTCCCTTTTTTACTGTTTACATACTTAAAGAATTTCTTGGGATTTTTTTTGCTCTCCTCCGCTATGTGTCTTTCATGTTCTATCTTAGCCAACCTAATTGCACCCTTACATTTCTTATTGCATTCTTTATAAATTCTGAATGCTGTGGATGATCCCTCAACCTTGTATTTTTTGAAGGCCTTCTCCCTTGCTTTTATATGCATTTTTACATTGGAGTTAAGCCATCCAGGATGTTTGTTCGCTCTTTTAAATTTATTACCCAATGGGATACATTGGCTAATGCCCTTATTTAATATGCTCTTAAAGCAAACCCATCTCTCCTCCGTATTCTTTGTTCCTAATATTTTATCCCAATTTATGCCTTTTAGCAAGGTTTGTAGTTTAGGGAAGTTGGCTCTTTTGAAATTCAGTGTCTTTGTGTTTCCTTCATGTCTCCTATTTGTGTGATTTATACTGAAACTAATTGACCTGTGATCGCTGTTACCTAAATTGCCCCGTATTTCCACATCTGTTATCAGGTCTATTTCTCAATTGTTTATAGCCAGATTGCTCATAGCTAGAAAATGGCTGAGAATGGACCCACCAACACTCTAGGAATGGATAGCTGCTGTTAATAATGACTTACCATACAAAAAAGAAATATATGCCCATAGGGGATGCCCATCTAAATATGGGAAAATATGGGACTCCTGGTTGAACAATGCAACAACGTGCAACACAATAGCTGAAGCTATCCCAGAAGGTTAACTATTCAGTATACAGAATGATACGGTGATACAGTGCCTATTAAATGCAAAATGTAACCATATGTTTGAAAACCACACACTATTGTCCGCATATGTCTTGTTTATATTGATCATAAAGGTCAAGATAAATGTATTCTTTATTTTTCTCAATATTATACATCTTCACACATGTCAATGTATTATATGATCTGTAACTGTGTACTCTTCTCAAATAAACAATGTGACAGACCTAGCCAGAACAGAGGCTGTTGGAGAGGACTGTATGCAAGCCTGTTGCCTTTTGATTATGGGCCCTGGATTTTCAATGGAACAATACTCTTTGTGAGGTGAATGAGAAATCCAGGCTGAACTGTACTAATTGGACTCAGTCGTGTATATATGTATATATTGTATGGGGACTCCTTACTGTAGATTTGTGTCCCTGAAGAGGGAGGGGGGATTCCTCCAGAAGCCCCCTGCTGATAAGACTGATTCATTCTGTTGGGACACATCCTGTGAGGAGATGCTGGTGTCATCAGCTCCAACTACCTGTGTTTATGTTAATTGAATGAGCTGATGACATTGTCCTCTATACAATGTAGGAGACGGGACGACTCCTATTGGAGCTGCTGCTATTGTGATAAGGTGTCCTGTGATAATTAACTCAGTCTGGGCAAAAGGTCATGTCTCAATCACCTAGGCTGTATAAAGGATTAGTTAATTACTCATGTTAATTAGGTTACGTTTGTATTGTTAGTGTAATCTTCTCCTGTGTATTTAAGACTGTATTCTGGTTCTGAATAAAGTGAGTTCTTGGTAGCAACAAGCAAGTGTCGCCTTGTTTTGTGCTCAGAGAGTTTGGGATATCTGTATACAGACTGGGAGGAAGTGGTATATGACGGAAGCACTCAAGCGGAGTGTGGGACGTTCCGTGACAAACAACAACATTTCTGTAAAAAAAGTTTCTGTAAAAAAAAAAAAAGAGTTGTCTTGCTACAGTGAAGATGGCTACGAAAATTATAAATAAAAAGTGCGGAAACATTTTGAAGAAGCCTCGTAGTTATTTTCTGCTGTCATTTCGACAGATTTTTAGAGACTTTTTTTGTGAATATACAAGCATATGCATCATTTGCTGCAAAATAAAAACTCCCAATAACTCCAAACATAATGCAATATACATGCATATCACAACGGGTTAATCCCTTGTTAGAACATATCTCATATGTAGTGGGGATGCTTTACTTTTTCACAATTATTTTTCACAATATCTTCCCACTGACATGTTCCCACTGACACCATTGATCTTTTTAGCTATCTATAAGGGGGTAATTCTTCCCAGTGACCACAAGTATAAGGAGCATTCTTCCAACTGACCATCACACTAATGTATTATGAGTTGTAGATATAGTAATTTTTAGTAGGGGTTTCCTAAAACTGGAAAAATATTTTAAGGGTTCTTCTGTGTTGAAAAGGCTTAGAAAGGCTACTTGAAAGTGTAATTAAAGGCAAAACTTTCTCTTTCATTTTGGATAGAGTAATGGAGGATTAGAACCCTTGTCAGTTTGTACGGCTGTGGATCACAGGAGTGCAGTTCGTTTTGCACTCCTATGACCCGTTTTTAGCAGAGAGCAGGCTGACGTCACAGAGTCAGTCCAGGCTCAGGCGCCATTGCAACCATAGAATCAGGATCCACCCAGATCCATGGATCGGGTCCCGGCCCAGCCTCTCAGAAAGCCGCTAAGAGCCCGAGCAGGCTCCTCCGCTCCCTCCAGTGAGCGCGGGGGGGCAGAGCAGAGAGCAGCTCTCTGCTCAGGAAGCTGTGAGAACTGAGCAATTGGCGGTGTTTGATCACTCGGTTCTCAGTGTGGAGGCACCGGGGAACAGATGCAGCATCGGAACGATACTGCATCCACCTAGGTAAGTTTGAATCCAAAAAAGAAAAAAAGAATTCATGTAGGTAAAAAAAACTTGTGTCTTTACAACCACTTTAACTGGAGTAAAGCTGATCAGCTTGAGAATTTTATTTTCTACGCTGTTTGTAAAAAAAAAAAATGATAAAAACTGATTTGTTGTTGTTAACATTGCCACCGGTTGAGATAGAACTTGTCTCAGAAACCTTTTATTAATTTCCTTTAATGTGGTACTTACTTTGCAAACAGTACTTTATTCAGCCTAGGTTCACACTTGTGCGATACGGGAACCAGCGCGATTACAGCGCCAGTTCCCGCATCGCATCTCTCCGCAGGCAGTTCACACTGCCCTCTGCGAACCGCTGTGGGTGTCATTACATTGTTAATGACACCCCCAGATCGGTTCACAGATCACAGTGCGAACTGTGAACTCACACAGAAGTCGGATTGCATAGGTGAGAACACCCATGCAATCCGATTTCTGTGTGGGGGAAAAAAATCCATGCACCTTTTTTTGTGCGAATTCAATGCGAGTTTAGCCATACAACTGTATGGCTGAACTCGCATTGCACAGACATTGCATGCGATTGGCGATGCCTGTGTTTGCACAAATGTGAACCTAGGCTCAATCTTTTTTGAAATACATGCACTAGGTTTCTGTTGAACCTTCAAGACATTAAAAACAAACTAACACGGTTTGTTTTGAATCATGCGTAATGCTGCTGGCCTCCCAGTATGGCAGATAAACATTTGCTTTTGTGCACTTTGTGCAAGGTCACTGAATTCAGTGTAACAGTATCACACTTTAACAAATTAGTGTAAGCATATGTACCTGAAAACCATTTAACATACCTTAAAGGCTAAGTTCACATTTTTCAGAAAATAGCCTATGCAGGCAAGGGGCCCCAGTAGCTTTAAAAAAAAAAAAAACCTGTATGGCTTTGTAAAATGTTAATGTCATTTTTTTTTTACATACCTGTAGGCCATTTGGGACTCATTGAAAGTCTGGCTGAAAAAAATCCTGGTCCCATGCCCTGCTTTGACTCTTGTAGTGCTAGGAATAAGCCTCCAATGGTTTTCATGTCCTAGCAAAGAGGACATGGCAGGATTTGGAGAATGGCAATGCCTGGTACACACTACAAGTTATTCTTCGTTAAACATCCAGCATGCTCGTCTGACAGAAGGCGGGCAAAAGGCCGCCTTCTGTCGGACAAACCAATATACACATGGGCCAAATGTCGGCCGATGTGTACGGGGCTTAACTGGGACGGGGTATGGGGCTTAACTGGCCGACATTCGGCCCATGTGTACGGGGCTTAACTGGGAGTTTTTCAGCCAGGCTTCTGGGAGGGGAGTGCAAATAACCTACAGGTTTGACAATAAAATCAATGAACATTTTATAAAGCTGTGCAGTTTGGACTACATAGGCACTTTTTCGAAAAGTTAAACTTAGCCATTAACAATACAGTTTATTTTTTCTCAACCCGCAGTCGACCTCTTATAGTTAAATAAGACTCCAGTGAAAAGATCTCTGCACCAAGTAGTCCCAGAAATATATTTGAAGCCAGTGAGTCCAGTAGGTAATTCCAATATCATATACACTGGAAGTAAGCAAACCTATGAACAAAAATTGTCTAGATTGCAGTTTACTAATCCTTTGATGTGGTGGTTGTATTTTTTTTTTATCCTGCCAGTCAGTATTCCACATGCTGTCTGAGGCTAGGTTCACACCTGTGCTCATGAATTCCGCTGCAGGACCGCACCTGTTCCCGCAGTTGCAACCACTCATATAGAGATGCATGAAGATGCCCAGGAGATGCGTGGAGAATCCTAATGGCACCCCTACACACTGGAAACTACAGCGCGGCTTCCGGCACTGGGAACCACACTGCATATTTTCCATAATGGACCAGGGACCCTTTTCCCTGCATTTTTAGGAGGCACAAGAGCCCATTCAAATGAAGGGGCTGCTGTGCCCATGCAGCCGCACAAGTGTGAACCTAGCCTTAGGTTGACAACTTTCACTCATCATACTGTATCCTAGGAGAAGCAGTGTTGTCCTCCCTCTCCATTTTTTCTCCATAAAATTAAGGGGAAGGATTATGTAGACCTCAGAGATCGCTGTAATAATGTAACTGACACCAGTCCGCACAGGTAGAAAGCACAGAAAGTTATCAGTTTAGAAGATTTCTGGCAGGATCAACATTGGTTTTTCTGGACTTAATGAACAGATACAACAAAATTCTCTATTTAAGAGACCAAAGGTGACCAAAGAAAGAGAAGTTTATTGTTGGGATTTATATACACATTAACATACAATCTGACTCATGTAGAAATAAGCACCTTACTTGAACTCCTCCTCAATCTGCTCACCTATGATTCAAACATAATGAAAGTTTTGATTTTGTGCCACTGACCTTTTAGCTAGATAATGGTAGCTAATTTCCCCAAACTCACCTCTGACTTTCCAGGAATATTTTTTTTTTCTGGTGGATCTATAATTCTCTTATAAGACTTATAAGACTTAATATAACACTGCATTTATTACCCTTAGAGAAACATAAGCAACCTAGAGAGAACCCTCAGCATGAGAGATACTGATATATTCAAATCAAATACTTTTATGCCTGACTTTGCCCTTTGTCCTTTTTTCCCTATATTTAACAGATGCACTCATCCTCCTCTAGGGACAAGGGTATTATCTCTGTTCTAAATCATAATTTAACTCATCTCCATCTTTTAGAAAAAAATATGATATGGTTCAAAAGGAAATTTGGAAGCAATGGGATGATATGCTCCTTAATTTTTATGTAAATGTAAGTGATCCTTACCATTACCGGAAACATCAAATTATGTACTAGATGGTAATTAACCCCTCAAAGAGTGCACACTATTTGTGCATTCCCCAACTCTTGCTTCCCAGATTGTTCATCAGCAAATTCCTATGAACATACAGTATTTTTTTGGACTTGCAGAGTATGTTGTCCCTTATTTCAAGATACCACATTCCTAAAATCAAAGCTGATAGGTCAACAATATCTATGTCTCTACTATGTGTCCCTATCTCAGACATACCCTACCATGTCTCACCAGAATACAGTCTGATGTTTTTTTTTTGTCAAAGCTTAATTGAACAAGCTGAAGTTAGAAGCTGATTGGTTAAAATGCACAGCTGCACTAGATTTTTCACTCTCCAATTTTAGTAAATCAACCCCATTGTTTCTATATGTAACAACACCATTCGGGCTTATGTTTACCTTTATGCCATTTAGTTTAAACATTTTCTTGACTCTAAAATGCGTATTGGTTATTATACTACAATGTATTTTTCACATGCTGGACTTTCTTTTAGATATCTATGTATTTTGGGGATAAGTCATTCCTTTCCTTTTCAGCCAAATAGTGAGCACTTAGATCCTTTCTTATCTCACCCTATTTATGTCCTGGGGAAATCGAGTGGAGTTCCCGGCTTTCTGGATGATATACCCCTCCTTTGGGACCTGTGCATTTGACCATCTGTTAGCTCAGTGGTCTATTATTAGAGGTGAGAGAAGGTGGTGGAGGGTCTATCACCATTGTTTCCTGATTTGTGCCTGCCACGTGGAAGTCTCTTGGTGCTTGCTGGGACCCTTAGTACTCTTAATTTTTTCTGTTTTGGACTTTTATTGAACTGTTTTAAGACGTTACTATTTTTTATGCGCTGCACTTTGTTTTTGTAATATGTTATTGGGATTATGTAATGATCTTTTGTGCTAGCTGTGTTAGTTGTTTATTATTTACTTTTTGAGCTGATTGGTTTACCTATTTTCATTTACTAATAAAAATAGCTTGTATATGAAAATAATTCTTAGAACAAGTTAAATCTTAAAACAGACATTCCTTAAAGTTGAATTCTGGGATACGCACATTTTGAGCATATTGAAAAGCAGGTAAAAAAAAACCCTAATAGTATTTTTAAGGCACCATTATTATTATTATTATTATTATTATTATTATTATACAGGATTTATATAGCGCCAACAGTTTACGCAGCGCTTTACAATATAAAAGGGAGACAATACAGTTATAATACAATAAAATACAAGAGGATTAAGAGGGCCCTGCTCAGAGGAGCTTACAATCTAATAGGGTGGGGCAGGTGGTACAAATGGTTGTAACTGTGGGGAATGAGCTGATGGAAGTGGTAAAAGATTAGTTAGAGACGTGATAGGCATTCCTGAAGAGATGAGTTTTCAGGAATGCCTAAAGGTAGCAAGAGTAGGGGATAGCCGGACAGGTGGAGGTAGCGAGTTCCAGAAGATGGGAGAGGCCCTGGAGAAATCCTGTAGATGAGCATGAGAGGAGGAGACAAGAGAGCTTGAGAGTAGGAGGTCTTGAGAAGAGCAGAGAGGACGATTTGGGTGATATTTGGAGACAAGATTGGTGATGTAGCTCGGGGCAGAGTTGTGAATGGCTTTGTATGTTGTGGTTAATATTTTGAATTTAATTTGCTGGGTGATTGGGAGCCAGTGTAGGGATTGGAGGAGAGGGTTGGCAGACACTGAGTGGTTGGTAAGGTGTATAAGTCTGGCAGCAGCATTCATGATAGACTGAAGAAGGGATAGCCTATGGAGAGACAGGCCAATGAGAAGGAAGTTGCAATAGTCAAGGCTAGAGACTGAGTGAATGAGGAGCTTAGTGGTTTCATTTGTTAAAAAGGGGAAAATTTTAGAGATGTTACGGAGGTGAATTCTACAAACTTTTGACAATGATTGGATTTGAGGCTGAAATAACAAGTCAGAGTCTAGGATTACACCTAGTATCCTGGCGTGAGGGGAGGGACTGATGGTTGCATTGTTGATTTTGATGGAAAAGTCATGGAGGGGGGCACGGGTGGGGGGGAATATTAATAGCTCAGTATTAGAGAGATTTAGTTTAAGGAAGTGGTACGACATCCATGCTGATATGTCAGTTAGTAAGTTAATAATGCTACAGGAGACTGAAGGAGTGAGGTGAGGAGTAGACAGATAGATTTGGGTATTATCAGCATATAAGTGGTATTAGAAGCCGCGGGCGGTTATCAAGTGACCAAGGGAGGAGGTGTAGATAGAGAAAAGAAGGGGTCCAAGAACAGAGCCTTGGGGGACCCCCACAGAAAGGGGCAATGGAGAGGAGGAGACAGAGTTGTAGGTGAAACTGAAGGAGCACTGTGATAAATAGGCAGAGAACCAGGATAGAGCAGAATCTCGGAGGCCAAGGGAATGTAGTTTATTGAGAAGGAGTGGGTGGTCAATAGTGTCAAAGGCCGCAGAGAGGTCAAGTAGTAGGAGTATGGAGTGCTGGTTGTTTGTTTTAGCAGTTAGTAAATCGTTAGTGAGTTTTAGTAAGGCAGTTTCCGTGGAGTGCTGCGAGCGAAAGCCAGACTACAAGGGGTCAAGAAGGTTATTTTCACTGAAGTAGGAGCTAAGACGGTTGTAGACTAAGTGATCTAGAAGTTTAGAGGTGAATGGGAGCAATGAGATGGGTCTTAAGTTGTTCAGGTTGGTGGGGTCTAGTGAGGGCTTTTTAAATATGGGAGTGTCAGGAAGATCCTGCCAGTAACAGGTGTCCTGTGCGTGCAGTTGCGCGATCGCGCGTGCCTGCGCGCAGGCGGGCTATTTAAACCTAGCTGTCACACGGGGATCTTGCTGTCTGCTCTACAGCGTTACATGTGTTGATTTTTGGGAACCTGTTTCTGTACTAAAGACCCGGCTTGTTCCTGATTATCCTTGTTATCTGCCTGCATCTGATCCTGGCTTGTCTCTGACCATCCCTGTCTTCTGCCTGCATCCGACCCCGGCTTGTCTGACTACTCTTCTGCCTGACCCTCTGGCTTATCCACAGTCCGCTTGGCTATCGATCCAGCTTGTCTGACTCTCCAGCCTAGTATACTGACTTCAGTTCCAGTCTGCTGCACCAGTGTTCCAGTCTGCTATCCTGTTCCAGTCTGCTGTTTGGTTCCAGTCTGCTGCACCAGTGTTCCAGTCTGCTATCCGGTTCCAGTCTGCTGTTTGGTTCCAGTCTGCTGCACCAGTATTCCAGTCTGCTATCCGGTTCCAGTCTGCTGTTTGGTTCCAGTCTGCTGCACCAGTGTTCCAGTCTGCTGTGTGGTTCCAGTCTGCTGCACCAGTGTTCCAGTCTGCTATCTGGTTCCAGTCTGCTATCCAGTTCCAGTCTGCTGTTTGGTTCCAGTCTGCTGCACCAGCCTGCTGATCCAGCTCCTTCCAGGTTCCAGTCTACCTTCCAGCTCAGTCTGAAGTTCTACTGCACAGCGCTTCCTGAGTTTCAGACACACTTCCTGCTGTTGATCCTGCCAGGCACTCGTGCCACTCTTGATTCTTGTGCTTCCTGTATATCCTACCAGGGCCCTCGAGTCGGAGCCACAAGGGAGGCCATCCCCTGCAAGTCAGGCTCGTCCACAAGGTACGTGACAGTAGCAGACAGCCATGACCGAGCCCGAGGAGGGAGCCTCTCCTATGGAAGAACTTTGTATGCACCTGGCCGGCCTTACACAGGCTGTTAAGAGTCTCCAGGAAGGATATACATGTCTGGAAGAACGGGTCCAAGCACTGTCTGGTCCCACTGTAACCCAGGGGCTTTCTCTGCCATCTACTTCTGCTAGCATTACTATGTCCCCTACAGTAGTTATGCTGCCTCCTGAACCAAGAGTTCCCACTCCTGAAAAGTTTTCCTGGGGAAGGAAGTAAATTCAGGGCATTCCGGAATTCATGCGAACTGTATTTCGCCCTTCAGCCTCGCACCTTTTCGCTTGAAGCCACTAAAGTGGGTTTCGTGATCTCGTTACTCCTGGGTGACCCTCAAACATGGGCTCACCACCTTCTGGAACTGAAAGCTGAGGTATTGACTAATTTAACTACCTTCTTTGACACAATGGCCCAACTATACGAGGACCCACAGCTTTCTGCAACTGCAGAGGCTGCTCTGCACACCCTTCAACAAGGGCGTAGGGCAGTAGAGGACTATGTTGCGGAATTCCGTCGATGGTGTGCAGACACGGACTGGAATGATGCTGCCCTCCACTACCAGTTCCGTATGGGGCTCTCCGATCCCTTAAAAGATGAACTGGCTCGAGTAGGAATTCCTCAGACTCTGGATGCCTTGATCAACCTTGCTATACAGATTGACTGACGGTTGAGGGAGCAAAGAGCAGAAAGAGGTGCTGGGCCCACTCACCCAACCTGGATGTTACCTAGGGTCCCCAGCTATACTCATCCTGCACCCACCTCTAATCCAGCTGCTACACCTGATACCTCTGAGCCCATGCAACTTGGAGTCCTTCGCCCCTCTCTCACGATGGAGGAACGCCAACGTTGCCGGGCTAATAACCTGTGTCTGTATTGCGGAGAACCTGGACACTATGTCAGGAACTGTCTTAATAAGCTCCGTAAGTGCCTGTCTGTCTCCTCTGATGATGTGACTGCTTGGCCTAAGACTTCCTCTCACTTGACTCTTTCTATATCTTTGCAGCTCCCAGGAAAGACTTTACAGGTTCCCGCTATCATTGACTCCGGGGCTTGTAGCTGCTTCTTGGACTCATCTTTTGCAGCTAAACACCAGATCCCACTGTGATACAAGGCCCATGGACTCTCTATTCACCTGGCCGACGGGTCTGCAATAAAATCTGGGCCAGTTATTCAAGAATCCGCTCCTCTTCCAGTCACCATCTTCAACTTGCACCAAGAACTACTTCGCCTGGACATCATTGCTTCCCCTTTGTTTCCTGTTATTCTTGGTATGCTGTGGCTACAAGCCCATAACCCTACTATAAACTGGGTCACTGGAGAAGTTACGTTTCCATCTCAGTACTGCCATCAGTTCTGCATTCTGAAGGACTCTTGTGAACCCCCTGCTCTGTTATGTCTAAACACCGATTCTGAGCTATGCCAGTCGGTCCCCGAGGTCTACCATGACTTTTTAGATGTCTTTAGTAAAAAAGGGGCTGAAACCCTTCCTCCTCATCGGGCCTACGACTGCCCCATTGAGCTCCTTACTGGAGCCGAAGTCCCCTTTGGCAGGATTTTTCCTTTGATTGAGCTGGAGCAATGTGCACTGAAAGTGTACATCGATGAGAACCTAAAAAAGGGTTTCATTCGGCCCTCCACATCCCCAGCAGGCGTAGGCATCTTTTTTGTAGAAAAGAAGGATCACTCTCTTCACCCTTGTATAGACTACCGGGAACTTAATAAAATAACTGTTAAGAATCAGTACCCTCTCCCCTTGGTACCAGAGTTATTCCAGAGACTGGGGACTGCTACCGTTTTCACCAAATTAGATCTCCAAGGGGCTTACAACCTGGTCCGTATCAGAAAAGGGGACAAGTGGAAAACAGCTTTTCGCACTCGCTTTGGGCACTTAGAGTACATGGTAATGCCCTTTGGACTATGCAACGCCCCTGCAACCTTTCAGTATTTCATAAATGATGTCTTCCGGGACTACTTGGATCTGTTCATCATAGTCTACTTAGATGACATTCTCATCTTTTCTTCCTCCCTGGACTCCCACCGCAGACATGTTAAATGTGTCTTAGCTCGACTCCGGCTACATGGCTTGTACGCTAAGGCTGAAAAGTGCGAGTTCGAGCGAGAGAGTATTCCATTTTTGGGACTAATCATTTCCGTGGAAGGGATCAAGATGGACCCCCATAAGATTGCTGCAATTCTTGACAGGCCAGCCCCAACTGACAAGAAAGGAGTCCAACGTTTCGTTGGCTTCGCCAATTTCTATAGAAAATTTATTAAGGGGTTTTCAGCCATCATTGGCCCCATCACTCAGTTGACCAAACAAGGGGTACGTTTTCATTGGTCGCCAGAAGCTCAATCCGCCTTTGAATCTCTCAAAAGACTGTTTACTTCTGCTGCTGTTTTGAAGCATCCCGATTCCTCTTTACCATTTGTCCTGGAAGTGGACGCTTCTGAGAGTGCTGTTGAGCGGTTCTTTCCCAGCGACAAGGGACCAAAGCTTTGTTATACCCTGTAGCCTTCTTTTCTCGCAAATTATCAACTGCAGAAAGGAATTATGATGTAGGAGATCGGGAGCTACTGGCCATAAAAGTCGCTCTTGAAGAATGGCGATACCTTTTGGAGGGAGCTGCTCATCCTATTCTGATCTACACAGATCACAAAAACCTGGAACATTTGAAATCCGCAAAGAGGTTGAGACCACGACAAGCCAGGTGGGCCTTGTTCTTTTCCAGGTTATCCTTCCACGTGACCTATTGGCCAGGCTCTAAGAATATAAAACCTGACGCTCTGTCTAGGATGTTCCACAAGCCTCAAGAAACCTCACCTCCAGATACCATCCTTTCCCCGGGAAATTTTTTCCTGTTGCAAGAAGATCTACTCTCCTGGATTAAGCAAGCTTCAGTAGGGTCTGTACCTGCTATAGGGACAAACTACAAGCAAAGGATGGTCTGTTTTGGTTTGGAAGTAATATTTTTATACCTGAAGGCCTACGGGTCACAATTTTAGAACATTGTCATGATCACGCGCTAGCAGGACATTTTGGTGTTACCAAGACGGCTGATCTTGTCCTGCGCACCTTCTGGTGGCCCCAAGTGCTTAAAGACTGAAAGAAATACGTGGAATCCTTTACCACCTGTGATCGGAATAAAGTCAGTAGAACCAGGACCTGGGGATTACTGAAACCTCTACCTGTCCCAGACAGGCCATTGAAGATGTTGTCCACTGACTTCATTGTCGAGTTGCCTCCGGCTGAAGGGCACACTGCCATCTTTGTGGTGGTAGATTAGTTATCCAAAATGGCTCATTTCATTCCGATGAAGGGTACTCCCACTGCTCCTGAAACTGCACAAACATTCATTAGAGAAGTATTTAAACTCCATGAAATTCCGGCTAATATAATTTCTGACCGAGGAGTACAATTTACTTCCCAATTCTGGAGAGCCCTGTGTAAAGCCCTAGGAATTGAACTATCATTTTCCACTGCCTATCATCCCCAGATGAATGGCCAAACTGAGAGGACCAACCAGACTCTCAATATCTTCGTTGTTTCTCTTCCTTTTCTCAGGATGATTGGCACTCTCTGCTTCCCTTGGCTGAATTTGCCTATAATAATGCTGTCCATTCTGCCACAAAACAAAGTTCGTTTTTTGCTAACTACGGGTTTCATCCCTCCTTTTTTCCCAACTCCATTCCTGAAAGTTCCGTACCAGCAGTCCTGGAAACAATACATTTTTTCTCTTCCAATAACCAAATATTACAGGAAACCATGACGAAGTCTCAAGAACGTAACAAAGAAACTTTCAACAGGAAAAGACAAAGGGAATTGCTACTTGAACCAGGTAACCTTGTATGGTTATCCACTGTAAACCTAAAATTGACGTGTCCCTCCAAGAAGTTGGGTCCTAAATTCTTGGGTCCTTTTCCTGTAAAAAGGAAAATTAATGAGGTAGCATATGAGCTGGAACTCCTGGACTCACTCAGGATTCATCCTGTTTTTCACATCTCCCTGTTGAAACCTTTTGTCTCCAACCCTTTTCCTGAATCTGAATCCCCCGGATCCTGTAATAGTGAATGGAGAGGAAGAATTTGAAATCGAAGCCATCCTTGATTGCAGGAAGAGGAATAATCAAGCCCAATTCCTGATCAAATGTAAGGGGTATGGCCTGGAAGAGAACTCTTGGGAGCCTGAGGAGAACATCCATGCTAAAAGCTTAGTTCAATCCTTTAAGAGAACCCATCCTGAGAATGGGCCCGGTTGGGCATCCGGAGGCTGCCCCTTGGGGGGGGCAATGTCAGGAAGATCCTGCCAGTAACAGGCATCCTGTGCGTGCAGTTGCGCGATCGCACGCTCAGTCTGAAGTTCTACTGCACAGCGCTTCCTTAGTTCCAGACCCACTTCCTGCTGTTGATCCTGCCAGGCACTCGTGCCACTATTTACTCTTGTACTTCCTGTATATCCTACCAGGGCCCTCGAGTCAGAGCTGCAAGAGAGGCCATCCCCTGCAAGTCGGTCTCGTCCACAAGGTATGTGACAGAGAGTGATCTGCACATGTTTTAGAGGGGAGAGAAAGGTGCCACCAGAGAGGGAAAGATTGAAGATGTGAGTGAGGGAGCATAGGATAGAAGAAGAGGGTGACCGTAGTAGTTGTGAGGGAACAGGATGCAAGGGACAATTGGTTAGGTGGGCATCTGAGAAAAGTTTTGTAACCTCTTCAGTAGTAGCCAATTCAAAAGAGGAGAGTGTTGAATGTGCTGTTAGGCAAGGTATGTTGGGTGGGGAAGATGTAGGCACAGTGGAGGTGTCCTCACAAATTGCATCATTCTTGTCTTTGAAGTGATTGGCAATCTCTTGGGCAGTGAGTGAGTTAGTGGGTAGAGGGAGTGAGGGATGAAGCAGAGAGTTAAATGTTGAGAAGAGCCAATGGGGACTGGATGACAAGGAATTAATAAGAGAGACAAAGTAGGCTTGTTTGGCTGCATGGAGGCAGGAATTGTATTTTAGAAGGGCAGATTTATATAGGGTGAAGTCTTGCAGGGATTTTGTTTTACGCCACAGTCGTTCAAGAGCATGGCAATGTCTCTTGAGATTTCTAGTGTTGTCAGTTTGCCAGGGTTGTAACGGTCGGGGCCTGATTCTGTGTTTGGTTAGAGGAGCAAGTGCATCTAGTGATGATGAGAGTGAACTGTTGTAGACAGAGGTGGCCAGGTCAGGGCAGGACAGGGGAGAGAGTATGTCATATACATAGTCAGTAGCAGAATAGAGAAGAGAATGGTTAAAGTGGCGAAGATTTCTACAAGTAATTGTTTGCTGCTTGGAGGGATGGGTGGTTGGAGGCGAGGATACAGTGAAAGTAATGAGGTTGTGATCAGAGAAGAAAGGGGGTGTTGGTGAGGTTTCCAGGGTTTCAGAGATGGGAGAATACAAAGTCAAGGGTATTGCCATTGGAGTGAGTGGAAGTATGTGTCCATTGAGTTATGTCAAAAGATGAGGTTAAGTCGAGAAGTTTAGCTGTAGTTGGGCTGTTAACATTTACAGGGATGTTGAAGTCACCAAGAATAATAGTGGGTATTTCAGAGGAGAGAAATTAGGGTAGCCAGGCAGCAAAGTCATCAAAAAAGCGCAATACCGGTCCTGGAGGCCGATAAATTGCTGCAATCCTCAGAGAAATGGGAGAGAACAGAGGAATATAGTGCATCTCGAAAGAAGAGAAGGATAAAGAGGTAGGAACAGGAAGGACTTGGAAGGTGCTTTGTGGGGATAGAATGAAGCCAACTCCACCTCCTTTCTTTCTGTTGGGTCTGGGGGAGTGAGTCCAATGGAGACCACCATGGGAGAGGGCAGCAGGAGAAGCTGAGTCAAAATTTTGAAGCCAGGTTTCTGTTATGCTGAGTAAGTTAAAGCCATGAGAGATGAAGAGGTCATGTACAGATGTTAGCTTGTTACAGATGGAGCGGGCGTTCCAAAGGGCGCATGAGCTTGGTGAGCTGCTTTGAGGAAGCAGGGGGATAGAAATTAAACTGAGTGGATTGTGGTGTTTGCCAGAGGGGGAGGGGTATTGGATATGTGGCTTGCAGTTGGAAAATGGCGGACCGGGATTAGGAGAAATGTCACCTGAGACTAAGTGAAGGAGGAGGGTGAGGAAGGCAAGATGGGAGTGGGATGTGCGTGAGTGCACGTGTCTAGTGGCCCTGGTGTTTATGTAAGCATGTGGGTGCAGCAAATGCAGGAGATGATGGGTGCCATAGTAGGGAGAGGGTAGGAGTGAGGGTGGTATGTGAATGCTGCAGGGAAAAGAGGAGGGGTAGAGTAAAGATAATTTGAGGATAGAAGACACCAATGTGAGAAGGAAGAGAATAAGGAGCATGTTAGTGGATAGAGAGTGGGAAACTGACTTTATATAAAATATAAAATAAATGTTAAAAGCTGGTTTGCTTGTCATCTTGCAGAGTGGAGCAGATTTCTTGTTGTATGCTCATCCAGCTTTAGTTAAACTGCGTCGATTAAACTGAGTATCACTCGTGACAGAGCCACTCAGGACAGAGCCATGATTTCTGCGCCTTGCCCCTGTCTGCGCCACCCCATAGACTGCTTTAAATTTATAGGGAGACTGAGCAGACATGCATTTCTCAGTTGGTCATTATTGGGTCTATTTGAGACACCTGAATATGGGAGAGGAGATGGCCAATACCAGACCAGCTACAGACACAGGCAGGGTCATAAAGCTAATTACCTCTCTTGATCACTCAAGCCAAATGTGGTTGAGAATTAATCACCAGTAATATTGCTATTGCAGTGTGGTTGTTATAGAGCTAGCATTAAATATAGAAGTTTAAAGATATGGCAGCAGAAGACATTTACCAAAAATGTTACAGCAATGTCAGTTCAGCAGAGATGTACAGATGGATAGAAGACATTTACCAAAAATGTTACAGCAATGTCAGTTTAGTAAAGATGTACAGATGGATAGAAGACATTTACCAAAAACATATGTATACAGCAAAGCACAATTAAAAGTATACATTTATTGAACAAAAAAAAATATTTTATATGGTTGGACATATAAATTACCATATCTGTAGGGTAATGATTAGGTACCACATCTCAAACTTATTTGAAAAAACCCTAATATAACTTTTTAGGCACCATAAACATAAGTATACAGCAACACTTGGGTAAATGCAAGATGCACGTGTATTCTTTCTTAAATCTTTATGTTCTTTGTGTATTTCTTCTAGATCTGTGGAGTAATCCAGTGTGAAATATGTGCAGAAGCTTCCGCTAATGAAGACAAGTTACTTCTGTTCTCTCTCCTTGTGCAGGGTGAGTGACGCTTTCTTTGCCCTCCTCCTGTAGTTCTCTATAGACAGCCTGTAGGGGGTGGACATGCGGGGCCTCATCCAAGGCCACTGATAAGGGAGGACTACCAGCCCTCCCGTCCCAGGCCCGGATCTGCCATCTCAGCAGGGAGGCCCAGAGGTAGAACGGGCGGGGACTCCCAAATTCTGTGCACCAATAAGCTAATCCCCCGCTGTGCAGTTATTTAGAAAACAAACTTCTCCGGGCCCCCTCTGTTCAGTGGGAGCCCGGGGAATAGTAAGAAAACTATTGCTTCACTTTTGGGTTTAGGTAGATTAATCCACCGCAGCGCACTACACAGTTGAAGCCCAGTCTCTTCAGTATGAATACACTGCGGCTGGCCGGGAGAGCTGCGGCGGATTAATCAGCCGAAACTTGGAAGTGAAGAAATAGTCCACTTACTGTCCCCCGGCTCCCATTGAACACAGGGAGCCCAGGGAAGTTTGTTTTCTAAATAGCTAAATAGGGGATTAGCTTATTGGTGGACAGCATTTGGGTGTATTAGCGGTGCTCATCTGGTCCCGGGCTCCCAGCTCCAGGAGGAATCACTTGCAGGAGAATCACTTTAAAGTTATGTTTGTAAAAAAAATTGTTTATTTTGGGGATAAAGATCATCAAGGAAGTGTTTTATGCAAGGTACCCCCACCTCCTGAGTCTGCCATATTCAATTAACTAGCACACTAGGTTGGATAACGCCTGTCTCCCTTCCCATGGGTTATTACAGATAATATACTTTGCTGCCAAGGGGATCCAGATAAATCGCAGGAATACATGTAATGTTTCATTGAAATGCTAATAACATATAACCATATGCTGTTTACATTATAATTTTAAAAATATATAACGATACTTTGGAAGATAATAAATGACACAACTGATCTGTGTGATGGAGATGTCTGTGAAATATGTCTTCTCAGCAGAGCTCAAATGAGCCGTGATGAAAAGAAAAAGTTCACGATGCAACAAAATATGTGTTATTTTTCTGACTTCCCTATAATATAACTCTCATCACCATGATTTGTGCTTTGTAGTGGCATGGAAGCCTCCTACAGCTGCCTTAAAAAAAAGCAATTCTCTTGTTCTGTTCCTGTTTATGTGGAGGTAAGTGTCTCAGAGCAAAAAAAATGGCACTTACAGACAGGAGGGATGAGCCATGACCTTAAATTCAACACCTGGTAATGCTACAGGCAAAGTAAAAGATTTTAAAAGGAATGTATGGGAAAAGAGTGGACTCCATAGTGTAGTAGATTAAAATAATTTTAATAAAAGCGCTGTAGTAACTTACATAAAGATAAAAAACGATCAGCATATTAATATATATTAATATATAGATTATCAGTATAGGCTTCCGGGTTCGGCCGTACCCTGGAAGCAGCGGCACCTGGCTCCTCCCTCCCTTCGTTTGCTGATCGTTTTTTATCTTTATGTAAGTTACTACAGTGCTTTTATTAAAATTATTTTAATCTACTACACTATGGAGTCCACTCTTTTCCTTTCATTATATATCTGAGAAATAACGATGTGAGTGTGGGAGAGTGCCATTCCTTCCTTTACCAACCTATACTCCCTCTGGGAGCTGGGACCTCAATTGGAAGTCGATTCTGGAAGCTGCTCTGGTGTGTACATCCCTGCCCACCTGTGGATCTAAGCTTGATTCGGCTCATTGGGGGCCGCCACTGCAGGTAAGAGGCTGGGGGAAATGGTCACCGCACATCGGAACAAAATTGGATGAATTAGACATCTGCCACCACTGCACTTGCACTTTTTCTCACTTCTAGAAGGATTTCTTGCTGTTCACATTGGAAGTCGCATTGAAAATTGCATTGCATTGTGTTGGACTGCACAACTTATTTTCACTCTTATTTTGTCTGATGCTAATTTTTGCTACCAGTTCATAGTGGATTTGACACTTATCATATCACATGCTAATATTGACGTTATATATTTTATTTTATTTGTTCATCTGCATATTAATTTTTTATATTTCGTATTGTCAGCACATTGCACTTTGTAATTATTCCTTTTCTGGGAGTCACATTGGTCAATTGCATCGCATGTTGGTGTATTGCACTTAGTATTTTTACACAATACTATTATTTATATCTGATGTTAGGGTATGCTAACTGATTGGATACGCATTCTATTCATGTGATATTGTTCACAGTTATTGTTTACATCACTGGTGGTTACGTTAGACATTCACAATTGATTGGACACGCAGTATATCATGTGACGTTGTTCACACTGATTGTTCTTTGGGTCTTATTGTTTCATTGTGTGTACTTTGCGCATTGTTGGTATACACAATATTTTTTGCATCATTTTTTTAGTTAATATTTTGGCACATTATTTAGATTTTTTACTATTCTGTGCATTTGATTTTGTCATATCGAGATCGAGGCAGCGCCACATATTTTATTACACTTTATCATTAGGGTTATGTGAGTAAACTATTTTTATGTTGTCGGCTCCTTGTGTTTTATCTATCGCATGGTTTTTGCGCATTAGTTGTTTCTTATTCATTTGTAATTAAGTAAGTTTTCTCCTTCACTGATGAGCACTGACGAGGCTGCACTGACGGGCACTAATGAGTCGGCCTTGATGGGCACTGATGAGGTGGCACTGATGATGAGGCACATATATGCAGCACTGATGGGCACTGATAGGCGGCACTGATAAGCAGCACTGATGGGCACTGATAGGTGGCACTGATATGCAGCACTGATAAGCACTGATAGGTGGCACTGATGGACACTCATAGGTGGCACTGATAGGTGGCACAGATGGGCACTTATAGACAGCACTGATGGGCACTGATAGGTGGCACTGATAAGCACTGATAGGCGGCACTGATGGACACTCATAGGTGGCACTGATAGGTGGCACATGTGGGCACTTATAGACAGCACTGATGGGCACTGATAGGTGGTACCGATGGGCACTGATAGGCGGCACTGATGGGCACTGATTGGGGGGCACTTATGGGTACTGATGGATGGCACTGATAGGCAGCACTGATTAGGAGGTACTGACAAGCATCACTAAAGGGCAAAGATTGGCATCCCTAATGGGCAATGATTGGCATCCCTAATGGGCACTTATAAGCTCATAAATGTGCTGCTTTACTGTCCAGTCACAGGTTGTGAGCAAGTCCTGTAGGTATTAACTGCAAAGTAACCACAGTGGAGTGCTGCTATTACTGCAGTAGCAGCAAATACTACAGTGAAAGGCAGCTTACACAGGGATCTATCAGGTATGAGATAGCATAGGTCCAAGCTGCACCAATGTAAACTATGCAATAAAATTCATACCTAAACTTAATGTTTAAGATTACATTTGTTTTGCTACACTGTATATATGCAATAATGATAACAATTATATTATTATTATTGTTTTCATATATATGTGAAATTATCTTGTTTTTTTTCTCTCTTGTGTAATCAGTGGATTTCAATAACAGCGTCAGCCAAACAGATTTTCCATTATCATCACTGAAATTCTAGTGTGTAGGAACGAGTAAACTATGAATACCAACAATATAATGTGGCGATTGCATGGTCTGCAGCATTATGCATATCTGAAATGCATATACAAAATATCTGGCTTGGAAATTAGAGGAATGTAACGTGTGAGGATAGAAGTATGTGAGCTACCTCTGCTAATTTATATGTTAAAGTGATTGTTAAGCCACTACTATAAAATCCTCCCATTCCCTCTGTAACATTCCCATATGTGTCCCTGTGTCTGTGGTATATAAAACATATGCCAATCTGTGCAAAACACAATATATTGAGAACAGGCTAATAACCCAATACATTACATAAATGTATACGTGTATGACGTGAAAAAATCTGGTGATATCAAAATAGGACCTGTGAAAGGTGGACAAATCTAAAAGACGGGCCATTTCTAGGCTTGAGATGGAGTGGATCTATAAGATCCGCTCTCTTAGGCCTTTAGGTCTAAACATTGATATTGAGTTGAATGCGTTTATTGATAACTCGTAGGTTTTGTTTTGGCCCTTTTACTTTTCCCCTTTTTTTCATCTATTCACTATTCCTCTAGGAATCATTGTGTATAAGTTTATTATCTATATCTTTATTTTTATTTATTATGATTATTTTCTTTTTCATATTTTTACTTTTTAGCCCTCTCAGACATGCTGATGACCTATGAATTTGGCCTTTCAACAGTTTTGAGAGAGTAGTTAGTGTAAAGAAATGTTTAGTTCGGTGCTATCATGTATTATACATTTTGGGAATATGGTTGCACTATTGTGATACTAGGTGCTCTTCATGCCAATGGATGGGCCTTCAGGTTTACATTGTGACCGTACTAATCAATTTTTTTCGTAGAATATTTTTCTGTTAAATATAGAGATTTCCATACTTTATATATATATATATATTTTTTTTTTATATTTTTTCTTTTTGTAATTTACAACTTTTTGGGATCAATATCGCTACATCATTACACTATACATATATTTCCATATATCTCCTTATTATTATTAACCACATCGATTCCACGTTTTTTAGTAACAAGTAACGTTCTCATCTTTTTTGCCTTGTTATTGAATTCTTTAAATCATCATCCGGAGGATGTATTAATAGCCTAGCAGCGCTAGGTCTTTCCCTCTAGGCGGCGTGCTGTGGTGGCACTTTCTGAGGAGTTTTTTTCAGTTCATTCCGTTTCTCAGCGTGTCACTCTGGCAACATCCATTCACTGAAGAGCACCAGGTAGAGGCTTGGTTTCCCCACTCTGATATGCTTTCATTGTATGTGAGTGGGGGTGGAGACGAGGCTTGGTGCGCATCTGAGACTATATAGGGGATGGCTTAACGCGTAGCCCGTGCCCCTTTGAAGACGTCAACTTATGACGAAACATGTAGGGCGTGGCTACGTGTTGTAAGCTGTCACGATTGCCCCATGCTCTGCACGGGTTACTACTAGTTTTTATGCC
This sequence comes from Aquarana catesbeiana, assembly GCF_042186555.1. Classification (NCBI taxonomy): domain Eukaryota; kingdom Metazoa; phylum Chordata; class Amphibia; order Anura; family Ranidae; genus Aquarana; species Aquarana catesbeiana. Next base: position 293,003,183 of record NC_133326.1, read on the forward strand.
GGCTTGTTTTATTGTCCTATTACCTTTACGGAGCGTGCACTCTCCGTTTTTTGTTTGTATTTTTAGTAATAAATTTGAAACTTTTTTACACTATTGGAGCCCCGCTCTTTTGCTTTCTCCTTTCCACCACACTGGGAGCAAGAGAGCCTTCTCTCCCCCCCCTCCAGGCGTACAACTTGGGCCGGCCTGGACCGAAGACACCGTTCCTGTCAGCTGTTACAGAGATCATCGTAACACGGTCCCTGCAGAGGGCAAAGTCTGCACGCTTGATAGACCCTGCCAGTTAGGGGGTCCAGAACGGAGGGTAAGGGTCCATCTTTTTACCTTATTTTTACTCGTTGGAGTCACCGCAAGTGGAGTTGTATCATCTTGTATATCCCTTTATCCTTTTGATCCATCCATAAGGATATTGGGTTTTTGCAAAGTGGATGAAAGTTTTCACTGATGAACTCTGTTTGATTTATTCCATGGACTGGGACTTGTAGTCCCCACACTATTGTTTATATATACACTCTATATTTATTATTTGAAGTAGATTTGTCCACCTTTCACAGGTCCTATTTTGATATCACCAGACTTTTTCACGTCATACACGTATACATTTATGTAATGTATTGGGTTATTAGCCAGTTCTCAATATATTGTGTTTTGCACTTTTAATTATTTGCATCAACATGTGTTTTCCTAGATTGTAAGCGCACTTTTTTGTATTTTATATTTTCATATTTTGTACACAGATATTGGTGTGTTTTAAGTGCAGCTATCAATTTGCTTTCTCATACTTTGCTCCGTAGCGCGGTTTTTCTTTCCTATTTTTAATATGCCAATCTGTACCTATAATAGAGTGCCTCCCGGCGCTCACGTGACTCCTCGGCTTTCTCTTCTGCACAGCTGACAGCTCCAGTGGGCGGGGCCGAGCACTCCTGATGACATCAGCTGGGGAAGGGGGGGGGAGAGAGGAGAGAGAGCCAAGGAGTCATGTGAGCACCAGGAACCGTCCTGATATAGGTACAGATCGGCAGCTTTTTTATTTAACAAAGGCACAGGGACACATATTGTTATGTTACAGAGGGGAGATGAGGATTTTATAGTAATTATGATATCAGCAGGAGGGGAGAGGGTGGGCACTGACATGAGCAGACAGGCAGGGAGGGAGGGGGGAGAGAGGAAAGAGAAGGATAGTAGAGCTGTGTATGACAGAGGCACGTAAACTGACCACAGTGTCAGGGCTCAGCAGCCTTGATAAACCGTGGTAAGTTTACAGAGGGGTGGGTAAAGCCAAGCATGATCAGCCAGGTATTTCAGGTAATACAGGGGGTTAAATTACACAGCACAAGCACTGTGCTGTATAACATTCTTTAAGGCAACAGTAGCTGCTTTTTTTTTTTTTTTTTTTTTTTTTTTTTTTTTTTTAGGTTAACAAACACCCTGTGTTGAAATTAAAGTAGTATTAGATACACACTGATAAACATCCACCAACAAAAATGGAACTGAATATAAGTCCAGTACTTCTTTTGCTCTTCACTATGCCTTCTACTGACTTCTCTGTATCAGTTCCCTAAACTTGTGGGTAGAGGACTACATACATTAATTAAGGAGACACTAGAGCGAAGGGAGCACATGCACTGAGGACACAGGGAACAAGTCATAACGGACAGAGTAAACTCACTGTTAACTATCCACATAGCAACCAAAGGCTTGAAAAGATAGGTGCATAGCAAATATAGTTCCAAGGTCTGCGGCATTATATGCTTTTTATTTTTCAGGATTTAATAACACTTTAATATTTCAGCTGATATTAACGACCTCCATCTAAATGTTAGTTGCCTAGTTCTTTATTGATTCAATGCTTTTTGAGTAACTGATCTGAAAAAGTGTTCTGGCAGTAAAATAAGAACTCCTAAAATGCATATTTCTTATATAGTAGTGACTCGACGTTTTAAAGCCAAAAATAATTAAATCAGCAAAAGAGCCAAACTATCAGAATTTTGGTACATTTTGAAAAAGAGGCAGACATAGTAGGCGTTATATGACAGGTTTCTGTTAAAGGTACAGACTCTGTTGCTTTCATCTTTATTTTGGTTTCATAGTTAATCCCTGACCTGGATAGAGCATACAGGATAGGAGTTCAGCCTTTTTAGACTTAACTGGCTAGATGCTTGTTCCAGGTCATTGACTAACTAGAAAGTGAAGCTAAGATCAGTTTCAGTGTCCAGTTCTGGCTTCTTGCTTGCCTGGGTAAGGAAGATGGGTTTCTTATGCAATAGATCCAGGAAGAATCTGTGTAGGAAAGTCAAGCTTTAAGGGAAAGGCCTTCAAAGATAAAAGTCTGATGACCCTGCTGGAAGGCAACATTTTTTTTTCTAAGTCAGATGTTTCTGAACTGTGAAATCTGGTTACAAGTAACCTGGATACTGTTGGGTGTAGCCTGAGATGCCAGTACAGCAGGTTTACCCAGCAGGGGCTATGTAACTAAAGAATGCATATCAGAACCTTAATTTGGAAGAAAGAAGGAGTCATGCATACCCCCTGGCGGTGGAGTATGGGATAGCAGAGCTTTGCTTTAAACCACCTGGTGTAATGAAGATTAAAGTGCCTGATTACCATGGCTGCAAACAAAGCTTTAAAGACCAGCTGCTGTTGGAATGTTGACCTGGGTCAAAGCAGTGGTTCATGGACTAATGCTGCCCCTAGTGGGGAGACTACAGCATGCTTCCTGGAAGATGAGCAGGAGAAGAATATACTTCCTGGTGATTAGGAAGGATGGCCTCTTATGGATTTTTCATTGTACAGAGGACTAGACAGGTGGGGAGAGGGTGTTTGTGTGAGTGGTGTCTGAGTGAGCTTTAAAAGTAATGATCAGCTAGAGTTCTTTCTCCTTTCCTTGGAGCCAAGCCAGCATACAGAACCTGAAAGGAAGGGCTTACGGTATTGTATCACCCCTGCTCTTTTATTTCATATGCTCTGTAGTATTCTCTTAGTGTTTCATGTTAATATTTCTACTTTCTTTGTAAATAAATGAGATCTGTGCAGTGTGTTTATTTCTATAGCTAACATTGTTAGTATATCATCATCATTAACCTTATTAGAGCTTTGATAGACTAGCTATACTATAATACACAATAATACATGTTTATAATAAATAGGGGAAATCCAAAACCACCCCATATTTATTTCAGACCCCCTACTTGTAACTATAACAAGGTAAGGGAAGTCAACCAGGGAATTCTTAAAGTGGAACTTTACCCAAAAAAGTTTTCGTTTAATAGTTTTGAATAGAGTAAGGAAGGATTAGAACCCCTGTCAGGATATACTGCATTAAGAGTCCCTGTTGGGGATATTACTTTGCTTCCTGTCTGGTTAAAAAAAAGGTTTCCACGGGACAAAAAGTAAAGTGAAGTCTCTCTAACAGCAAAAATGACAGAAGTAAAAATCCTTTTTTTAAGTTAAAGTAGAAGTATGGGAATAGTTTTTTTGGGGGAGAATCATACTTACCTAGGTGGACCCATCCATCCCCCACCTGGCTCTAAGACTGAGAACCAAGCGACCAAACACAACCGATCGCTCTGTTCTCACAGCTCCCTGAGCAGAGTGCTGCTGACTGTGAGTCACCGACTCTCTGATCTGCCCCCCGCTTTCACTAGAGGCTGAGCTGAAATGCCAGTCAAGGCATGTGGGCGGATCTCAACCATATGGTCGTAATCTTTCCAGAGCCTGGACCGGCTCTGTGATGTCAACCAACAGTGGGTTTCAGTCCGCAGTCTGCTAATAATGGACCAAAGGAGTGCAGAACAAATTGCACTCCTGTGATCCACAGAAGAAGTACAGCCAACAAGCTTTAGCTGTACTTCTCCTTTAAGGAAGGGGATGCTAGAACCTATGTCAGGTTTCTATCACTGTTGAAGAGTTTCCCTCACCCCCTGTCTTATAAAAGGCTGTCCCCCAAAATAGAAATCTCTCTAATAAAGTCCTGGATAGCAGTAAACCTGACAGAGGTTCTAATCTTTCCCCTTTTTTTTCAAATCTTAGGCTGGGTTCACACTTATGTGAAATGGATGCGGGTTTCCTGCATCTAATTTGCATAGCAGGAGATTGTGCCCGGCTCTCTATGGAGCCGGTTCACACATCTCTGCAGTGGCTCCAGTGCAAATTGCACAGAAGTGCTGTGCATCTTTTGGTCTATTTCAGGTCCAAATTCAGACCAAAATTCAGGCTGAAATTGGACCTAAAACGGTGAATGGAGACACATTGATCTCATGCTGTGAATCGCTGCGTGAACCGCTGCGTGTTCCAGTGTGAACCCGGCCTAATAGTTTTTGGTACAGATGCACTTTGGGACAATGCAAAGAACAGTGATTAGAAAGCTGTGGTGTGTTTTGAGCTAGAGTGGTTAAACTTAAAGTGGTTGTATACCCCTTTTTTACATTTTTACCTACAGGTAAGCCTATAATAAGGCTTACCTGTAGGTAAAATGAATATTGGTTTAGGAGATATACATGGTTTAGGGGATAATCACCCTGCATGCAGCCGTTGATGTCAGTGGCGTATGCGCAGTGAAGGTCCAGCAAAGGTCCGGCATATTGTGCTGTAACTTGCCGGAATGGAGGACTCCCACACACTTGCGAACGCAGAAGAAACGCCAAGGGGAAAATGTCAGCTCCCTCGTTTTTGACCTGCATGCGATGCGGGGGCTTCGTTCTAAGGTAAGTATTTCATTATGAGCTAGTATGTGATGCATACTAGCTCATTATGCCTTTGCCTTACAGGTTTTTTTTTTTGCGGGTATAACCGCTTTAAATTAGTTGTAAAGGCAGAAGGTGCTTTACCTTCATGCATTTAATGCATAAAGGTAAAAGACCTTCTGAGTGCAGCCTCCCCCCCAGCAACCCCCAATACTCACCTGAGCCAGATCTCGATCCAGCGATGTGCATGAGAGCCCAGGCTCTCTCAGTGCTCCCACTTCTCATTGGCTCAGAGCAGGGGTCTCAAACTGGCGGCCCTCAAGCTGTTGCCAAATTACAAGTCCCATGAGGCATTGCAAAGCTCAAAGTTACAAGCATGACTCCCACAGGCAGAGGCATGGTGGGGCTTGTAGTTTCACAACAGCTGGTTGGCCGCCAGTTTGAGACCCCTGCCTTAGAGACACTCATTGGCTCCCGCTGCTGTCAATCGCAGCAAGTGAGAAGGGAGCAAGGGGCAGGGCCAAGACTTATGGACACACAGATGTGGCTCGGGAGCAAGCATGCATGAGTACCCCCATAGCAAGCAGCTTGCTATGGTGGGCACTTAATGAGGAGAAGGGGCCAGGAGTGGTGGTGGGGGACCTGAGAAGAAAAGAATCAGGGCTGTTCTGTGCAAAACCATCCCAAAAAGCAAGGATAGCGTGCCACAAGTTTGTGGCAGTATTGAATTGTAAGCCTGTTAACTTGCTGCACATTTTCACTGACAAGTTGTACACTTGCAGAGCACTTGAAGCTCAAGTTCTAGTTGACACATTTCTAATTAGTAGTAAATTTGCTTGGCAAGTCTCTAGCAAAAGCAAAGTTGCAGTGGTGAGTCTACATGAAAAAATTCTCCAAGTCTACAGCATGAAAATCCAGTCACAGTGACCCCTGTGGTGGGATGACTATTGCACAGCATAACTGAACTAGAACTTGCAGCAGACTTGCAGAATGTTTGCAAAGAAAGTGGTTCTGGAGTCATGCAATGAGGACTTGCTCCAATTGTGCAACAAATTTGTAAAGCTTAGCAAGTCTAGCAATAGCCTATCAATCATTTTCAAACTTGCAGCACAATTGCTTGCTATCTGGGATTTCACAGAGCAGGTAAGTATAACATATTTTGTTATTAAATAAATAAATTAATAGATAAACCTTTAGAATCACTTCCAGGATTTTAAATCTACTTATTATATGGACTGAGTTCTTCATAGTTGCTTTAACAGAGCAGGTTAGCATAGCTGTAGAGATAGAGGTCTATTGAAGTGCAGTTGTGGGCTGGATCCCCAGCTACTGAAAACAAATTCTGGCTAAAATCCTCTGGCATTTATTTTATTACATCACCCTATGAACACATACATATCTTCATATTTTCTTGCTTCAGGCATAGGAGTCTTCACCATACTCATGTAATGCAGATTCTTAAGATTGAGCTTAGTATTATAAGGTGTAAAATGACTGGAATGGGAGTTTAAAACGTGTCATGTACAGTATTATAAATAACTATCCTACTTTCTTTAGTTTGCAAGGCTCTGGCATGAAACCTTCTGATGTTAAAAACAATCCCGAGCAAATGTGTTCTTTACTGAGTCCAGTCTCAAAAACATTTCACACACAAGGCATGATGTGCATGCCCCTATGCTCGCTTTTTCCCACCAGAGTCTATCCAAACTTTATTTATATCAATAATTTCATCCAAAGCTGTGGACTTTTTAACTGTTTTATATATTCACATAATCATTATTTTGGAAGGTGAGCCACAGAACCAAACCACTGGCCTAGAAGCCCTCGACATTATTTTATCTTTCGCTACATTCATAGGCTGTTGATATAGTAGCACTATGTCAGAAATTTCTGTCACTCTTGAAAATTAAGTCTCTCACAAAACCTTGTAAGAGTCCTTATAAAAGAGTCAACTCTTCAACATCCATGCCTGTAAACTGCTAGCTTCCCTCACAATCAGGGATCCTAGTCCCTATCCTACTTTTCTATAAAGAGATTAGCTACTATAAACCTAAGCAAAAGAGCATTCCTTTTTTTTTTACCCAACATGTTTCGCCATATTAAACCATGGCTTCATCAGGAGTACAAAACATACATAAATGTGCTCAAAGTGTGCTTAAAGTGCTTGTGTCCCTAAAAACATTTTTTCAAATAAACCAATATCTTTTTGGACCCCTGGTCAAAAAGTTTGGTTTATTTGAAAATTTTATTTGGGGGTACAAACACTTAGAGCACATTTTTTTACACATTGTTTGATGCTTCCCCATCTTGCCAGAGTTAGAAAAAATGTTTTTCCCCACCAACTTAAGTAGCCGATTTCATATATACTGTACATACATCTTTGTATTCTAAGGCTACAGACAAACATTTTCTTTCACAGTGCTAGTTGTGCAGCATAGACCTTTAATGTTTTACTAAATTGAACATTTAATCTCCCACACACCAGGGCCAGTTTCTTTATTAATAAGCCATGGGATGGAACAAAATGTAATGTTTACATTTTTGCTGCTGACCTAAAAATGTACAGATTTTTAGAAACTCAACAGGGCACTGACACATTTTAAAATGAACTCAACAAAGCAGAAACATAGGCTGTTACATAACAAAGATAATACTAAGGCAAAAATTAAGATTTACACTATTAATGTAAAGACTTAAGATTTACACTACTTTTTGGCATGTTGTTACATACAAATATATTTTCAAAAGCCAAAATCTTATTTTTTTTGTGGTTTTGGCAGTTGAGCACATAACGTGCAAATACCCCAGTTTGCATAAAAAAAATTGTACCTAGAAAGAAACACACATTCATTCATACATTATTGATGACTATTATACTTTGTGGATCAGATGTGAGAGTGATGGGAAGTCAATCAAACATGTTCTTTTTACTGAATCAGGGCAATGGTCTATTGCCCTCCAATCATAAAATATAATAAGGCAAGGTAAGAATGTGGCACTACTTATTCACTATTGTGCAAGCTAAACAACTCCCTAAAACCAAGCAGCAACAGTAAAAACTAATACGACTGTAGCATGTACAAAACAATAGATACAATGTGTGATTCAAGTATAGTGATAAATCCCTTATCCCTAACCCAGGGGTCTCAAACTGGTCACCCTCCAGCTGCTGTGAAATGACAAGTCCCATCATGCTTTTGCCTGTGGGAGTTATGTTCTAACTGTCAGCCTTGCAATGCCTCATGGGACTTGTAGTTTCACAACAGCTGGAGGGTCGCCAGTTTGAGATCCCTGCCCTAACCACTAGGCTACATCCTGAAAATTGGAACATAGTTTTTAAGCACCACATTGTAAAAAAAAAAGGGTTTGAAGATGGTTCATAGTTAACTAGAGGAATGGAGACAATGTGATGTCTCATTTACAATGAAAATGTGTACTTGTTCACTTGGAAAAAGAAAAGTCTGAAAAATATGAAACCTGTCTTGTGTTTTATTGTTTTAAATATATAACACAAGTAACTCATCTGATTCTCTATATCTTTCAACTCTTGTGTACTGCCCTTCCTCCTCATCCCACTTCTCCTCATCCCACATCTTTTACCACCAGTCTACATTAGTTCATATTATTGTAATTTTATTGTACTCCAATGTCCTTCATGCTTCTAAAAAAGGTTTAGGAAAAAAAAGAAGCTTTAAACTTACTATGATATCTTTTGTGGGAGTGGTCATGATGTTCATGATAAATGAGTGATTGTAAACCTATTTTTTTTTTAAATAACAAACATGTTGTACTTACCTGCTCTGTGCAGTGGTTTTGCACAGAGCAGCCCCAATCCTCCTCTTCTCAGGTCCCCCGCCAGAGCTCCTGATTCTTCCTCTTCTTAAAGCCACTTCCTATTGTGGCACATCTGTGGGCTTGATCCTGAGCCACGCTGCCTGTGTTTAAAGACACAAACAGTGCGGCTTGGTCCTGCCCTCTGCTCCCTTTTCATGAGATTTGTTTGACAGCAACAGGAGCCAATGGCTCCTGCTACTATAAATCTGCCCCGTGAGGAGAGAGAAAGAGCAGAGAGCACCACTTCTCTCAAACACAGCGCTGGATCGAGAATGAGATCAAATAAGTATAAGGAGGTGCTGGGGGAGAACTGCACACAAAAGGTTTTTTACTTAAAAAAAACCTTCTACCTTTACAACCATTTTAATGCTACAGCTCCCTTTCTCTGGTAATGTTTTTAAGACACATCTGACTCCTGGTCTAATGATGAGAAAGATGTGGCACTAGATAGGAGGAACCATCTTAGAGATTACAAGGGGAAAAATTAATTGGAAATGGGTGGTGCTGAAGATAAGCCGCTGCACAATATCAGCAAAGACATGAGAATCCAGAAGCAGTGCATCCTTAAAAGTGAATATCTATGGCGCTTATAATGCCACTCTTGCCTCTAGCTCATTAGGGACAAATATCTGTGGGAGCTTGGGCAGTGGCAGTGGTGTTATGAGGGAATATTACACCTGCAATGTATTTCCCCCATTACCAGGTCACATTTATATTGTAAGCATGTGCAAATAAAGGCTTAAATGTTTTTACTTCAGACTTTAGAAAGCCTAGGTGATGCCTTCACACTGTGCAAAGAGAAAAGTACAATGGACAACAATGGCAATCTCATTCCTCCTTGTCATAACTGAAGCTTCCATTCATAAATCAAAGCTAATCCAATATTGCAATTGTCTATATTACCCAGTCATCCTCTAGCAAAAAAAAAAAAAAAAAATCTCCATTGCCTGTTATAGCAATAATGAAGATGAAGTTTAAATTACAAGCTAAAACATAATTGCCCATCCAAAATGAATGGCCAACTTCAACAGCACCAGAGACTCTCTGTATTACTCATTCTTTTACTTTTCCATTTGCTTAAAAAATCCATGATGAAATGTCTGAAAGGAGAACAGTATTATGCTCCTAATACGTAGTTCTTTTTTGTCATCTTAATATTCACCAAGATGTTAGTGATGCCACTGCTATATCAGCTAATCAATCCAATTCAAACTCATTTGATAACAATAAGTATTCTCATCCCTGGCAGAACAATCCAAGCTGATAATTTGGTCACCTTGAGCTGCTTGTCTTCCCAAATAGGGGGAAAGGGAAAGTAAAAGCAACTTGGTTAGAAGCAGCAACAAAAGAACCCAAAAGCATCTCAAAACGGATCCTAAAAACAGTGCATCTAAAAACATGCTGATATTGTTCAGCTAAATAGAACCTAACAATATTGTCTCTGCCCAACATTTCTCACAAAGCAATGATTCTTGCCAGATAGGCATGCAAAACTGATATGTGGAGTAGCAGCGGTGATGAAAACCAAGGGCAGTGTTCTTTACAGAGTGGATCAATGTTCAGAAGCAGTTATGATAAAAGTAGGAACTGGTAAAACTTTGATAAACCTACCATCCAAGTTATTTCCTTCTTTCTTCTCCTTTATGTTTTTCTTAAAAAGCCACTATACATCCTCAACAGTAGAGATGAGCCGAACACCCCCCGGTTCGGTTTGCAGCAGAACATGTGAACAGGCAAAAAATTTATTCGAACACGTGAACACCGTTAAAGTCTATGGGACATGAACGTGAAAATTCAAAAGTGCTCATTTTAAAGGCTTATATGCAAGTTATTGCCATAAAAGGTGTTTGCGGACCCAAGTCCTGCCCCAGGGGACATGTCAGGGGACGTTGCCATAAAAGGTGTTTGGAGACCCAGGTCCTGCCCCAGAGGACATGTCATATCAATGCAAAAAAAAGTTTTAAAAACAGGCGTTTTTTCGGGAGAAGCGATTTTAATAATGCTTAAAATAAAACAATAAAAATAAAAAGTTCCTTTAAATATCGTGCCTGGGGGTGTCCTTAGTATGCCTGACAAGTAGCGCATATTTCCCATGTTTATAACAGTGCACACAGCAAAATTACATTTCTAAAGGAAAAAATTTAATTTAAAACTGCTCGTGGCAGTAATGCATTATCGGATCCTGGCGATATAGATACAAATACTAAAAATACAAACAAAAAATGTTGTGGATGTCCCCCCCAAAATCCATACATGGCCCTTAAGGTCTGGTATGGATATTAAGGGGTACCCCGCACCCAAATAAAAAAAAAATGTTGTGGGGGCCCCCAGGTACTATATACTCTGAGCAGCAGTATATATACTATATGGCCTGCCCTATATACTATGCAGAAAATTGGGCCTTAGGTGTTGGTGGTACCAGAACACTGTAAGCCCTCACAGTTATTCTTGTTGGGTGCAGGAATGGGCCCTGCTGTGAAATATTATATCAAGAATTGTAATTACATGACCCTGTTAAACAGGGGCAGAAAAATTGGGCCTTGGGTGGTGGTGGTGCCACAACACTGTAACCCCTCACGGATACTCTTGTTGGGCACAGGAATGGGCCCTGCTGTGAAACATGACTGCCAGTTTCTTGTCCTTCTGTGGCACCCCCTCTCTCTAGGCTCACATTATTCCCTTCCACTTTATTCCCTTCCTCAACTTAGGAACCAACATCGGAGCCTTCAAATTGCTGTGCATCCTCCAGCACCATATAACCGTCACTGTTGTCGAATAATTCTGGGGCCTCCTCCTTGCATGATGATGGGGCTACCAGAGAAAAGTGACTGTGGACAATGAGCCAGTGGAATAAGCCACCTTGGCAGCTACTTTGGAGGGCAAACTACTCTGAGCCTAAGTGATAGAGGATGAGGAGGATGAGGACAGCTTCATTATCCACTCCACCAACTCTTCTGCATGTTGTGGCTCAATAACATGGCCAGCAGCAGCAAAAAAGGGCAAGCGTGCCCCACGGCCACCTGCAGAAGATGCACCATGTCCACGACCACCAGTGTTGACTGAAGACACAGAGGCCGCATAGCCTCTTTTAGTGGCCTGTGAGCGTCTGCCTCTCCTTGGTGGCCTTCCGGACATGATGTATTTTTTGTTTTGCAACACCACACTACACTGTATTAGATACTGTGTACACCACCAGAAGTGTATTAGAAAGTGTACAACAGCTGCACTGTATTGTATACTGTGTACACCATCAGAAGTGTAGTAGAAACTGTGCACACTGTATTAGATACTGTGTACACTGCCTGCACTGTATTAGCAACAGTACAACGGCTGCACTGTATTGTATACTGTGTACACCACCAGAAGTGTAGTAGAAACTGTACACACTGTATTAGATACTGTGTACACGCCTGCACTGTATTAGCAACTGTACACCACAGAATGCACTGTAGATATAGGCTACACTGAATGCAGAGTATATATATATATATATATATATATATATATATATATATTTATGGTTGGAGCCCTATGTCCGATATGGACATAGATAACATTTATAGTTAACATAAACCTTACCATCGGAAATAGACCTGGAAGTGTGGACTTACCATATGAAATGGACCTGAAAGTGTGCCTTGGTCTAATGGCCGGTATGCCAAAATAAGGGGGCATACCCTGGTTTAAGAAATGATTATTCTGTAAAGAGAAATGAATAGTTGAGAAATGCTGTGAAATGGGGATGGGAGGGTGGGTATCGCGCACAGGAAACCGACAAGTACCACAGGTGAGCGGGCTGCTTAAATACGCCCCGGGCTCCTCCCATAAATTCAGGCCATCATACTGGCCTTCCTACTTATGGTTGGAGCCCTATGTCCGATATGGACATAGATAACATTTATAGTTAACATAAGACTTACCATCGGAAATAGACCTGGAAGTGTGGACTTACCCTATGAAATGGACCTGAAAGTGTGCCTTGGTCTAATGGCTGGTATGCCAAAATAAGGGGGCAAAAACATTCAGGTAGGGTTATAATATTTTATTGGTTTTCAGTTATTCATTGAGCCAATTTGGAAAATGCCTGTGCCATCTCTACTTGAGGATTGGGGATATACCGGGCGAAGCAGGCTGATTTCCACCTGCCTAGTCTTTTGATGACATGGTCTGGGACCCCGTGGCGGGATGCTGCGGAGGCTGCTCCTATACGAAAGGCGTGTCCAGAGTACTGACTCGGGTTAAGGTGAAGATTGCGGAGAAGTATCCTTATGTGTTTCACAAACTGACAGGCGCTTAAGGGTTTAACTGGGAATGGTAGAAGAGGACTGGTGTCCGGTTGTTCAGGCAGGAGTGACAGGAGACTGTTGAGTACAGTGACTGGACACCAGCTGTTATTGGTTTTGTAGAGGTGAATGTCCACTTCAGAGCCTGTTTGCTGGGTTTTAGAAACCTCGAGGTGAAGGACGAAATGATCTTGGTAGCGAACCTGCATAGTACTTGGTCTGCGGGGTTGTTACAGGTGAACTCGCCCAGTCGCAAGAACTTGTAGTAAGCCAAATATATGGCTGCTTGTAGGACCGTGCTGGGGAGAAGACCGAATGGAGAAGTAGCCAGGATGGTCGACATATCCCTGAAGATGGGCCCCGTAATGGGTAAGCGCTTGGTGCTAATCACTGGTTGTTGTTTCTGAATGCCCCTTAGGATGGCTCGTATAGCGTGTGATGAAAACAGTGAAGATTTTGCGGGGTCTTCAAGAGTCAAGAAATGTTGTATGCCGGCTAGGTATAGCTGAATGGTATTGTAAGATAAGGCCAGCTGAGTGTGGCAGAATGAAATGAAGGCCAGTACCTGTTTGACATCTGTTGGTCCTTTGCAGCAGGGTGTCAGGAATTTATTGAATGCCTTCCAAGCTGTCTGGTAGGCTTTGAGTGTGTTATGGGAGAGTGAATGATTGATGAGCTGTGTTGCTCCTTGTAAATGTTGAACTAGTCCAGGGTCAGGTGTGACCAGAAAGGGATAGGGGCTGACACTGGATCGGCTCAGGGAACCTGTTTGAAAAAGGAGGTGTAATTAAAATGTGACAGTGCGTCAGCAGCTAAATTGTATCTGCCTGGAATAAATGAACAGTGGATGTTAAACTGATGCTGTAAAGACAGTTGTACCAATCTGCACAGGAAGGACATGACTGCTAGGGACTTGGACTTGCCTTTGTTGATAATGTCTGCTGTGGCCTGATTGTCGGTGGTGAAGACCACAGTTTGCCCTGTCCAATGATGACCCCAGAGCTGTGCAGCTGCCACTATGGGATAGAGTTCGAAGAGGGAAGATGTTCGGGTAAAGCTGGGTATCAATAATATCTGTTGAGGCCAGGGTCCTGAAAACCATTGGTGGCCAAAAATTGCCGCGAAACCTGTGGAATCTGCAGCGTCTGTTGCCACCTGGGGTGAAAGGGCTGAAACCATGGGTATAAATAGGGATATGCCATTCCAGGCGGACAGGAATTCCTCCCACATAGGTAGGTCCGCTATTGCTGCGGAGTCTAGATTCAGGATCTGATCGGGGTCTTGTGTTTCTGACAGGAATCTCAGCAGACGTGACACGAAGGTGCGGCCTTGTGGAATAATTCGCATGGCGAAATTAAGCATTCCCAGGAGACATTGCAACTGCTTTTTGGTACAACCCTTGGTGTGGGTGAATTCGTGAAGGACCGCCCTAATGCGGGTTAGTTTGTCGAGGGGGAGACTGGCCTGAATAGAGCGGGTGTCTAAATTGACCCCGAGAAAGGTGATGTTGTGTGCTGGGCCATCGACTTTGTGCTCAGCGATGGGAACATTGAGATTTCCGAATACCACTCTGAGTTTGTCGAGGTCTCCTGGGGGCCTGCTGGGTGGTTCTATTAGTAGGAAGTCATCCAGGTAATGGATAACTTCTTGGCACTGAGCCTTGTGTAAGAGTATCCAAGCGAGGGACTGAGCGAATGTGTTGAAGAGCCAAGGGCTACTCTTCGAACCAAACGTCAGTTTTGTGGCAAAATAGTATGCCTCCTTCCACTTGATGCCATGCCAGCACCAGCTTGAAGGCATCTGAGATGTTGGCTTTGGAGAGCCAGGCACCTGTACCTACTTTGATGACTGCTTGGATTGCCATGTCCATGGAGGAATATTTTAGGGAGAATTCTTCGGAGGGGATCAGGGAATTGAGACTGGGAATGTGGGAAGAATGAGGCGCAGACAGGTCGTACACCAAACGTAATTTATTTGTGAACTTGCCCTTGACAAGCCCAATAGGGCTGACTCTCCAAGTGCTGAAAGGGGGCTGAGTGAAGGGGCCTATAATGAACTCTCTGTCTACTTCTGCCTGTAAGAGCCGATCTATGGCTTATTCGTCAATGGCTGCTGAACGAAGATTCCCACATTCGTAGGTACTGTGGGGTAAAGAAATGAGGCCGGTGTGTGAAACCCTACTGTGAACCCCTGGATGAGGTAGGAGGCTAGGGAGGGGGTGGGGTGGGAGGTGAGGTAGAGTCCTAGCCACCCGATGTTGATCTGGCTTAGTCATGCCCTCTTTTGTTGTTTAACTTCGCACAAGTTTCTTGGGTGCACTCTTTGGCATAAGGAGCAGATGTGGAGTAGGCGGCACTGACTGAAGTTGCAGGAGCCATAGTTGTAATTATTGCAGATGGCTGCCCCTCCCACGGTTCGGACTGGGCATCCGAATTTGTCCACCTGAGGCGTTTGTTCAGGGGCCGACTGACCCTGAAGTGCACCGGAGCTGGAGGGAAATTCGAAGGGACGTCTGATTGTCGCATTGGCGCACCAGGTGGCAGTGTGAGTGGAGGACTGGCAAATTGCACACAGGGAAGAGCATAAGCCGGCAAAATGGCGGCAGAACAGCTCTGTGTCCATGAGACTCCAGTTTGTTGTTGTTTGAAACTGTGTGAGCCTGGCTGCCGCCTTTGCGGAAAAGGAACGGTGGTAGTCGTAAAAAGAAAATCCTCCATACTTGTAGCCTAAGTCTACTACCATATGGAGGTATAAGTCCAGCTCTTCCCTTCTGCTGGGAGCAGCTGAACACAGGACATCTCTCAGCATGCCAGAGGCCAGGGTGAACTCTGGGACGGATAATTTCCGGTTCAGTCTGGGGTCTTTGGCTTTAAGGACCACCAATATGTCACCCCAGGTATAGGCCTTATTTTCTGCCAGATTGTGGACAGAAATCAGGAGAGAGGCCAGGTTGACGTCCCTGCTGTCCAAGATGTCCTTCCTGATGCTGGTTGGCACCAAATGGGAGGGGTAGACAATGGGGCTCCAGCCTGTGGTACCTGCAGGAAGGGGTGTTAAAGGTTGGGTTACGGTTGGGTCGGGAATAGCCGCGGTCGGCCGAGCCTCCAGGAGTGCCACTCTGGTTTGTACGTCCGTGACTGAGGTAGAGTGGGATGACACCAGTGAAGTTGTGAGTTGGCCGAGGATATCGACTGGAGAGATGCCTGCTGGGTACTGGGTCCTGCTGCAGCTGGTGGGGGGAAGAGGAGCTTGAACAGCTCGCCTTTCCTGGCTGTAGCGGGGAAGGGCACGCCTCTGCGTCTTAGCTCTGCCGTCAATTTGGGGATGGTCCATCCTCTGAGGGACTGCACGCTGCCGCTCTCTGAGACCAGAGAAGGTGACAGGGGGGCTGTGAGGTCTTCGCTGCCGGCCTGGGACATGGTTGATCTGGTAAGGATAACCTGTCCTTCAGATCATGTTTTTTGGTTGACTGTAACCTATTGGGGGTGACATGAATTTCAAGTTTGCTTTGTTTCCCTGAGCCATACTTACCTGACTTGTTTTTCCCTTTTTTTTTTTTTTACCTAGGGGGATATCGTCCAACCTGGTGCAGGGTGGACCTACTGAGCTTTGACTGACCTGGTGGAAAATGAAAGGTGATAATTCATGAAGGGTTTTGCTGGCTAACTTGAAGCAGTGATTTGTATGGTGATTTGCAATCTTAGTGACAACGAAATGATTTGAAATGTTTGCCTTGATTATGAAATGAGTGAAATCTCTTACCATGACAGAAATCTGGCTCGGTCGTGCTGTGACTGCGACCGACCGCGAACCGGGCTCTGAAGCATGTACTGAAATGAGGCAATCGAAAAACCATTGGTGCACACCGGGATGAATCGGTGCATGTTTGATGCATCTGGATTCAAATCGGAGCACAGTATGAAACAACGAAATGACAGAAATGTTTTTCACCTTGACCGAGGCTCGAATTGGTTGTGCCTCATTTGTGACTGGCAACGAACCGAGCTCTGGTATAGGTATGCAAACGGCCGAAATAACTGGGGCATTCCGTAACAAATCGGTGCATCTCGGATGTGACTGGTTTCGAAAACGGTGATGCCATGTGAGAGTGAAATGTAATAGTTGCCATGACAGAGATGCGGGTCGGTTGCCTGATATCTGTGACTAGCTACGATCTGGACTCTGGAGCATGTTTCAGAAATGAGGCCTGGGGCATGCTGTAACGAATCGGTGCATCGGGGATGCGACTGGATTTAAACCGGAGCACGGTAAGTGCAGGTGTAACAGATTGTTGCCATGACAGAGGCGCGAATCGATCATGCCGCTGTTTCGACTGACTGCGAATCGGACTCTGGAGCATGTACTGAAATGTGGCAAATACCTGGGGCACGCCGAGACGAATCGGTGCATTTCCATGCGACTGAAATTCGTATCGGAGTGTGATATGTGGCAGTGAAATGATACCATGACAGGGGTACGAATCGGTGAATCGTAACGAGCGTCTGATAATGAACGTGACTCTGGAGCATGTACTGAAATGAGGCCGTAACTACTGGGGCACACTGGAACGAATCGGTGCATCTTTTAGATGCGACTGGATTCGAATCAGAGCGCGGTAAGTGACTGAAATGAATGAAATGATTCGAAATGGTTGAAATGTTAGAAATGCTTAGAAATGTTCAGAAATGAGAAATGATTTGATATTGAACTGATGTCGACAAGAAATTGCGACATTGCGAATTACAACGGTTGTCTACTTGCGTGGTAACAATTTAGCCAGTCCTGAAATGAAGCGATGTCTACGTCGCTGTGGTTTTCTCAAATAACGAGAAATGGTAACATAACGATAGTGCGAGTGGTATGCATTGCGGTTACGTTTGTGAAATTTGCGAGTGATTCGTAAGTTTGATATCACGGTTTAGTGACATGATATCTAACAATGCGTGAAAACAAAAGTCCGACGGGACCCTACCTGCGACAGCCGAGCCAGGCGCGTGGTACGAACTGCGAATCGGTAACACGGACTTCAAAACTCTCGAGCACGGAATTGTGAATGCGGGAACTTGCGAGACAAGAACTTGCGGACGCTGGTATTCGAATAGTCGGCCTAGTGACGTATATCGCGCATAGGAAACCGACAAGCACCACAGGTGAGCGAGCTGCTTAAATACCCCCCGGGCTCCTCCCATAAATTCAGGCCACCATACTGGCCTTCCTACATATATACTAGACTGTATATATATATATTAATACACCGCCTGAAGTGTATTAGAAACAGTACACCATGGAATGCACTGTAGATATAGGCTACACTGGATGCAGAGTGTATATATATATATATATATATATATATATATATATATATATATATATATATATATAAAACACCTAAGCAAGAGGCACCACTAACCAAATACTGCCATGAAGACCAAGGAACTCTCCAAACAAGTAAGGGACAATGTTGTTGAGAAGTACAAGTCAGAGTTTGGTTATAAAAATTATCCAAATCTTTGATGATCCCTAAGAGCACCATCAAATCTATCATAACCAAATGGAAAGAACATGTCACACCAGCAAACCTGCCAAGAGACGGCCGCACATCAAAAATCACAGACCGGGCAAGGAGGGCATTAAACAGAGAGGCAGCACAGAGACCTAAGGTAACCCTAGAGGAGCTGCAGAGTTCCACAGCAGAGACTAGGGTATCTGTACATAGGACGACAATAAGCCGTACGCTCCATAGAGTTGGGCTTTATGGTAGAGTGGCCAGAAGAAAGCCATTACTTTCAGCAAAAAACAAAATGGCACATTTTGGCTTTGCAAAAAGTCATGTGGGAGACTCCTAAATTGTATGGAGGAAAGTACTCTGGTCTGATGAGACTAAAATTGAACTTTTTGGCCATCAAAGAAAACGCTATGTCTGGTACAAACCCAACACATCACATTACCCAAAGAACACCATCCCCACAGTGAAACGTGGTGGTAGTAGCATCATGCTGTGGGGATGTTTTTTAGCAGTCAGGACTGGGAAACTGGTCAGATTTGAGGGAAAGATATATGGTGCTCAATACAGGGATATTCTTGAGCAAAACCTGTACCACTCTGTGTGTGATTTGAGGCTAGGACGGAGGTTCACCTTCCAGCAGGACAATGACCCCAAACACACTGCTAAAGCAGCACTTGAGTGGTTTAAGGGGAAACATGTAAATGTGTTGGAATGGCCTAGTCAAAGCCCAGACCTCAATCCAATAGAAAATCTGTGGTTAGACTTAAATATTGCTGTTCACAAGCGCAAATCATCCAACTTGAAGGAGCTGGAGCAGTTTTGCAAGGAGGAATGGGCAAAAATTCCAGTGATAAGATGTGGCAAGCTCATAGAGACCTATCCAAAGTGACTTGGAGCTGTGATAGCCGCAAAAGGTGGCTCTAAAAAGTATTGACTTTAGGGGGGTAAATAGTTATGCACATTGACTTTTTCTTTTATTTTGTCCTATTTGTTGTTTGCTTCACAATAATAAAAAACAAATCTTCAAAGTTGTGGGCATGTTCTGTAAATTAAATGATGCAAATCCTCAAACAATCCATGTTAATTCCAGGTTGTGAGGCAACAAAACACGAAAAATGCCAAGGAGGGTGGGGGTGAATACTTTTGCAAGGCACTGTAAATTATAAATAGTAAATAGTATAGCATCTTGGTCCTTGCCTGGTCTCAAATGTCCTATCAAAAGACTGGGCTGCAGAGCTGTTGTCATCCCCATATGTAGTAAATTGCTCATAATATGGAAGATAAGAGTAACCTTTATAAAAATAAATCAATCTTGCGTACATGACAACTTTCAGTTGCCCTAGTGAAGGAAAATGTTTCTGTCGCATGACCAAATCTTGAATTGAGTGTATTTTAAAAGATTCCATAATATCTGTTTTCAATTAGACAGATAACCTTTATCAGGTAAATGGGATCAAGATTATATGTGTACTCTAAGTTCATGACATACAGGTTTCTGACCAATAATGGGTGGCTGTAGTCCTTTTTGGTACAGATGCAGTATATAAGCACATAGCTAATGTAATAAATATGTAATAAATATAACAGCAAATACAATACTTCCAGAAAAAAAAATATTCCATGGTATTCTCAGTCTTGATTAGATAAACACACAATAAAACTCATCTGTTCTAGGTAGAAAAAAGGAGGCAATGCTTTTCAAAGAAGTAATTTCCACAAACGGAACTGGGTATTTCTTTTTTATACAAATATTTTGAAAACACCTCCCTATGCATTTATTTTTTTTTAATTGAAGTTGCTCTTTTCATATAAAAATATAAATTAAGCAATAGAATGCAATGTAATATTAATGACCATGTCATAAGATATATGTTAAAAATATTACTATTGACTGCTTAGAATTTATGAATATTGAGGAATTACTGTATAAGGTAATCTGTCAAGAACTGCAGTCCTGTTGGAATGAGACTCCTTGCATGTATGTATATGCTCTCATATGTTCGCACATGTAATGTTTACTGCCAATTTGTGCATAATCATTCATGTGTTTATAGTTAAGTGCATACTAATAATTAAGTAGTAATTATTATTAACTAATAATTAAGTTTGATTCTTGTTCTATTACCCCATATAAAAATAATATGCCTGTGTTCATATTTAATACAAATAACCTGTTTCTCAAAGGAATTTTACAGTGGGGTGAGCATATTTTCCTTTTTTATTTATTATTGGCAGCACTAAAATAATACAATTAAATGTGTGTACTCATTTAGTCAAGTAAAAATGAAATATTGCATATTAATATATATAACACAGTCTTCACACAGCCAGCAGGTGGAGCTCTAGTTTCCTTTTTCATATGTGAAGCATTGTATCATTCTCAGCTAGGCTGAGAATTGGGTTGAATAACTAAAGCAGGGTTATAGTTAAGTGCATACTAATAATTAAGTAGTAATTATTATTAACTAATAATTAAGTTTGATTCTTGTTCTATTACCCCATATAAAAATAATATGCCTGTGTTCATATTTAATACAAATAACCTGTTTCTCAAAGGAATTTTACAGTGGGGTGAGCATATTTTCCTTTTTTATTTATTATTGGCAGCACTAAAATAATACAATTAAATGTGTGTACTCATTTAGTCAAGTAAAAATGAAATATTGCATATTAATATATATAACACAGTCTTCACACAGCCAGCAGGTGGAGCTCTAGTTTCCTTTTTCATATGTGAAGCATTGTATCATTCTCAGCTAGGCTGAGAATTGGGTTGAATAACTAAAGCAGGGATATGCAATTAGTGGACCTCCAGCTGTTGCAGAACTACAAATCCTATGAGGCATAGCAAGACTCTGACAACCACAAGCATGACACCCGGAGGCAGAGGTATGATGGGACTTGTAGTTTTGCAAGAGCTGGAGGTCCACTAATTGCAGATCCCTGAACTAAAGGATTAGAAAATATTCATTAGTAGGAATGAAATTAGTAAACAAGATGAGGCTGTGCACTTTAAATACCCAATAATATGCATGGGAAATTAAAAAACATGTTTGCTGTGCTGTCTATTTTGGTACATCATGGTGCTTCCTTTTTCATGCATTAAATGTTTATAAGTAAAAAAAAAAATGTATATATAATAAGTATAAAACAATAGTTTAAAAACATATAAACTTAAACGAAAGCTAAAATACAATTAACCCAATAATATATAGTCTCATTTGAACTTGACTCTAGCATTTGTTTGTTAAAACTTTGCTTGAATTGAATTTTTATCTTTGGTTGTTATACTTGTAATATCCATCATTATATGTAGTTTTGATTCTGGACCACTTATGCTAGCAACCTATGTTTGATTCACATAGTACTCTCATTTAAATGATGTAGCTCCTTTACCAGATTTCCTGTCATGCATTTATAATGTTTTAATCAGTGCTATTATAATAACTATTATAAAAATGTCTTTCTTTTAAATGAAGATTTGATGCTAAGAAACCTAAGAAACATGAAATATAGCTAGGAGTACTATTAAGTAGTTTCAAATGATATCATATAACAAGAGGTAAAAAGAAGATTAAAGCTAATTTACTTTAATATCACTCATATGCCACTTATTTAAAGTTAAGAAAGGAGATCCATGAGGCATTATGAGCACATAATAGTCTAACTGTCTTTTTTAATGTCAAATTCATGAGAATTTAGAAATGTAACAGTTTGAGCTTTTCTTACATTAGTAGTTATGACACCCATCAGTAAATGATTGCCCGTATGACTGGCACCTGCTATCATGAAGGTCTAATTTAATACAAAGGGACTGATGTATTAAAAGAGTAATTTACTCACTTTGTTCCCTGAAGATATGTTAACTTCAATCACCCAATCATGTGTAAAGGAGCCATATTTTAGTAAAACAAAAATATATCCATGGCCTTCATGGTCAGGAGCTCAAAGTAAACTCAGGTTTACTTATTTAGGTGAAAAATATACTTTTCTAGTAAATAACTCCCAGAGACTATTGGACATACTATATGTAAGGTCATAAATCCTGAAGAGCTCTTAATGCACAAAGACAGACACTTTGACTTCTGACAATAAGTATGATTGCCCAGTATTGCCACTCCAACTATTTTAGGCAATAAGAAACAGGTCAAAGTATGCTATGTGAGATTAAAGGAATGCTGTTTTCATGGCATACCGAAGTATAAGAATTGGGTATAAAATTTCTCCTTTCAGAATTCTATTATTCTGCTCTATTGCTTGCAGAATCATTTGTTTGACTGCTTTATTTAACTAAACAAAAACTAAATTTAATTAGAAATGCACTTAGAAATGGATGACACACCTTTGATGAATACATATTGCTAAGTACATCTGCATCTAGTGTTTTCATCTCTTCTTCTGAATCTATAACAAGAAAAAAAACATAAAAATATGCAAAATGATATCTATAAAATCATGTACAGTTCCAAACTAATACTAATAACTACTAAATAAACAACATTTTATAATATTGATTTACAGGTTTATACTGGTTAGCATTCAATATATATTACTTACAATAATTCTGCACCTTTGTTAATAATGGTACTTAGTTTCCCCCAGTAAGCACATGTTATTTAGCCCAACTAGTGAGCTACATTGCTTGTATGTAAATGAACATTTCAGCCAGTGCAGTGTCATAGGTAATTTACCTATACCACGCCCTTTAAAATATGTTGAATTTTACTGCTAAAAGTGCAAATATGCTGTGCAAAGAGTATGTGCTCATCAGTTTAAGTAAAACCATATTTCAATTCTATGATTTATTTTATTTTTTTCATAAGGAAAAGTCAAATGTAAAGTGCAGTAACCTATAGCGACCAACA
The DNA here is from genome assembly GCF_042186555.1 of Aquarana catesbeiana. NCBI lineage: Eukaryota > Metazoa > Chordata > Amphibia > Anura > Ranidae > Aquarana > Aquarana catesbeiana. The sequence continues at coordinate 293,026,353 of NC_133326.1, forward strand.
AGAAAACATCTTTTAGTTATCTCGATACAGTTATGCTCTTTACTACCCTAGCTTGACAACCTACTAAGGCGAAATATTTATAATTATTACGTTAGAACACAAATATACGGGTGATTGATGGCAAGGAAAACTGGGAAACAATTAGGATGTTTACCATAGTAACCAAATTCCTCATATTTGGACGTTAACCTGATTTTTAGCTATGGTCAACAGCTCCATTTTGTCTCAGAACATTTTTTATAAATCAGTCTTATCTAGCCCTTTGGAAACTATACACATTTGCCTTACGTTCACCAAAACGTGCCTCCAATATTCACTGTATCTATGGTGGGGCAAAGGTAACTTTAGCAATTGGTAATTGTCAGCAAATGTGGTTTTAACAGTTGAAAGTACAGATGAATCTAAATAGTAAATGTCCTTTAAAAATGTGTCAAATATTTCCCCAAAAAGTTTAAATGCACTGAATTTCACTTTGGCTGTAATGTTGTGCTATGTACTTGTAAATTGAAGAATTATAATACGAACAATGTATGTATTGTCCATTTATTCAGCTGTTTCATGTGAAATCTAACAACCTAAATAGAAGTTTATGTTTGCCTTGACTGCTCATTTCTTTCTACGCTGCTGCTTAGGAAATAGATACTAGCCAGTAGTCTTATAGAAAAAGATACCTAATTACAAGGAGACAATTATTCCAATTTTGTCCTATGGCATTCTCATCTGCTCTGTTGCAGTGCAATTAATGGGTAAAGGATAAGATACTAATGATTTATATTCACCTCAGAAGCCAAGAGGTACAGCACCTAACAACATTTCTCTAGTATAGTTTCAACAGCAATCAGGTTAAGCCAAAAACTGTGATAAAATTACAAGCTTTTCTTTGGAATATTGACATATAACATTCTCACATACCTTTAAGACATTAACATTACCATAACAGTGCACATGCTGTTTTGTGTCAACTAATCTGGTATGTTAAATTACACATTCTCAATCTACAATGCATATTTTGATTGGAGTGCAAAATGAGCAATGATCTGTTACCCAATGTTCACATGTTAGACTGCAGAGATCCAAAGTCGCTGAATCACTACTACCTCCGCTGGCAGATAGATACCAATTAGTCAGTAAATTCACTTTAATTAGTAATGGTTTAATAATTTAGTCCAATACTGATTTTACTTTGTTTTTTTGGTAGATGTTGGAAAGCTGAGTAATCCACTTGCTTTTTATCCCTTGGGTAGTGAGGTGGTCAAAATCTTAATAGTGTAGTTTCCAGCACTGCTTCCCTTGAAAACTCACTTCTCCTGTTGTACTGTCCTGTCCTGTCCATGGTATAAGGAAAACTAAATAAAGGAAGCTTATGAGTGAATATAATCATTAGCACCTACGGAAAACCAACATATCACTTTTAGCTGGTAGCATACTCTTATGCTTTTGTCTATGGTTAGATCCCGATGTACACGGGCATGCTTGATGTTACTAATGAGTTCTCTCTGTGCTAGGACGTTATGCAGTTGATAGATTTTGCCTGCTAGAAAGAAAGTTCAAGAAATATATGTGCATTTGAATAATTAATCTCCTGGATAGCTCAGGTAGATGAAAATAAAGTTTTTCAGCCACAGCTTATCTTTCTTTGCATCTGCAGACCCACACCAAAACGGGATGAAATAACTATGAGCAGAAAGGTCCATGGTTGTCAATTATATTAAGTACTTTTTCTAAACTAGAATGGGCTGCAGGCTTGTCAGAAGTGATTTTTGTGTGCATAACACATACAAAAAAAAAAGCTAGTAGTCTTTACCTCCCTGTATAATTTATATTACTTCAGTATTTTGCAAGAAGGGTAAAGGTTCTAACACAAGTTCACTATAAGCCACAGCACTTTTTTCATATCTATTTATGTACCTAACCAGCTGTATTTTCATGATGCTTTCATGCAAGCTGTTTCACGATACACAGTTCTCATTTTTGTCATGGCAAGCAGCAAGCTGTATATTAGGTACAATCTACTATGGGAAACTACACTATGTCTTACGAGGCAAGTTACTCATAAAAGCATACATTCATCATCTGACACATGTAAAACACAGAGGGCACAATACTGCATAACAACAAAAACATTACTAAGATATATACTAGCTTGCAATATTTTGCTGCTCAGCTCTATCATGTAATAAGCAAGCAGAGATAGTCACAGAAACATAGTAACAGTGTAGAATAGTAAGTCTGTACACTACCTGTGCACATCCCACAGCAGGTAAAAGCAAGAAGCATCAGACACACCAGCTGAATCCTTAGTCCAGGCATCGTGAATGATTTAGGAAACTTTAGTCCATTCAAAGACAGAAATGCAGTTGAGACTAACAGATCTTCTCTTTCTCAGTGCTGTGTACCATAATGAGAGTGCTGGATCCACCTCGAGTATATAAGCAGTGAAATGATGTCACAAGTCTACAGGAGAGCACTTTGAATATATCCCAGCCCACCTCTGTCAGCCCTTGCTGCTTCATATAGCATCCCCTCATTGCGAACAATATGACGCACATTGGTAATGGTGATTTCTGTCTGTGGACGTAAACACAATGACGTCCTGGGATTCTTATCTAGGGCAAAAGTAGTTCAAATGAATCTCCTGTCATTTTTTATTAGTCATGTTTCAAAGCTGGCAATTAATACTTTGCAAAATAAAAATAACTTGAATGGAACTCAATAGTAGTGCACACTGTGAACAGTTTATCTAATGCTGCTAACACTGATGATACTATGCTTTGTCACGTCATTGTTCTGTGATCTGAGAAAAAAAACTCTTTCTCAAAAATATATTCTTTATATAATAACTCCAAACTTGCTTTTTTTCCCTCTGCACTATTCCAATAGTGTCCACAGGCATGAAATAAAAGTTGTATTGGCTAGATTTTGTTTATGCTGAATTTCATATTTTCAGATGATCAATGCTGGGATAAAAATCATTCAATGGTACCATGTACTACCCCGGGGACCCCTACTACCTCTCATTTCTTTCTTCCCTATCTATTTTTTCTCCTACCTAAGATTACTTTTTCTTTTATCTTCCTTCTCTCTTCTACTTTTTCCCTCATTCTCTCTATACTCTTTCAATTTACTCTTTATATAGTTCTAGTAGCAGAACTTTTATTTCCATGGTTATCATTATACCAATGGTACATAGTTGCAATATGTAGTAAAGGATTTTAGATTCTATAATAAATTATTATTTATTTATTTTTTTATGTAAAAATTATACTCTTGATAATAATTAAGACCTTTTTTCTTATATCTGAGGTCATCTTATATTAACCTTGTCTAAGTTGGTTTTATCCTTTCTTATATGATGTATGACATAATCTTTTGAGTAGTTAGATCTATGCTAATATTGTTTTAGGTAAACAACTTTTAGTTTATGTTGGAACTACAACTCAATATTATTACCATATATCTTTTCTTTTGCTACCACCATATGTACTTATGTATGCTAAATGTTAAAATTCTATAAACAAATTTAACAAGAAATCTAAAAAACAAACAAAAACAATTAAATAATGCAATGGTATTTTATATTTATATTACCATCCAAATGCAAATATAGAACACAGGTGAGGTTTAATTGTAAGTTACAAATGATTGTATATAATAATATGTTTTTTTTAATCAGATGTTGCCTTAAGAAAAAAAAACATGAAAATGTGAATGCGCATTTGGATCAATGGGAATAATGACATTAGCTATCCAAATCATAGTGGCTCTTTATTACAAGTGGCTCTCTATATTACATTATTATTATTATTATATTATTATATGTGTAGAATAACCCCCACACAGAAACTAGAACCAGAGGAGAAGTGCTGTACAGTGCAGGAAGAGCAATTACTTTTACAGGAATCGCTAAAGCAATAAACCTCTGGTCCAGATTAGGTGCTGAAGCATCCGGAGGGCTGAGTGGGGGGATGTAGACATTTTAATACACCACTGAACCATCAATGTTATGAGGTCTGAAAGAGGGCATTAGGCTATGCTTTGTGAAGTACAACTGAACCCCCAATGTTATAGACATATGCATACATTTGTCGACCACCTACTTAAAGAGTACCCCCACTTTGTATATCACCAAATATGACATTTATGTTACAGGAGATGCCAAAAATCAGACTTGTATTTTAGTGCAGACTTCTGGGAAAAGCATGAAGCCAATCACACAAGCAGGAAATTATGCCTCCAGGTTGCCATATTGAATTGTATTTTACAGAAAAGGACAGGATGAAAAGGGAAGGTATTTTTAATAACATTCAATTGCAAAAAGGCTTGTCAAGCAATTGTATATGCTATATTATTTGTTTTAATTTGCTATTTTTTCAAATGAAAGTGGAGTTAACCTTTAAAGCTAAAGTTTTAGGTATGAACTATTTTGCATTTCTATATTGCATTGTGTTTTACAAAAAATTACAGAGCTACAGATTGAAAAGTAAAGGCAATTTTAACCACCTCCCTCCCACGCTATAGCCGAATGATGACTACAGTGCGGGACCATCAATAGACATCCTCACGTGCATGAGCTGCCTGTGTGCCCCATGCAGGGCGTGCGCTGTGATCTGTGACAATAAGATTTGGCTGATCACAGATCGGAGTAAGGGGCCAATCCCAGCCCCTTTCCACATGATCAGCTGTTAGCCAATGACAGCTGATCACGTGATGTAAACAGAAGATCGGTAATCATCTTTTTTTTCCCCTCATGCTGACAGCGTGAGGAAAAAAAAAGCCAATCACCGGATTCTGACAGAGGGACATCGGTCCTGAACAGGGAGAGGCACTACTGCTATGCAATGCCCTTCAGTGCCACCTGCCAGTGCCCACCAGTGCCACCTACAGGTGCATATCAGTGCCGCATACCAGTGCCCACCAGTGCCACCTACCAGTGCCCACCAGTGCCACCTATCAATGCCCACCAGTGCCACCTATCAGTGCCCTTCAGTGCCTCCCATCAGTATCACCCATCAGTGCCCATCAGTGCCACCCATCAGTGCCCACCAGTGCCATCTCATCATAGCCCACCAATGCCACCCATCAGTGCTCATCTGTGCCGCCTTATCAGTGACTATCTGTGCAGTATATCAGTGCCCATCAGTGCAGAATATCAGTGCCTACCAATGCCACCTACCAGTGCCCACCAGTGCCACCTATCAATGCCCACCAGTGCCACCTATCAGTACCCCTCAAGGCTGCCAACCAGTGTCCATCAGTGCCTCATCATCAGTACCACCTATCAGTGCTGCCTATCAGTGTCTCCTACCAGTGCCCATCAGTGCCCATCAGTGCCACCTATCAGTGCTGCCTATCAGTGCCACCTATCAGTGCACTTCAGTGCCACCCATCAGTGCCCTTCAGTGCCACCCATCAATGTCACCCATCAGTGCCCATCAGTGCCACCTCTCAGTGCTCACCAGTGCCACCTCATCAGTACCCACCAGTGCCACCTATCAGTGCTCATCAGTGCTGTCAACCAGTGCCCATCAGTGCATCATCAACAGTGCCACCCATCAGTGCTGCCTATCAGTTTCACCTACCAGTGCACTTCAGTGTCACCCATCAGTGCCCTTCAGTGCCACCCATCAATGTCACCCATCAGTGCCCATCAGTGCCACCTCTCAGTGCTCACCAGTGCCACCTCATCAGTGCCCACCAGTGCCACCTATCAGTGCCCATCAGTGCCACCTTATCAGTGCCTATCTATGCAGCCTATCAGTGCCCATCAGTGCAGAATATCAGTGCCCATCAGTGCAGCCTATCAATGCCCTTCAGAGCCCATCAGTGCTGCCTCATCAGCGCATCAATGAAGAAGAAAAATTACCTGTTTTCAAAATATTATAACAAACTATGAAACAGTTTTTTTGGGGGTTTTTTTTAGCAAAAAATAAAAAAAACAGCAGTGATCAAAGGAGAAGTCCAGCCTGAGCTTTTTAGGCTGGACTTCTCTTAAGGGTCACAGGAGTGCAACCAGTTTTGCCACTCCTGTGACCCGTTTTCAGCGGAGAGCAGTCTGCAGTCTGCTCTCTGCTGACGTCACCAAGTTCAGTCCAGGCAGTGTGTCATCCCGACTTAGGAAGTCTGGATCCGCCAGGTGCCTGGACTGAAGGCAGTCTCAGCCTCTCAGTGAGCCGCTGAGAGGCTGAGACAGCTGCTCCCCACCCCTCCACAGCTCAGCGCTCCAATGAGTGTGGGGAAGCAGAGCAGGAGAGCTGCTGATTGACAGTCAGTAGCTCTCCGCTCGGGGAGGTGAGAGAACTGAACCATCAGCGATGTTCAGTGGCTCGGTTCTCAGTGAAGAGATGGCGGGGGACAGATGCAGCTTCGGTCTGATGCTGCATCCACCTAGTTAAGTATGAATAGGGGAACAAAAAAAACTTCTCTTTGAAATACCACCAAAAAAAGCTCTATTTGTGTGAAAAAAATGATAAAAATTTTGGGTATAATGTTGCATGACCGTGCAATTGTCATTCAAAGTGTGAGAGCGCTGAAAGCTGAAAATTGTCCTGGGCAGGAAGAGGGTTTTAAGTGTCCAATAAGCAAAAGGTTAATATGAATACATATATACTTTTATAATAAAGGTATTTACTGGACAATTTGTACAGATCTTTACATACTGTGCATCAAATCAGCCCCTGCCCTCAAGAAGCTTACAATCTACAATTCCTATCTAACATGCATACATACATATACATACATACACCTGGTAGGGCCAATTTTGACAGCATGTCTTTTGAGTGTGGGAGGAAACCGACGCAAGCACAGGGAGAAAAATGCAAACTTCATGAAGATATCGGGGTTGATTTACTTAAGGCAAATAGACTGTACACTTTGTAAGTGCAGTTGGATTCTGCAAGAAAATTTGCTCCAGAGCTTAGTAAATGAAGCTTCATTTTGCAAAGAATATGGGGCAGACTTGACGATTTGGTCTTTTTTCTGTCATCACTCTTCTATGTTTCTAATACTAAATCACATGCAAGGAAAAAAATAAAAAAAACACAGCTTTTGTGTTTGCGCATGATTAGATGATGTAAGTCAGCAGAGCTTCCCCTCTTCTACTAAGCTCTAGAGCTAATTCCCTTGCAGAGTGCAACTACACTTGCAAAGTGCACAATCTTTTTGCCTTTAGTGTGTTAAACCCCATTCTCTTGACCAGTATTCAAACCAGGACTGCAGTGCTGCAAGCCAGGAGTAAGACCCACTAAGCCATTGTGCTGCCCACACTACATACAAAATGCAAGATAGTATGTTCATGCATCATTTGAAGGAGTGCCGGTGTAAATAATATAGTATTAGTGGTACCTTTGTCCCAACAATATAGAGAGAGGCTGCCATTGACGCTGTACCTCCTTTTCTTCCTGACATCTCGCCCTGACGAAATGGGGCTGTAACGTGTGGGAAAATTGGTGGCTACCCACCTATGTATATCCTCTAATGCAGCACTCCAAAACTATTTGGCTTTTTGTGTGGAAGATACATTCATTGACAACTTTGGAAAAAGCTCTTTTTTCTCACATACTATTTCTGGAAGCTTATCTGGGATTTTTGACCACATAGGATCCATAATGCCTTCTAGAAGTTCACTGAAGTGGACCTCTGGATTCTTGAATCTTGGCATTAAGTGCTTTGATCTTATACTGGTGTCTTCTGTGTGTGGGGTTCCCATGCCCGCTGGGGCAGACCCCTCTCTCGGGCCACGCAAATGGTTGTTTCATGGTCTGAAATTGGCAAGCGCTCTATAATTCCATTTATATGTATATAAAAAAGCTCCTGAAGAAGCGGTATGTCAGTCCATGAAACATGTCGGCAAATAATACACAGATGGTATACTCTTTGTGTGACTAGGTAGAGCTAATGTTTTTTGTCTCAGTTTGTTTTTAAAACTATGTGTATTTTTAATACCTTTTGTACTAATAAAAAATGTTTTCTATATTGAGATTGTTATCCCAAGTTCCAGTGGTATCATTAAAGTCCATTATAGACTCCTCCTTCAACCCTCTCTCCATGTTCATGGATAGGGATGAGCCGAACACCCCCCTGTTCGGTTCGCACCAGAACATGCGACCAGGCAAAAAATTTGTTCGAACACGCGAACACCGTTAAAGTCTATGGGACACGAACATGAATAATCAAAAGTGCCAATTTTAAAGGCTTATATGCAAGTTATTGTCATAAAAAGTGTTTGGGGACCTGGGTCCTGCCCCAGGGGACATGGATCAATGCAAAAAAAAGTTTTAAAAACGGGCGTTTTTTTCAGGAGCAGTGATTTTAATAATGCGTGAAACAATAAAAGTATAATATTCGTTTAAATTTCGTACCTGGGGGGTGTCTTTAGTATGCCTGTAAAGGGGCGCATGTTTCCCGTGTTTAGAACAGTCTGACAGCAAAATGACATTTCAAAGGAAAAAAAGTAATTTAAAACAACTCGCGATTAATAATGAATTGCCGGTCCGACAATACACATAAAAGTTCACTGATAAAACGGCATGGGAATTCCCCACAGGGAAACCCTGAACCAAAATTTTTAAAAAAATGACGTGGGGGTCCCCCTAATTTCCATACCAGGCCCTTCAGGTCTGGTATGGATATTAAGGGGAACCCCGGCCAAAATTTAAAAAAAAATGGCGTGGGGTTCCCCTCAAAATCTATACCAGACCCTTCAGGTCTGGTATGGATTTTAAGGGGAACCCCACGCCAAAATTAAAAAAAAATGGCATGGGGTCCCACAAAAAATCCATACCAGACCCTTATCCGAGCACGCAACCTGGCAGGCCACAGGAAAAGAGGGGGGATGAGAGAGCGCCCTCCCTCCTGAACCATACCAGGCCACATGCCCTCAACATTGGGAGGGTGCTTTGGGGTAGCCCCCCAAAACACCTTGTCCCCATGTTGATGGGGACAAGGGCCTCATCCCCACAACCCTTGCCCGGTGGTTGTGGGGGTCTGCGGGCGGGGGGCTTTTCGAAATCTGGAAGCCCCCTTTAACAAGGGGACCCCCAGATCCTGGCCATCCCCCCTGTGTGAAATGGTAAGGGGGTACAAAAGTACCCCTACCATTTCACAAAAAAAGTGTCAAAAATGTTAAAAATGACAAGAGTTTGACAGAGTTTTTGACAATCCCTTTATTTAAATGCTTCTTCTATCTTCCTTCGGTTTTTTCCTCCATCTTCTTCTTCTTCTGGTTCTTCTAGTTCTTCTGGTTCTTCCTCCGGTGTTCTCGTCCAGCATCTTCCTCAGCAGCGTCTTCTTCCCTTCGTCTTCTGGGCCGCTCCGCATCCAGCATGATAGGAGGCTCCCGCTGTGTGATGCTTCTCCTCTTCTGACGGTTCTTAAATAACGAAGGGCAGGGCCACCCGGTGACCCTGCCCCCCTCTGACGTACAGGGTGTCATTCGCTTGTTTATGGTATAGATATTCATTATTTTTGTGTTTTATCATTTATCATTTATCATTTTCATTTATCATTTTATCATTTATTTTATCATTTTCATTTTATTTTTTTTGTATCATTACACTGTTTTTATATTTGAGAGCACTCAAAAGCAACATTTTTTGCATGTGAATTTGAATGAATTTTAAAATTTTCTAATATGAATTTAGGTGATTCGCGCTGCACTGTTTTTTATCCATCCATATACACAAGTTGTCTGTTGCAGTGCCAGCTGCTGTTTATTGGAACACTAGCATGGTATACTTTTACATTTTTTAATAGTAATAATACTACCAATATTATTTGTTATTATTATTGTTGTCATTAAAATTAAGTAAGGGACATATAATTCCTATATTTCTACAATTACATCATAATAATCTGTCTGTATAGCTACACAAATAAACACAGTAAAATATTTAGCTGTAGTATTTTCAGTGCTGAGTATCCACATTTTACATTTATTATATAAAGTTTAACAGTTATAATGTGAAACAGAACAATAAATGATGTTCTTTAAAAATGTTAAATAACATATATCCACTAGAGGGCATCATAAAAATCAAGTGTTCACTGAATCATTTAAAAGTCAGACTATTCAGCCACTATGATATACACAAAGAGAAATTGTAAAAAGAAAATAATTTAGTAATGATTTTTTTATGTATAACTTCTGTGTTTAGTACATGTAACATTCCAAATAAATCAAAGAAAATGTATTTATATTAAATGCCTTGCATTTTATAAAGCTGAATAGTGTTAAGGGACCAAAAAGACACACTGAAATCTAATGAATTCTAAAACTGAATTAACAAAATAATACACCTCAAAGTTACATTTATTTTACCTAGTGTATTAGATTTGTTAATAGAAATGTGTTCATATTAGAGTTGGGGGTTATTGAATAAAATATGGCAGAATACTAATGTTAATTCCTGTTGGAAGAAACTAGATCAAATAAAAAAACAGAGAAAACATGTGTCTATCTGCTGTATTTGTTCTTATTATAATGCTGACTGCTGAAATGTTATAAAGCATTTGTATAGCCATTCACCGAGTGAAAGTGCATTTGCATTTGTTCTGTGCAAATTGGAAAAAACAACAAATGTAAATAGGCTATATCCTGTGCTGTTTGAATGTGAATCATTGATTTAAAATGGAAAATATCATATCAGTATCATAGCAATGATAGCGATCGCAGGCACAAGAGCCAGAACGGGGATTTGTGTATGTAAACACACAAATCCCTGTTCTGACAGGGGAGGAGAGACAGATCGTCTGTTCCTACTAAGTAGGAACAGCAATCTGGCTCCTGCTCTAGTCAATCTCATCTCCTCACAGTTAGAAACACACCTAGGGAACACACTTAACCCCTTGATTGCCCCCTGGTTTTAACCCCTTCCCTGCCAGTGACATTTACACAGTAATCATTGCATTTTTATAGCACCGATCGCTGTATAAATATCTGTGGTCCCAAAAAAGTGTCAAAAGTGTCCAATCTATCTGCCGCAATGTCTTAGTCCCGCTAAAAATCGCAGATCGCCGCCATTACTAGTAAAAAAAAATAAAAATGCCATAAAAATGCCATAAATCTATTCCCTCTTTTGTAGACGCTATAACATTTGCGCAAACCAATCAATATACACCTATTGAGATTTTTTTTACCAAAAATATGTAGAAGAATACATGTTGGCCTAAACTGATGAAGAAATTCGTTTTTTTTAATTTTTTGGGGATATTTATTATAGCAAAAAGTAAAAATTATTGTTTTTTTTTTTAAAATTGTCACTCTTTTTTGTTTATAACGTAAAAAATAAAAACCACAGAGATGAGCAAATACCAACAAAAAAAAGTCCTGGTCATTAAGGGGGCAAATCCTTCCGAGGCTGAAGTGATTAACCTCCCTGGCAGTATTCCCCAGTGTGGCTCGGGATTAACTTTCGGTACCATTAGTGGTAACCCTGAGCCACACTCGGGATTGAATTGCAGGATCCTGGTGCAGTATACTTACCTTGTCCCCAGGATCCCGTGATGTCCTCCCGCTGTGTCTGCGGGCTGTGTCCTCCGCCCGATGCCTCCATGTTCCGGGCTCCTTTCCCTGCGAGCGTCGCGATACATGCGGGTGGAGCCTGGCGGAAAATTCAAAAAGTGCAAAAATCATAACACATACAGTACACTGTAATCTTACAGATTACATTACTGTATGAAATCATTTCACACTTCTTTTGTCCCTAGTGCTTTGTCTAGTGCCCTGAATGCAGTTTTATACTATATATATTGTGGGATCGTAGTCATAACCAATAACAATTGATATTTAATAACATATTATATTATTTGAATGAATAATACTTCGTAAAATACCTGTGGTTTAAATTGGCCGTGGCCTTTTATTTATAGGTATAAAATATAAATCAATTCATAATAACTTTTTATAAATCAGAAATAATCAACACACTTAACGTGAGTTAAAATTAAATATATTAATAGTACATCAATATAAATATATATCAAGAGCTCAGCCATTTAAGCTCAAGCTATATGAATAAAAACAGAAAACAATTATCCATACGCCAGGCTCAGAATCTTTTAAGGAGCCTGGCACCCCACCAAGGCAACAGCCAATTCAACACAGGTTTGAAAATCTACATTTAAAATGTCTAGAGCAACATCAGATAGATGCACATTGTCTGGTCTATAAAAACCAGGCAAACCGCCTTACAAGTTCACATGTCGAAAAGACAGACCGTGAACCGAAGGCATGAATTTATCCAAAGCCCTATTAATTTGCTTACAAATTTTCTCCAAATACCTATGTTCAGAGCAGAGCAACCAATCAAGTCGAGGGATTATTTCAGAAAAAATTAAAACAGTATCAGGTAAGATAGCATGTAGGCATAACAGATCAAGCTTAATCTGAGAAAGCAGTTCTAATGTCTTATGTTTACCAAGATCATTACCAGATAAATTAAAAATAATGATCTGAGGAACAGGCCAGCAATCATGTAAAGAAGACAAAACAGAACGTAGATCACTCCAATGCATGCCACGTCTTCCATACCAATGAACAGCAAAACCAGAATAAGGTGATCCTAAATTTTTGCCATAGACTCTCCATTCAGCTCTCTTCTGAGCCCAAAAAATATAAGAGTGTCCAATAATCCAGATGACACGGTGAGCATCTAAAATTAAAAACAAAATTTAGGTCTAACATATGATCTATAACAGTTTGATCTCCAACCACCAACATCCTTAATCATAGATTCAGTAAGACCTACCAAAGCTGCAGTAGTGGCTGCACCAATACGAAATGAGTGAGACGTAATTCGCAGATGTTCCAAACGTAATGCTGTGAGGAATCTATGCAGAACAGCTTTGAATTGATAAATAGTTTCCGGAGCACCCCTGACATGAATCAGCAATTGTCTACAAGCCATAGGTCTAACATTCAAAAATTGTTTAAACAAAGAGAAAATACAATAACGAGCACCAGGATTTGCTCGCAAAGTAATCCATCTACCTTGACCCAAACGATAAGTTTTACACCTATGAAGCAAAACTTGAATATAATATATTCCAAAAAAAAATCATGAAAGAACAAACCTGAATCGTCAGAAATTTTATGCGTCAGCAATTCAGAAACTCTAAAAGCCCCAAAAAAACATAAGCAGAATGCCAAATTAAATAACAACGATTCATAAGGATAATAACAAACATCCCTAGAAACGTCACAAAGATGACCCAAAAGGTCAACAGAAATCGGCAATCTCGTATCAGCAATTGTTCGCTTCTTCTCGTAACCTTTTAAAGCATGCCTAACAGAGAAAAATGACATACAAGATCTCCCGCCTTGCATGCGCATAAAAAAGGAAACACCTGACAAAGTCTTAATGATATGAGAATGCAAATAACCACGAGACATTAATAAAGTCAGAAAAGATAAAACTAAGCCTTCAGAAAAGAGGGGATGAAAGAAAGTAAGAAGGAACACCACAAAGACCACGCAGCTTTATAGGACGCCCACGTGGAACTTGCCAACGAAGCCCGAATAGCAGTGAAGACAGGATTCACTGAAGGTCTCATAAGTGTGGAGGGCATAATAGGCCAGTAGTAGGGATAAGCCGAACACCCCCCTGTTTGGTTCGCACCAAAACTTGCGAACAGGCAAAAAATTTCTTTGAACACGCGAACACTTTTAAAGTCTATGGGACACGAACATGAATAATCAAAAGTGCTAATTTTAAAGGCTTATATGCAAGTTATTGTCATAAAAAGTGTTTGGGGACCTGGGTCCTGCCCCAGGGGACATGGATCAATGCAAAAAAGTTTTAAAAACGGACGTTTTTTCGGGAGCAGTAATTTTAATAATGCTTAAAGTGAAACAATAAAAGTGTAATATTCCTTTAAATTTCGTACCTGGGGGTGTCTATAGTATGCCTGTAAAGGGGCGCATGTTTCCCGTGTTTAGAACAGTCTGACAGCAAAATGACATTTCAAAGGAAAAAAAAAAAGGAAAAAAAGTAATTTAAAACTACTCGCGGCTATTAATGAATTGCCAGTCCGACAATACACATAAAAGTTCATTGATAAAAACGGCATGGGAATTCCCCACAGGGGAACACTGAACCAAAATTTAAAAAAAAATGACGTGGGGGTCCCCCTAAATTCCATAACAGGCCCTTCAGGTCTGGTATGGATATTAAGGGGAACCCCTGCCAAAATTTTTTAAAAAATGGCGTGGGGTCCCCCTCAAAATCTATACCAGACCCTTCAGGTCTGGTATGGATTTTAAGGGGAACCCCGTGCCAAAATTAAAAAAAAAATGGCATGGGGTCCCCCCAAAAATCCATACCAAACCCTTATCCGAGCACCGTCAGAAGAGGAGAAGCGTCACACAGCGGGAGCCTCCCTCCATGATGAAGAACCAGAAGAACCAGAAGAAGAAGAAGATGGAGGAAGAAACCAAATGAAGATAGTAGATAGAAGATAGAAGAAAAAAAAAAGAAGATAGAAGAAAGAAGAAGCATTTAAATAAAGGAATTGTCAAAAACTGTCTCTTGTCATTTTTAACATTTTTGACAGTTTTTTAGTGAAATGGTAGGGGTACTTTTGTACCCCCTTACCATTTCACACAGGGAGGAGGGCCGGGATCTGGGGGTCCCCTTGTTAAAGGGGGCTTCCAGATTCCGATAAGCCCCCCGGCCGCAGACCCCCACAACCACCGGGCAAGGGTTGTGGGGATGAGGCCCTTGTCCCCATCAAGAAAAAAATAAATAAATAACTGCGCATCAAAAATAAATAATGTTAACCATCTATGCTGCAGAGTCCTATATGTGACACAAACACACAGAAATCAAGTGAGAAAAATATTGACTCGCGCTCAAAACAAAAACTAACATGTGTATGACTGAAAAGGAGTACTCAGCCTATATTTAAATAAATATTATGAAAACATATGATAAATGTGGCAAACTGAATACTAGGTTGGGAGATTGATCCCACTTCCCCTTAAAGGAAATATATTCAATAGCAAATCAAATTCGTGCATAAAAACCGTGAAGGATTGCAGTATATATAAAAAAAAGAATAATATCTTAGTTTAGAGAAAATATGAAAAAAAGATGAAAAAAGGGAAAGTCCATATACAAAAAACACCCTACAAGTGCTGTGGTAATGCAAAAAAAAGTCCAATTTAAAGGAATCCCAGATGTGTGGGTCCACCACCATAAATGAAGTGCCTGGCCGCTTACCGGAACCCCATGACCCCCCGTTACAGAGGGTCTAAATGGGCATTGTAGTCCTGCTGCTCGGACAGCTCGGGAATCAGAATGATGACCGGATTGGAACCTCTGAAACTGTAGTGCTGTAAAGGCTGTATAGCGGATGGATCCATAGGGAAAAGGCAACACTCAGCCCTCAATGGAGTGTGGACATCATATGGGGGAAACAGAAGAAGGCTCCCATAGTGTAAAATCAATTGGTATTTTATTAAAAAAACATAGTAAACACTCACATGTAAAAAGCAATTATCCTCTGATGAGAGGCAGTCTGTGACACCGGCCGGATGTTCACAGGCCGCCCGTCCTACTGGAGTGCAACGATAGAGGAAGGTGACGCGATGACACCGCTCAGCCTCAGGGGCTGAGCGGTGTCATCGCATCACCTTCCTCTATCGTTGCACTCCAGTAGGACGGGCGGCCTGTGAACATCTGGCCGGTGTAACAGACTGCCTCTCATCAGAGGATAATTGCTTTTTACATGTGAGTGTTTACTATGTTTTTTTAATAAAATACCAATTGATTTTACACTATGGGAGCCTTCTTCTGTTTCCCCCATATGATGTCCACACTCCATTGAGGGCTGAGTGTTGCCTTTTCCCTGTGGATCCATCCGCTATACAGCCTTTACAGCACTACAGTTTCAGAGGTTCCAATCCGGTCATCATTCTGGTTCCCGAGCTGTCCGAGCAGCAGGACTACAATGCCCATTTAGACCCTCTGTAACGGGGGGTCATGGGGTTCCGATAAGCGGCCAGGCACTTCATTTATGGTGGTGGACCCACACATCTGGGATTCCTTGTCCCCATCAACATGGGGACAAGGTGTTTTGGGGGGCTACCCCAAAGCACCCTCCCAATGTTGAGGGCATGTGGCCTGGTACGGTTCAGGAGGGGGGGCGCTCTCTCGTCCCCCCTCTTTTTGTGCGGCCTGCCAGGTTGCGTGCTTGGATAAGGGTCTGGTATGGATTTTTGGGGGGACCCCACGCCATTTTTTTTTTAAATTTGGCACGGGGTTCCCCTTAAAATCCATACCAGACCTGAAGGGTCTGGTACAGATTTTGAGGGGGACCCCACGCCATTTTTAAAAAAAATTTTGGCCGGGGTTCCCCTTAATATCCATACCAGACCTGAAGGGCCTGGTATGGAATTTAGGGGGACCCCCACGTCATTTTAAAAAAAAATTTGATTCCCTGTGGGGAATTCCCATGCCGTTTTTATCAATGAACTTTTATGTGTATTGTCGGACCGGCAATTCATTAATAGCCGCGAGTAGTTTTAAATGACTTTTTTTCCTTTGAAATGTAATTTTGCTGTCAGACTGTTCTAAACACGGGAAACATGTGCCCCTTTACAGGCATACTATAGACACTTCTATATAAAAAGCAGTAACCATTCTTACCTTATTTTATACATTATTCAGCTTATTTGTAGTCATTCACTATATAGCTTGATGGTAAATGTGGTTTTATGGACTACCATTTTGGTATTCCTTTTATTTTTTTACTAATGAGCTGTGATCATATATTTGCTTCCTTGGTTGGTATGGTGACTAGCACCTACACCCATTGGTTGCTTAGATCAGCTATTGTGCATATTAAGCGGGTGGCTTGCGTCATGCCGTCGCCGCTGATGAAGTCCCGCCCCCTTGGGACGTAACGTGTATGGAAATACCACGTGACCCTGATCGTGATGTCACCCGCATCCTGCTCGGTGATCTCTGTGGATCATCCATTTGTTTTTCTGTCATTCATCCTTCGCACTGGGGCACAGTGCGCTTTTTGTAAGTGTAAAATTTTATCTTTTAATAAATCTTATATCCAGCATACAGAGAGCACTAGATCTCTTTTACTCTCGTTATATGTATCCATTGTGACTGCTGCGAGTTAACAAGATACCTGCATTCGATCTGACATCAGTGTATTTGATCCTGCTACTATTACCTCTTGTGGAAACCGCAGTTTTAGACCTGATTGATTCATTCAGGGGTCCATCTGCTGAGGTGAGCATCCTGTGTTGTCAGTGGTGGAGGTCCCTCACTACAGTCACTTACCGTTTATGGATGTCACTTTTATCACTGGAGTATATGCTGAATTTTATTCATCTTGCTGTGTCCCAAAAGAGGAGATTATGGACATTTTTGTTTGTGCTAGTTTTGTTTAATTTTTATTTTATTTATTTTTTTGTTTCATTTTATGCGCTGTACTGCTTTTTATATAGAATTTTCGGGGATTTGATATTTTGACCCTCAGTATTCTAGCTGCTGCTTTGTTAGGTTTTATTTTTTGCGCTGGTTGATTTTATTATACTATAGACACTCCCCGGGTACGAAATTTAAAGGAATATTACACTTTTATTGTTTCACTTTAAGCATTATTAAAATCACTGCTCCCGAAAAAATGGCCATTTTTAAAACTTTTTTTTGCATTGATCCTTGTCCCCTGGGGCAGGACCCAGATCCCCAAACACTTTTTATGACAATAACTTGCATATAAGCCTTTAAAATTAGCAAAAAGCCGGAATTCCTGAAACTGGGAACGGGACAAAGCATCAGCAATCAAATTGTCCTTACCAGGAATGTATTTGGCTTTGAGCCATATATTAAGATCTAAACATTTAAATACTAATAATCTAAGCATAGCAAGTACTGGAAGAGATTTAGAAGACAAACAATTAAGAGCAAAGACAACACCCTTATTATCAGAATATAATAAAATACGATGATTCTTAAAATGAACACCCCATAATTCCAAAGCCAGTAAAACAGGAAAAATTTCCAATAAAACTATATTAGATGTCAGACCCGAATCTCTCCAAGACGAGGGCCACAAATCGGCAGACCAATGCCCGTCCCAATAAGCACCATAGCCACAAGAGCCAGCGGCATCAGTATGCAGATGTAATGCCGAAGCTGAACAAAAGTGGGTCTGCCATAAACAACTACCATTAAATGTAGATAAAAAACGACACCACACTAGAAGATCGTCCCTCATCCCAGAAGTAATTTGTACAAAATGAAAAGGAGAAGAAATTCCCGAAATAGCGTGATACAAGCGTTTCGAGAAAACACGACCCATTGGCAACACTCTAGACGCAAATGCCAATAAACCAAGCAAAGACTGCAAAATTTTCAATCTAACTTTCCGTTTAGAAAGAACAAAATCCAATAGAATCCAAATTTTTACAATCTTCACATCAGGCAGACGAAACTCCATGGACACCGTATCAATTTGTATACCGAGAAATTCAAGGCAAGACGTAGGGTAGACAGATTTATCATCAGCCAACGGTATACCAAACTCCCTACAAACAATTTTAAAAACAGTAAATAAATATAAACAATCAGACAAACCAGCCTTACCAATAAAAAGAAAATCATCTAAATAATGTAATAAATCATTGGAACCCATACGAAAGCTAACAACCCATTCAATAAATGTAGAAAACAGTTCAAAATAATAACAAGAAAGTGAACATCCCACAGGAAGACACTTATCAAAGTAAAATTCACCTGAAAATAGAAGCCCAAAGAGTTAAAACCCGACGGGTGAATAGGAAGTAAACAAAACGCAGACTGTATGTCAGCTTTAGCAAGCAAAGCAGAAGAAACGACGTTCCTAATTTTAAACCATGCATCATCAAACGAAGAATATTGTACAGAACACCATGACGAGTCAATATCATTGTTCAGAGAGAAACCAATAGGGAAAGATAGATGGTGTATCAACCTAAAGGAGTTTGGCTCTTTTTTTGGAACAATACCAAGTGGCGAAACGCGAAAATTCACGAAAGGAGGAGTAGAAAACGGACCCTCAATTCTACCAGCCTTTAATTCTTTATCCAATATCTCATGAACAACAGACAAATGAATAGAAACTGAAGGCAAATTCGGAAATATGCGACAAACAGTCCCAGAAAAGGAAGGCAAATGAAAACCAAACAAAAAACCATCACGCAAGAAGACAGCCTTCAGAGGCTCTGGGTATGTGTGAAGCCAAGGCAACATGCTTAGAATTTTCACTGGCATTGTGGCTTTTAAGAAAAAGCTCTTTCGAAGGAGCAAAAGCACTAGAGGACAATTTCTTAAAACAACGTGAAGCTGGGTGAGAACCAGCACAATGATTACATTCATGTTTGTATTTACAGTTATTAGGCCATATACACATCCCATCATTGAAATGAAAACAGATGCCCCGGCGATATACAGTGGGTAAGGAAAGTATTCAGACCCCCTTAAATTTTTCACTCTTTGTTATATTGCAGCCATTTTTCCCTCATTAATGTACACACAGCACCCCATATTGACAGAAAAACACAGAATTGTTGACATTTTTGCAGATTTATTAAAAAAGAAAAACTGAAATATCACATGGTCTTAAGTATTCAGACCCTTTGCTCAGTATTTAGTAGAAGAACCCTTTTGATCTAATACAGCCATGAGTCTTTTTGGGAAAGATGCAACAAGTTTTTCACACCTAGATTTGGGAATCCTCTGCCATTCCTCCTGGCAGATCCTCTTCAGTTCTGTCAGGTTGGATGGTAAACGTTGGTGGACAGCCATTTTTAGATCTCTCCAGAGGTGCTCAATTGGGTTTAAGTCAAAGCTCTGGCTGGGCCATTCAAGAACAGTCACGTGAAGCCACTCCTTCGTTATTTTAGCTGTGTGCTTAGGGTCATTGTCTTGTTGGAAGGTAAACCTTCGGCCCAGTCTGAGGTCCTGAGCACTCTGGAGAAGGCTTTCATTCAGGATATCCCTATACTTGGCCACATTCATCTTTCCCTCGATTGCAACCAGTCGTCCTTTCCCTGCAGCTGAAAAAACCCCACAGCATGATGCTGCCACCACCATGCTTCACTGTTGGGACTGTATTGGACAGGCGATCAGCAGTGCCTGGTTTTCTCCACACATACCGCTTAGAATCAAGGCCAAAAAGTTCTATCTTGCTCACATCAGACCAAAAAAACAGTGTTACCCAGCAGATTATTTATAGTACTCTATTGTCATGCCAACGGACAACACAAATGAGCGGCGATTTACGGGGCTCCTAATTAAACATAAAATAGAGGCACCAACCTTCTCTATCTCATTCTGAATTTGGTCCTGATGATAGCCTTTTTGGTGGAATCTGTCTACCAAGATCTGAGATTGAGCTAAAAAGTTAGTATTAGAAGAGCAATTATGCCTTAGGCAAATAAATTTCCCCCTAGGAATGTTACAAAGCCAACTTTTATGGTGGCAGCTGTTGAGTGGGATATAACCATTCCGGTCAGGTGGCTTAAAGTAATTCAGTGTCTGCAATACGACTCCCACCTTATACATTTCTAAATCAAGGAACACCATTTTCAGGGTATCTACTGTATGCAGCAATCACCTGACTGGCTTTTCTACACACTGCATAGCTATTTTGATTTGTGATGATTTTTGGGGCTACAAATGGGGCTGTGGTTTTGTGGGTGTGAAAAAGTGGAAGTAAGCAAAGAATAATACAAAATATTTTAGCACAAATCATCTCCAACAGTTACGAAGTGCTATTTGTTACCTCATGGGTATTGTGAGCTCCTCTATATCAGTTGGGCTCCGCAACAGAGCAGTTACAATAGATTGTAGGAAAAGGCAAAGGCTTTTGGTTATGTCTATAGCAATGCACTAAAAACCTCTTGTGATATTGATGAATCCAGCTCAGTGGTAAGGTAAATGCATTTTGCAGGGAAGACCACGCCAGTGTGAACTGTGGATAAGGGCCTTGACAGCCCACTTTTATTAAACAAACAAAAGTAAAGCACACAAAGCAGTTGCCCATGCATGGGATTTTCACCACACAATAATTAAAAAATGCTAAGCCACCTGGGCTCTCCTGGCTCACTCAGTCTGTAGTTACAACCCCCCCCCCCAACTGCAAGGGCACTCTCCCTTGACTCATCTATTTATCTCAGCTCTTCCAGTCCTCCAGACTTGCTTATTTAGCGCCACCCCGAAGGAGCCGCTTGGTGATTTTGGGTTCTCTGATCACCTCAACTCCAAGAATGACCTCAGCCCCTATGGCACACCTGGTTAAAAAAGATTAAGCACTGCAAACACATTTAAGGACATAAGAGGAAAATACCATTATCCTGGCTGTGGATTGTCAACAAAGAAAAACAAACACACACCTGATAGTGATAAACAAGATAAACATATTACCACGGTTTAACACATGTGGAGACTCACAGCACTGTTAAATCTTGCCTCAGAGAATCAATACAATAGAACTAACAACCTTAAATAGTGGCAACTGTAAGTATAAAAAAGATAGTAAACTATATGCCCATAGCATGGGGATGAGAGGGAGGGGAGAAGGTTTGTCAACTTCTCAGCTCCTTCTGGGCCACAAACATCATTGAGAGGTGAACAACATAAAAAAAGAAATGGGTTAAACGGGTACAGTAAGCACAGTTCCGTAACGTTACAGGTCCTGGGTTGAAGAGTACTAGTGTCTTCTGCTAGCAAACATTAAAAAGAGAGTAGGTTTAATCAAGCAAAATTGAGACAGTAATTATCTAGGATATTCCGTTAGGTAGTGGTTTGTAAGAACAGACTGGCTAAGGGTGGCAGCTCCAAACAAGCATCCGCTGGCACTAGAAAGGGGAATAGGTGTCTGCATGCAGTATCTGTACTGTGTTAAGAAGAATGTTTGGGTTTTTACCAATCCTCTGTCCAATGGAGATTCCAAATGCTGGTTCAGGCTCCTAGCAATGTTGTAAGGCACCAGATCACCTCCTGTCAGCAGATCAGGATGGCTGGCAGCTAAACTGGCGGTCGACTGGACATCTGGATGAGTATTGCGATCTCTGAAACAGTGTGGGTCATCTCCGCTGGGCAAGGTGGGGCTGACTTGCTAAGCAGGGCCTCAGGGCCAAACAGTGGTGTATCGTATGGGTGTCACTGTTCGTGGCTCCTTTCTCCTCAGTCTCTTGGTAGCAGTCTCAGCCAAAACGTGTCTCTTTCACTCTCTCGGATGGAGTTCCACCACACAGTTCCTCGTGTCAGCGTGGCTCTCTCTTCCTCAGGTGGAGTTCCACCACACACTCAAAAATGAATGAAGTGAATATCAATCTGCGCAATCTCAGGAAATAAAGTAGTGTAAAAAAAAATAATTAATAATAGCTGCTATCGCTAACAAGTGTTCTCACTTCACTTAAAAGGTGCAAGTAATCAATAAACAATGCTGTGCTATAAATCAAAAACAAATAATAATGGTACAAATGATGCTACTAAAAAACTAAAAAATGGTAATAAATAAACATATATTGCTGAAAGTTCATATATAAAGTTCATATGTTAAATCTGTGACTGGTTGAAGTTAATTCAAAAAATCAACACATCAACAGTGCAAAAATCCAAAGTGCTTGTGTTCTCCACCAGTCTCACAGGCTGCTCACCTCATGTCTGAGTCAAATCAGCAGTGTACCCCTCCAGGGATAGTAGAAAATGCTGATGTGATGCTGGTAATCACTTTCCTCCTCCAAATCGCTTATTCCCATGGGATAGGAAACCCTGTAGGGTCTACCCCTACTGAAGAAGTCAATGCTTTGACGATACGTGCCTAGGGGACAGAGCCTGTGTATTGACGTTACATTGTGGCCATCTTGAGACCTGATATGTCTGAAATGTGTTTTCAGTATGCACGGCTTCTATCTTTGTGAGTTGTATACCTTTCCCTTTTTATATATAATTAAACATTTTAAATGGAGAGCACTAGATCTGCCTTCCTTCTTTTACATATCCATCATATTTGGTGAGATGATTAGGGTTTTTATCCTATGGGAATAGACGATTTGGAGGAGGAAAGTGATTACCAGCACCACGCCAGTCTTCTCTACTATCCCCAGAGGGGAACACTGCTGATTTGACTCAGATGTGAGGTGAGCACCCTGTGAGACTGGTGGAGTAGAGCACAAGCACTTTGGATTTTTGCACCATTGATATATAGATTTTTTTAATTCACTTCAATCAGTCACTGATTTAATGTATGAACTTTCAGCAATATATGTTTATTGATTACCATTATTTCCACCACACACTCCCTCATGTCAGCGTCTCTCTCTCTCTCTCTCTCTCTCTCTCTCTCTCTCTCTCTCTCTCTCTCTCTCTCAGGTGGAGTTCAGACTGTCACACCACCCAGGGGCTTTTGTGGCTTGGTCTCTGTCTTTCCTCAGCCACCTCAGTCTCTCCTCTCCATCTCTGCACTGTCCTGTCAGAACCTTTTCTTTTCCTGGGCTTCTAGACTCTCTCTCTCTTCCTCTCAAATCACCTCAGCCTCCTCAGCTCTTCATGAAACTTCCCATTTTTCCCAGTGTCCTCTGTGTCTCCAAGTTTTCTGGAAGGACAAGTCAGCATCTCCCTATCTCCAGCTTGTGGCCAAAAGGAGAAATTGCATGACAAATAGTCTTTCATTGCTCCATGACAAAATGCCTGCTACACTTACCTTTACCAATTCTTTTAGTCTTGTGGGGAAAGAATCTCTCCTCCAAGATGTTTCCTGCATGTTTCCTGTTTCCTGCGTACAGTGCCTCTCCCAATGGGAGTACACCTGTCTCCTACATTAGTGCAAACCCTGTGGATCTTTTCCCTATATGCACACAGTGGCAGAGCCTAGCACTGTCACACTTTATAATACATGATATATGTCCAGCTTTTATTAAATAAAGTCAGAGCTAAAATGACAATCTCTAAATCACTTGCAGGTATTCAACCACAACTACAACAAACCGAAAGCATGTGGCTGCTTTCATGCCAGGGTTCACAAGTTTGCAAGGATACATCTAAAACACACCATTATTTAACCACTTGACCACTGGGCACTTAAACCCCCTTCCTAACCAGACCAATTTTCAGCTTTTGGTGCTCTCACATTTTGAATGACAATTACTCAGTCATGCAACACTGTATCTATATGAAATTTTTGTCCTTTTTTTCACACAAATAGAGCTTTCTTTTGGTGGTATTTAATCACCGCTGGGTTCTTTATTTTTTGCGCTGTAAAAGAAAAAAGATCGAAAAATCTGTAAAAAAATACATTTTTCTTCATTTCTGTTATAATATTTTGCAAATTAGTAATTTTTCTTCATATATTTTGGCCAAAATTTATACCGCTACATATCTTTGGTAAAAATAACCCAAATCGGTGGATATTATTTGGTCTTTTTGAAAGTTATAGAGTCCAAAAGCTATGGTGCGAATATCTGAAAATTGATCACACCTGAAGTACTGACGGCCTATCTAATTTCTTGAGACTCTAACATGCCAGAAAAGTACAAATACCCCCCAAATGACCCCTTTTTGGAAAGAAGACATTCCAAGGTATTTAGAAAGATGCATGGTGAGTTTTCATTTTTTCCCACAATTCTTTGCAAAATCAAGGTTTTTTTTTTACTTTTTTTTTTTCACAAAATTGTCATATTAGCAGGGTATTTCTCACACACCGCATGTGCATACCACAAATTACACCCCAAAACACATTCTGCTATTACTCCCGAGTACGGCGATACCACATGTGTGAGACTTTTACACAGCGTGGCCACATACAGAGGCCCAACATGCAGGGGAGCACCTTCAGGCGTTCTGGAGCACCCAACTCAATTCTGACATTTCTCTCCTACATGTAAAAATCATCATTTATTAGCTAGAAAATTACATAGAACCCCAAAACATTATATATGTTTTTTTAGCAAAGACCCTAGAAAATACAATGGCGGTCGTTGCAACTTTTTATCTCGCACGGTATTTGCACAGCAATTTTTTTAACGCTTTTTTTTGGAAAAAAAACTGTTTTGTGCTTTACAAAAACCAAAACAGTTAGCCCAATGTTTTTGCATAATGTGAAAGATGAAGTTACGCCGAGTAAATAGATACCCAACATGTCACCTTTCAAAATTGCACGCACTCAAAAATCCCCATAGGCGACGCTTTAAAATTTTTTACTGGTTACATGTTTTGAGTTACAGAGGAGGTCTAGGGCCAAAATTATTGCTCTCGCTCTACCGATCGCAGCGATACCTCACATGTGTGGTTTGAATACCGTTTTCATATGTGGGCGGGACTTACGTATGCGTTCACTTCTGCATGCGAGCACACAGGGACAGGGGCGCTTTAAAAAAAATTTTTTTTTTTATTGTTCGTTTTACTTTATTTATTTTAGTTTGATGCTTTTTTTCAAAAAAAAAAATTTTTGACCACTTTTATTCCTATTACAAGGAATGTAAACATTCCTTGTAATAGGAATATGGCATGACAGGTCCTCTTTACAGTGAGATATGGGGTCAGTAAAACCCTACATCTCACCTCTAGGCTGGGAAGCCTGAAAAAAAAAAAAAAAAAAAAACGATCCTGGCTTTGATCGTAGCGGTGAGTCGGTAGAAGTGCGGGGGGGGACATCCCCTCTCGCCTCCCGTAAGAACGATCAAGCAGTGGAACAGCCGCTATGATCATTCTTATGGTGTAGGGAATTGCCGGCTGAAAAAGCTGATATCTGAATTATGCCTGTAGCTGCAGGCATCATTCAGATATCCCCGCACAAAGTCAAGGACGTTGTATGACGGCCGGCGGGCGGGAAGTGGTTAAAACGCATTTTTTTTTTTAACACAAAGTTGTCCATTTATACAATATTTCTACCACATAACATGTAGATACCAAAAATGACACCCCGAAATAGATTCTCCTACTCCTCCTGAGTACGGCGATACCACATGTGTGAGACTTCCATAGTCTGGCCACATACAGAGGCCGAGTACAGCAGAGCATGTCTCAGCATGGCTGGGTATGGCGGGGTATTGCAGAGTATGGTGGGGTATTGCGGGGTTTTGCGGAGTATGGCGGGGTATTGCAGAGTATGGCGGGGTATTGCGGAGTATGACAGGGTATTGCGGAGTATGGCGGGGTATGGTGGAGTATGGCGGGGTATGGCGGAGTATGGCGGGGTATGGCGGAGTATGGCGGGGTATGGCGGGGTATGGCGGAGTATGGCGGAGTATGGCGGGGTATTGCGGAGTATGGCGGGGTATGGCGGGGTATGGCGGAGTATGGCGGGGTATGGCGGGGTATGGCGGAGTATGGCGGGGTATGGCGGAGTATGGCGGGGTAATGCGGGGTATGGCGGAGTATGGCGGGGTATGGCGGAGTATGGCGGAGTATGGCGGGGTATGGCGGGGTATGGCGGGGTATGGCGGAGTATGGCGGGGTATGGCGGGGTATGGCGGAGTATGGCGGAGTATGGCGGGGTAATGCGGGGTATGGCAGGGTAATGTGAGGCTTTGCAGTGTATTGTGGGGGTATTCCAGGGTAATGCGAGGCTTTGCAGAGTATTGCACAGCATTGCAGAGTAGTGCAGGCATTGCAGATTAGTGCAGGGCAACAGGGATGGCTGAGCATGGATGGATGGAT
This sequence comes from Aquarana catesbeiana, assembly GCF_042186555.1. Classification (NCBI taxonomy): domain Eukaryota; kingdom Metazoa; phylum Chordata; class Amphibia; order Anura; family Ranidae; genus Aquarana; species Aquarana catesbeiana. Next base: position 293,053,013 of record NC_133326.1, read on the forward strand.
GGCTGGATGTCTCTGTGCAGCGCTGTGGGCACTACACATCCAGCCCACAGCGCTGCAGCCAGCCATTCATCCCCCTCTCCGCTCACAGTGTACCGATCGGTACACAGGAGGGAAGGAGAGGAACCGGCGTCATCAGATGACGCCGGTCTGTTTACATGTGATTGCGCCGTCATTTGACGGCACGATCACATGGTAAACGGCCGCGATCAGCGGCCATTTACCGGGATCCGTGATCCGTGATGCGGTGGTCACGGATGTGCTCGGGTGCGCGCCCCAGGGGGCGCGCGAGAGGGGAATTCCGGGAGAACGTCATATGACGTCCTCCCAGAGTTAAGCAACCGCCCTGCAGCCGTCATTCGGCTATGGGCCGGTTGTTAAGTGGTTAATATACCACCATCAAAACCACCACCACACACATATACATACATAACTTATTTTACTTAAAATTCCTGACTTCTACATATTTGGGGAAACCTCTAGAAATATATTAAGGACTCTCCCTTTTTTCCAAAAGAAAGTTTTTTATTGAGTGGTTTGTTCAAACATGTTAGAGTCGTAGCAGGTACATACATCTTGGTCATCATATGCAGAATTTTACATTTCATACTGATATATGTTTGACTATTAGTTGGTCAGATGTAAATTACAGTAATACAGCGTATATCCCAATACATTAAAGGATGTTATCTATTGTCAGGTATCCGTTCCAGGGTGACATATTGTGTTTAAGTGCAGGTTTCTGATTCCTAGAGCCAACGGTCCCGTATTTTATTATATTTAGTGGGACAATTATGGTTGATATAGATACATTTCTTATAAGGTAGAGCACTGTTAACATCCACCTTCCAATCCGTGAAGGTAGGGGGATAACGGTCTCATCCATTTTTTAGCAGCAACTTTTCTAACTGAAAACAGGGTTTCATGAAGGAATATTTTGGTGAATTTGTCAATATTGTCAGGAAATATCCCAAGTATACACATTTTCGGATCCAGTGACACCGGGGAGCCCATGGTGTCATGTAAAAATGTTATAACTTGTGACCACAGACCCTGCGTTTTGGGGCAAGACCAGATGAGATGAAAGAACGTGCCCACCTCCTGTCTGCACATCGGGCACCCGGTAGGATATCCTCTTTTATAACTAGCCACCCTAAGGGGTGTGAGATATGCCCGATGAAGTATGTATATCTGTGAGAGTCTGTCAGATAGCTTAGGTGACACTGCCCTACAGGTCTCCAGTGCCTCCTCCCACTCCTCATCCTTCATCTGGCCTATCTCCTGCTCCCAATGAGGCTTTAAAGCATATGCAAGTTTAGTAGCAGCAGGTGTAGAAAGCATGTTGTAAAAAGTTGAAGTCAGCTTTCAAGGGTCTGTACTTTTAATAATTGCCATAATAGGACTAGGAGTGGGTTAGGGAAGGGATTGTGAAAATTGGGTTTGAAGCGCATGGCGTATTTGAAGGAATGTGAAATACATATGATTATAAAGTGTAAATTCCTCTCGGAGTGTGTTAAAGGTTTTAATGGTACCGTCAGACAGCAAATGATGTAAATAATATATTCCCCGCGTGGCCCATATCTCTGCATTTTGTATATGGAGGAACTCTGAAAGACGTTTATTGTGCCATAATGGAGTGTAGTCATTATATTGAGGTATTGCCAACCTGTCAGATGCCAAGTCCCAGATATGTCTATAATGGTATATGAGAGATTTTCTGTCTCCCTCAGGTTTCGCGCAACCAAGGCCCCCCACCTGGGTGCACTGAGCCCAAGATGGAAACATTAGAGTGAGGAATCTATCTCTGTCCGTTTTGTCCAGATGATATAATTCGGAAAGTTGGGACGTGACATAATACAGGTTAAAGTGGGGGAGGGCTGTGCCTCCCAAGTCCGTAGGATTTTTGAGAGACTGCCATGCTAGTTTATGTCTATTTGTTCCCCATACGAAGGGTTTAAGAAGGGCTTCAAGAACCTTAAAGTGTTTCAAAGGTAAGTAGACCGGGGAGTGCCAAAGTATGTATAAAATTTTGGGGAGAAGGACCATCTTAATTAAAAGAATACTGCCCCAGATTCCGAGGGGTAACCGGGACCAGGCACGTATCTTAGATTTGACGAGGGAGAATAGGTGTTCAATATTAAGAGAGATATAATCTGCTGGTATTCTGGAGATATGGATTCCCAGGTACTTAATAGTGTCGACTCGCCATAGCGGTAATCTAGCTTGAAATTCAGTAGGTGGAAAGCTATCCAACAGTGTGTCGTCTGCGTACATACTAATTTTTTCGGTTAAGGTTCCCATTGTGAGCCCCCTGATCTCTGAGTCGGCTCGAATGGACATGGCTAGGGGTTCCGCAGCCAGGGCATACAAAAGTGGGGAGAGTGGGCATCCCTGCCTCATGCCTCTACTGAAGTCAAACATCGAGGACGGCCAGCCATTCACCACCACCCTAGCCGCGGGAGTCCTATACAGTAATTGGACCCACTTAATAAAAAGGGGCCCAAAGCCATATGCCTCCAAGCATCTCCAGAGATATCTCCACTCCACCAAATCGAACGCTTTTGCCATATCAAGGGTCACCACTACCCGGGAGCCCACTTTCATATGTGTAGCCTGCAAATTAACATATACTTTTCTTAAATTGAAGGAGGTGTTGCGACCAGGCATGAACCCTGCTTGGTCAGGGTGTATGAGGGATAATATGACTTGATTAAGGCGATTAGATAAGACCTTGGCTAAGATTTTAATATCTGCTTGTAATAGGGAAATGGGACGATGGGATTCCGGGTATCCAGGGTCCTTCCCCGGTTTGGGTATAAGAATTATGGTTGCTTCCCTCATGGAAGGTGGTAGTGTCTGAGTCTCTAACAAGTGGTTATATAAGGTTAGGAGTTTAGGGATAAGTATCTCACCAAAGTGGGAATAAAATTCTATAGGAAGACCATCTGATCCTGGGGCCTTAGACCTGGCAAAGCCGGCAATAGCAGTCGTTATTTCGTCTATTGTAAGTGGTGCTTCCAAAAGATCAACCTGTTCCTTCGTCATCTTGGGGAAGGTGAGGTCTCTAAGGAATGAGTCCATTGTGACGGAATCATCAGGTACTGTTGATGTATATAAGTCCGAGAAAAATTCTTTGAACATTGAGGTTACACTAGGCGGGTCCGTAACTTGTTGGCCTGTAGGTCCATGTAGGGAAATGACCACAGGGGGTCTGTCTTCATTGTGTACCAAATACGCCAACAATCTACCAGCCTTCTCCCCATGTTCAAATAATTTCTGTTTAGCGAAAAATTGTTTTTGTCTGGTTTTCTCAAACTGTAGTTGAGTTATCACTCTAGTCTGCAATTTGAGTTGGTGTGCTTTGTCCGGGGATGGGTTATTCGCATATTCCCTTTCTGTAGAGGATAGCTCCTCTATCTCTCTGTCAAGGGCTCCTGCAGAATCTGCCTTAATTTTATTAATGCGAGAAATTAGGGATGAACGTGCGTATAATTTGAAGGAATCCCAGACCGCTGCTGGAGAGGCGGTCTGATCATTCTCTGCAAAGTATGTCTTCCAAGCATTTGGGAGTTCATTGTCGTCTGGTAACAATGAGAGCCAGAAAGGGTTCAAGCGCCATGTGTATGTAGGTTTGTCAATGGGTACACTAAGGGTAATCCAATAAGGACTGTGATCAGAGAGTACTCTGGGACCAAAGTGTGTATTTAGTAGACGTGGTGTGAGCTTTTGGGATATTAAAATTAAATCAATACATGACATAGAGTTGTGGGTAGATGAAAAACAGGAGTAGGACCGTGTGTGGGGACATTTAAAGCGCCACGTATCTACTAACTAGAAGGCAGTAATAAGTTTCGAGAATCTGGTTTCCCCGGTGGCCTCTGTAGCAGGCCCAGTGGACCGGAGCCTATCTAATGTGGGATTCAACATAGTATTGAAGTCCCCTAACCATATAGCCTGTGCTGAAGGGTGTCTGGCCATAAACGAAATACCCTCTAGGATAGCGGAGGTGGAAAACGGGGGAGGGATGTAAAATGCAAGTATAATGCCCCGTACACACGGTCGGATTTTCAGACGGAAAATGTGTGATAGGACCTTGTTGTCGTAAATTCCGACCGTGTGTAGGCTCCATCACACATTTTCCATCAGATTTTCCGACACACAACGTGTGAGAGCAGGATATAAAATTTTCCAACAACAAAATCCGTTGTCGGAAATTCCGATTGTGTGTACACAAATCCGACGGACAAAGTGCCACTCATGCTCAGAATAAATAAAGAGATGAAAGCTATTGGCCACTGCCCCGTTATAGTCCCGACGTAAGTGTTTTATGTCACTGCATTTAGAACGATCGGATTTTCCGACAACTTTGTGTGACCGTGTGTATGCAAGACAAGTTTGAGCCAACATCCGTCGGAAAAAAATCCTAGGATTTTGTTGTCGGAATGTCCGAACAAAGTCCGACCGTGTGTACGGGGCATTAGAAAGGGTTCATCATAAAGTTTGACAGACAAGAATACAAAGCGGCCCTGGGGATCAGTAACAACTTCATATAATTCAAAATGAACAGATTTGGCAATCAGGATTGAAACTCCTCTAGCGTGGGATGTGTGGGTAGAATGATATGCCCACCCAACCCATGGATGTCGTAGGGCCATTTGCAATTTCCCTTCTACATGTGTCTCCACCAATACCACTACATCAGCTCGTTGTTTTTTGAGGAATGTGAAGGCCGTCGAGTGTTTGATTTTCTCACGCAGACCTCGCACATTCCATGTAAGGAATTTCAGAGACCCCATGGATAAATTGTGAAAAGATAACGCATTTTTATGATAACAGACATCTGAGCCATTATGAGACTACTATTCTTATCTTCCTGGGTCAAACAGATCATCGTAAAGGGTAAAGAAATCAGCATATAGTAAAACCAATCTGTAATTTTACATCGTCGTGTTACCTGACTTTGAAATTCCATATACATTCCTATACACACTCTAAATAAACTAACCCCCTCCCCCCACCCCGCCCTACACCCTCCCCAACTGGTGTGGGCATAATCCCTGAAAAAAACATAGGCAGTCATGAAAAAAAAGAAGAACAGTCCCTGTTGATAGAAAAACTTAAATGGGTATCGCCGTGCCTGCAAAGAAAGACAGTTAGTCTTCATCTGTAGGGAGGATATAACATCAAGTGAGATAGTCTGTCTTCTAATATAAGCATTTAGTATGCCAAATAGATCTCGGCAACATCTTAAACAAACATGACTGTGTCCTCTGTTAAAATAGGAGGCAAAGTCTCGCTGCACTTTACATGTATTATGTAGGACCACTTTGTTCCTAGGCTCCTTACAGCGGTGTAGGTTAGAAACAAAGAGGAAACAGGAAATACGATTGAACCCCAAAGGGTTTAGAAATAATCTGGACTCATACGTTCAGGTATCTCCGTTGTCAGGGAATAACAGCTCCAGGGTGTTAAGATAATGGCAGTAATCACAGCCCGCTAACAATCCGTTGCAACCCGCAACATAAAACAACAGGCGGGGAGTTAGGATAGTAGTGATCGCAGTTTTTGGGTCTAGGCTGGTTCTGCCACACTAGAAGTGCATTGCATGATATGGAAAGTGGAGAAGGAAAGGCTTGGGTCTTCATGTCCTGTGTACAGTCAGTCTGCTCTTCCAGGGGCTGTTCGGCGTTCCAGCCAGTTAACCACATCCTCTGGAGCCTCAAAAAAGATGGCGCGACCTTCATGTTCCACCCTCAATCGTGCAGGGAACATCATGGAATATTTAAATTGATGTTCTATCAGCCTGCGCTTAGCTTCCATGAAGCTCTGTCGGCGGCGCTGGACCTCCGCCGAGAAATCAGGGAAGGTGGCGACTTTGACATTCCCGCAAGGGATATTGCCCTTTTCTCTTGCAAGTCGCAGGACCGCATCCGGTCTTTAAAATTAAGGAACTTGGTGATAAATGTGCGGGGGGGAGCTCCCTGTGGAGGTGATCTGGCTGGCATGCGGTGTGCTCTCTCAATTGCTAGCATGGGGGGAGAAGGCCTCTCTTCCATATGTTGTCACAAGTAACTGTTCAAGAAACATAGCAGGGTCCTTACCTTCTGCCCCCTCAGGTAGACCAATAAAGAGCAAATTACACCTCCTGAGCCTGTTCTCCATGTCGTCCTGCTTGACGAGGAGCTGGTGTATCTGCTTCTGCATATGATCTGACCCTGCCTGTAGTGGCGGTATGGCGTCTTCTATAGTGCAAATCCTGGTCTCCGCTGTCTTGACCATGTCTCTGACCTTCTGGAGATCTTGTCTGATCAGGGATATGTCTAGCTTCACCTCTTCAATTTGTGCTGTGAGAGAGGTGCGGCAGAATGTTATTGCTTCTAGAAGTCTGTCTGTGTCTCCCTGCGGCGGATCCTTTGCATCCGGCGCTGCCATCTTCCTCTGCTTCATCCCTGTCATGTTGGCGATATTGATCTAATTTTGCCGCGGCCGCCTTTTGTGCTTTTGTCAGACATGACCCCTGAAGGCAGAGGAGCTAAAGTAGCCTATCCCGGGTCCCGTAGCATGCCGGTGAGTCAAGGATTAGCCAAGTAACAGGATTAATGGACGGAGCTCTGTGGAGAAGCGTCCTACTCCATGTAGTGTCAGGCCACGCCCCCAAGGACTCTCCCTTTTAAAAGAGATTATGTAGATGAAAGTGGTGCAGATTTTGGCAATCTTGGTATCTGCCTAGATACTGCTGTTGAGAAAAGTCCACATTTAAAAACATAATAATTTTAATACTATATGTTATATGGGCTGCATTATGTAACACAAATCAAATAAACATTTAGTTTAAGTTATTGTAAATGGAAAAAATAGAATATACAGCATTTGATCTCAACTTTATGGCTACCAGTCAGTCTCTCTTTTTGATGTTTCCATTGCATTTTATGAGGTCAAAGGGGGAAATATAACTTTTTTGGGGCAGCACAGACAATTTTTCTTTCAAACACTTACACATGGTTCTAACTGTGAACAAATGTCAGCCTGAGGGGGTTGCTGTTGGCGTATCATTGTACATTAATATTTATGGTGTTACTATCACTACCACTGTTAGAATAATTTTCATAACATACACTATCAGCTGGACTAGATGGGCAGATAGTCTATCCTATATTTAATGTAAATCATGAATTTCAAAGCAGTAGACAATAAAAAAAAATCAATAAAAAGTACTCTTGTAAGCCACAATTGTATTATTATCACATAATCCTTTTATTTCTACAAGTTTGCTAATGATTTATGATTGCCTATGTTAATGTTAATCAGTCTGCAAACATATAAAGGAATGATACGTCAGCTGTCACTGAAAGCGCGCTTCTTGTAGGTAATTACATTTTTATTTCGTGGCATTAAAATGTTATAGTTTTGCCAGCATTACTTTTTTCTACCCTATAAACAGTTTTCTTGTTGGTCACTGAAGGGAATAGAGTATTCTGATCATATGACAAATACTGTATAACGTTGGTTCACTTTCTTTGCCTATAGTACATGCATTTGCTTATTTTTGTTTGGGTTTTTGTACAAAACAGTTGCAATAATAAACCGCTGTCTTGAAACAATAAGATTGCAGAGCAAATTAGCACTGTACATAGCTGAAAACACTGCTTGGCTGGTGGGCATTACAACTGATAAACATGCACTGGTAACCTGAACCAACTGTCTTCAAGGTGTTAGGAGAACCAGGCAAAGATAGAGTATAGGTGTGTGTCTTTTCTGATTGCTATGGGTTAATTGCAGCTACAGTCACCAAACCAGCATTATGGCGCAAAGGTGTGAACACACAATGTGGACTAAATCATGAGGACAAGTGACAAAGCACTTTGCCTGTCAGAGAAGGGTCTTCTCCAGCCGCATTCACCATGTCCCTGTGCGCATGCGCGGTGGATTGGCGCTCTGGCGCATGTGCACGCGTGGTCTAAAGGAGCGTGCACGATAGCTCACGGGTGCGCGCGGTGACTCATGCACGCCCATTGTGACACTCTGGCGGGGCTATTTAAAGCGGCTCCAGCTCCCAGACGGGTTGCTGGTTTGTCATCAGCTCCTGTTAGTTCCTGTTTCCTGTTTATGCTTACCTGATCTTCTGTTGTGATGCGGACTGTTCTCACCATGCTACTTCTCTCCTGACCCTTGGCCTGCTTAATGAACTCTGCCTTGCCTTCCTCCAGTGTTTGACCCCCGGCCTGTTTAGCGGACTTGCTCTGCTTGCCACCAGTGTTTGACCCTCGGCCTGTTTAACGGACTTGCTCTGCCTGCCACCAGTGTTTGACCCTCGGCCTGATTAACGGACTTGCTCTGCTTGCCACCAGTGTTTGACCCTCGGCCTACCTATACGGACTTGCCTTGCCTATCACTGTGTTTGACCCTCTGCTTGTTTACAGTTTGCCTACTCCACCCAGCATCGGGTACTCAGCCAGTTCCAGGACTCCTGCACCCCCAGACCCGGCTCTGCAGTCCTCCACAAGGGATTCTATACCTGCTGGTGGCCCTTAGTTCCACCCATTCCCTGTATCATCCCCAGGGGACGGGGTGCGCGTAGTTGCAAGGGCGGACCACTCTCGGCATCTCGGCCTTGGTAAGTACTCTCCTGACAGCCTCATTGTTATATAGGAATCTAGGGGCTAGTTCTAAACGAAGCAGTATAAGTAGTTCACTACGTAATTGTTTGTAGGTATTAGCATGTTGATTATATCTATTGAGGCATTCACTTAATTTTCATCTTTTGTAGTATGGCTGGACAAATATATCCTTGCATTTAGCACTACTATAAATGCCCTATAAAATCTGAATTAAAGGGTAACGCAACTTTTGTGAAAAAAAAAGCATTCATAAATAAATCATACACAGTATAGAACTACTACACAATTGTAATGTAATGTTATTTAAAATGATCTTTCCTTTTCAATCTGCCGCTCTGATTTTCTGTAAAATTCAATGTAACAACTGACAACTTGCAGGCCTTCTGTACACAGTTGCAACTTTCTTCATTAGAAGACCGCAAGTGCATCTGCTGATTAGAATGAACTGAGACACTCCCACTGAGAAATCAGTATACCTAGGAAATAGTGGAACTAACAGCTTTTTCTTAAGAAGAGAAAAAGGTAGGGTTCTGCTACAAAGCTTGTTATAAATCCTCCAATGAAGGCACCCTTCAAAGCTGAACTCCAGGAAAGCATCTCCTGTTTATACACAGTTGAAAAACTTAGGTAGGAGCTGTTTTAACTGCCAAAAGATTTGTATTTCTGTCCATCTGGTTCTGACATTTAGGCTCGATTCACACCTATGCATGTTGCTTTTGAGCATTTTTGGAGTTTTTTTTTTCATGCTTGCCACGTTTTTGAGCAGCGTTTTTGTAGCGTTTTTGTGGCGTTTTTTCCTGCGTTTTGCGTTTTTTTTTTTTTTACAGTTTTTTTTTTACAGTCTAAAAAATTTTTTTAAAAAATTAAAAAAAAAAAAAAAAACAGCAAAAACGCATCAAAAACGCATCAAAAACGCTGCAAAAATGGTGCACTTGCGTTTTTGATGCTTGTCCATTGAATTCTATTACATGCAAAATGCTGCATTTTGCATGAAAAAAAGTCCCTGACCCTTTCCAAAAATGCAGAGATACAAAAAGGCATTGATGTGAACATGTTCCATAGGAACCCATGTTAAAAAATTCCCATGCATTTCTGCAAAATGCAAAATGCATCAAAAAACGCGCTAGTGTGAATGGAGCCTTATAGAGCCTGCCAGACAGCAGAGCCAACTTGATGACCTAATTTTTCCCTACTGCTTTCTAATCCTCAGCCTGTGATTGGAAACAGCAGTGGAAATCCAACGAGGTGTTCCCTATGTTCTTTCTGCCTCTTACATAGTTACATAGTAGGTAAGGTTGAATAAAGACAATAGTCCATCCAGTTCAACCTGTGTAGGTGTACGTGTGTCAGTTTCAATAATCATTTCCCATATCCCTGTATATTGTGTTCTTTAAGATGCAGGTCCAAGAGTCTTTTAAAAATATCAATACTCCCCACTGATACCACCAATTATGGAAGAGAGTTCCACATCCTTATCGCCCTGACAGTGAAAAAACCTCTACGCAGATTAAGGTTAAACTACCTCCCCTCCAATCTTATTGCGTGGCTCTGTGTCCTCTTACACTCCCTGAGACTGAATAATTTTTTTCCTACGCTGGGATCATCATTGAGGTATTTGTAAATCGCTATCATGTCCTCTCTCAAGCACCTCCTCTCCAGCAAGAATAAATGTAGTGCTTGTTAGTGTGTTCCTTATCTGCACAGGGTAATGGAAAGCCTGACTGACTGCTAGTGTGGAATATTTCTTATTTTACCTAGGTTTTACAGTAAAGGTGATTACTGTAAGAGAATAATTTCAAGTCAAATTCAGGTAGACTAATTGCATTAACCTGTTGCAGGTCATGTAACAAATATGTGCAGCAGCAAAAGAGGTGTCCTTAACACCCACATGTTCCAAAAATGCCTCATTGGGCTGCCAATGTTTCTGTGCTGAGGGCATGATCACTCGCTCAAAGACAGCCCTTGGTCCCCGACAATGATTGGTGGCCAGCGGGACCAGCTCCCGCTCATGTGAACTCTGTGGTAGCTAATTACAGTGTTCACATGATGTCCACTCTTTCCCCAGGCGTTCAGGACTTTTTAAAGGGACACTAGGTGGGCGGAAAAGGATTTAAATACATTTAGTACCTTTTTAACCACTTCAGCCCTGGAAGATTTTACCTCCTTCCTGACCAGAGCACTTTTTGCGATTCGGCACTTCATCACTTTAACTGACAATTGCGCAAAATCGCGATTTTGCACCCAAACAAAATTCGTCCTTTTTTTTCCCACAAATAGAGCTTTCTTTTGTTAGTATTTGATCACCTCTGCGGTTTTTATTTTTTGCGCTATAAACAAAAAAAGCGACAATTTTGAAAAAAACGCAATATTTTTTACTTTTTGCTATAATAAATATTCCCCAAAAATATATAAAAAAACTATTTTATTCCTCAGTTTAGGCCGATATGTATTCTTCTACATATTTTTGATAAAAAAAATTTCAATAAGCGTATATTGATTAGTTTACACAAAAGTTATAGCATCTACAAAATAGGGGATGATTTTATGGCATTTTTATTATTATTTTTTTTTACTAGTAATGGCGGTGATCTGCGATTTTTATGGGGACTGCGACATTATGGCGGACGCATCGAACAATTTTAACACATTTTTGCGACCATTGGCATTTATACAGCGATCAGTGCTATAAAAATGCATTTATTACTGTAAAAATTTCACTGGCAGGGAAGGGGTTAACTCTAGGGGGCGATCAAGGGGTTAATTGTGTTCCCTAGTGTGTGTTCTAACTGAAGGGGGGAGGGGAATGTGTAGGGGAGATGACAGATCGCTGCTCATACTCTGTATGAACAGACAATCTGTCTCTTCTCCCCTCAGAGAACTGGATACTGTGTGTCAGCTCAACAGCGATCGCGGGAGCCCAGCAGTGATCGCGACCACTGGGCACCTGCATCAGCTCCGGGGGCGAGCAGCGGCCACGTGCGCCTCCGGCAGTACGCGTGCCCCTAGTGGCCACACTAGGCCACGTAACATAACATTGTTTCGCCCAGCTGTGTCATTCTGCCGCAGCACTGCGGGGGCTAGTCGGCAAGTGGTTACATTTATACATAATTGCATTGCCTTTATTTTGTCCTTTATATATTTGCTGGTGTTATTTATCTATATTAGATCATAACAGGTGAGAAACGACTACTATTTTTACCAATGTTATCAGCTCAGTACTATAAAGAAAAGCTAGCACTTTGTTCTAATTGTTTTCTCAGATTGTTCTGGCTGTGAAACATATTGTGTGACTTGCCTGAAATCATGGAGCTCCCTGACTGGACTGCAGCTTAACTGTATTCTGTAACTTATTTTCCGCTGTAACAAAATCATTCTGACATTATTAAATGTCATCATTATTATGCATATTATCTTTGTGCATGCGTTATTACTACAAATTTGTAAAGGTTTTAAATCAAATGTGCAAAAATCCCATATCGGTGTTTTTTGGCATAATCTGAATTTAAACCTTCCATTACACCCATTTTTAAGTATGGTCAAAATTCCTTACTGTAGTCAGTACAGACAGAGGAAAAATTAAGAACAATTAATGTAACCAAAAGAATATCTTATACATGAAAATTAAGGGAGATAAAATGTATGTATGTACAAATACCTTTATTAATAGCCTTCTTTAAACACTTGCTGACTGCTGCACGCTGATATACGTCGGCACAATGGCATCGGTGGGCAAATGGGCATACCTGTACGTCCCCTTTGAGGGGCGTGGATAGCAGGCACTCACACCTACCACGTACAGCGTGACTGTGCCCGTGTCACCTGCGGACTCGATGTCTGCCGGTCTCCCAGAGATCGTGACAAGTGCCTATGTGAACAAAACATTTCCCCGTTCTGCCTTGTGTCATGACAGAGATCACTGCTTCCTATCATCAGGAGCAGTGATTGCTGTCATTGGACTAGAAGCCCATCCCCCCACAGTTAGAATCACTCCCTAGGACACACTTAAACCCTTTATTGCCCCCTAGTGGTTAACCCCTTCCCTGCCAGTGTCATTTACACAGTAATCAGTGCATTTTTATAGCACTGATCGCTGTATAAATGACAATGCTCCCAAAATAGTGTCAAAAGTGTCTGATGTGTCCGCCATAATGTCGCAGTCCCGATAAAAATTGCAGATCACCACCATTACTAATAAAAAAAAATAATAAAAATGCCATAAAACTATCCCCTATTTTGTAGACACTATAACTTTTGCGCAAACCAATCAATATACGCTTATTGCGATTTTTTTACCAAAAATATGTAGAAAAATACATATCAGCCTAAACTGAGGAAAAACATTGTTTTTTTATATATTTTTGGGGGATATTTATTATAAAAAATATTGTGTTTTTTCAAAATTGTCACTCTTTTTTTGTTTATAACGCAAAAAATAAAAATCGCAGAGTGATCAAATACCACCACAAGAAAGCTCTATTTGTGGGAAAAAAAAAGGACGTCAATTTTGTTTGGGTGCAACGTCACACGACTGCGCAATTGTCAGTTAAAGTGACACAGTGCTCAAACGCAAAAAGTGCTATTGTCAGGAAGGGGGTAAAATCTCCTGGGGCTGAAGTGGTTAAACACCCAAGACTTGTACTAGAACATTTTAAAAATGCTGAACTTTCTATGTTAAGGAGTAGGACAGTGTGCCTAGCAGTATTTTGTATTTTTCAGTTAAAATACTTGAAAGGAATAATAATTAACAAGAGATAGCAATTATTTTTTCTTTTGACTGTACCCCATGCTGAGATACTAAATAAACTTTTATTATTGTTTCAAAATCTTTTTAAAGGGCATTTACTGTAAATAGATGGCCGTGTTGCTTAATTACATTTGCATGTCATGTTTCTTGTTTAAATGCAATTTTTTCAAGTTGTCTTTTCTTGAATCTTCTTTCTACACTGCGCAATTAATCTAATTGTACATAAAGTGAAAACACTGAATGTGATTCTAATTAAAAACAAAAGTCTTCTAATCAAAAAACTGCAGGACAGAGATAACATCAGTAAAATGTGCTTTTTAGATTTCCTTGGAGGAGCGTGCCAATACTGTAGTCTTACTAACTCCACCCTTAATATTGATTGTCAGGCAGTCATGCATTTAGATAAGTAGGAAATCATTAATACTTATTTATTTGCAATATAATTCTTTGTTTGAGTGACAGCAAAAAAAGAAAATATGCAACTTTTTCCCCACTGTTTTACCTCTGTATATTCAATAGATTTTACCATATACTAGCTATGGCTGCTAAAGTCTACAACCACATTTTACCATTTGCTCCATCTAGAACATTTCAGGGCTACCTTATAATCACCAGATTACCCATGTGTTTACCAGTTAAGATTACATTCTTTATCTCTGTTTGTAATAGTCTACATTTTCTTGTTGTGTTGTAGCCCTAACTATGTGATAGAGCAGAGCCTTCACTGTGTTTGCAGGACCAGTACAATATATTTATTAAATACCAACACCTCTTCCTTATTGGACCTACAATGCAGAGTTGGAACTAAAACAATATATTACATGTGACACATAATAAGCAACAATCTGAAGTATTTTAAATTTATATATTGTGTCTAAAAAATATGCACAATTCAAGTGATTTCAGTTCCTGTAAAACTACCTGTCACTTTTATATGGATAAGCAGTCAAAGGAGGTGAATGTAAAGGAGCACCTGAAATGGCTGACCAGATGGCTTACACCTAAGTGTACTAAGGGAACTCAGTCAAGTAATTGCCAGACCATTGTTCCTGATTTTTACTGACAGTCTACTGACTGGAATGGTACCATCTGATTGGAGAAAAACTAATGTAGCACCAATATTTAAAAAAGGGCCAAAATACATCCCTGGGAATTACAGACCAGTTAGCCTAACATCAATAGTATACAAGCTCTTGGAGGGGATGATAAGGGACTATATACAAGATTTTAGTAATGAAAATGGTATCATTAGTAATCAGCATGGATTCATGAAGAACCGTTCTTGCCAAATTTATTAACCTTCTATGAGGAGGTGAACTGCCATCTAGATAAAGGAAGGCCCGTAGACGTGGTGTTTCTGGATTTTGCAAAAGCATTTGACACAGTTCCCCATAAACACTTACTGTCTTAGGTAAGGTCAGTTGGCATGGACCTTAGGGTGTTTACGTGAATTAAAAACTGGCTACAAGGGAGAGTTCAGAAGTTCAGAGGGTGGTGATAAATGGGGAATACTCTGAATGGTCAGGGGTGGGAAGTGTGGTCCCCCCAGGGTTCTGTGCTGGGACCAATCCTGTTTAATTTGTTCATAAACAACCTGGAGGATAGGGATTAACAGCTCGATCTCTGTATTTGCGGATGACACTAAGCTAAGCAGGGCAAAAACTTCTCCACAGGATGTGGAAACCTTGCAAGAAGATCTGAACAAATTAATGGGGTGGGCAACTACATGGCAAATGAGGTTTAATGTAGAAAGATTTAGAATAATGCATTTTGGTGGCAAAAATATGAATGCAATCTACTCACTAGGGTGTGAACCTCTGGGGGAATCTAGGATGGAAAAAGACCTGGGGGTCCTAGGCTCAGCAATGGCATGCAATGCCAAACTGCTGCTAACAAAGCAAACAGAATATTGGCATGCATTAAAAATGGGCTTAAAGCGGGGGTCCACCTATCTATCGTTTTTTTTTTTTGAGTTCATTCACAAACTTTTCTTCTCAGCATTACATACTCACATATTGTGTGTAATATGTCCGCCTGTGTCAGATTTCGTCGGAAAGAATAGCTTATATTATTCACTGCAGGCGGTTTCCATCTTCATTGTGGGCATTTGAAGCCCACAAGCATTTATTTCCTGGATGTGGTGAATGCTGTGCTCCCAGCATTCACCTCTCGTTCCTGCACATGCTTAGTGGCATCCTGGGAAGCCTGAGACTAGCTCCCAGGAGTCTGGGAGAGGCTAGAAACACGCCTACTCCCACGGGAGGAGAACCAGAAAGTGCAAAGAAGAATAGAAAAATAAAAGGTAATTACAGCGATTTAAATTTTTCTAAACGGCATGTCAGCATCTAGGCAAGGAAGAGAATACATACAGATATTGTTCAAAATTTGGGTGGAACCCCGCTTTAAGTCCAGGGATAAAGAGATAATTCTCCCACTCTACAAGACTTTGGTCTGGCCTCACCTGGAGTATGCTGTCCAGTCTTGGGGACCAGTCCTCGGGAAGGATGTACTGGAAATGGAGTGAGTACAAAGAAGGGTAACAAAGCTAATAAAGTGTCTGGAGGATATTAGTTATGAAGAAAGGTTGTGAGCTCTGAACTTATTCTCTCTGGAGAAGAGAGGTTTGAGAGGGGATATGATTTCAATTTACAAATACCATACTGGTGACCACACAATTGGGACAAAACTTTTTTGCTGAAGGGAGTTTAATAAGACACGTGGCCACTCACTAAAATTAGAAGAAAAGAGGTTTAACCTTAAACTGCGCAGAGGGTTCTTTACTGTAAGAGAGGCAAAAATGTGGAATTGCCTTCCACAGGCGGTTGTTTTAGCGGGGGGCATCGATAGTTTAAAAAAAACTATTTGATAAGCACCTGATTGACTGCATCATACAGGGATATACAATGTAATACTGACATAAAATCACACACATAGGTTGGACTTAATGGACTTGTATCTTTTTTCTACCTCACCTACTATGTAACTATATGTAACTATGTAACTATGATATAAATACCCCGCAACCTACAGATGATCTCATAATTAAATAAAGCTCCCTTCTATAGACACCCACACTTTATAATTTTTAAATGCCCTAATTTCTTAAACAAAGATTTAAAAATATTTCCTTCTCTAGTGAATAAATCTCCTGGAGCAGATGGATTTTTAGCAGAATATTATAGGACTTTCCAGGATATTATACTTCCTTATTTACAGGATCAATTCAATACAGCTGCACTTTCTGGCTCATTTCCTGAAGAAAAGTTACAAGTTTTTAAAGTCACTTTGCCCAAACCAGGGAAGGAATCCACAGCCCCCAAAAATTCAGACCTATTTCCCTTCTCAATACATGCTTAAAGATCTTTGCCATTTAATGGAGCATTAGCAGAGGGTGTATTGCCTTTATCTACGAGGGAATCCACCATCATTGTCATTCCAAAAAAGGTTAAGGATATACTTGATCCGGCTTCATATAGGCCAATAGCATTGTTGGGTACAGATGTAAAAATTTTGGCAAAAATACTGGCTGATAGGTTAAAAAAAAACATTTAGAATCTGGTCCATATGGACCGGACAGGGTTTATACCAAACAGATCAACCAGTATTAATATAAGGAGGGTGTGGTTAAACCTGCAGGGTCAAGGGCAAGGGCAAGGACGCAGCCAAGGCCTTTGGCAGCCTGGAATGGCATTATTTGTGGAAGACCTTGGCTGTCTTCCAGTTTGGCCCGAAGTACATTGGTTGGGTAAGGCTTCTATATGAAAGCCCCAAAGCAAAAGTGAAGATAAACAATATATGCTCTGAGGTGTTTTCTTTGACCTGTGGGACAAGGCAGGAGTGTCCTTTGTCACCCTTGCTATTTACCTTGGAGCTTACCCATTAGGTCATCTGTAAAGATACAGGGATTCCAGAGAGCATCAGGAGTGGAGAAAATAGCATTATATGCTGATGATGTGTCGCTGTTTCTGGGGGATATGCGGGGGTCCCTGGCAGCAGAAATGGACATAATTGCAGATTTTGGGTGGATATCGGGCTTAAATATAAACTGGGATAAATCAATGCTGCTTCCAGTTGACCCACTGAAGATGGACTTGCCACTAGAGATTCCACAAATGGAAATAGTTAATAAGCTCAGATATCTAGGAATATGCATAACCTTAAATCCCAAAGAATATATAATAAATAATATTCTCCCACTTTTGGATAAACTTAGGTGTAAGGGGAAGGTGTGGAGACAGCTACCCTTATCAGTGGCAGGAAGGTGCAATCTAATCAAGATGACTTGGATGCCTCAATTGCTGAATGCATTGCATAATTCCCCAATTTAGATAAATAGGCAATGGTTTCAGAAGATTGACATTATATTTAGAGAGTTGATCTGGAAAAAAAAAGTCAAGGATACGGTTAAGTACTTTACAATTGCAAAAGGATGGGAGGGCTTGGCAGTCCCGCACCCATAGTGCTATTTTTTGGCATCACAGTTACAGCATCTGAAAGGATGTAATGATCTGTCTGAACAGAATCCAGGTAGGGGAATGTTGCTATTGGGCACGAGCCATGATAGTTTGAAGGAGGCTCTGGAGGCTGACCCTTTCTTATTTAAATTCCCTATGCTTTTATTGATAAAGAAACTATGGAAAGTGGTTAAAGAAATATTAGAGTATCAGGGATTTACAGAATTTTCACCATTGTGGAATAACAAATATTTGCAGGAACTATCTAATGTAGAGAAGAGTAGGGACAGGGAGAGATGCGTTCTTGCCTATCTTTCCCAGTTATATAGGATGGGTGTATTTAAATCATTCCTGGAACTTAAGAAGAAATATGGCAAACCAAATAATTCCTTCTTTAAATATCTGCAAGTCAGACACGCTCTGAAGATACAATTTAAAGAGAGGCCACCAGAATGGAGTGAGGTAAACATTCTTCAAAATATAATTGATGCTGATACATCCAAGTGGTTGATCCTATTTATATATGATGGTATACGTGACAGGGTGATAAGAGGAAATGAGGAGCTTCCCTGCAGGAGGGGATGGGAGAAAGATCTGGGGGACATATCAAATGAACAATGGAAGCATATTCTGGAAAAAGGTCCCTTAATTACCCTGTCACCATCACAATCAGTGTCACATTTGATGTTACTACATAGAGCATATAAGACACCTCAGAAATTATTTCTTATATGGGTGGAGGATGGATTCTAAATGGACAAGATGCAGGGACCCAGAGGGAAACCTAATTCATATGATGTGGAGGTGCCCCAAGCTAAATAGATACTGGAGTGAAGTTGTGGGAAAAATAAATAAGGTATTTGGAATAACTCTCGACCTAGGCCCCAAAATATGCTTTTTGGGATGTATGGAGAAGGATAATATGGGGGTGAGACAAACACCAATAGTTAGATGCCTTTTCCTTGCACGGAAATTGATAGCAAGGAGGTGGCTGGCGTTGAACCCACCAACCCGGGCAGAATGGGAGGATGAAGTCAATAAAACAATAAGAAAGGAAAGATTTGTGTATAATAAAAGGGCAGATGCCAAAATGTTTAAAAAATATATGGGAATTCTGAATTAGTAGATAAGGGAAGAGCGAAATGTAGAGCTAAGGATAAAGAGATCCTCCCTCTTGCGCCATACCAAGAATTTGCTTCTGCTTTTATTTTCTGCTTTTTGGAATTATGCATAGTGATTAAATAGAAATGGCATACTATTTTTGATAAAAAGGGGAAAAATGAACTGTAGTGCATTATTTAAATAAACTTATGTATGTTAAATGTTGGGGTGGTGGGTTAAAAGAGAAAATGAAGGATGTATAAATGTGTTTCTTTATTTTTTTATATGAATAAAAATTACTTGATTAAAAAAAAGATCTTTGCCGAAATCCTGGCTATTTGCTTTCCTGGATGTTACCCCATCCCTTATCAAGTTTGATCAGGTGGGCTTTGTAAGAGGGGGAAACAGGTTCCAGACAGTACTAGGAGAATGCTAAATATCATACGATTAGCTGACCCCCCTCTGTTTTCCTTACATTAAATCTTAAAAAAGCATTTAATAGGGTTCATAGGGAATATTTACATGCTATTCTATGTAAGTTTGAGCTTAATGGCTTTGTTTCCCTGGCTATATCAGCATTACATACTAAACTGTCAGCCCTGGTCTATACATCCTTTGTCCTCCCAGATCAATTTATTATTACTAATGACACATGCCAAGTTTGCCCCCTCTTCCCCCTAATATTTTCTCTATTGGTGGAACCTTTTGCTAAAGCAATATGAACTAATATTTCTATTTCTGTCATTCCTGTTAGTGACACTTTACATAAAATTGGGCTTTTTGCAAATAATGTTATCCTTAACTTAACTGCTGTGGCTCCTTCTCTGCAGGCTGTGCAAAAGATAATTGATATATCTGGCTCAGTATCCTATTATAAAGTGAATGTTGCACATTCCTCAGCACTTCCCATTGGGATAGACTGCCCATCTTTACAGAAGCTGAAAACAGAATTCTCCTATAAATGGGATTCTAAAAGTGAGTCATACCCTGGTATACAAATAATTTATTCTACATCTCAACTGTATGCATCTAATTATGATAAACTGATAAAATCTATTCAATCTGAATTATTACTAATGCCGCTATTATACAATATAACTGGAAAGGGCTAAAAGTGAGATTATCTTTCCATATTCTAACTAAACATAAATTTGGAGGTGGTACGGGACTTCCAGTTATATAGTATTATTGCAAGGCAGCGCTTTTAGATCCAGATCTTAAATCTCTATTGTTGGTAAAAGTTACAGTTCAACCATTGTGCATTCCAATATTCCCTTCTTTACAAGCTTCACTAGCAGCCCTGGGATTATTTGTTACACCACACAGGTGCCTCAGCTTTATCACTAGATAACCCCTTGCAAGCTTATGGGTTTCTTACCCCTTCCCTCTTGGTTACTCAATGGATAGATAAGGGCTACTCTACCCCAGTGGTTCTTAACCTCAGTCCTCAAGTACTCCCAACTGGCCATGTTTTCAGGTTTTCCTTTACTTTGCACAGCTGCTTTAAATCAATATCAATGACATGGTATTGATAAGAGCCATTTTATCTAAGGGAAGTTCCCAAAACATGGCCCATTGGGGGTACTTGAGGACTGAGGTTGAGAACCACTGCTCTACCCTCCAGGATATCCCTGCAGATGACCTAAGAGAAGATGCTTACAAATTGCTCCAGATCTGTCACTTTCACCCAAAAATTGCTCATGACTATGTAGAAATTGAGAGCTTGATCTAGAATTTTTACCAAAATCTATCAGTGTCTGGTTTTACAACTATTTTCAACGTAGTTCCCAGTTTTCAAAATTTCCTTCAATTAGGAAGTGGGAAAAAGATCTAGGGGAAAAATTTTCAACTACTGAGTGGCAATCAGCAATTAAAAAATATATACAGTTTTACTCACTGTGTTACCCACTAGGAAAATGTATTGAAAATTATACACAGATGGTGTATGACCCCAAATAGACTGTTTAAAATGTTTAAAATCTTTGGAATCTTCATACTGATGGCATAACTGTGGTCAAGTAGGAAATATTTTCCTTGTTCTATGGACTTGTAAATATATTGTTAGTTTCTGGAAATTGGAAATTTCTTTCGTTTCCAAAATAATGGGGATCTTAAGCCTGGTAAACACCACTGTTTTCTTTTTATTCAAGCCAGTGGGTTGAGCAAAGAAAAACTTGCTGCTCAGGTCGGAGCTGCTGTACTAACGATCCTCCCCTGCTGTTCTTTTGTGTTCTGATAGGGGGACGTCCCCCCTGCCATAACACTCCGGTCAGCACGCTCAGCCATTAGCTGATCTGGAGTCGGTTTGCTGCTGGTTTGCCAGCATGCTTGTCCGACAGAAGCCGGCCAAACAGCCGGCTTCTGTCGGACAGGCTGCCATACACACAGGCCGAATTGCAGCTGGTTTTTATTGAACCAGCCAATGTCATCCAACATTCGGCTCGTGTGTACTAGGCTTTAAGTGAACCTGGCATTATTGTGCATTTCAATAGATCGATTCCCCAAACAGTATAGAACTGTTATTCTACATATCTTGATCACCGCCCAGTTAACTATTAGGAATAAATGGGAACAGACAATAGCTTTCTGAAGTGATTCACACAGTTAATTTACAATGTTCATATGAATGTTTCTTTTTCTTTAACCATGACAGAATTTCCGATATCCAATCAAAATGGAACCCTTGGTTACAAGTGTATGATAAACTGACTACATGATAGGCTTTGTGAGTAAGAGCTTTTGCTATAATACTTATTCAGTGACTGTCAGATATATGGATACTGTGTATGTTGTGGCAATAAGATTTGTTTCATTTATATTTTCGTTCTTACTTTTTTTTTCTTTTCCTATTCCACACAAACTGTTTTCTTGCTGTTCTTTCTATAAATATCGCTGTTAGAAATGTATGTGCTGTACATTAACAATTTTTTTACTTTATGTTTCTGTTTTGTGATAATATATGCCATTTGTTGTACCTATATATTCTGTATATCAGCATATCTCTTAATAAAAAAATATTGCAAGAAAGTAATACAGTTAAGGAACAAACTGAAAAGTTAAATTATATATTGTTATCAGAAGGATAAAGTGTTATGGCCATGCCTGAATATTGGCATGTGTGTATGTTACAAACTGTGCTCCAATACACAGGTTCAGCACTGCGCATTGCATGTGTGCATACATGGCATTTGTGCAAATCTCTCTATTTAAAGCAAAGCACACTGAGAAGTTGGTTAATGGTCATCGGTGTCTGTGACCTGACCTGCCTTTTGCTACACTGAAATTTGCCCAGCTTGCCTACTGATTCCACTGTATCCTAATTTCCCATTGCTGATTGTGGTTTGTGTCCTGACTCCTGAACCTGCTCCTGCCTTCTGATTTGGTAACTCTGCTACCTGGCTGTTGCTGACTTCAGGTCATCTTGACTATTGCTTGCTTCCTGCATCTGTGGGTTTCAGGATTCACTTGTGTTCTGCACCAGATCTTGTCTGTACATCCACCACATCTCTGATATATCAGGCTTGCTCCCTCATCATTCGCTGTGCCTGAATGCACCACAGGCACCCCACTACTCATTCTGCTCTGCCCTGTTGGACAGAAGGTGTAATGTATGGGAGTCAGGGCTGGGCTTAGCCCTCCCGTCTCAGTGCTCAGCTGTCAGTTAATTGCCAGCACTCATAATTCCACAGTGCCTCACCTGGTGATCATTTCCTGCTGGCTATTTAAACTGCCTGGTTCATGTCTCTCATGTCTTCCCCTTGGTCAATATATCTTAAGATTTTCTGCTGTGTTCCTATTAAAGACTTGCCTGGCTGACGACCCTTCTGGTTCCTGATCCTGTTTGCTGTCTCCGACTACGCTGATCTCTGGCTTCCTGATTTACTGGCTTGCACTGACTACCCACTTTGATTACCGAACCCTGGCTATGTTTTGACTTAGTTTACTATTTGTGTCATTTTTACCACTATATTAAAAGGTGTGATTTTTACTGCATTTTCTCTCTCCATCTGATTCGTGGTTCCTGACAAAGGGATCCCATTTATTCAACTCCGTCTCTACCAGGTATGTGATAATTGTGCTTGTGTGCACAGAAATTATATTTCTATGTATATTTTGTAAGACATTTTTTAAATATGCTGCATGTTTTAAGAAGATATTGTGTTTTACTTTTTGTACATGAAAACAGGGTTAAAAAAATAACTGTGTAATTAAGCTATGGGCTATACTCAATACCTGTTTATAGCCTATAGTGTAATTGATGCATTTGAGCATTTTATGCAGCCTGAAGTTTGGTGGGCAGGCTCTGCCTCAGGCTGGCTCATAAAGAATGATGGGCAGCCTAAAGCAGACTCTGTCTTGTGTCTTGTGTCTGTGTATAACTTGTTATAGGAACAGTGGCATTGGAGGTTGTAAACACTGCCTTTTAGCATGCTGGCTGGATAAGTTACAAGAAAAATTGCTCGGATTGTAAGGTAGTGATTTCTTGTTAGCCTGGCTGCCCATTGTCTGCGTGGCACTTTCATTCTTTTGTATCAAACATACAGTTATCCTTTTATGACTGAGGTGCTTGTCTGTATGGAAAGATCCTTAGTTTTCCCATTGATTTTCTCAGAACTGGTGCTCTTTTTTTCATTTTTGATGAATTCTTGACAAACATTGTCTGCCATTGGAGAAAAGAGGGTGGGTAATGTGAAAAAAAGACAGTGAATTGTCCTGCATATTATTGGCTAGTTAAAGAAATATGTTTCAATCTACTTTGTCTGCTTATACATTCACCTTCAGTGTTTTTTTTTACCTTTCTCTGACCTAACAACACTATAATACACAAGATTGCTACACCTCTGGTCATCTTTTTAAAAGATAAGTGTGGGATAGCAAAAAAAATAAACCTTCATACTCACATATATGTCCCCTGCCGACTCTAAGACAGAGAACTGAGCAATCACATGACTGCTTATTACTCAGTTCTCTGTCTTTACTGTGCAGAAAGAAGTGACTATTAGTTGCTGGCTCTCCATTATGCCCCTCCAGCACTCACTTGGGCGTCAAGCTGTGGAGGGGGTGTGAGCATCTGGCTCGGACTCTCAGCAACACACTAAAAGACTGAGCCAGCTGCTGATCGGGCATCTGGGTAGATCCCAACAATATTCTCAGGAACCCTGCAGAGCATGGACCAACTCTGTGACGTCTAGACATGTGTGGTTCGTTTAGTTCCGAATAAATATTCAGACACATTTTTCATTATTCGGAGATTCGGATATATCCAAATACCCAAATTACAGTATAAACAAAGTTTACTGAATGCTCTAAATAACTAAACAAAATTTGTCTGACTTTCCCAAATTCAAATTGAAATTCGAATCGAATTTTACATCGAATTCCAGTCGAATTTGAACTGTAAACATATTTCTGAGATCAAAGACTGGGTGTATTATTAGAGTGCCATTTCAGAATAATACTGTTTTTGTTAAGCCAAAGGTGATTTAGCCACTTACCGACCAGTCGCAACAGTTATACTGCGGCAGGGCCGCTCTATTGAGGGAATCGCCGTACCGGTACAGAGCTCCGTGTAATAGACACAGCGTGCATGTTTTTGTTAACCCAATGTTTAGCTTTCTGGGCTCTATGCTGGTTTAGAAATGTATTGTTTTGGCCACAACATCTTCTAACTATAAATATCAGGTGAGACCAATGTTATTATACCCCTCAGCTGTTACCTTGTTTGAGTAGTCCTGTATAGAGTTATTTTTAATACTATCCTCCTATATATTTATACATTTATAGATGCCATCTTTATTGCTCAGTATATTATGAGCTAATATCTAGAGATCCCAGTTGCTACTGATTTACACACAGGTTTGCCTAGATTACATGATTGTGCCTGTTTATTTGCACGTTTGGTGCACTTTCATTTCCGGCGGTTCCTCTGGGGGGGAGCCCACTGCCCTTTGGATCTCACTGGGATGCTCGCCCCACTCGACCTTGTCTCATTCCTGTTCACATGGTGTGCGCATGCGCGGTCGGGTGGAGTTGCGCGTGCATCCTTATTTGGCCAAGTCAGGTGATGCGGAAGTCCTTCCACACACCTGATTGGGATGTGTACGTTTATAGTTGCCATTTCTATTGCTCAGCATATTATGAGCTAATATCTAGAGATCCCAGTTGCTACTGATTTACACACAGGTATGCCTAGATTACATGATTGTGCCTGTTTATTTGCACATTAGTAGGTGTTTTTGGTGGTTGCCTTATACTTATGCTTTCTAATGTTGATACACTTGGGAATTCTAATTTCCCCTTCCTGTTATATATGACTATTGAAGTATCATTTTCTATGTGGCACATCCCCACATGTTGCTTGCTGCGCACTTTGTATGCCTGTTGCTTGGCCGCCTTTTGATGTTGTCCTGCAGTTATTCATGCACTTGTTGAGACATCTCTTTTTTTTTCTGCATATGTATGTTATATTTAGATGATTACACAACTGTTACACTTATTGATTGCCTCTTTTTCTCCTTAGAACGCTTATTAAGCTCCTGAAGAAGCAAGTTTTTCGCAAAACATGTAGAGCCTATGAGCTTACAGTGAATGTTATTATCTATTTAAGTCATACATGTCCTATATGGCATGATTTTTGACATTTATAGTGCACATTGGAGAGGTTTAGCTGCTATCGCAATTAGTTTGCAGTATTTTGAATGGTTTTTATTGTTATGTATTAATTGTTAATAAAATATTACTGTTTATTTTTCTATGATTGGTGCCTGGAAAGTAAATTTTTTCAACTTACTCTATATATTCAACCAATATTTAGGGCGCAGCACTGCACTACTTTAGGCTCCCGCAGTTCCATCCTGTGTTGGTGCCTTGTGCAACTCTTTGATTCATACAATCCTGGGACAGGTGATCTGTCTATCAAAGTTCCCCGAACAAGGGGGATGGGCTGGATTTGACACAGCTATTGAAAAGAAAGCTGTTATGTTCCCTGCGCTCTGATCATCTGGGCGGCGGCTCTCCTCTCTCTTCCCCTGCACAGGTAGGCTGCATTGGTGACACAGGCTGCATTGGGGACATAGGCTGAATTGGGGAAACAGGCTGCATTGGTGACACAGGCTGCATTGGTGACACAGGCTGTGTTGCTGGCACAGGCTGTGTTGCTGGCACAGGCTGCATTGGCGGGCACAGACTGCATTGGTGGCACAGGCTGCATTGGTGACACAGGCTGCATTGGCAGGCACAGGCTGCTTTGGCGGGCACAGGCTGCATTGGCGGGCACAGGCTGCATTGGTGGACACAGGCTGCATTGGCAGGCACAGGCTGCATTGGTGGACACAGGCTACATTGGCAGACTCAGGATGCATTGGTGGACATGGGCAGGCTGCATTGTTGGGCACAGATAAAGTTAGTGTTAATATTTATTTTTATAACTTAATTCTGCATAAAACTTTAAAGTGTAATTTCATGAGATAATTTATGAAGGAGTGTTTGGTAGTGGAATTAGGGGCGGGGCAGGGTAGGGGTAGGGCGGGGCAACTGATGGCGCATAACCCTAGCTAGTAGCTCAGGACTTTTGAGCCCTGCTATAACTATTGTGCAAACCAATAAATATACGCTTACTGCAATTTTTTTATCAAAAATATGTAGAAGAATACATATTGGCCTGAACTGATGAAGAAATTTGCTTTTGTTATTTATTTTTTTTTGTTGTGGATATTTATTATAGCAAAAAGTAAAAAATATTGTTTTTTTCCAACATTCTCTGTCTTTTTTTGTTTATAGTGCAAAAAATAAAAACTGCAGAGGTGATCAAATACCACCAAAAGAAATCTCTATTTGTGGAAAAAAAGGACATCAATTTTGTTTGTGTACAACATCACACGACCGCGCAATTGTGAGTTAAAGCAACACAGTGCCGTATCGCAAAAAAATTGCCTGGTCATTAAGGGAGTAAATACTTTCAGGACTTAAGTGGTTAAAGAGTCATTGTAATCATTTGATGAAGATTTATTTTCTTTGTTCACTTTACCACATTCGCAATAAAAAAAAAAATCAAAAGTTTTTGATTCGACCAATTCAAAATGTAGACTTATGACCAAAAAAGCTTTGGCCATACTTCTCTTTTAAATAATGCAGACTATACAGCAATGTAATTTACCTAAAATGCGTGCACTGATAACGTGAACATAATTAGACCCATGCATGTCATAGTAATAGCGAATACTGTATATCAGTTATGTAATGGCTGTGACTGTCCCCTGAGTACAAGAACCATCCCAACTATCATTATGTATTTATGAAATATCATTAACCATTTCAAATGGTTAATAATCCCCACTCCACCTCCTAAATTAATTGTTTTGGTGAGCCTATCAGAAAAGCAAATGAATGAGACTAACACAGAATACTTAAAGATTATTCTTAGCTCTTCACAGCTAAATGAATTACCTTAAACTTCTAGTATTATTTTAGATTGAAGCATCAATTAAATAACAAGACATAAGAATGATTAGCAAGTAAAACATGTTTATAAAGCTGTTTACTTCCTTCTGATAAAATATGTATCTAGAGACATGACTAAATAAGCTAGGCAATTTTAAAGACATGTTGAATTTGTATTGTAAATGAATAGCTGGATAATTACTGACATAGTTCCAGATGCTCCAAGTAAACAAATGCTATCAGAATGATTCCCACCAAGATTAGTTAAGTAGTGGAAAGTGTCTAAGTTTAAAGCAAACCTCAACTTTCTCCTAAGTGAAATCACTGCTTGCAGTTTTCACATAGTGTCAGCCCAATACGTTCACCTGGAAATTAACTTCAATTACAGAACGTGGATCTCATGCTTCGAAGACAACTGAAGTGCTACAGAAGGCACCATCATTTACCTGTGTTTTGTTCTACTCATAGATGCCCATGCAGGCTCTGCTCTGACCCTCTCTTCATGTAGCAGACATGACCTCCTGGATGGGGCATGTACTTTACAGCTTTATAATGCTGCATTATCAGAGAAGGAAGCCTTGGACTGATAGTCCATGTACACACGATCTGACATTTCGACAACTAAACCATGGATTTTTTTCCGACGGATGTTGGCTCAAACTTGTCTTACATACATACAGTCACACATATGTTGTCGGAAATTCCAATCGGCAAGAACGCGATGACGTACAACACGTATGACGGCACTAGAAAAAGGAAGTTCAATACCAAGTGCGCCACCCTTTGGGCTCCTTCTGCTAATCTCGTGTTAGTAGAAGTTTGGTGAGAGATGATTCACGCTTTTCAGCCTTGTGCTTTTCAGTTCATTACTACTCTTCAGTTTGTGCTTGTGGGTTTGTATCTGTTTTTCAGTGCGTGTTGTGAGGTCGTATCTGTTTTTCAGTGCATTCTTGTCCGCTCGTTTCTGATTTTCAGATCGATCTTCTCAGGTTCTTGCTGATTTTCAGTGCGTTCTGTTAGTTCGTTCTGACCAGCCGACCGTTTTCTAGCCATGTTGCAGGTATGTACTCATCATAGAGTTCGTGCTGTGCAGGGGCTTGGCGTTGGGGTTCTTACTTTGACCCAAGCCCAGTCCATGAACAGGGCAAGGAGGAGTTCATGGACGAAGAATTGGTTGCTCCAACGTGACCAATTCTCGCACATGCCTTTGTTGCGGGAGATCCATGAGAATAATCCTGATGATTTCAGGAATTATCTCCAGATGACGGACCCCGTTTTTCACGGTCTGTTGGCTTTGCTGTCCCCTTATATTACCAAGCAGGACACCTGCATTCGGCAAGCCATCACTCCCGAGCAGAGGCTCGTCGCTACCTTGTGGTACTTGGCGACGGGGAGAAGTCTGCAGGACATCAAGTTCTCGACAGGCATCTCCCCCCAGGCTCTGGGGATCATTATTCCAGAGTAGGGATGAGCTTCGAGTTCGAGTCGAACATGAGTTCGACTCGAACATTGGCTGTTCGCAAGTTCACCGAACAGCGAACAATTTGGGGTGTTCGCGGCAAATTCGAATGCCGCGGAACACCCTTTAAAAGTCTATGGGAGAAATCAAAAGTGCTAATTTTAAAGGCTAATATGCAAGTTATTGTCATAAAAAGTGTTTGGGGACCTGGGTCCTGCCCCAGGGGACATGGATCAATGCAAAAAAAAGTTTTAAAAACGGCCGTTTTTTCAGGAGCAGTGATTTTAATAATGCTTAAAGTCAATCAATAAAAGTGTAATATCCCTTTAAATTTCGTACCTGGGGGGTGTCTATAGTGTGCCTGTAAAGGGGCGCATGTTTCCTGTGTTTAGAACAGTCTGACAGCAAAATGACATTTTGAAGGAAAAAACTCATTTAAAACTACTCGCGGCTATTGCATTGCCGACAATACACATAGAAGTTCATTGATAAAAACGGCATGGGAATTCCCCAAAGGGGAACCCCGAACCAAAATTAAAAAAAAAAAATGACGTGGGAGTCCCCCTAAATTCCATACCAGGCCCTTCAGGTCTGGTATGGATATTAAGGGGAACCCCGGCCAAAATTTAAAAAAAAAAATGACGTGGGGTTCCCCCTAAATTCCATACCAGACCCTTCAGGTCTGGTATGGATTTTAAGGGGAACCCCGCGCCAAAAAAAAAAAAAAAAACGGCGTGGGGTCCCCCCAAAAATCCATACCAGACCCTTATCCGAGCACGCAACCTGGCAGGCCGCAGGAAAAGAGGGGGGGACGAGAGTGCGGCCCCCCCTCCCTCCTGAACCGTACCAGGCCACATGCCCTCAACATTGGGAGGGTGCTTTGGGGTAGCCCCCCAAAACACCTTGTCCCCATGTTGATGAGGACAAGGGCCTCATCCCCACAACCCTGGCCGGTGGTTGTGGGGGTCTGCGGGCGGAGGGCTTATCGGAATCTGGAAGCCCCCTTTAACAAGGTGACCCCCAGATCCCGGCCCCCCCCCTGTGTGAAATGGTAAGGGGGTACATAAGTACCCCTACCATTTCACGAAAAAAGTGTCAAAAATGTTAAAAATGACAAGAGACAGTTTTTGACAATTCCTTTATTTAAATGCTTCTTCTTTCTTCTATCTTCCTTCATCTTCTGGTTCTTCTGGTTCTTCTGGCTCTTCTGGTTCTTCCTCCGGCGTTCTCGTCCAGCATCTCCTCCGCGGCGTCTTCTATCTTCTTCTCCTCGGGCCGCTCCGCACCCATGGCATGGGGGGGAGGCTCCCGCTCTTCTCTTCTTCTTTTCTTCTCTTCTTCTCTTCTTCTTTTCTTCTTTTCTTCTCCGGGCCGCTCCGCAATCCATGCTGGCATGGAGGGAGGCTCCCGCTGTGTGACGGCGCTCCTCGTCTGACAGTTCTTAAATAACGGGGGGGCGGGGCCACCCGGTGACCCCGCCCCCCTCTGACGCACGGTGACTTGACGGGACTTTCCTGTGACGTCACGGGGAATGCCACAGGGAAGTCCCGTCAAGTCACCGTTATTTAAGAACTGTCAGACGAGGAGCGCCGTCACACAGCGGGAGCCTCCCTCCATGCCAGCATGGATTGCGGAGCGGCCCGGAGAAGAAAATGAAGAAGAGAAGAAGAGAAGAAAAGAAGAAGAGAAGAGCGGGAGCCTCCCCCCCATGCCATGGGTGCGGAGCGGCCCGAGGAGAAGAAGACAGAAGACGCCGCGGAGGAGATGCTGGACGAGAACGCCGGAGGAAGAACCAGAAGAGCCAGAAGAACCAGAAGAACCAGAAGATGAAGGAAGATAGAAGAAAGAAGAAGCATTTAAATAAAGGAATTGTCAAAAACTGTCTCTTGTCATTTTTAACATTTTTGACACTTTCTTCGTGAAATGGTAGGGGTACTTATGTACCCCCTTACCATTTCACACAGGGGGGGGCCGGGATCTGGGGGTCACCTTGTTAAAGGGGGCTTCCAGATTCCGATAAGCCCCCCGCCCGCAGACCCCCACAACCACCGGCCAGGGTTGTGGGGATGAGGCCCTTGTCCTCATCAACATGGGGACAAGGTGTTTTGGGGGGCTACCCCAAAGCACCCTCCCAATGTTGAGGGCATGTGGCCTGGTACGGTTCAGGAGGGTGGGGGGGCCGCACTCTCATCCCCCCCTCTTTTCCTGCGGCCTGCCAGGTTGCGTGCTCGGATAAGGGTCTGGTATGGATTTTTGGGGGGACCCCACGCCGTTTTTTTTATTTTTTTTGGCGCGGGGTTCCCCTTAAAATCCATACCAGACCTGAAGGGTCTGGTATGGAATTTAGGGGGAACCCCACGTCATTTTTTTTTTTTAATTTTGGCCGGGGTTCCCCTTAATATCCATACCAGACCTGAAGGGCCTGGTATGGAATTTAGGAGGACTCCCACGTCATTTTTTTTTTTTAATTTTGGTTCGGGGTTCCCCTTTGGGGAATTCCCATGCCGTTTTTATCAATGAACTTCTATGTGTATTGTCGGCAATGCAATAGCCGCGAGTAGTTTTAAATGAGTTTTTTCCTTCAAAATGTCATTTTGCTGTCAGACTGTTCTAAACACAGGAAACATGCGCCCCTTTACAGGCATACTATAGACTATAGGTATAGGGAAAATAAACAATGGGGATGCAAATGGTATGTATACTCACAGATAATGCATTGGTTGGTAATGACCCATACATTAAAGTGCAAAGATGGTCTGGGTCCACTAAATCTCCCCCGGGGTTGAGGCAGAGCACACGCCCCAAGAAACCACCGGCCACGGCCAACAAAATGGCTGACGCACCCACAAAGGTCGCCAGGCGGGGACAAATAACGAGGCCAAGGGAGTAGGAGGAAAACTGTGGAAACAAGAAAGGAAGGTATGTGAAATAGGCAAATGTGAAGGGTGTGGAGTGAATGGAGAGGAAAAAAGCTAGAAATAGAACCAAAGTGTGAGTGAATATCAGTGTGTGAAAATAGGCCCAAACCAAGAGAGAAACGTATACTTTTCCTGCTTCTTTGTCTTTGTTATTTCCTTTTAGTCAAACAAATACTGATTTAATTCAGGGCTAAAAATCCTTGCAGTAGTTGTTTCTCTTTAGTCAGGCAAATACTGATTTAATTCAGGGCGAAAGCTGTTTTTTGTTTTTTGTTTTTTTGGTCTTGGCATGTCCTTTTGCTCTTGTTTTTCCTTTAGTCAGACAATATACTAATTCAATTCAGGGCTAAAGCTGTTTTTTGTTTGTTTTTTTTGTCTCTATGGTTGTATTTTTATTTATTTATTTATTTATTTATTTATTTTATTATTTCTTATTCCCTGCTTTTTGTTATTGTTTTTGTTTTCCCTTTAGTCAGACAATATACTGATTCAATTCAGGGCTAAAGCTGGTTACATTCCACACTCTCTTGCATAGTGATTTCATTCAGTGCAAGAGTGTGTGTTTATTGTGTCAATGTCTCTGCCAATATTGACTTCATTCAGGGCAGAGATTATTTGCTTATGCATCTCTTGTTCATTCGTTTTTTCTCCTAGCTCTCTCTCTTCTTTCTCATTTATGTTTACTATTTTATTTTCCATGATAGTCTAAATGTCTCAATTAGTCCTCCCATGCAGTTGGTGCTGGGATCTATCTGGTCTATCTCCCGGGGATGTGATGCACCCAGGCCGGGACCCGTCACCCGTCCTCCAATTGACGGGGGCGGGCCCTGGCCTCGGCGCATCGGTGTCATGCCTTCCCACGTCCCGCTTGTGGCGCTGTTGGCTGCCGCGTAGCGGGATCATCAGCGGCTTACCATCTAGGGCTCTGGCGCTGCGGGGCTGGGAGGTGGCCGCAAGATTCCCCTGGCTGCCCCTCCCCTGTCGCATCACTACGTCCGCACATGACGTTGGCGTGTACACGCCCCTGGCCCGCGGCTTTTTAACGGCTCTCATGTCCTTTGGGACATGTTACCTGGCCTGGCAGTTTTACTACAGGTAACCTTCTTGCACACCTTCACATTGCTCCACTGACACCAGCAGTGGCCTTCTCTGACGCACTTACACTCCATATACACTTCTACGTTTCTCTCTTGGTTTGGGCCTCTTTTCACACACTGATATTCACTCATACTTTGGTTCTATTTCTAGCTTTTTCCCTCTCCATTCACTCCACACCCTTCACATTTGCCTATTTCACATACCTTCCTTTTTTGTTTCCACAGTTTTCCTCCTACTCCCTTGGCCTCGTTATTTGTCCCCGCCTGGAGACCTTTGTGGGTGCGTCGGCCATTTTGTTGGCTGTGGCCGGTGGTTTCTTGGGGCGTGTGCTCTGCCTCAACCCCGGGGGAGATTTAGTAGACCCAGACCATCTTTGCACTTTAATGTATGGGTCATTACCGACCAATGCATTATCTGTGAGTATACATACCATTTGCATCCCCATTGTTTATTTTCCCTATACCTTTGTTCCTACATCAATACACGTTTATTGTTTTAAGGCAGCCAAACTGCATCGGACTCCTGATGATTTGTTTCAAGCCAAGAAACGCGTTGAGTTAATAACTATTGATGCACATACTCATTTAATGTACCATGTACTTTTTCTTGTAACTGTACTATCAGTATTGAATTATGTCTGTAAACATACTCATTTTAATATGCTTCATGGTGGCTTAAAACGTGTTCCATTTATGAGTGTTTTTGGTTTTAGGATCTATGTTATTAAACCTTTTTATCATCATCATCTCGTGACGATTTTTGTGGGTATTATCATTATGTACAAGATCCACCCTAGACAACTCACCATAACATTTTCCTTATATGTGGACACACTCACCAACATGCCTCACACAAAGTCCCGCCTTCATCCTCCTCACTTTTTCTGTATCCATTGGGATGGAGGCGTGTTGGTGCACTCTGATAAAAGTTAGTGGACAGGTCACAATCCCATTTTCTGTTATACCCTAAAAAGGTTGTTCTGGTGTCCCACACTAGTGCTCCTGTGTCCAGATGTGTAAACAGCTGCTGAGTGTCCTCTCCTTACACTGAATCAAGTTTGCATTTCATTCTAGTTACAAACCCATCTAGACAACTTATTTTAATACAAATAGGCCTGAACAAATGTAGTTAACCTGCATCTGTCAAAAACATTGTATTAGTGGGCGCTCGAACGACGTTCACTACGAATGATTACTGTGCCCATGAACCTGAAACTTGCCATTTTAAATGCCATTTTAAACTGTACAACAGTAAAGAAAAGCACATGGAGCAGCATGCAAGTAATAATAAAATAGGAACACACGACAAATACTTACTTTTTAGAAGCACTCTCTTGATCCTTCTGTACTGACCAGCGTTTCCTCAATCGCTCCTTGGATCGTCGTACCCCAAAATTCTTCTGCAGAATTTTCACAACTTTAGTCATGATTTTGGTCTTTCTCACATTTGGGTTGCTGTACAGTCCATATTTCCCATCATAGTCGGCCCTCTTCAAGATGTACACCATCTCCACTGTAAGGATATTTTAGCTTGCTGTCCACCATTTTAGCTATAAGAATATGTATCCATCTTAGAATAATATGTATATGTGACGTCTATCAAAAGTTAGTTTCAAATCCTTGTAAATAACATGATTTCCCCGAAATGACGCATGAAGGTTTTTCCTTGTTGATAGTTTCTGTATGAAGAAATCATGTCTCATTTTTAGGTGTTTTTTAATCATCTGATGTATACGTAATGTCTGTATATTAATGAAAGGGTTGAACTTTCTTTGTGATGTCGTTTTGATTATATAAGTGATTGTCTACGGAAGTAAAAAGCAGAACATTCCAGGCATCTGACTGTTGTGTTATTATTTTCTTACTGGAATGGTCTGATTTGGGTTTGAAGGAACACTCTAGGCAGATATTCTAAGAAGAGGTTCACTTGCTCCTAGAAGAAGATCGTTAGCCCCCTAACAGAGTTTTGGTGGCAGCGGTGGGATGGTCATTGTTCATGAGATGATCATCATCCAAGATCATCATCCAAGTTTCTAAAGTCCGGTGAGTCTGATTTAATTATTATTATTTCTTTCACCGTGACTTTAGTTTAAAAGACCGTTTCCTTATATGGGGTTAACAGAAGGTGTAGTGTTAAAAACATTTATGTAAATGTATGAATCTCGCAGAGGTCCGTTCGGGTGACGGATCAAAGGGCTCTGAGTTAGTCCAAAGGACTCTGAGTTAGTCCAAAGGACTCTGAGTTAGTCCAAGGGGTTCTGAGAAACCCAAAGTAATATAATACAGTACTGTAAGAAGTTTTATAAAGATATCTGATAGAGTGTCCCGGAAAAACCCAAACCTCTTTGCTTACCTTATCTATCGCTAATCGCTTAGATTTTTTATATATATAAAGTAAGATAAGATAATCTGTACGTGTATTGTGTGGATTTTGTCGGACGCTGCGAGGTGAGGTGGCGTTCACCACTGTATTGTTATGGGTCAATCATCAGGGAAGAAGATTCCCCTTCCAGATGTAGGAGAGACATGTAAATGTTATGTAGCCAGAATATGTGGAACTGATTATGTGTATATTAACCCTTGGGTAGATAATCTGGCGGGATGGACTGAAGGCATGAGGAGTAGTGACCCGTTTCCCCGACAGGGTCAGAATGACATTTTTCATATGGACATGGTCAAGGGACTTTGTTTAGGGGATAGGGAAGCTTTCCCATATTATACGGGAGACCCCCAATGGGATAAGGAATATATGAGGAAAGGTGGGGAAAATTGGTTATTGTATGCCCCCTACTGGTATGAGAGAGCGGATAAGAAAATAAGAAAGAGAAGTCCAAATCCAAGGGACAAGGAAGCTCCGGGGTTACATGCTTGTGAGAAGAGACTTAAATTAGGTTTCCCGTCCTTAGTTCCATGTGCATCAGCTCTCCCAGTAGCTCCCTCAGTTGATCCCCCCCGTTGTTCCGTCACCTCCACCTTATATACTGCAGCCAAATAAGGGAGCACCAAAACAAATATACCCCTCGTTCTCAAAAGAGGACATTGAGTTTTTGGCTGCAATTGCAGCAGTTCGTCCATTTGAGAATAGAGTGTCACCTGCAGAGGCATCTGTTTCCTCTGTATCCGTTCCACAGCAAGGTGGAGTGGTGGGTCAGGCACTGCCTGTGGTCTTACCAGAGTCACAGGTTGCTGTCCTATCAGATCAGCCACTGCCTGTAGTTACACAAATGCAACAGCCGATGGGTGCTGCCTCCTCCACAATGGATGAGGAGTTACCTGAAAAGACATCTGCGGGGGAACATAAAATAAAGATGCGCCATGGACCTTTTAGGGAGCATCCGGCTCAGACCAGGAATACAACTCAGAAATTAAAACAAGCTGCAGAGGGTGAGATTGCACAACACGCAGTTTCAAAACAAACAGCTGACAGAAAAAAAGAGGAAGTAGCTATGCAGCTAGCAATGCAAAGCTTTCCTTTTCTGACTGTCGGTGATGTAATGGTGATAAAATGTATCGATATTGAAGATATCAATCGTATTGTCAAACATTGCCCCAAACCTTCCACATCAGCTTTGGGGGCAATAGCTTATTTAAAGAAAGCTTGTAAGGGTAGAAATTATACACAGGAAGATATAAGGATTATTATAGATAGTTTGGTGGGAACTACCTCCCCATGGGATTGGACTAAAGTGCCCACCATAGATGTCCTAGAGGCACCCACTACCAAGGCAGAGGCTTATTCACTAAACACTGTTGAAGGAAGGAAACTTATGTGGGAAGAGCTAGAGAAGGAAATGAAGAGAGTTTTCATAAACAAGTCGTCACTCCCTACTGCAGTAGCTTGCAAACAGAAATCATCAGAGTCAGTTTTGGAATTTTGGAAAAGATTTCAGGAGGTCTGGACACAAGATGCTGGACTTAATACTCAGGATGGAATGCACAGTCTTTTAATACAGACTTATCTTAGCAACCTGGCCCCTAGATATGCCCTTGTTGTGAGACAGCAGATTTCAGATTGGGCGACAAGCAGTATGACTGACTTTCAAAAAAAATTGACTGAAAAAGACGCAGCGGGGTGTTTTGACATTCCCAAGCAGACACCAGCACCGATACATTACCAGGATAATTTCCCAGGAAATCAAAGGGGAAACTTTTATAAGAAAAGGGGACAGGATAGAGGGGGTTATAGAGGTGGATATAGGGGAAGAGGACAGCCACAAAGAGGGGACTTCCAGCAGAGACAACCTAAGGCAGGGTGTTTTAATTGTGGGGACCCCGGACATTGGAAAGCTCAATGCCCCTGGTATGACCGAGAGTGTACAAATTCAGGGCCACCGGCTGCATCTACTCCCCCTCAGGCACCACCCCCAGTACAGCAGCAGCATGGTGTTAAGTACCCCATTTCTTGGAAACAGCAGCAGTCACAATGAAGCTGCCCTGAAGGTAGTATCCTGGCATTTCCACTTGTCTCTCATTCTTATCATGAACAGCCTATAATTTCATTGCTTGTAGACGGGCATGAGGTACCATTTGTGCCTGATTCAGGAGCGACATGCAGTACCATTAGCAAGGATTTTTATAGGGGAGAGATTGTGGATGCTGAGCCTTCAATGGGAATAAATGGGATACTCACCAAAACTTTTAAAACACCCCCGCTTTCACTAAGCACCCGTACTGGTGCTGATTGTAATCTGCAACATTGCTTTAGAATTATTCCTGGTTGTCCCGTGAGTCTCTTGGGTAGGGACTTGCTGGGAAAATTGGGCATTACAATGAAAATTACTGCAAAAGGAGGATTATATGTAAAATCCGACAGGGTTCACCTTTTTACATCGCTCTCACACCCAGAAGAGGAAGATGTCAAATTGAGTGAGGAGGGAGTATGGGCACTGAATCCTCTTGATGTAGGGTTCATTTCCTGTACGCCCTATAAAGCCACTTTGAAACCAGGAGCTTTACCTGTGTATCATAAACAGTACCCCATATCCAGAGAAAAAGAAGAGGGTATAGAGCCCATTGTGGAAGATTTCTTGAAGAAAGGTATTTTGAGAGAAATCATTTCTCCTTAAAACACTCCTATCAATCCTGTTAAAAAGCCGGATGGCAGTTACAGATTTGTACAGGACCTTAGAGCCATAAACAACTTAGTGGTACCAATTGCCCCAATAGTGCCTGATGTGCCATCATTGCTCACCTCCATACCATTCGATGCTGAGTATTTTTCTGTAATTGACCTCTCAAACGCTTTTTTTTCAATTCCCGTGGACGAGGAAACACAGCCACTCTTTGCCTTCCGATTTAAAAATCGGACGCTGACCTGGTGCAGATTGCCCCAGGGCTATATAGACTCACCTGTTGTCTATTCTATTGTCCTCCAAACCACTCTTAGAGCTTGGACACCTGAACATGGTTCAGTCTTGCTGCAGTATGCGGATGATCTGCTACTCTGCAGCTTGACAAGGGAGGCCGCCCTGGAGGATGGGAGAAATCTTTTGAAATGTCTTTTTGAAAGTGGTCATAAAGTGTCAAAGAAAAAATTGCAATGGTGTCAGAAAACAGTTGAATATCTAGGTTTTGTTCTCACAAAAGGAGAAAGAAGAGTCAGTCATAAAAGAGTTACGGCTCTGATGGGTTTGCCCCGCCCACTCAATAGGAAGGACATGCTCACCTTCCTAGGTATGATTGGTTACTGCCGCCAATGGATACCTGACTGCTCTTACTATGACAATCTCCTGAGATAGGCCACAGGTTCAGATATGCCAGACTGTGTTAAATGGACAGATGAAATGTGTAATGCTTTTGTGTATTTGAAAAATGCTATGGTAACAGCTCCAGGACTCGGCCTTCCTAAATATAATGTGATGTTTTATTTGTATGCCAGGGAAAATTGTACAACAATGGCAGGTGTCCTCGCTCAGGACCATGGAGGCAAGTTTCGCCCTGTTGCTTTTTTTTCAAAGGTGGTACCAGTACCAGTTCAGGGCATGCTCGCATGTTTCAGAGCTTTAGCGTCTTGTGCTATGTTGGTTGACATGGCTGCAACTTTCACTTTGGGCCATGATACTACTTTGTATACTACTCATAATGTGTCCACATTACTGAGAAATATACATACGCAACATATGTCCACCCAAAGGTTGAGCGACTATGAGGTGATACTGTTGTCAAATCCAAAACTGCATATTAAATATGCTTCCCCTAATGCAGACCCAGCTCCAATTTTAAATGCACTGCTAGGATTAAAAGGAGAGCAGGATAAAGTGGTGCCACAACATGACTACACCAACCTCATCCACCAAGACACATCTCCCAGACCTGACTTGTCCCCTACTGCTTTGCCAAATGTGCAAAATGTGTATGTGGATGGATCTTGTTCTAGGCCAAATGATCACACATATCATGCAGGATATGCGGTTGTGCAACTTCCAGATGTTATACTTGAGGCCAAACCTATCCCATATCAATCAGCACAAGCTGCGGAATTGATTGCTCTCACCAGGGCATGCCAAATGTTTGAGGGTCAAGATGTAAACATTTACACTGACTCCAAATATGGGTATGGTGTGGTGTATGATTTTGGCGTTATATGGAGTAGGCGTGGCTTTATTGCAGCTGATGGAAAAAGCATCTCTCATTCCTCTTTGGTAGAGTCATTGTTAAAAGCTATTCAGTTGCCCAGAACTCTTGCCATAATACATTGCAGAGCACATACAGGCCAACAAACAGAAGTAGCTCGAGGAAATGCTCTAGCTGATTCAGCAGCCAGAAAAGCAGCTATCTCTCAACCAGCTCAAATCCAAATGCCAATGTTACAGCCCGAACTATCTTGTTTTGACCATGTACTGTCTGACCTACAAGATTATGCCTCAGAGGCCGACATGAGAGATTGGGAAAAAGTAGGTGCACAAATAGATCCAAAAACAGGACTTTTGTGCAAAGAGGGGAAGGTATGTATTCCAATGGCAAGTGCATCACTTTTTATTGCCCAGTATCATGGAATAGGTCACAGAGGTTGGAAGGCAACTTGTGAGTTACTAGGCAAGGATTTTTACATTTCAGATCTCCCTTTGTTGACAAGGGATTACGTGTCCAGGTGCATTACTTGCATTAGGAACAACCCAAATAACCCAAACAAAGCGAAACACGAACATTTGATATATCCCAGTACACCTTTCACCCACCTATAAGTTGATTTCACACACATGCCCAAGATAGGGAAAAGACAGGAATATTTTTTGGTGGTCTTGGACATGTTTTTGAGATGGGTTGAAATTTTTGTAACTACAAAGGAAGACGCACAAACAGTAGTGAAAATTCTCACACAGGAAATTATTCCTCGGTGGGGATGTCCACTTCAGATAAACTCAGACAGAGGTCCTGCATTCACCTCAAAAGTATGTCAGGACTTGGTACATTCACTCCAAATAGAATGGAAGTTTCACATTCCATATCATCCCCAAAGTTCAGGGATAGTGGAAAGGGTAAATAGGACCGTGAAAGATAAAATAAGGAAGGCCACAGGAGGAACCTTTGTCCATTGGAAGAGGGTTCTCCCAGCGGTTTTGGCAGAGATAAGAAGTACTCCCTCCAAAACTACAGGCTACTCTCCTTTTGAAGTGTTGATGGGCCGTCCCTTTCCTACTCCCTGGGCCAGAGCACCTCTTATGATAGAGCAGGGGGATTTGGATCTAGTACAGTCAGAGTATGTGAGGAAACTAATTAAAACTTTGGATACAGTTGAGAGAAATGTTGCTCGCACCTCTCCTTTTTCTTCACAGGAACCTACCCACCCTTTTAAAGTAGGAGACACGGTGGTGGTCCAACAGTTGAATAGAAACAAGAAACAGGAATATCCTTTTGGACCTCCTACTACGGTGATTGCAGTGACCAGAACGGCTATCCTGGTGGAGAATTGCCAATCCTGGATCCATGCCAGCTGAGTGAAAAAGGTTGCCCAAAGCCCCAAGAGCAGGAAGGAGATCTTAAATACAGGAGGCCCTCAAGCAGAAGTCCAAGCAGATGAAGGAGAAGTTCCTGGAAAAGCAGGTCCGGCCAGAGAAGATGACCTTGCTTATTCCACCACAGACTTCTGGCAAGGCATTCTGCCTCCTGTTCCTGATCACCCTGATAGTGTTCCCGCCCATTTGGATCATCACTAACTGTATCTACCACCCTGAAGATTTGGGTGCGATTAAAAGTATTTGTGGTAACACATATACACAGAAGAACATTACAGTGATACAAGTTAGAAATAAGAGAGACATTGAAGATAATTTTGCTGATAAAATGCTTTTGTTAAAATTTAAATATGCTTATGCTCGGAAATCAGGATTTCAAAAATGTTGGATCTGTAGTAAACTGCACTCTAGCACTGTTAGGATAACCCTAATGGCTATACCTTTAAATATTACTCCCCTGTTGAGAGAAGAGATTCTCCTTGACCTTCTGAATGTCAGCAGAAGAAC
Source organism: Aquarana catesbeiana (assembly GCF_042186555.1). Classification (NCBI taxonomy): domain Eukaryota; kingdom Metazoa; phylum Chordata; class Amphibia; order Anura; family Ranidae; genus Aquarana; species Aquarana catesbeiana. Next base: position 293,094,302 of record NC_133326.1, read on the forward strand.
TAATGACACCATTTCCTTTCACATCATCAATAGAAGTCATAATCCTACCTGGTGTTTCAATTTAGGGAATTCTACTAGAAATGCTCATATCTGTAGTCAATCGGTTTTGAACATTTCCAATTGCTATGCCCCTAGTGGGAAGTTTTGTTCTTTATATCAAACACACCACGATGAGGTTAGAGTACGCGCTGATTTTGAAAAGATTCTTGCCTCTGAAGATGAACGTAGTAAATCTGTACAGCATTTGTTTCAGGTTTTAGCAGCAGTTACAGCAGTAGATCAAGAGACTGCTGTGAATACGCCCTTCTCGTTTGGTAACCACACTTATGTTTGTTGTGGAAAGACTTGTTATCCCTGGATTCCACAAGAGGTCCAAGGCTGGTGTTACCTGGCCTCACTGGTGCCCATAATGGGGGTGATAGGTGATAGTGATGGGAGTCATTTGCTTGAAGCTAGTATACACCCAAGGTATCCATTAAAACATCGTAACAAGAGAGAGTTATTCCTTGAGAAGGATATGGCCTGGGCATGGTTCCCTTCCTGGACAGGATGGGGAATAGATTTGATGAAAAGGTTAAATAATTATTCAGGAATTATTGATGAGATGATGGAAAAGAATTCTGATGACATTTCTAAACTTAATGTTGAAACTAGGGCTATTAGAAAACAACTAGAATTGCATGACTTAGCCATTGAGAGCATGAGTTCAGCCCTTACAGGATTATGTGAAATGACTGAGGATTATGAATGTTGTACTTGGGTACACAATACCAGTGTAGAGGTACCAGATTATTATGATGTGATAGCTCAGCATAGAAAAGAGGTGGCCAAGCTGCAACAAGAGGCTCGCAACATAGCCCAGACCTGGAGTCCTTTTGGAAATGTTGATTTTGGATTTGGAGGGATATTCTCTTGGATAAGGGATATTGCCATAATTTTAATTATTGTCGTGTTCTTTTCCCTTTTCCTTTATCTTGTGTACAAGTTTATTATGTGCCTTATTAATAGAGCCACTCGCATTTCAGATCCCTCATCTCCCAATAAAACTTATCTCAGTATGTATCATCAGAAGCAAGCTGAGAATATCGCCATGATAAGGAAGTGAGATCATACATATATATATATATATACATGTGTGATCAAAGAGGGGATTGTAAGGATATTTTAGCTTGCTGTCCACCATTTTAGCTATAAGAATATGTATCCATCTTAGAATAATATGTATATATGACGTCTATCAAAAGTTAGTTTCAAATCCTTGTAAATAACATGATTTCCCCGAAATGACGCATGAAGGTTTTTCCCTGTTGATAGTTTCTGTATGAAGAAATCATGTCTCATTTTTAGGTGTTTTTTAATCATCTGATGTATACGTAATGTCTGTATATTAATGAAAGGGTTGAACTTTCTTTGTGATGTCGTTTTGATTATATAAGTGATTGTCTACGGAAGTAAAAAGCAGAACATTCCAGGCATCTGACTGTTGTGTCATTATTATCTTACTGTAATGGTCTCCGGGCCTGATTTGGGTTTGAAGGAACACTCTAGGCAGATATTCTAAGAAGAGGTTCACTTGCTCCTAGAAGAAGATCGTTAGCCCCCTAACATCCACCATCTCACAAAGGCTATATTTGAGGTCTTAAATCTCCTCCTGGATCAACGTTTCTGGCTCCGGGCTTTCGTCGTTGCTACTCTCCTCTGCAGGCACCTATTGTCTCTCCGCCATGTGCTCTCTCACTGCATTGAAAGAGAAGGGGCAGGGAATATACTAGAAAGAAGGTCAGGGGCGGAGTTTCACACGTGCGCAGTGTATTTAAACAACAAAGCCTGGGGAATGCCCAGGAAAAAACCCAATGCCTACTTACCAACCAGCTCGCAGACAACCAAATTAACCTGTCTAACAGTATGCTTTAAGAACAGGGGTTTAGTCCGCACGTATTTGCAAACACATGCGTAAGCCACAGAGCCACATCACTGCACCCTGGTATCTGTGGTCCTAACACTAAAATATAAGTGTCCCCACAGTGGAGGCACATGCATTCTGATGGATAAATGAGGGCAGGTGGACTGAAGGAGAGCCTACACACTGTGTGCTCCTGTACCTTTAAGAAGGGATAGGCTCTCCTTCAGTCCACCTTCCCTCATGCGTGCGGACTAAACCCCTGTTTTTATGCATATCGTTAGATAGGTTAATTCGGTTGTCTGTGAGCTGGTTGGTAAGTAGGCTTGGGTTTTTCCTGGGCATTCCCCAGGCCTTGTACGATCTGTAAGAGGAGGACGGAGTAGTGTAAGTGCCAATCATGCAAACGAAGGTACCATTTTAACTTGGGGCATCAGTGACCTATACTGTTTATAGATTGAGGCCTATATTGGGACAAGATTAGGAGAGTTTAGCCTGGCATTAGGGTTTGTCTTTTGTTGTTTCTTGCAGAGGCTATGGATAAATTCACTGATCATGACTTCCTCCCCAACTTCATTGATAAGTACAGGGAGCTGCAATGTCTGTGACAAGTGAAACACCCATTTTATAATAACAAGAGGAAGGCAGTGCTGGATCAACTGTTGGAATCGGTGAATCGGTGAAGCCGGTAATTCCCATGGCAGGCATCACCTATTTGACGTGCAAAATTGGTGGCCTGAGGAGCAAATATAATAGGGAGCTCAAGAAGGTCCAGGATTCCATGAGATCAGGAGCAACAGCAGATGACATTTATATCCCCAGGCTCTGGTACTATGACATACTGCAGTTTTTGTCAGACCAGACTGAAATCAGGCAATCACTCTCAAACCTTCCTTCCACTCTTCCTTCCACCTCTGCTGAGGCTTCCGAAGTCCAACCTGGGCCTTCCACCCAGGAAGATGTGGAGGAGCCCAGCTTGAGCCAGGTATAGCATTGTTCAACATATTTCTTGACCAAAATTGAATGATGTTAACTAGATGTTATTATGGAGCACTAATTTCAGACAAAGCGGTTTAGATATCAATAAACAATAGTAGCCAAAAATGATTGGGACAAGAATGAAAAATGCTGGGGTCAGAATGATAGTCTTTTCTATTTGTTTACATTCAATTTGCAACAGTCATGAGCTTAAAATTGTGCGTGATTGATGACCAATAACCTACAACTTTGTCCCATTTTCATACACAGGAAAGTCTCAGCCAGGAGGAGGCGTGGAAAGTCTCAGTCAGGAGATGGCGGGGGAAACTGGCAGCCAGGAGGTGGCCAGGGAAAGTGGCAGCCAGGAGGTGGCGGGGGAAAGTGGCAGCCAGGAGGTGGCCTTGCCCAGTAGCCTGACTGAATCCCAGCTTACTCCCCTCCACCTTCCAACAAAAAGGCCCAGGAAGGGGAGAAATGTGGAGGAGTCAGTGCTTGGTTTGATTCAGCAGGCTACTGCGGTCCTCACAAACACCCCTAATGTCCAGGAGGCCTTTGCGTGTATGATGGCCAGTAAGATGCAGGGAATGGAGGTGGGCCAATGCCTCATCAGTGAGAAGCTCATATTTCAGGTCCTAAATAAGGGGGCGAGGGGTGAACTCACCAAGAAAAGTCACGTATGTGAGTTGGACCATACTCCTCCTCCACCTCCTGTCACAACTCCAACACCACAGCCACAACCTGGAAGGAAGCATGCAAGGAAGTCTTGAGAGCGATGGCATGGGTTCGGTCTGGTCTGGCAAAAGATGCAGGCTGTTGTAAGACCACAGCCTCGGGACATATATGTCATCTGCTGCTGCTCCCGATCTCTCAGAGTCCTGGACCGGAGTGTGCTCCCTATTAAATTGACTCCTCAGGTTACCAATTTGACCTGTCAAATAATTGATGTCTGCCCTGGGGTACAAAGGCTTTGCCAATTTCAACAGTTTATCCAGTGTTGCCTTCCTCTTTATTTTGTTATGACCCCTAATAATTTTATTTTTAAATCCTTGGCTATGTGTTTTAGTTTAAAAAGGACAGTTTGTTTGTGAGTAGGCAGGTACATTTCAAAAATACAATGACAAATTAACAAGGGACACCAACACCAACCAACCTCTTTGAGGTTAAAAAATACAAGATAATAATCGTGTTGTGGTAACTTGGTACACAAAACGACAAAAAATATTATGAAGATCACTCGAAAAAAAAAATCAGGAGATCTTGATAAAAAAAAAAAAAGTAGATCACTATAAAAAAAAAAATTATAAACATTATTCTGGAGATCTTGCGAAAAAAAAAAAGATTATTCAGGAGATCACGAGAAATAATAAAGAAATTAGTTTGTTAGAACTGTGTGTGAATATCAGCAACAAAACAACTTCATTATTTTAGCATTATAAAGAAGAAGAGAATGCGCTGCATTTAAATATTTAAAAATTTGCAGCGTGACGAATGTGTTATCTCCATTACGAACACTAGTTTTACCAGACCGAGCGCTTCCGTTTTGTACTTGATTCAGAGCATGCGTGGAATTTTGTGCCTCAGACTTGTGTACACACGCTCAGAATTTCCGACAACAACGTTTTTTGTCGGAAAATTTGAGAGCCTGCTCTCAAACAGTTGTCAGAAAGTCCGACAGCAAATGTCCGATTGAGCATAAACGCGGTTGAATTTTCCGACAACAAGCTCACATCGAACAAAATCCGATCGTGTGTACAGCCCATTAGAGTGATAGGTATGATAAAGTCATACCTACATACGTTTCTCAATGTTTTCAAAATGTTTTCAAAATGCAGCAGTTCACTTTGACATGTTACACACAGTACACCTATTTATCATTTGATTACTTTTTTTGCAACTGGTCATAGATTGATGATCATGCCAATATCTGACACTCAGTAAACAGTGAATTAGTACAGCTGTCCAGCCCTTAACAGTTCACTCAAGCCTCTGTTTTTTGAATGTGTGTAATCCAGTAGGGGACTTGCTTTCAATGAGTTATGCCCCATACACACGATCGGACATTGATCGGACATTCCGTCAACAAAATCCATGGATTTTTTCAGACGAATGTTGGCTCAAACTTGTTTTACGTACTTACGGTCGCACAAAGTTGTCGGAATTTCCGATCGCCAAGAACACGGTGACGTACACCACGTACGACCAGACTAGAAAAGGCCAGTTCAGAACCAAGCCCGGCACCCTTTGGGCTCCTTTTGCTAATCTCGTGTTAGTAAAAGTTTGGTGAGAGACGATTCACACTTTTTCGGACTCGTGGTTTTCAGATCGTTTTCTGCTGTTCAGTTTGTGCTTGTGGGTTTGTATCTGCTCTTCAGTGCATGCAGTCAGTTCGTATTGTACTATTCAGTGCGATCTTGTCCGCTCGTTACTGTTTTGCAGGTCGCTCTTCACAGGCCTTGCTGTTCTTCAGTGTGTTCTGTTACTTCGTTCTGAGCAGCCGACCGTTTTCTAGCCATGTTGTGTATACCTACTCCTCGTAGAGTTCGTGCTGTGCAGGGGCTTGGTGTTGGGGTCCTTACCTTGACACAAGTCCAGTCCATGAACAGGGTGGGGAGGAGTTCATGGACCAAGAATTGGTTGCTTCAGTGTGACCAGTTCTGTCATATGCCTTTGCTCCGTGAGATCCATGAGAATAATCCTTTGTTGGCTTTGCTGACCCCTTATATTAGCAGGCAGGATACCTGCATGAGGCAAGCCATCACTCCGGAGCAGAGGCTCGTCGCCACCCTGCGGTACTTGGCGACGGGGAGAAGCCTGCAGGACTTGAAGTTCTCGACAGGCATCTCCCCCCAGGCTCTAGGGATCATTATTCCAGAGACCTGTTCTGCCATCATCCAGGTCCTGCAGAAGGAGTATATGAAGGTAAGTTTTTTATCCTTTAATATCACATTTTATTGTATTAAATGTTTGCTAATATATTGTATATCTTTCCTCATTCCCTAATTACCATGATTGTAATATGCTGTTAATGTCCCCTTTGTCCTCATGCATGCTGGATTTTTAGGTAATTTTTTTGTTGTCCTTCATACATATTTGCCTTCACTTACCTCCCCAGCATCGTCTCCTGGACCTATATTCACCTCATGTAGTCACTTAACAATGTATTTTATCAGCTCCATAGTAGTGCTTTACCCCAAACACCCCCTAAAATGTTTTAAAATGTGATTTGTGCTTTAAATTCAGGCAGAGTACCAGAGGCTTTTTTTGGGGGGTCCCCAAATCATTTTTAACCCTCCCTCCCCCCAACTGCTAAGTCAGCTGATAACAATTCTCTATCTATCCTCAATCATCTATCTGCTGACTTTGCCAAACCCATACACACTATACCCATCTCTTTAGTGGTCAGATTTATGGATGAATTCCCCAAAGCATGTAGTGTAAGGGTCTGCCCGTATACTTTCAAATGGTACTGTTTCAAGTTTCTGTATACTATTATTATCTTGATAGGTAATAGCAGAATGTCCAAATGTGCTCAAATGTGTACAGTGTGTATTTATATCTTTGTATTATGACATTTCTTACCTGTCCAGTGGTCTGCCAATAGTGTAACTAAGAAGGGGCTGTTCAAAGTAATACCCATTATTTAGGTATTCATCTCTCAATGAAGTGGAGTAGGTTACCTGTCCAAGAGTTCTCCCCCTATAATGTTAGAAATGGCCTATGAGAGGGGGAAGGGTGAATCTGATAGGTGTACCTTATAGTTTGGTGTTTAAATCTCCCTCAAATAAATGTTATCTTGATGTTGGCCAAGAATGTTTGTGTCTAATCTGCTTTCCCTGTTTATGTGCAAAATGACTAAATTTTTTTTGTTTGACTCCACAGTTTCCTTCCACGCCACAGGAATGGCAGACTGTGGCCTCTCACTTTGCCCAGCGGTGGGACTTTCCTAACTGCGGAGGGGCAATTGATGAGAAACACGTCCACATCGTCCCACCACCCAACTCAGGGTCGTACTATTATAATTATAAGGGGTTCAATAGTATTGTGATGTTGGCAGTGGTGTCGGCTACTTATGAGTTCCTGTATGTGGACGTGGAGAAGAATGGCCAGATGTCCGATGGTGGAGTCATTGCCCAAACTGAGTTCTACAGGCATCTCCAGAATGGCAGCTTGGACTTGGCGCCTCCAGAAGACAATGTGGAAGGACTCCCATTCGTCTTCGTTGCTGATGAAGCGTTTGCACTGGGGGACCACCTTATGCGGCCATTCCCGATGAGGACCCTCACCCCAGACCAGAGGGTTTTTAATTACCAGCTGGCCAGAGCCAGAAGAGTGGTGGAGAACATGTTTGGAATCATGGCCAGCCGGTTCCGCCTATTTCTTACACCCATACATATGGCGGAGTATAGACTGAATCATATAATCCTGGCGTGCTGTGTTCTACACAACTTTTTACGGCAACATTCTGCCAACTATGCTGGCTCAGTTGGGCCTGAGGCTGGAATTCAAAATGAAACAACCCTGACGGCGCTTGAAAGTGGCCGTCCTGGCTTGCCCCCCCTGAGTGCCCGTGATGTCCGGCTAAGATACCTTGAATACTTTGCGGGTAGGGGGGCTATCAATATGCCAGACAATGTCTGAAACCTTTTTATAACAAAAAAATAACTACTCAAATCTTTGGTGACATTTACTGCTTGTCTTGTATTTGTTTTAGCTGACCCTGACAGAAATGTGGTGAGTCCTGAAAATGGCGTGATTGTGTAACCTTACAAAGCACTGTTGGGTGTTATTTACTAATGGCAAAGACACTTTGCACTACAAGTGCACTTGAAACTGCACTTGTAGTGCAAAGTGGATTTGCCCTTAGGAAATGACACCCATTGTCACAGAAAACACCAATTAGAGCACCACAAAAGTGTTGTAGCGTTGAGACAATAATCCACACATTCTTGATTAACAATCTTTTTAATACCAGCACAATCACATGTGCATTTAGAAAAGGTTTTTAAAACAAACCAACATGTTTGTTGTATAACAATTTTTGGGGTCACATCAGAAAAAGTAGACATGTCCATTTAAGAGAAAACAGGCATGTTTAAAACCAACAAGAAAGACACAAATCTTGAACTTACATAGTTCACTTTTGGTAGAACTTGAAGGTAATATCAGACATGAGTATTTACAAACTGTGTTTGATATTGCGTTCAGATGGGGTGAAGTCACCCCAGGAAAAGACAAATTTTGAAGATGCACACAAATTTATGAATGTCAACATGTGCTACCTGCCATCACGGGGGATCAAGGGACGTGTTTTGGGGGTGCAACCCCTTCCTCACAGCTACTTTATTATTGAGGAAGGGGTTGCATCCCCAAAACGCGTCCATTGATCTCCCGTGATGGCAAATAGCACGTGTTGACACACTGTGTGCATCTTCAAAATTTGGCTTTTCTCAAATTTGTCAAAAAATGTAAACATTTTTTTGCACACAAAAAACAAAGGGATTTGGAGGGGTTTTAAACTCTCCCTAAAACATCAATGATGTTCTTAATTTTTTGAAGAACATCATTGATGTTTTTCTTGATGTTTTCCAAGTCCCTATTACACCCCATGATCTCCCCGATCAGGATCTGTGCACTTTCCGAGGTGAAAGGATATGGATCCACAGCATCACGATCACCTAAAAACGATAGAAAACAAAAAACACACCATTTATTATAAATCTGCCGGCATCCATCTCTTACCTGAGCCTGTGGTCGCAAACACTCACCTGTTGTGGTGCCAATTTCCACCACGTCTTCCTCCTCCTGCTCTGCTTGTCTTGGGTGGGTTTCCCCTTCTTCCAGAGGTGGGGGGTCTCTGGTCTCCTCGGATGAGGGGTGTCCTCTGAGTCTTTTCTCCCCTATGTAAAAAAAAATAGGTATACTTTGCACACAGATATTTGATGGCAGAACTATAAATATGAAACATTGCTTGGAAGTGGGGTACAATTGTCTATTTTGGCAGAGTTCCAAGATGTTGAAATTTTATTGTCCTTTGTCAAGCTTCAATACTTTACCTGTTTTGTACAAGCTTCACAGATGGAGACACCCCTATAGTATACACTGGAGCACCTGTGTGGGCCTAATAAAAAGGGTGTTCTTGTGTCCCACACTAGTGCTACAGCGTCCAGATGTGTAAACAGTTGCTGATCGTCCTCTCCTTACACAGAATCTAGTTTGCATTTCATTCTAGTAACAAACCCATCTACACAACCAAATTAGTTTCAAACAAGTAGGCCCTAAAAAATGTGGGCAAATGCATATGGCCAAAACAATGGTGTTTTCTAGGCCGAACGAACAATGTTTTATACGAACGAATAATGTACCCATGAACATAAAAATGGCCTTTTGAAACTGGATAACAGTTAAGAAAAGCACATGGAGCAGCACAAACGTAAAAAAACATAAAGAATAGGAACACAGGACAACTACTTACTTTTTTGCAGCACTCTCCAGATCTTTCGGTACTGCTCATGCTCTCTTAATTTCAGGTCCGACCACCGCTTCCTGAGCTGATCTTTCAATCGTCGTACCCCGAAATTCCAGTGCAGACTCTTGACCACTTTCGCCATGATCTTGGCCTTTCTGACATTGGGGTTGGGGCAAGATCCATACTTCCCGTCATAGTCGGCCTTCTTCAGGATGTTGACCATCTCCAACATCTCCCCAAAGGACATATTCGATGCCTTAAATCTTCTCCTTCTGGATCCAGACATTTCAGGCTCCGGGCTTTCCTCCTCCTCCTCGTTGCTGTAATTAGCAGGCACCTGCTGTGTCTCCTCCATGTGCTCTTCCCCCACTGTGCCGAACGAGAAGGGGCGGAGAATAGACTAGAAAGAATGTCAGGGGTGGGCGGAGTTACACGCATGCGCAGTGTGTATAAAGCGTAACACGCGTGCGTAGTACGTACGATCTGTGAGCGGAGGAAGGAGTATCGGAGGCGCTGATCGTGATAAAGAAGGTAAGAGCAAAACTTGGGCCTATACTGCTTCTAGATTGAAGCCCATATTTTAACAAGATTAGGAGAGTTTTGCCTGACATTAGGGTTTGTCTTGTCTGGTGTCTTGCAGATAAAATGGATGGCTTCAATGACCACAACTTCCTCCCCCTGTTCATAGACAAGTACAGGGAGCTGCCCTGTCTGTGGCAGGTGAAACATCCACATTATAATCATAAACAAAAGAGGCAGGCAGCGCTGGAGAAACTGCTGAAGTTGGTGACGCCAGTGGTCCCCACGGCAAACATCCCCTATTTAAAAGCCAAAATTGGTGGCCTGAGGAGCACTTATCTAAGGGAGCGCAAGAAGGTCACGGATTCCCAGAGATCCGGAGCTGCAGCAGATGACGTTTATGTCCCCAGGCTGTGGTACTATGAGAAACTGCGATTTCAGTCAGACCAGACTGGAGTCAGGGAATCCCTCTCAACCCTACCTTCCAGTCTTCCTTCCACCCCAGCTGAGGCTTCCGATGTCCAACCTGGGACTTCCAGCCAGGAAGAAGTCAGGTATAGCATTCTTCTACAGATTTCTGTTTAATAAATAAATGACCTTTACTAGATGTTATTATTGATCACTAATTGCTGATTTAATACAGTTTTTTTACATATCAATAGACAGTAGTGGGCAAAAATAATTGGGACAAGAATGAAAAATGTTGGGCTTCCGAAGGATAGTCTGTTATATTTGTTAACATTCAATTTGCAACAGTCGTGAGATGAAAATTGTGTGTGATTGATGACTAAAAAACTAAAACTTTGTCCCTTTTTCATACACAGGAAGACCTCAGCCAGGCTCTGGAATGTGGCAGCCAGGAGGAGGCGGGGGTTAGTGGCAGCCAGGAGGAGGCGGGGCTAAGTGGCAGCCAGGAGAAGCCTGGGACCAGTAGGAGCCTGACCGAATCGCAGGTTCCTCCCCTCCGCCTTCCAAACAAAAGACCCAGGAAGGGGAGTCATGTGCAGGATTCAGGACTCAGGCTCATTCAGGAGGCTTCTGCATCCCTCAGAGCCTTACCCACTCCTGAAGAGGCCTTTGCCTGCATGGCTGCCACCAAACTGAAGGGCATGCAGGAGGGTCAACGCCTAATGTGTGAGAAACTTCTTTATAAAGTCCTAAGGGGGTGAGTGGCGAAATCACACCCAATACTGACATGATTGGACCATCCTCCTCCTCCTGCCACAACAACACCACCACAGCCACAGCGTGGAAGGAAGCGTGGAAGGAAGACCAGAGAGTGATGGCCCTGGGTTCAGTCTGGTCTGACAAAAGATGCAGTCTCTTGTATGACCACAGCCTGGGGACACAGATGTCATCTGCTGCTTTCATGATCTCTGGGACTTCATGACCAGATTGAACTCCCTTAGATATGTACTCCTCAGGCCACCAATTTTGCAGTAAAATAATTGATGTGTGCCCTGGGGGCCAAAGGCTTTGCCAATTTCTGCTGTTTCTCCAGTGTTGCCTCCCTCTTTGTTTGGTTCTAAGCCCTTAATAAAGGAATTTTTGGTTCAATTATACTCGCCTATGTGTGTTTTCATTCAAAAAGGACAGTTTGTTTCTGAGGAGGCAGGTACATTTCTAAAGTACAATGTGAAATTAAGAAGAGACACCAACACCAAGCAATCTCCTTGAAATTAAATAATACAAGATAATAATGGTGTTGTGGTAACTTGACACACAAAACACACACAAAAATATTATGGAGTAAAACCCCAAAAAATTTAAAAAATACATCAGCCTGGAAAAAAATAAAAAGCCCCCCCAAAAAATCAGCCTTGAAAAAAATAATAAACAAAACTAAAAAAAAATCAGCCTTGAAAAAATACAAAACAAAACTAAAACAACAAAAAAGAAATTTGGTGAGATGTGACAAATCAAAATATATTGAGGGAATCACGATAAATAATAAAGAAAGAAGTTTGTGAGAAGTCTGTGTGAATATGAGCAGAAAAACTACAGCATTCTTCTCACATTATAAAGAAGAAGAGAGTGCGCTGTATTAAACAATTTAAAACATTACAGTGTGACGAAAGTGCTGTATCCATTCCGAACGCTAATTTTACCAGACCGAGCTGTTCCGTCTCGGAATTTCTTCTGAGCATGCGTGGCACTTTGTGTGTCGGAACTGGCCCCACACGGTCGGAATTGACGCGATTGGATTTTGTTGTTGGAAAATTTTATAGCCTGCTCTCAAACTTTGTGTGTCGGAAAATCCGATGGAAAATGTCCGATGGAGCCCACACATGGTCAGAATTTCCGCCAACACGCTCCGATCACACATTTTCCTTCGGAAAATCCGACCGTGTGTACGGGGCATTAGAGTGGTGAGGTAGGATCACCCCACCATTATGTAGGATACTATATATTGATTCACCGCTATATCATGTATTGCCTTAAAATGTAGTACAGTACTTCAATAACCCAAATGCAAGAAATGGCACCAAGTTCTACTGACTATTAAGACAAGCCACAGTACCAAAGGCCTCAAAAGGCCTTCTTCTCACCCAGAACATGGAATAGTGTAGCACAAGCCCACTACCTCCTGCAGCATAAGAGTATTAACGTTTTATTATTCCATGAATCATGTAACATATGCCAAACTCGGCTCCTCTCCTACTTTGCCAGTCCACAGAAAGGATTAGTCCTCTCAGTGGAGCAAATCAGCAGGACATCTGTTCATTGTGGATCGCCTTGATTTACTGTGGATTTGGGGTTGGGTACATTGGTTTAATCATTCCTAGTTGTATTTGTGCCAACACCTACACATATAGTGGGTATACAGCTTACCTATTTTTTTAAATTGCCTTTTAAATTCAGCAATGCAGCATTGTGCTATAAAAGTTATTTCGAGAACTGTAGCACTAATTCTATGAATAATCATTTGCAGTTTATTTTCAAATTATTTTTAACCTTATCTTTTTCCCTTTTTCAATAACATTCAGAATAAACGTATATCATATTTATTTTACAAACAAATATTTTATTCAGGGTCCCTTCACGCTTCAAAGTATGTGCAATGTGCATGCTGGCCTGTCTAATAAGAAAGTCCAACAGTAGCTCTGCACTTGTTGACTGTGCTGGCATTATGAAGATCTAGTCAGCGATGTCTCTACTTAAAAAGAAGGAGGGGATTGTGCTTCATCATTAGCAGTTATCAGCTGATTCATTCGGCTGAATGTGTACAAAAAAAAACTCACATATTGCTATTACGTTTTTGGCAACGTTTTGCAATCAAACCAGCTGAAAAACTGGAGTATCAGAATCGCACTCATCACGATTGGTTGCAAAATGGCAAATATGAAATATTTATATGCAATATTTTTTATTAATGTTAACTGCTTTCCATGTTGCCACTATTTATAAATTGCTCTGAAATTACTGTATGTAAGTGCAGCCAGCCATTGTCTGCTTTAACCCCTTGGACCCCACACAAGTGCCATCATTCACTTGAGTGGGTGACAACAGGAGGTATAATTCCTGCCATGAATGTGAGGCAAAGCATTGCAGCCACAGCATATGTAAATCCCAAGTGTTGCCTTTGTGGCTAAAGGGGGTAGCAGTTGGGGGGGGGGGGTAAAAACACAACTCAACTGCACAGTTTTACCACCACAACCCCCCTACCCGGCCCCCCAACCTCACAAGTAAACAAGCCCTAACAGTGCAGCTGATCACCACCACACCAGTCACAGTGTTGCCAGACCAATGTGGCTAGAAACTATTTTTCTAATTGCTCTAGATTGCTGCAACACCACACCAGTGCAGCCAGCAACAGTTTTTCTGATCACCACCATATCAGTCCTAGTGTCACCAAACCAGTGTATGCCAGCAACAGGATTTCATATCACCACCACACCAGTTGCAGTGTCACCAGACCTGTGTATGCAAGCAGCAGTGTTCTTGATTGCCGCCACACAAGTGCCAGTATCACCAGAGTAGTGTAAACCACCAACGGTGTTACCGATTGATGCCACATGAGTGCCAGTGTTACCAGACCAGTGTAAGCCAGCAACAATGTTCCTGATTGCTGGCACACTAGTCCCCAGTGTTGCTAGACCTGTGTATGCCAGTAACAGTGTTCCTGATCACTGCTGTACAAGACCTAGTGCTGCAAGGCTAGTATAAGCCAGCAACAATATTCCTGATTGCTGCCACATCAGTGCCATTGTCGCCAGATCAGTGTAAGCCAGCAAACAGTGTTCCTGATTGTTGCCACACAGTCCCCAGTGTAGCCAGACAAGTGTTTGCCAGCCAGAGTTTTCCTGATCATTGCCACATCAGTCCCATTGTCCCCAGACCAGTGTATGCCAGCACTAGGGATGAGCCGAACACCCCCGGTTTGATTCGCAGCAGAACATGCAAACAGGCAGAAAATCCATTCGAACACACGAACAACGTTTGTCATTTTAAAGGTTTATATGCAAGTTATTGTCATAAAAAGTGTTTGGGGACCTGGGTCCTGCCAGGGGACATTTATCAATGCAAAAAAAGTTTTAAAAACGACAGTTTTTTCGGGAGCAGTGATTTTAGTAATGCTTAACGTGAAACAATAAAAGTGAGCTATTCCTTTGAATTTCGTACCTGGGGGGTGTCTATAGTATGCCTGTAAAGTGGCACATTTTTCCCGTGTTTAAAATAGTCCCTGCACAAAATGACATTTCTAAAGGAAAAAAGTAATTTAAAAGTACTCACGGCTATAATGAATTGTCAGTCCCGGCAATACAGATAAAAGAAGTCATTGAAAAAAATGGCATGGGATTCCCCCCAGTCCATTACCAGGCCCTTTGGGTCTGGTATGAATATTAAGGGGAACCCCGAACCAAAATTTAAAAAAAAAATTGCGTGGGGGGTCCCCCCAAATTTTATAAAAGTCTATTCAGGTCTGGTATGGATATTAAGGGGAACCCCGCACCAAAATTAAAAAAAAAAAATGGCGTGGGGTCCCCCTAAAAACCATACCAAACCCTTATCCGAGCACGCAACCTGGCAGGCCACAGGAAAAGAGGGGGGGACGAGAGAGCGCCCCCCCTCCTGAACCACACCAGGCCACATGCCCTCAACATGGGGAGGGTGCTTTCCCAAAGCACCTTGTCCCTATGTTGATGGGGACAATGGCCTCATTCCCACAACCCTTGCCCAGTGGTTGTGGGGGTCTGCGGGAGGGGGGCTTATCGGAATCTGGAAGCCCCCTTTAACAAGGGTACCCCCAGATCCCGCCCCCCCGTGTGAAATGGCTATTCGGCGAACAGGCGAACACTTACGTTCGACTCGAACATCGGGCTCATCCCTAGCCAGTACCAGTGTTTTGAATGCTGCTACACAAGTCCTAGTGCTGCAATAGACTGGTATAAGCCAGCAGCAGTAATCCTGATTGCTGTCACACCAGTCCCAGTGTCACTAGAGTCAGTGCAGCCAACAACAGTGTTCCGGATTGCTGCCATATCAGTCCCACTGTCACCAGACCAGTGCAGCCAACAACAGTGTTCCTAATCACCAGTGCAGTGTTGCCTCTGCCTGTCACCCATACTGACCCTGGCCTGTTTATCAACCACCTTTTTTCCTGCTGCCTGGACCATTTGTTTGCATGTTTGCTGACCATGTCTCTACCTGCTGCTTGAACTGACCATCAGCACCTCCCATTGACTGACACATTGATGCTCCAGTGAGACATCAGTCTTAGCTATACACTGCAGACAACTGCACTCCTAGAACCCCAAAAACTCTTTTGTTCTTCCTTTCTTCAGCCACCTGTATTTCCTGGTCAGTGAACATGGCATTCTTGGGAGCAGCCATGTACCAGTAGGCTAAGCTTCCTTGGCTTATAGAAACAGGAACTGCTATCGATGACTCTACACTAAGCTACTGTCCCTGATTGTACAGAGCCGACCATTACAGTATGCTGTTTTTGATAATTCGTTGTCCTGTACATGATTAGTCCAAATATTGAAAAAAAGTCTCACACATCGAATATCACCATACTCAGGAGGAGCAGCAGAATGTGTTTTGGGGTGCAATTCTAAGGATGCCTATGCTGTGTGTGAAAAAGATCTTTAAACTGATGACTTTGTGCAAAAAAAAAAATTGATTTTATTTTTCTTTCCATATTTTCCAAAAACTTGTGCCAAAAAATGAAGTCTCAGCATGGCTTTTAAAAAGTACCTTTGGGTTTGTATGCTACAAAATGATGTCCCCACTGTCCTGGTGCTGCTACCTATTACAAAATAGTAGTAGTAGTCAGGAAATTAGATGTGTAATTTATGCACCTCCTTGGATTTGGGTCCCTTTATGTTGGCTATTCTGTGAAAAAGTCTCACGTATGTGGTCCCACATTCAGGAGGAGAAGCAGAATGTGGTTTGAGGTTTAATTCTGAGTATGCTAATGCTGTGTGTTAGAAATATCTTATTAATAGACATATTTGTGTAAAAAATATATTTTTATTTTTTCCTGCATTTTACAAAAATGTGTGGCAAAAAAATAACATTTTCGAAAGACTCACTATGCCTTTCAGAAAATACCTTTGGGTGTTTGCTTTCCAAAATGTTGTAAGTTTGTGGGTTTTTCTCCTGTCCTGGCACTTCAAATACTCAAGAAATATGACTGGTACTCTGGAAAATTAGATGTGTAATTTATTCTCACTAAAAGCTCTAGGCTGTGAAAAGCCTCATACATGTGGTGTCCCCATACATGAGTAGCAGAATGTGTTTTGGGTTGTAATTGGAAGTATGCCTATGTTGTGTGTGAGAAATAATTACATTTACAACTCTGAGAAAAAAAAACACATTTTATTTAAAGCGTTTTACCCCAACATTTAATATTACTGATATGTGCCTCCAGTACCATTTACTTGTATGAAAAGCAGTTCTCTTTGAATTGCTTCCTTTGTGTGAAATCCTTGGTGTTCCTGCCAGTCCCTCTGCTTTCCTATTAAAAACTGACCACACTAAACAGGAGAACACACCATGATCAGTTCTCTAACTATGCTGGGAACTTAGTGTGCTTTCCTCCAATGATCAGACTTGTCCTGACACGCCTCCACTGCACAGTCATTCACTGGGAAGATCAGTGTGGGCTTCTCCTCCCCCCAGCTCTAATGCAGCTGAGAACAGAGGGAAGGTACTCACTTATAAAAAAGGGAAAAAATATATTTATAATGCTTTTTTATATCTATACAAAATTGTTTTGCCTTGTATTTCCATTTTAAATGTAATGGGTTGTTTTACAAGGTGATCGTTTACAATCACTTTAATTTCTTAATTTTCCCCTAAATATGAGAAAAAATACAACTTAAAAAAACTTACCATGCAACTTTCTAATCACTTTGGACTGTCTATTTTCCAAAAGGGGTAATCTGGGGGGTATTTATATTGTCCTAGCATTTTAGAGTGTCAAGAAATGAAATAGGCAATCAATATGTAGACAGGTGTGGTCTATTTTCTCCACTGCAGGTGGCGCTCATCTGCAGTGGCAATGCAGGTGGAGGAGGACGTTGAGAGGCACCTTGTGCCTCTATGATCTCATCGGTTACAGAGAGGCAGCATTTGATTAGATGCTGGCCTCCCAAGTGACTTTGGTGGCCATCTTGGGTCAGGTAGAGTCTATTTAAGATCCTGGCTCCTGGGTTTTGCGCGCATTTCACGTGTGGATAGAGTAGAGACAGGTCACCCATCTGTAAGAGACAGTGCTTAGCAGCAGGGAGAGGTTCAGAGACCTACTGCTAATTGTCACCTTACATTCTGTGAGTGCGCCCAGTTGGGTTGTCTTCCCGCTGGGCTAGTTGTGCTTTTCTTAACTCCAATTTCAATACAAATCTGTTTCTGCAACTGGACTCTGAGTCTTTACTGCCATCGCACCCCACTGCACCTCCCCACAAGTGCACCTTGATTGATCAGTTTTCAAATACATATACCATAGTTTTTAGTCTCTATAACTTTCACATAGGCTAAATACAATACATTGATTTGTTTTTTTTTTTCTTTCCACCAAAGAAATGTTGCAGAATACATTTTGGCCCAAATTTATGATTTTTATTTAGAATTTTCAAAGTTTTATAAAAGAAACTAGGAGAAATGTTTTTCTTTATAAAGTGTTGGTTTTTTTTTCCATCATATTGTAAAAACTAAAAAAAAAAATGGTAGTGTTTAAATATCATCAAAAGAAAGCTCCGTCTCAAGAAATGTTACAAAAGTCAATTAGGTACAGTGTTGCAAGACATATTTTTTCTAACAAGTTTGCATCTGCTGAATATATAAACTCATCCTTACCAATTCCAACAATGTTTCTATGGGTAGTTATAACATCTAATTGCACCTCTGTGTTATGAGTAGACCAGAACATAAAAAAATAAAACAATATCAAATAATATCATCATTTAAAATAATAGCACAACCTCGTAGTAAGAGGAAATGTGTAAACTTGACCTTCCAAAGGGTCTGCTTCCAGTCATTTTTAACTAACCCAAGAGTTCAACTAGCCTCTGGTAGGTTAAGAGCATAAAAAACAACATATTCTTTTTTCAAAGTTGTGATATTTCGATACTTTTTGTTGCCATAGGACCTTAACTGCTAAACAGAGCATAAACTGACATACTTAAAATAAGTACATATTTTAGCTTAGGGCGCAGTTACATCTATCCGTCGCAGTAACACACAGTAAAATGCATGTTTTATCATGCTTTACTGTTACAGAAACATGCAAACCACGATGAAGTGCATTGCAGCATCCCAATGCACCATTATGATAGCGAGAAAATGCACTCACATGCTGTGCATTGTGGTGAGCTATATAAAAAAAAAGGATCATGGACTTAGGGTTAAACTTTTATTTATACTATCCAAAAAAAATAACAAATTCTTCCAAGCATTCCTATTTAAACTGGACTCCAGACAAACAGCCAAATACACAAATAAAATAAATACTGTATATAAGCTGTTTTGCTTATATTAATGTAGCAATATATTCAATAATACATCCTTGAGAGTCAGTTCACAATGAGGCAGCACAACTTGCAGCGCGGCTGCCTCAGGCGACCTGCACACAACAGCAACGGCGACTTGCAAAACGACTTCTATATAGAAGTCAATGCAAGTCACCTTAAGTCGCCCCCAAAGTCGTACAGGAACCATTTTCTAAGTCGGAGCGACTTGCGTTGCTCCTATTAGAACGGTTCCATTGTACAGAACGGGACGCGACTTGTCAGGCGGCTAAGTCACCTGACAAGTCGTCCTAGTGTGAACTGGCTCTGATGGTATTTTTCTAAACACAAACTAAGTTCACAAATTTATTTTGGAGTCAGCCTCTTGCTGTCCCTGTACAGCAGACCTCAAACTGGGAGAGGGAAAAGCAGCACAAGGAGCCATTTGTGCCAGGGTGCAAGGAGCATGTTTATGGGATAGAGAAGAGTGATGGAAATATTAACTCATTAGTTAGATGATATTTAATTCACTGTCCACTCACAGGCCGGCGGAAGGGCAATGGCGGAATTTCCTGGGTCGCACCAGTCCCATTTGTGACTGGGCCCTGGAGTTCTACCCATGTGGGGGGGCCCAAAAGCCCGGGATGTGGCTCAGGGGTTGCTGGCTGCAGTTATGAGCAGAGAGTGTCTATTACACTCTCTGTCACACTGCTCGGACCCCGCACTGACAGCCCGCCCCCCTCCTCGCACGGACATCGGACAGGAGAGGAGAGGAAAGAGATACAGAGAGCAGGATCTTCTCCTCCTACCCCCCTCGTGTGTGTCCCGCCCGCATTCCAATCCTCGGCAGCTCCATGCTTAGCAAAGAGAAACTCCAGCAGCCTGCAGGTAGATAGTGGAGGAAAGGCCAGCTTGTACTATGGATGCTGCAACCCTCCACAGAGGATCCACAGCTCTCCAGGTCAGCCAGTCACCTTGCTTCTTAATGAAACTTCTCAGTGACTGAAAATAAAGCAGCACACAGGTGGGTCAGTCATTGATGGGACTGATTGTGTTGTCCCCTCCAGAGCCCCTCAACCAACACAGCAGCCCACTGGGGTTTCCCTAGCATGGTGCACTACAAGCCCCAGCATGCTCTGCCAGCCTATGGCTACTTTCAGACTGGGGCGGGCATCAGCGGTAAAGCGGCACTATTTTTAGTGCCGCTTTACAGTCGTTTTAGTGACGCTATTCGGCTGCTAGCAGGGCGGTTTTAAACCCCGCTAGTGGCCAGAAAAGTGTTGCAGTGGCGCTTTGCCGGCGGTTTGGCGGCACTGCCCCATTGTTTTCAATGGGCAGGGGCATTTTAGGAGCGGTGTATACAGCGCTGCAAAGATGCGGGACTTTTTTTTTACCGTCCTGCAAGTGCACCGCTCCAGTGTTAAAGCCCTCAGGCTTTCACACTGGAGAGACAGGAGAGGCTCTTTACAGGCGCTATGCAGGCTCTGTTTATAGCACTGTAGCGCCTGTAAAGCGCCTCAGTGCGAAAGTAGCCTTAGTGTATGTATAGCACAGGCTAGTAGATCTTGTTTGCTGACCAATCCAGGGCCCAAGCCTCCATCTATGGTAAGGGAAGTGTCCCCCACCCTTCCTCTCTTATCTCGCCAGCCTCTGAGCACACTTATGTAAGGGAGAGCTCTGTGGACTGTAATGTAAAGGGGGACTCTGATGTACATGGGGGGCTTTGGTGAGCAGAGTCCCCCTTACATCAGGATTCCCGGAGCACCTTTTACATCAGTTTTCCTTTACATTACAGTCCACAGAGCTCCCCCTTAAGGCCCTTTCTCATGGGCGGACTCTGCCAAGCAAATCCACCTGCTCAGTGCGGGATCTTTCCGCTGATCCCCACCGAGCAGGCGGATGACAGGTCCATGTCTGCTCCACATGTGCAGAGTGGACACAGACACAGACTGCTGTTCTCTATGGACCGGTCTGACTGTCAACCAATCTGCTAGTCTGTTTTCATTGGAGCGGATGCAGGCAGGTGTAAATGGACACGTCTGTTTACATCCGCCTCCCCATACAAAACAATGGGGGGTTCGATCGTTTCAAATGTGTAAAAGATGCCAGAAAGGGGTTCTGCTGCAGGACCTTATTCAAGGGCCCCACGATGGGAGAAAAGGACACCAGGATCATTAGAAAGGGCCCTTCATGGTTCCTTGCACCGGGCCCTGAAGGTTCTAGTTATGCCCCTGCAGAAGGGCAAGATCTGTTAGTTTTACCTAACTGCGGCAGAAACAAATCAGGTATCCTCCTCTGCGAGACAGGGCTGTTCTGTGTGGCAGAGCTGTGTTACTGTTACAGAAACATGCAAACCACAATGAAGTGCATTGCAGCACCCCAATGCTCCATTATGATAGCGAGCAACGGCCCTCATGATATTGAAAGAAAAAAAAATTTTTTTCTAAGTTTTCCTATTAAAACTGGACTCCAGACAAACACAAAAATAAAATGCATACATATAAGCTGTTTTGCTTACAAGATTGTATTTCAGTTTATCCAGTCCTAAGATTTACACAGCTCTGGCACACAGAACAGCCATGTCTGGCAGAGAAGGAGCCCTTGTTTTTGCTGCAGTTAGGTAATACTAACAAATCTTGCCCTTCCGCCAGTCTGTGAATAGACAGTGAATTGAAAATCAACTAATGAGTTCAACTTTCCATCACTTTGCTCCATCCTATAAGGCTACTTTCACACTGAGGGGGGCGTTAGTGGTAAAGCGCCGCTAGTTATAACGGCACTTTTCAGCCGCTAGCCAAGTGCTTTTACCCCCGCTGGTGGCCAAGGAAAGGGTTAAAAGCGCCTGAAAAGCATTGCTGCCGAAGCAATTTGTAGGCGCTTCGGCAGCGCTGCCCATTGATTTCAATGGCAGAGGCGGTTTAGGAGCGGTGTATACAGCACTCCCGCACCACCCCAAAAACACTGCTTGCAGGACTTTTTCTCCCGTCCTGCAAGCGCACCATCCCAGTGTGAAAGCACTCACACTGGGGATGTATGAGAGGTGCTTTCAAGCGCTTTACAGGCGCTATTTTTAGCGCTAACATGCCTGAAAAGCTCCCCAGTGTCAAAGAGGTCTAAACATGCTCATCGTACTGTGTACAGTGGCACAACTGACTGGCTCCTTGTGCTGCTTTTCCCTCTCCCAGTTTGAAGTCTGCTGTACAGGGACAGCAAGAGGATGACTCCAAAATAAATTTGTGAACTTAAGCCTCGTACACACGATTGGATTTTCTGCAGACAAAACCTCAGACTTTTGTCCGAAGGGCGTTGGCCAGGAACTTGTCTTGCATACAAACAGCAAGGAATTTTCGGCCAACAAACACGAACGTAGTGACGTACTAGACACACTACGAGCCGATAAGGAGGAAGTTCAAATGTCATGCGCCACCCTTTGGGCTTCTTCTGCTAATTTTGTGTTGATTTGCGCTTTTCATTTTGCTCTTTTCATTTTGCGCTTTTCATTTAGCGTTTTTCAGTTTGCTCTTTTCATTTCGAGCTTTTCCATTCATTTCTGAACGGCCGTTTGTCAACCAGCCATGTTGCAGAATCGGAGAAGATAAAGTGTTATTTATTATTGGCCTTGGAGTTATTGCTTTGACCCAAGTCCAATCCAGGAACAGGAGAAGGAGGATTTCTTGGACCAAAAATTGGTTGCTTTATTAATTGTGACCAATTATGTCATATGCCTTTGCTGCGGGAGCTCCAGAAGAATAATCCGGATGATTTTCGGAATTATCTCCGAATGAAGGACCCCTGCTTTCACCAACTCTTGGCTTTGCTGACCCCCTATATTAAGAAGCAGGACACATGCATGAGGCTTTTATTTTATTTTTTGGGTGAATAATGATTTGATTTGGTATATTTCCTATATTTTTGGATGCATAGAAAGTTGTATCTTTGATATAAAAAACTACGGGATAATGGTGTTGTGGTAACTTGACCAAGAAAATTAAAAAAACATAATATTATTCTTGATATCACTAGAAAAAAAAGCCTTTTTAAATACGTTTGGCAGAACTCCGTCAGTATCATCAGTGACTCGGTTAAATTGATGATAGGCAACTCCTATCCTCATATTGATTAGTGGTTCCAAATTAATAATAACTACTGCAGTAGGGAACAGACACAAAAGATACGCTCAGCATCTTTCCAAATTACTGTTCTGCTTTATTATGATGCAATTGAAGGTTTTTATGCACATGATTACGTAGGTATCACATTAATATTACAATTGTAGGTTTATCGTAACAAGGGGCGTTACATAGGCAGGCTTATTCTAATCAGGACTCGAAAGAATGTAAACATTTACTGAAAACATTATTAGTGCTGTTGCACAGTGAGGGCAATGTGCAATACATACAAAATACAATACAATTATATACAGAACTTACAAATTTCCATTACAGTTTCCCCTCTTTTGATCAATATTTTGATCACTAACCATACCTGCTATAACCTTTAACCTGGAACCTCCACATGCTTAGGTAGAGGTAGTCCTGGCCAAAGAGGCAAAAAAACTCCATTGTGGAGAAAATAATAGCTGAGCAACTTTTTCATTACAAAATGACTTTTCATTGTGAAAAACAAATGATTGATAAGACATATTTACAGAGTACTGGCTGTACACTCCTGTGGCCAGAATGGCCTTCTAGCTTAATTGTGAGCATGCTGACTTATCAGCATATGTGAACACAGACAATTCTACATAAAATGGAAGATGTACAAAAGACAAAATATGACTTCAACATGACTAAATTACTTTTCAAATATATATATCCCTTGAAATTAAAGTAATTTAATCAAAAAGTACCCTAGACTGTGATCACAAGAGGGAAACAAATCAAACTCAGAGATTTCTTTAATTTAGTCATTTTTGCAGTGTCTGGTGTGGATCCAGGTGACTTTTTCTTCACGTTTTGCAAAAACTGTACATGAAATAGATGCTGTATTAAGTCTCCAAACTTTTCCTTATATATAAATGTCTCTTAACAATCCACAAGTCACCTGGCTTTAGTTTTAGATCCTTCCAAACTTTTAGGATCTGGAATTGGGGAGAAAACACATAAATGAGTTTGTCAAAAACCTTAAAAGATCAGCAACGTTCTCTGTGAGATCCGAATGAAGGACTTCAGCTGCTGAGACAAAATATAAGCACGTGTGAAACACACTCCCAAACCAAATCCCATAGGGAGAGAGTCCAACATCCCCCTTAGGAGCTTGATAAAATATAAGAAAACATTCAGGCAAAAGTTTTCTAGTTTCTTACTCTACTTTGTCCGCTACATTGTAGACAGTAAGGGGTGTAAAAATAAAACCTCAAAACTTCTATTAAGGACTCTCCTATAAAAAAAAAAAAATGATTTCCTCTGTTACTCTCTGTACTTTCTGGCACTCTGTACTTACAAACTACTTCTGATAACACTTTTTACTGTGGCATATGTGTGATGGAAAAATCTGGACAGCCGCACTCCGGATTGGAAAAGTGAAAAATAAAATCCTCTTTATTGAAAAAGTAATAACATGATTAAAATCCGTACATGGCTTTGTTGGGATAATGCAGCATAACTGCTAACGCGTTTCACGCTCCCATAGAGCGCTTACTCATAGCTGGTTTGTACAAAAGTGATCACGACTTATATACACATAATTTGTCTACCACATGACTACATATTGATTATCTGATTCTAAACAGCTGGTCGTTAGTCTGTGTGGGATTTTTTTGGCATAGATGTAATTGGATGTGCATCCTATAGTGGAATCACTAATGAAGACATGAATATATAAATGAAATGTGTTCATGTTGACAAATGTCAACATATATGAATGATAAAAAATTCTTTTCAAGGTTTTCGAAAAAACATATTTGTTGTTTTCCAAAATCACAAGAATGAGATGAGTGCTGGAATTTGACGTTCAAACGTATAAATTGTCATACGGATAGGCGCAAGTATGGGCAAACTATGTGAACTGGTGGCTGCGGTATAATGTAAATGGTGTATAGAGTGAAAATTGGGTCTATATGCATGTGGTAAAAAAATGTGCATCCAACACCACTAGCGGTGTCAAAAAAAAAAAAAAAACTGTATATGTGTGTATGGTGCATATATATAAAAAATATATAAAAAATTAAACCACATAAAGGTAAAAATATAAATAATAATAAAAAATAATAATAAAAAGCAATTCTTTATATATGTGTATGTGTACGACGATTTCAGCTTTCAAAAAACGTGATAACGTGTGTGAATTGGAAGTTGGACAGAAAACTAGCGTCCTGTCACAATGATGCGTCCAATAATCTCCTGATTTGCAGGGGTCTATGTGTGAATAAGTGCTTTTGCTTCAATTCCTACATGTGTGAATTTTAATCTTTGTAGCATATAAAAGATTATGAAACTTATCACTCACTGATAACCCCGCCACTCCAGTTTCACAAAAGTGCTCATTTAAAACCTTGCATCATTCCGTATGGGATGCATTCATCCCAATCAAGCAACAACATTAACGTTGCTGAACGTCTTTCTTTGAAACAATCACATCTCTCGATGAATTGTCTTCAAGTGTATGGGCAGAACTATATGAGGTGGATAAAAATGGGACAAAATACAGTGTTTGCGCACCTGTCACTATTCTTTTATGCATAGTATAGTATTGGCAGTGACCATATGACAGGTTCATCCAATATATGTGTTTATATCAATGGATAAGTTACAATCTCACTCAACCAATTATTATGTGAAATAAACAACTGATCTACCCCTTTGAAGACCACAGCTCTTAAATCAACTCAAAACACATGAGAACTTTGCAGAGAAAGTAATAAACCATATACACATATGGTAAAAAACATTTGTACAAACATTTGTGCAAAGTTGGTGTTGTGGTCTACTTACAGCTGCCATCAAACAATAATGTCTAATTAGAGACGAGATTCAAGTGACAGTAAATTCTCCGCAGGATGTGGAAATCTTGCAAAAAGACCTGAACAAATTAATGGGGTGGGCGACTACATGGCAAATGAGGTTCAATGTAGAAAAATGTAAAATAATGCATTTGGGTGGCAAAAATATGAATGCAATCTATACACTGGGGGGAGAACCTCTGGGGGAATCTAGGATGGAAAAGGACCTGGGGGTCCTAGTAGATGATAGGCTCAGCAATGGCATGCAATGCCAAGCTGCTGCTAATAAAGCAAACAGAATATTGGCATGCATTAAAAGGGGGATCAACTCCAGAGATAAAACGATAATTCTCCCGCTCTACAAGACTCTGGTCTGGCCGCACCTGGAGTATGCTGTCCAGTTCTGGGCACCAGTCCTCAGGAGGGATGTACTGGAAATGGAGCGAGTACAAAGAAGGGCAACAAAGCTAATAAAGGGTCTGGAGGATCTTAGTTATGAGGAAAGGTTGCGAGCACTGAACTTATTCTCTCTGGAGAAGAGACGCTTGAGAGGGGATATGATTTCAATTTACAAATACTGTACTGGTGACCCCACAATAGGGATAAAACTTTTTCGCAGAAGAGAGTTTAATAAGACTCGTGGCCACTCATTACAATTAGAAGAAAAGAGGTTTAACCTTAAACTACGTAGAGGGTTCTTTACTGTAAGAGCAGCAAGGATGTGGAATTCCCTTCCACAGGCGGTGGTCTCAGCGGGGAGCATTGATAGCTTCAAGAAACTATTAGATAATCACCTGAATGACCGCAACATACAGGGATATGTAATGTAATACTGACACATAATCACACACATAGGTTGGACTTGATGGACTTGTGTCTTTTTCAACCTCACCTACTATGTAAAATGCGAAAGATATAATAAATTGTTTCTTTTTTAATGAAAGCATATATGCATATCACTAGTCATTTGCTCGTATGAGTGGGGGGATGTGTGGCCCAATAAAATGGATCGATTACTGGGGATATGTGTAAACTCAAAACACATGAGAGTTCAATCAAACCACAACATTAACGTTGCTGAACGTCTTTCTTTGAAGCAATCACATCTCTCGATGAATTGTCTTCAAGTGTATGGGCAAAACTATATGAGATGGATAAAAATGGGACAAAATACAATGTTTGCGCACCTGTCACTATTCTTTTATGCATAGTATAGTATTGGCAGTGACCATATGACAGGTTCATCCAATATATGTGTTTATATTAATGGATAAGTTACAATCTCACTCAACCAATTGTTATGTGAAAATAAGCAACTGATCTACCCCTTTAAAGACCACAGCTCTTCAATCAACTCAAAACACATGAGAACTTTGCAAAGAAAGTAATGAACCATGTATACATGTGGTAAAAAACATTTGTGCAAAGTTAGTGTTATGGTCTACCTACAGTTACCATCAAACAATAATGTCTAATTAGAAACGAGATTCAAGTGACAGTGAATACGAAAGATATAATAAATTATTTCTTTTTTGCTGAAAGCATATATGCATATCACTAGTCATTTGCTCGTATGAGTGGGAGGATGTGTGGCCCAATTAAATAGATCGATTACTGGGGATATGTGTGAAAGAGGAACTCATATATTAATATGTGTCCCTATATGTTTTTTTGCTCCATCATCCACCAAAAGAATGTGGATGTGTGATCAAGGAAAGAGTTGGGAGGAAGGGTTACAGATGTATTACTCGGGGATATAGCTTCGATGTTATTTTATTCATAGAAATGTGAAACGTCCCACTCAAAGTTTAACCCCCGTGGGATCCTAGTGTCCAACGAGAATATCCAAAGGACTTCTCGTTTGCACAGTAACTGGAATCTGTCACCTCCTCTCACTGGTGTGATGATTTTCTCAATGCCCTGAATAGTTAAACTGGAAGTGTCTTTGTGGTGTGTGTAAACCCAGTGCTTTGATACATTGGTTAAGATCTCCTTCTCAATATTGTACAGGTGATCATGTAACCTGTCTCTAAGACACCGTGTTGTGCGTCCAACATATTGTACCTGGCAACTGGTGCATGTAATGACATATACCACAAATTTGGTGTTACAATTAATAAACACGGGGATCGAGAATTCTTTTTGATTGCTGCATGATTTTATGAGTTGACCCGTTTTAATGTACCTGCAGTAATTACAAGTTTTTATTCCACACTTGAAATTGCCTGTGAAGTTGAGCCAATTGGATTTTATTCGGTTGGTTGAGAACAAACTGGGAGACAATGAGCGTCCCAATGTGGGTGCTCTGCGGGATACAACCTTGATCCCTTTAGAAAGGATGTTGTTATATATAGGGTCATTATACAAAACAGGAAGGTGTTTCATGATAATTTTTTTGATTGTATTAAATTCAGAGCTGTATGGAGTAGAAAATACCGGGATTCTAGGGGACATGTCCCTTCTCTGTTGAATGTTTTTAGCAGGTTTTTTCTTTACAAGTGAAGGTCTTGGGATAGATCTTACTGTGTTGAGTGCTTTTTGTACTGATGTTTCTTTATAGCCTCGAGCTTTAAACCTGTTTGCCATGCTTTTGGCTTCAGCCTCAAAAGTATCAGGAGAGCTACATATGCGCTTTAACCTTAAAAACTGGCTATATGGAATGCCTCTGATGGTGTGTTTAGGGTGTGCAGAGTCAGCTCTAAGTAGAGTGTTGCCACTGAGAGGTTTTCTGTACAGACTAGATTGAATCGCATCACCGGACCCCGCCAGTTGCACATCAAGGAATTCTATGGATCTGGATTGCAGATTTCCCGTAAATTTTAAATTTAATGGATTGTCATTGAAATATGCCAGCCAGATATCCAAATTAGCTTCTCTATCTGATGTAATAAATAACAGGTCGTCTATAAAGCGACAGAAAAAGACCGTATCTTTACGGCGGGGACTATTTGGTCCAAAGATGCGGGACCTCTCCCACCAGCCCATATAAATATTGGCCAGTGAGGGGGAAAATTTGGCTCCCATAGAGGCCCCGCATTTCTGGAGAAAATAGTCCCCGTCAAACATAAAAAAATTGTGTGTTAAAAGATACTCCAGGGCTTGTACTATGAACTCTTGTAAAATCAAAGAGAGTTTGCCTGTTTTTCTAAGAAAATAAGTGACTGCCTGAATCCCCAGATGATGTGGGATACTAGAGTATAAACTAGATACATCACAGCTGATCCATCTATAATTATCTTCCCATTTGATGTCTTGTAGTTTGTTCAATAAATCATTTGTATCTTTTATGTAACCAGGGAGACTAGTGGCAATTGGCTGTAAATGAGAGTCTACCCACTCTCCTAAGCGTTCATTTAAAGAGCCTATCCCCGCCACTATAGGTCGACCTGTGAGGGGATTTAACCCCTTATGTATCTTTGGTAAGTGATGGAATATTGGTGTTATGGGGCATTCTGGAATAAGAAATTCTTTCTCCCTAGGAGTGAATATACCCATATGTATGGCCCTATTTATGAGTGTGGAGAGCGTGTTTTTGAAAGCAATAGTAGGGTTGGAGGATAATTTCTGGTATGTGTGTATGTCAGATAGTTGACGCAGAGCTTCTTTTTTGTAGACTTCTACATCTAAAACCGCCACCATACCCCCCTTATCTGCGTTTCTGATGACAATCTGATCGTCTGCGGAGAGCCTCTTAAAGGCTTGTCTCTCCTTAACGGACAGATTGTCCTGTGTAAATTTCTTTCTGCTGCAGCTGTGAGCCAGGTGTACCAAGTCCCCCTCTACTAGTTTTTGGAATGCGTCAAGATTCTTACCTCTAGCTGCCACCGGATAAAAATCTGATCTACCCCTGGAGATCTCAATGTGAACATCCGTGGGATTTAGAGGACAAGGATCTGACTCATGTGCCAAATCTGTTAGATCCTGTAAAGCACAGTTATCAACAAATAGTATGGGTGAAGAAGGGGACTCACCTGTGTCACAGCTGTCTACAGACTCATTGGGTTCTTCCACTGCACAATCAAAAAAATGTTTCCTAAGAGTTAAAGTCCTTGAAAATTTATTAATGTCCAAAATTGTTTCAAAAAGGTTGAAATGTCTGCTAGGACAAAAGTTCAAACCTTTGGCCAACAGGCTGATCTCTTCTGTACTCAGTTGTTTTTTGGACAAATTAATCACACTGTGTTTTACTTCCTCGGCGTCTTCGGCGTCTTCTCCCGCAGCATGTAGCATGTGTTGTTTGTGGCGTTTGTGTTTCCTACCACCTCTTCTTGTCTTTTTGTGGAGGGTTTCTTTTTCTTGGTTTGTCTGGACCTGTGAGGGTTTCCAGGGGAGCGGCTATTGGTGGATCTGATAGATTCTGGTGGGTTTGGAGATCTGTCAAATGATGAATTTGACATGGTGCATGCTAGGGTATTGTCGGCCGACTCCCCTTCATGGTCAAAGAAACGTACTCGTTTACCTCGGTTTTTGCGGGATCTGTTGGACTTGTAAAGTGGCTTGTGCCAGGTGTAAACCTTGTTTCCCTGATAATCATCCTTATCCCGGGCCATTTTGCCTTTCTTAGTATCAATCACTGCTCTTTCCATTCGATCTAGTTTCTTGTTTAACCTTTCATCGAGTTCAGAAAAACCTTTAATTGCTTGAGAAGTGGTGAGATCTTTTTGTATTGTGGAAATATCCAGTTGTAGCTTCTCTGTTTCCTTTTTCTTTGAAGCGATCAAAATCTCCATGAGTTTAAAGGAACAAGTGTCTAGAGTGTCTGTCCACTGTTTTTTGAAATCTTCATCAAATAAATCTGAGGTAGGAAATTTTTTGATTCTTAGTCCTCGAGGAATATGCAGTATTGATACATATTCTGTGAGAAAAGTAATGTCCCAATAGGCTCTAATCTCTTTAGACATTAATTGTTCTAATTTCCTGAAGAGCCTTATCAATTGTATCTCATCGTCTTCCGACGGTTGTAAGGTGTATGCTTGCAATGGCTGTCTTAGAGGATTATTGGATGGTGCTGTAAGAGTTCTGCTAAAAGCTGCTTCCACAACAGGCACTTGTGTACTGGGATAATCCATAAATTATTTCCAATGTTGCTCTCTCACTCTGAGACCAAAAGTGGTCTTCCAAAAATCATAAGGTTATAATAAAATATATATACCTTAGTGGTGCGGGGAGATGACCGAGCTGGTGGAGAGAAATATGTAGCAAAAGTCCAGATATTTGAGATGAACAAGATAGTTACCACCGCTCTAGGTGACCGGGTTCAAGCTTCCCGTCCTCTGCTGTGTGGATGATTGTGAGAGCCCCAGGTGCCGGCAATTGCTATTCCAATGGTATATGTGTGATGGAAAAATCTGGACAGCCGCACTCCGGATTGGAAAAGTGAAAAATAAAATCCTCTTTATTGAAAAAGTAATAACATGATTAAAATCCGTACATGGCTTTGTTGGGATAATGCAGCATAACCGCTAACGCGTTTCACGCTCCCATAGAGCGCTTACTCATAGCTGGTTTGTACAAAAGTGATCACGACTTATATACACATAATTTGTCTACCACATGACTACATATTGATTATCTGATTCTAAACAGCTGGTCGTTAGTCTGTGTGGGATTTTTTTGGCATAGATGTAATTGGATGTGCATCCTATAGTGGAATCACTAATGAAGACATGAATATATAAATGAAATGTGTTCATGTTGACAAATGTCAACATATATGAATGATAAAAAATTCTTTTCAAGGTTTTCGAAAAAACATATTTGTTGTTTTCCAAAATCACAAGAATGAGATGAGTGCTGGAATTTGACGTTCAAACGTATAAATTGTCATACGGATAGGCGCAAGTATGGGCAAACTATGTGAACTGGTGGCTGCGGTATAATGTAAATGGTGTATAGAGTGAAAATTGGGTCTATATGCATGTGGTAAAAAAATGTGCATCCAACACCACTAGCGGTGTCAAAAAAAAAAAAAAAAACTGTATATGTGTGTATGGTGCATATATATAAAAAATATATAAAAAATTAAACCACATAAAGGTAAAAATATAAATAATAATAAAAAATAATAATAAAAAGCAATTCTTTATATATGTGTATGTGTACGACGATTTCAGCTTTCAAAAAACGTGATAACGTGTGTGAATTGGAAGTTGGACAGAAAACTAGCGTCCTGTCACAATGATGCGTCCAATAATCTCCTGATTTGCAGGGGTCTATGTGTGAATAAGTGCTTTTGCTTCAATTCCTACATGTGTGAATTTTAATCTTTGCAGCATATAAAAGATTATGAAACTTATCACTCACTGATAACCCCGCCACTCCAGTTTCACAAAAGTGCTCATTTAAAACCTTGCATCATTCCGTATGGGATGCATTCATCCCAATCAAGCAACAACATTAACGTTGCTGAACGTCTTTCTTTGAAGCAATCACAT
This sequence comes from Aquarana catesbeiana, assembly GCF_042186555.1. NCBI lineage: Eukaryota > Metazoa > Chordata > Amphibia > Anura > Ranidae > Aquarana > Aquarana catesbeiana. The sequence continues at coordinate 293,126,493 of NC_133326.1, forward strand.
CTCTCGATGAATTGTCTTCAAGTGTATGGGCAGAACTATATGAGGTGGATAAAAATGGGACAAAATACAGTGTTTGCGCACCTGTCACTATTCTTTTATGCATAGTATAGTATTGGCAGTGACCATATGACAGGTTCATCCAATATATGTGTTTATATCAATGGATAAGTTACAATCTCACTCAACCAATTATTATGTGAAATAAACAACTGATCTACCCCTTTGAAGACCACAGCTCTTAAATCAACTCAAAACACATGAGAACTTTGCAGAGAAAGTAATAAACCATATACACATATGGTAAAAACCATTTGTACAAACATTTGTGCAAAGTTGGTGTTGTGGTCTACTTACAGCTGCCATCAAACAATAATGTCTAATTAGAGACGAGATTCAAGTGACAGTAAATGCGAAAGATATAATAAATTGTTTCTTTTTTAATGAAAGCATATATGCATATTAGACATGTGCATTCGTTTTCGTCCGAATGCATTTTCGTCCGAATTTCAGGTATTTTCGTTATCGTTTTAACAAACGATAACGAAAGCGCAGATTCCGAAAAACGAAAGATCCGACATAAACAAATGCTTTATTTTCGTTTTCGTTGCGACAACAGTTTGACATAGATAGGAGATTCGACATGACGCTAACAATAACAATTTGTGTCTATCGAACCTGTGGTCGAATGTGCCTAACCTTAACTCTATAGTCTATCCACCATAGTAGTCCAAGATTATTCGAAAAGATTCGACATAGAGAGAAGATTCGACATAGAGAGAGAAGATTCGACGTAGAGAGAAAAATTAAGTAAAATAAAAATAATGATGATGATGGTTATTATTGGTCAATTGTAACCAAAGAGGAGGGGCAGTAACATAGCTAGAACCGCATGTACAGCCAACTTAGTTTCACTTACGATTTGCTAGCAGAGAGGGACAGACACGCTGATTCATTTCAGAACAGTCAATCTTAGCTGGTCCGTTTGAATTCATTGTCACTTTATCAGAGATCCTGAACTATTTCATTTGAGCATAAGCTAAGCACAGCAGCAGAATAGTAGTGAAGCAAGCTACATCTGTGTTGTGAACTTGATAGATAGACTAGTGATACTAGTGTTGCTGCTAGTGTTGTGATAGCCTCAGAGGCTGCCCGTGTTGTGGTGGGGGGTGATTTATAGATTGAGATTCTATATACCCTATCTCCACTCCAGTCCATTTTCTGACTTGCAGTTGCTGTAAAGTTCAGAAATGTACCGTTCTAATGTAAAAGTGAAGGCTGGTAGAGGTAGTGGTCGTGGTCGCGGTGGACGCCTTGGTAAAAAAAGTGGCAAGGTCTCTGCTACTAGTGCCTCTGACACTTCTGCCGCCACCAACATGCCGTCCACAGCAGTGGGTGTCACCGCCAATGCCACCAGCAAAGCTAGTTCCACCACCCCCAGTTCTTCTAATATTACTTTTCCTGCCAGACCACCAACATCTGCTGCCACTTCCACTGCCAGTGCAGCGCCTCCTTCCACTTCTACAGGTGTCATGGCTGCATATTTTTATGGAATAGGCAAGAAACCTAGTAAAGTGGAGTTGCCTTTACAGTCACCACCACCAATCACACTACCAGTGCCACTGCCCAGCTCCCCAAAGGAGCAATTGAGGGAGACAGCAGCAGAGACAGAGTGTGAGACTTTTTCTTCATTGGCCCAAGAAGATGATTTAGAATGTGATGCTCCTCTTTCCCCAAACACTGCGGATGTTTTATACAATCTTAGCCCACAGGACTTACAGCTTGACCTGGAGAAAGTGCAAGAGGGATATTCTGTGAGGAGTAGGACAGGTAGCAGTCCACTTTTTTCATCTGCTGCTAACTCCCCTTCTCCCTCTGTTATTATGGAAGAATCCTGTGATGATATCACCGACCTCCCAGTCCCCAGCACCCCTGCCATTAGCAGCACTAGTTCTAGTTCACCAAGTGGAACTGTAGTGGCAACAGCTTCCACCACTGGTGTGCTACCTGCTGCAGCTATATCAGCCCTAAATAGATATCCACAGGGTCAAGGGGCTGCATCCCGCTGCAGCAACGTTTGGAAATACTTTCAAACATTGGAAGGCGGGTTCTTTGCCAAGTGTAAATTGTGTGGGAAGCAAGTAAGTAGGGGTAAAAAGTTAGGTCATTTAACCAATGCTGGTATGAACCTACACCTTAAAAATTACCACCACTCTACTTTACTGCGGGCAGAGGCAGAAAAAGAAGATGGTAGCGCAGGAAGCAGCATAACGGACTCTGACTGTACTGGTGGTACCTCCTCAAGCACACCACTTACTCAGAGCACAGGAGGCAATAGAGAGGGTTCAATTAATACAACCCGCCCACGTGCAATAGTTCCACTGCAGACCCAATCAGGCTCCTCATCCTCCCAAGGACATCATCAGCCTACCCTCGATAGTTTTGTTGGCTTTAGTTCCAAGGGCATGTCAAAACAGCAGGCCAACAAGATCACCCGCCTCATTGGCCAATTCATTGCTGTTGGAGGAGCCTCTTTTCGCATGATTGAAGGGGAGCCGTTTAAACAGCTCATGCATGCCCTTGCTCCACGGTACGTTGTTCCTGCACGAACAACTTTCAGCAGAAAGATTATTCCAGCACTATACCACTCATGCGTTGGATTATTGAAGGAAAAAATGGCCAAAGCCGAGGGTCAGACAATTCATTTGACAACTGATTTGTGGACAGCTCCCAGCGGTCAACACGCTTTCCTGTCTTTGACTGCACACTGGTGGCAGGCCACTGTGCCTGTTGGTGGTGGCGCTGGTGTAAGAGTTCAAACTCCATCAGGAAGCAGGTCTGCAGCGCAAGACCAGCAGGGTTATCAAGCAATCCTGCTCCACACAGAAGTCCGTGATGACCAACACAGCTCTGCCAACATATTGCGGGCAATTAGATCAATGTTGGCCAATTGGTTTGGAGAGCAGGCAGTCACCAATGTCTCTGTTGGGTTCATTGTGACAGACGGAGGTTCAAACATGGTTAAAGCTCTCCAAGATGGATCTTTTGTCGGTGTGCGTTGTTTTGCACACATACTGCATTTAGTGGTCAAGGGTGCAATCCCAGTGGAGAAAACCAACAAGATTGCTCAAATCTTGGACCTTTGTAGAAAGATTGCAGGGCATTTCCACCGCAGTGTTGGGGCTAGTCAACTGTTGAGGGAGGAGCAAGAACAATCAGGGCTCCCCATACATCGCCTGAAACAAGATGTCAGCACCCGGTGGAACTATACCCTGGAAATGCTGGAACGCATTTTGGAGCAAAAGACAGCCATCCACAATCTATCATCCCGCCACAGCATTGGGATTGATTCCACACTGGGACGTGATGACTGGTGTATAATTGGGCAGCTCGTTTATGTCTTAAAACCCTTTCGGAATGTGACGGAAAACTTGAGTCAGAGCAATGCCAGCCTAGGACAGGTCATACCCTTGTTTACCTATCTCATAGATAAGATGGGATTGTACCTAGAAAACAGTGAGCCTGTTTGTGGCAGCCCACTTCATGCCGATGTAGCGTCTTTCATCAGAAAGCTACAAGCTAACTTAAAAGATCGGCTAAATGACCGTGTCCGCAAAAGCCCTGAACTCATGCTGGCTTCCCTGTGTGATCCCAGGATCAAAGGTAAACTGGCACTCAGAGACAACAGCCTCTCCTACTGGAAACAAAAATTGATTGAAAGGGTCCGGAATTTGCAGCAACAGAGATGTACGATGGTTGAGGCCGGTTTGGAAGATTCACCTGCCATGTCTGCTATTCCAAGGCCTGGCAGCATCACTCAAAAACAACAGAGTGGAGCATGTGCATGTTGGGTAGAGGCACTTGACAATCTGGTGGATGCAGGTCAAGCAGCAGGTAATCGAGAGGAGAGCAGTGCCTCTGAAATGGTCAGGGCCTACCTATATGAAGCACCTTTGCTTCCTACAGAGGACCCTTTGACCTATTGGGATGGTAAGAAAAGTTTGTGGCCTGGTCTTTGCCTGGTTGCCCAGCAACTACTATCCTGTCCTCCAACCACTGTGCAAAGTGAGAGAGTTTTCTCTATTACTGGGAATATCCTTAATCCACACCGTTCACAACTAACACCCCATTTGATGGAACAAATAACTTTCCTCAAATTTAACCTCCCCAAGCTGGGTTACCCTACCCTTAATTTGTGAGACCTGAATCATTGTTACCATGTGAAGATAGATGGGACAAGAGTGACTTGATTGTGCGTGATTGCATGAATGAATGTTGTGTGAATGGACAGTGAAGATAGATGGGACTCAGAGGAACCATCCAAATGTTGAGGAAAATCATTTTTTTTATTTTCTTACCACTTGACACAATAGCAGTTGTCTACTTGACTTTGGTGTGACCCCAAGATTTAAATAGAATTATATTGTTTTAAGCAATCCAAATTTTTCCCTTTATTCCTTCCATCACCCTTTTTTGTAATGAATGTTGTGTAGAGTGACTAGAGTGTGCTTGATTGCATGAATGAATGTTGTGTGAATGGACAGTAGCAAGGGTTGAAGCCTTGACGTGGCGCTACTGCTCACGTGTTGCTGTCTTTGTAAATACAAATAGCAACATGTGCTAATATTTAACCATTTTTGTTTGGTGGTCTGGAAATAAGAGACAATGATTAAAGATGACCTCAACAGCATGACAGTTCCTCTTGATGGAGAGACTGTCAACTCAAGGATCAGAATATGCTACCAACACAACATAGCACAAAGAAGCATACAGTTGGAAATGTGATTCTATGCAAGATATATTAGTTGGTCACTGCTGAGCTGCATCCAGATGCCCAGGACCCCTCCCATTTACCATCTCTGACCCTGGGGACACCAGGGCCCTCTCTGATCCTCCGCCTGTTTCATGACCATCTGCAATTGTCCATAGTCACTAGTCTGAGTGAGTAATCTACCCTGCTGCCATGTTACTCAAGCCCTGGAAATGATGACTGCCTGTCAGGTCACCTTGAGGCTAGGTGACAGATGCACTCTGTAGGAATCGGCACCGCTAGGTAGTGGATCCTAGGACTGACTGCTGTGGATTGAAACCTGGGAGGTTCAGGAAGCAGGTCTACTGGATCACTAACACAGATCCCACTGGGAGCTAGAGCATAGATTCTCCAGGGCGCGGAGTCTAAGAGCCAGTAGGTGTTCACCAGAGCCTCTAGTGGTGAGGATGGACTGCGCTGCAGTCTGGCTCCAGGTCGCAGCCCCCAGGATCTCACATCTCATGCTCACGGTAGACTACAGGAGAAGAGGAAAGAGGCAGCAGGCTGGAACAACAAGGAAGTAAGGGACAAGCCAAGGTCGAGGCCACAAGCAGACAAGGACAACAGAGTACACGCCAAGGTTCAGGGTCACAGGCAAACAGGGATGGTCAGGGACACGCCAAAGGTCAGGGTCACGAGCAGACAGGAATAGTAGAGAACAGGCCAAAGTCGGTTAACTGGAATCAGACGTAGGAAACACAGCCAGTACACACGAAAGCTAACACACAATGGTTGATCAGCACTGCTGGCTTGCAGTGCACAGGTTAATATAGGGTTCCCTGATAGGAGCTGGGGTGGAGCCATGCTAGAGGAGAGCTTACAAAAGCAGTCAGGTGAGGGTCAGCTGGTCTCTAGAGATGAACACATGGAGACAGGTATGCTGACAGACAAACTCTATTGCATAACCATGACACTGCCCTTTGAACTGTTGCCCCTTGTAATTGCGTTAGCCTGTGAACCTCTGTCCGGTTAACTGTTGCCCTCATGATTGCAAGCCTGCAACCTATGTCCTGTGAACTGTTGAGGACTGTATAGAGTAACCCCTGCTCTAACTATCTGCTGTGTATTCTGGTGGAGGGAAAGCTGAACGGCGTGACTGGACACAATACATTGGATTACCCTTTGCACATTGAAATAGTGTAGAGAGAAATCTCATCAATTTTCTAAGTTCAGCCTGATGGTTAAATGTAGAAAAACTACAATTATAAGGCCTCTAGTAAGTTAGTAACAATATATGGACTAGTTCATTTAGATAAACATCACACAAATCTAACAAGGAAAGCAAAACTCAAGAAAACAATTATTTCTGAACAAAATTTTTTTATTTAACAGTTAACATAAACAAAACAAAAAAAAAAAAAAAAAAAATTAGAGTACATTCTCCCCCAACCTGGTGACCAGTCGCTGTAGGGACATATTAAACCCAGCCAACTGGTCACCAAGGTACCGCGTAGCCTCCAGGTGTCTCCTGAGGCTACGCTGGTACCTCTGCAGAGCCACAGAGTGACGGAGCTGCCGGTGATTGTGGAGGGCCAAAGATTGACGCAGCCTCCGGGTAACTGCAAAATGTCTCTTTTGGACCTCCACAATGCGCCGCAGATAATCCGTCACATGTGGCTCTGGAGGGTGGGGGATGTGTGCCTGTTCTGGAGCGGGTGAAGGATGCACTGGGGAGGCCAGGTGGGGGGATGTTGAAGGGTGGAGGACTGTAGAAACCACTGGGGACTCAAAAGGACAGTCAGTCCAACCAGACGCGGGCAGGTCCAGGTCTTCGTCCACAGGCTGCAGTTGCAGGATGAAGACTTCACCTGTGAAGAAAAGAAAATACATTAGATAGATAGATAATACAATACACATACACATGGCTTCTTCACCCTAACATTATATAAAGGCAACGATCTCCCAGCCCTTGTAGACAATCCTGTAACATCTTGAGATGTTTTCACTTCCATCCATACCAGTTTTTGATATTTAGTGAGATGCACCTAATCAATTTGTGTGTAGGAGATAGTGGTGTCTGTGTCAATTCGCTGCGTCATACCAAGTTTGCAGAGCTGTGCAGGAAGGTGTAGTACTACTTTACTGTACTCTGACCGGGGTGGAGCTGAGTGTCCTCCCCGGCCAGAGTACAAAGGGATTCCCCTCTACACATCGAGCAGTGTAAAGGGGAATCTCCCAAAGATTTTATCCGCTTGGTCGCACGGGTGGCTGGAGAAAATCTTAAGGTGTAATGGACGCCTAAGTGCTACTGCTAACTAATCTACCTCATCCAGACTGACTGACTTTGGCAAATATGGAGGATCAGTTGCACTTGCAGAAAAACATATCAGCTATACCAGCTTTTAACATTACACTCACCAAAGAGAAGCCATTCAAGCCATTTCATTTGGGATGACCTAATAAAAAGTTGTTTAATAAAATATAGCAGGCTATTTTTTAAAGTTGATAATTTTGTAAGGCCACTGATTGTTGAATAAATTAAGCCCCACTTCTGTTCTAGGCTAGGTAGGTTACTCACTCCTGGTCTAGGCTAGGAGGTATAACAGGTATAACATCATGAGAAAAGTGTTAATGCATGCATTAGGGGCATGCCAGAGATTGAACATGTCCAGGGACTGCCAGCCAATAGCTGGAGATTCTTTTCTGACACCCCCCCCCCAGCCTGCTGTGTTATTCATAATGATTAACAGTGATTGGCTCAGACTGGGAATCTGAACTGCAGCAAGAAGGTGGCATGATCAGGGACATTGGGGAAATATTAACAAGCACAGGTCACGCTAACAGGAAGACTGGAATCATCTGCAGAGGGGAACTAATATAATTAATAGTTCCAGCTAAACCGAAGCCTTGCAGAATAAATCACAAGCTATTCTAGACAAGGTATGCCATCAGCATTTCATATTTAAAATACTATATTTGCCTGTAAAATACAAAAAAAGTTATGCTTACTCCCTGGATCTGCCGCATCTGGCTGTTCCTCCGCATCCCCAGCAGCCTCTACAGGGCAGGTCTCCTCCACCTCCTGCTCAGCAGCTGTTGAGTAATGATAGAAAAGAACATTACAATCTGCAGTGTACAACAATCTCACACATTAGTACAAGAACATTGAAACATGTATGATCACTCAGCAGATACCAGCAAGATTATACTAACTTACATGCGGGCGTTGCTGCCTCAGCCTCCTCCTCAGTCTCCCCCTCTGACTGGATGACACCTATTTATAAAGGAGAAATGATGAACGTTAATAAACGTAAATAAATATACTGTAGTGTAAATAGATAAAATTAATTATCCATTAGCATGGCAATACAGGGCAGGTCACTAACGTTTATCTACAAGGCAGGGACATGCATTCACCATTTAGAAAAAATCATTTAAAAAAAAAACAAATACGAGGCACTTACCTGTCCTGGTTCCAGCGGCGCCAGCGAGTGCTAGGTGCACTGCCACTGATCAGGCACCTCAGTTCAGAGCGGCCACGTTCTGTCAAATTACGTAAGTTACGCAATTGCTTGCGCTACCTGACAGAGCGTCGCAGAGGCTCTACCTGTCACTATATGAGCGAGAAACAATGACACTGGAATCAACAATGGAAGGCTGGACAAATGGAAAAGGAACCACTGTATTAGTGTCACTACTACAGTACTTACTGCATGATGACGTGGAGGACTCCTGCTCCTCTGCCCTCTGCCTCCGGCGGCGCTGGGCCTGGAGACGATCTTTAAATAAAATCAAACACATCATGGTAAATGACTATGTCGCGTCGCATGGTTGACAAAAAAAATTTCCTACACACAATGCAATGCTGACACCAACCCTGATGAGCCAGCAGTTTTTTTATCTCATCCTCCCCTACAGCTGCTAAGAGCTCCTTCTCATGGGGGAGGAGAGATACCTGCTTTCCTCTGCGCCCCGACTGCCTGCGTTTACGCGCTATGGAACTGCAAAACAAAAAGAGAAGAGAAATGGGTTCCACAATTAAACTACAATTGTAATCTGAAAATGACATCAACACATGAAACACATGTAGAATGAACCCGTAGAATGAAACAATGCAAATGGAATTTTTGGATTAGGCACATTTTTTCATGTAGCACAAGGTTTGCACATTTATTTATTAACCAAATTTATTGTAAGAAAAACCTATGCTTTTTTGGTGCACAATAAATAATAAAAGGCAGGATAGGGATTGTGCCGAGTAAATGTCCATTGTGTCCACTCCAGTCCACCTTTCTATTACGCGCTTGTGTGAACTGTGTATAGTGTAAAATTTCCTTCCTTGTTTCTTTTGCAAAGCATTAACCCACTTGCAGATGTGGACCCCCCCCATAGTAACTAAAAATATGGCGGGTCCGCAAGCTGGTTAAGTCCAGCCACCGTAACACTTTTTTATATATATACATATATATATATATATATATATATATATATATATATATATATATATATATATAAAACTTTTTTATTTTTCAATAACAAAAAATGTAAAACCCAGCGGTGATCTAATGCCACCAATAAAAGCTCTATATATGGCGGGAGAAGAGCATAAATTTCATTTGGGTAATACATCACAGGAGCGTGCAGTTTAAAGCTGCAATGTACTAAATAGCAAAATATGGCCTGGTCAGAAAGGGGGCGCAACCTACAGGTGGTCAGGTCAAGTGGAACTTAAAAGCACTTACTGCTCAGTTTAGTGATAACTAACTAAGAACAAATAACGGCATGGAAATATTCCTCTTAAAATGATTGTGGCGATAATATATAACATGTGCAACTGCAAACTATGTGTAGGCTAGGCACACCTATGCGCAAATTTGGTTTTTCACAGGAGGGAGGATAAATTGAAAATTATTTATTCCTTTTTAAAAAAAAAATTCACCTAACTTTACTGACATCAAATTGTGATAGCAATAACATATGTTTATATGTGTGTGTGTAAAATCAGTGCATTTTTTGGAGCTTTTATCATTGTATAAATGACAATGGTCCCGAAATGGCATCAAAAGTGTCCGATGTGTCCGCCATAATGTCGCAGTCACAATAAAAATCGCTGATCGCCGCCATTACTAGTAAAAAAAATTGTTAATAAAAATGCCATAAAACTATCCCTATTTTGTAGACGCTATAACTTTTGCACAAACCAATCAATAAACGCCTATTGCAATTTTTGTTACCAAAAATATGTAGAAGAATACATATCGGCCTAAACTGAGGAAAAAATTCGTTTTTTATATATTTGTTGGGGATACTTATATAGCAAAAAGCAAATAAAAACCACAGAGGTGATCAAATACCACCAAAAGAAAGCTCTATTTGTGGGAAAAAAAGGACATCAATTTTGTTTGGGAGCAACGTCACACGAACGCGCAATGGTCAGTTAAAGCGTCGCAGTGCCGAATCGCACAAAGTGGCATGGTCATTTGGCAGCCATACCTCTGGGGCTGAAGTGGTTAAAATGTAAAAAAAAAAAAATAATCAGACACGTTACTTACCGTTTTATGTCGCTGAATTTTTTGCGACAGGCAGTCGGGTCACGCCGATGGCGATATGTCTCCTCCACCTTCCTGGAAATCTCCTCCCACTTTTCTCGCTTCCACTCCGTAGTGGTTTCCCTGGAGCGGGGGCCACACAGCTGCATCCAGCAAGGAAGCGTTTCCCTTACCAGGACCTGGGACTCAATATGAGTCCACATTAGGTTACGCTTCCTGCTGGATGCAGCTTGTGTCCCCCTCCTGCGCCCATTTTTGGATGCTGCCTTAGAAGGCCCAGGAACAGCCTCCTCCATGCTGCTAGTGCTGGAATGGGTTGCTGCTGGTGCTGCCATTGCCATTATCTCTAAGCCACACAGCGTCGGATTTTGCGGCCGCACTTCCGCACTTCCGATTGAGAAACGAATGTGAAAGTTTGGTTGGCTGACTGCTGGGGCAGAGTAGACCAATGCAATGAGCATGAACGATGAAGATTCGACACAGAAACGAAAACATGCAAACGTAAATGTGGCTTATGGTGTCTGTCAAAAGTTAGAAGATTCGACAGAGCAGCTAAACAAACTGTACGATGCTGCTATCGAACATTTCCGGTCAAATGCATCCCAGAAAATTCGACCGGAATGTACGATTGCGACGTCGTACAGTTTAGCTGCTCCGTCGAATCTACTTTGAACATTCGACAGACACCATAAGCCTTTAATGACCGATTCGACCTTAATTCATTTCGATTTTCGGACGAATGCAAGTTTTTAACGAAAAATGAAATAAAGAAAAACGAATTTCGGGAGTAACTAAATAAATTTATATTTCGGACGAAAACGAAATTCCGAAACGAAATATTTCAGTGTGCACATGTCTAATGCATATCACTAGTCATTTGCTCGTATGAGTGGGGGGATGTGTGGCCCAATAAAATGGATCGATTACTGGGGATATGTGTAAACTCAAAACACATGAGAGTTCAATCAAACCACAACATTAACGTTGCTGAACGTCTTTCTTTGAAGCAATCACATCTCTCGATGAATTGTCTTCAAGTGTATGGGCAAAACTATATGAGATGGATAAAAATGGGACAAAATATAATGTTTGCGCACCTGTCACTATTCTTTTATGCATAGTATAGTATTGGCAGTGACCATATGACAGGTTCATCCAATATATGTGTTTATATTAATGGATAAGTTACAATCTCACTCAACCAATTGTTATGTGAAAATAAGCAACTGATCTACCCCTTTAAAGACCACAGCTCTTCAATCAACTCAAAACACATGAGAACTTTGCTTTGCAAAGAAAGTAATGAACCATGTATACATGTGGTAAAAAACATTTGTGCAAAGTTAGTGTTATGGTCTACCTACAGTTACCATCAAACAATAATGTCTAATTAGAAACGAGATGCAAGTGACAGTGAATGCGAAAGATATAATAAATTATTTCTTTTTTGCTGAAAGCATATATGCATATCACTAGTCATTTGCTCGTATGAGTGGGAGGATGTGTGGCCCAATTAAATAGATCGATTGCTGGGGATATGTGAGAAAGAGGAACTCATATATTAATATGTGTCCCTATATGTTTTTTTGCTCCATCATCCACCAAAAGAATGTGGATGTGTGATCAAGGAAAGAGTTGGGAGGAAGGGTTACAGATGTATTACTCGGGGATATAGCTTCGATGTTATTTTATTCATAGAAATGTGAAACGTCCCACTCAAAGTTTAACCCCCGTGGGATCCTAGTGTCCAACGAGAATATCCAAAGGACTTCTCGTTTGCACAGTAACTGGAATCTGTCACCTCCTCTCACTGGTGTGATGATTTTCTCAATGCCCTGAATAGTTAAACTGGAAGTGTCTTTGTGGTGTGTGTAAACCCAGTGCTTTGATACATTGGTTAAGATCTCCTTCTCAATATTGTACAGGTGATCATGTAACCTGTCTCTGAGACGCCGTGTTGTGCGTCCAACATATTGTACCTGGCAACTGGTGCATGTAATGACATATACCACAAATTTGGTGTTACAATTAATAAACACGGGGATCGAGAATTCTTTTTGATTGCTGCATGATTTTATGAGTTGACCCGTTTTAATGTACCTGCAGTAATTACAAGTTTTTATTCCACACTTGAAATTGCCTGTGAAGTTGAGCCAATTGGATTTTATTCGGTTGGTTGAGAACAAACTGGGAGACAATGAGCGTCCCAATGTGGGTGCTCTGCGGGATACAACCTTGATCCCTTTAGAAAGGATGTTGTTATATATAGGGTCATTATACAAAACAGGAAGGTGTTTCATGATAATTTTTTTGATTGTATTAAATTCAGAGCTGTATGGAGTAGAAAATACCGGGATTCTAGGGGACATGTCCCTTCTCTGTTGAATGTTTTTAGCTGTTTTTTTCTTTACAAGTGAAGGTCTTGGGATAGATCTTACTGTGTTGAGTGCTTTTTGTACTGATGTTTCTTTATAGCCTCGAGCTTTAAACCTGTTTGCCATGCTTTTGGCTTCAGCCTCAAAAGTATCAGGAGAGCTACATATGCGCTTTAACCTTAAAAACTGGCTATATGGAATGCCTCTGATGGTGTGTTTAGGGTGTGCAGAGTCAGCTCTAAGTAGAGTGTTGCCACTGAGAGGTTTTCTGTACAGACTAGATTGAATCGCATCACCGGACCCCGCCAGTTGCACATCAAGGAATTCTATGGATCTGGATTGCAGATTTCCCATAAATTTTAAATTTAATGGATTGTCATTGAAATATGCCAGCCAGATATCCAAATTAGCTTCTCTATCTGATGTAATAAATAACAGGTCGTCTATAAAGCGACAGAAAAAGACCGTATCTTTACGGCGGGGACTATTTGGTCCAAAGATGCGGGACCTCTCTCACCAGCCCATATAAATATTGGCCAGTGAGGGGGAAAATTTGGCTCCCATAGAGGCCCCGCATTTCTGGAGAAAATAGTCCCCGTCAAACATAAAAAAATTGTGTGTTAAAAGATACTCCAGGGCTTTTTACTGTGGCCTTTGCAGTAGCATTTGCCACTGGACATCCAAAAAACATGTCCATACAGACAAAATGCATACTCGTAAGATCCTAACTTGGGCATCTGGATATATCTTTTTTGTAATCTCTGGGAGGGATGTTCAGCTTTTGGTAACATCTTTGGTAACAGGTAAAACAAGAAGTGGTATGTTATAAAAACAACTGTGGAGAACCCTGGCTCTATCCCATGCTCATTTACTAAGGCAGCCATAACTTCTTGTGACTGATGACACGGTCCATGTGTCAAGCTGGAGGGAAAAGAGTGGCTGGCGGACATAAATGATCACCTTTTCCAAAGTCCTGTTTCATAAGAAGTTGCCCCCTGTGGACCACTTGTTCTTCTCGTTCTGGGGTCCTTAAAGTTGAATTATTAATCCCAGCTATACTGGGCCAGAACTAGGGTGGAATCTGTGAGTTGCACAGACCCATCAAGTGTCCGGGGCTGTAAATGCAGCATCCTTAGTCACCTGGTCTGCTTCCATGTGTGAAAGTTAATATGGCTACCTCAGCAAGAACCTGGAAGGCTGAAAACAGCCGATCAAATTAACTTGGCATGCTTGGTTGGTTTACCTGCCGAAGTAAAAACAAACTTCTGGCCCTTTAAATGGAACCAAAAGCTCTCTATATCTCGACTATCTATATAAATATACACTCTTTTTATAGCTCACAGGCTTTGCTAAAACATGGAGCTCTGCTTCTGGAGCTGGGGAAAAAGGATCCAATGACTTTGAATACAGAGTATCCTTCTGGGTGATAAACTGCATACTCAAATCTACAAAAAATTTAATATCTGGGTCTTCAGGGAGTGTGTCCTGCACTGGGCTCACAGCAGCTGATTCCTACACCATCAATTTAACACACGTCTTCCTTTGTCTCCAGCCTCCTCCAATAGAGGCAATAAGGTGGCTGGATTCAAATGTACGCATTTTTCATTGTTAGATTTGTACATAAACAAACTCATATTTTAAACCTTTCATTAGACAAACATTTAGTTAGCTGTATATTTGCTGCACAGAATGTCGGACCATTAAAAATTAAATGTTTGACCAAAACAATATCTAACTTTGTCTAATAGCACTTTTGCATAAAAGCTACAGCTCTGATATATCGGGGTGAACCCTTCATTACTGGGTCCAGCTTGCATAAATATATTACAATGGCTTGTTTTCTATCATGCTATTTGTGTAAGACCTCCAGTTTCATGTTTCAAAAGACAACTTCTTCCTGGCAATATTATAATAAATGATAACAATACCCTGCGGTCATGCAGAGATGCCCATAAATCCAAAATATTCTTCTGCTTATACCACTGTACTTACAAGAAAAAGGGGCACATCATTTCACAATCCACACATTCTGCTTTGGATTTAAAAAATAAAAATAAATAAAACAAAAGGATCAATAATCTGTATGATGGACCAGAAAGCATCAAAAACTATAAAACAACTGGCTGCATGTGGCATCTATCCTAACAGGGTGTGTGGATTTGATGTGATGGGTCTGTTATATTTAAATTTGATTTATTATTACTCTCACATCATGGACCGCACATCAAGTTATTATCAAAAACCTTAAAATTTCATTTTTGTAGAAGAACTTCTTATGTATCCCATCCATCTTGGCTTTGTTAAATATTATGGCAGCTTTATTCCAAATAACAACCTCATCTTAATCTTTTTTTATCTCTCAATAAGGGCTTATTGTATAAATGTAAAATTACAAAAAGTTATCTTAATCTAAACTAATCTCATTCATTACAAATTTCCCCATTAACCTGAATTTCATTTCCAACCAAAGGTTGTCTAAACCAGTTTCAATATATCTATATTATTAATAAAATTGTTAAACTCATATTAGAAATTAATACTCATTATTACTTAATTTTACTTAATTTCCCTTTTTTAAATGCACTGTTTCCACTATCAAAGGATATTCAATTTGTGTAATACATGGTTAAATGTAACCTTCATTTTACCATGTTTGGAAAACAGATTCAAAATAATTGTGATCACATTGTTTACCATTAGATTCGTTAACCCGGCACATTTTGTTATAAATGTTTTGTCTAAAAAACTGGAATTGGCATGGTGTCCTTCCAGCTTATCACTGACCTCTCAGGGACGTTCTCTCAGGAGAGCACAAAGGAGGGAGTCACATCTGCGTACATGACACACAAGCAATAGAACTAAAGGTCCCAGCATTCGCACACACATACCGCAATATCTCTCTCACTTTCTTTTAACTCTCATTAATATTTTCCTGTCTAAATTCTACTTTCTTTATTTTGTTCAGATATCTTTTATATCTAGCTTCTATGATCAGACGGGCAGCCAGTGTTAATGTCACCCTTGATCCATCCTGCTCACATAGATAGCTGTTTCTTTAGCTATTTACTCTGCATGATTCTTAGTCCCTGTGGCCTTTGGTAACCCAGTTACCCATTGTGGATCCATGTCCACTCTAACCATTAATTTAGGGGCTCAGTATAGGCGGAACCGCACCTTCGGTTCATATGTAGCGCTCCTCTTGCGCTGGGCATTTTTGAGGGTCTCTTACCCTTCATTCCCTTACTTAATTCAATGCCCATAATGACTGGCCAGTCTTCTCTCTTCTCTACATGTGCCTATACCCTCTTGCCTCTAAACGACTTTATCTAGCAGATGTACTACATATACCTGTGAACAGCACTATTCTTCCCTTTCTTATCTATAACACTCCGATGGACAATAGACAGGGACAACATAACATATAACCACCAATCAATACAGTTCGATTAAGGGGAGTAAAATAGGTACCCTTTGTCCCGAAAATGCCTTACCGATCAAGGAAGTCTGATAACTCAAATGTAAGCAAAAGGCTTACCTCAGCCGGCTGATTATCAGAAATTCCCGGATCGTCTCAAGCTCCTCGTTTCGGATACTCAGGGTCACCTGGAATCCCCTCCTAAGGCAAAGCTCGCCATGCTGACTCAGTTAAATTGATGATAGGCAACTTCTATCCTCATATTGATTAGTGGCTCCAAATTAATAATAACTACTGCAGTAGGGAACAGACACAAAAGATACGCTCAGCATCTTTCCAAATTACTGTTCTGCTTTATTATGATGCAATTGAAGGTTTTTATGTACATGATTACGTAGGTATAACATTAATATTACAATTGTAGGTTTATCGTAACAAGGGGCGTTACATAGGCAGGCTTATTCTAATCAGGACTCGAAAGAATGTAAACATTTACTGAAAACATTATTAGTGCTGTTGCACAGTGAAGGCAATGTGCAATACATACAAAATACAATACAATTATATACAGAACTTACAAATTTCCATTACATCAGCAAAGCCACTTCATTATTTTCACATTAACCACTTTAGCCCCGGAAGATATGTGACCAGGCCATTTTTTGCAATTCGGCACTGTGTCACTTTAACTGACAATTGTACGGTCATGCGACGCTGCACCCAAACAAAATTTACGTCCTTTTTTCCCACAAATAGAGCTTTCTTTTGGTGGTATTTGATCGCCTCAGCGGTTTTTATTCCTTGCGCTATATACAAAAAAAGAGCGACAATTTTGAAAAAAAACACAATATTTTGAACTTTTTGCTATAATAAATATCTCCACTTTTTTTTAAAAAAAGCTAATTTTTTCTCAGTTTAGGCCGATATGTATTCTTCTACATATTTTTGGTAAAAAAAAATCGCAATAAGCGTATATTGATTGGTTTGCGCAAAAGTTATAGCATCTACAAAATAGGGGATAGATTTATAGCATTTTTATTATTATAATTTTTTTTTTTACTAGTAATGGCGGCAATCTGTGATTTTTATCATGACTTTGACATTATGGCGGACACATCGGACAATTTTGACACATTTTTGGGACCATTGGCATTTATACAGCTATCAGTGCTATAAAAATGCATTGATTACTGTAAAAATGTGTGTTTGTACTTTGGACTTTTGTCCGACGGACTTGTGTACACACGCTTGGAAAATCCGACAACAGACCATTTGCTGCAGAAAATGTATAAACCTGCCATCCAACATTTGTCCACGGAAAGTCTGACAACAATTGTATGATGGAACGTACAAGCGGTTGGATTTTCTGCCGACCCAATCATGTGTACAAGGCTTTAGTTTGCTTGTGTTTAGAAAAATACATCCAAGGATGAATTATTGAATATATCGCTAATATGTGCCTTTTAAATCTGCCTGGAGAAAAAAGGAAAGAAATTGCATGCTGCTGTAGCGACCACATTATTTTGCATTCCATGATATTTTTGTTCAACTTTCTAGCTGGGAGCACCAGAAGTGCTGAACACAAAATGACACCTTGGTACTTATAAATTTCAGATGAGAACATTGCAGAGAAAGTACAGTCACCATTTGCATTCACAACCTAATGACTCCTTGACTCTGCAGCTGGGCAGATTTCCAAAGGTGTAACAGGAACACTAGTTCAAAAGCAGTTGAAGTTGCTTAACTTCCTCCTATTCTGCTTAGTTAACTTTGTAACAGGGACAGTGATTTACATTAACTTCACTCAGCAAGATACAGCATTGTACTCTAATTCTGCTGACCTCATTATGGACCTCGATGGGAAGCAACCTTTGAAGTGGACAAGTCGCATAACTAGGTAACGAAATTCAATCTACTTTTAATGAGAGAAAAGTATCATTAAATACACAGTGAAAAAACGAATCAGTGACTGGTCTGCTTCAGTGTCAGACTCTCTGCTCGTGTATTGAACTGAAGGTGTTATTCATCAGTTGAACTAATTTAGAATAGTATTGCAGTTGTTAGACCAAGTACAAAATATTTCACTGGTAGCAATATATATTTAGTTTGAAAAAATGTATTATCTTCTAACACAGTGTGTAAATTAAAAACATAAATCGCAGCAAAAATTTACATTAGTAGCTATTAGATACACACTAGTTACTGCACTGTGCACTGAATATTTAAGGACATCCCTGCCAAAAAATAAAATTGCATTTCATTTAATATGTACATAGTAAAGGGGCCTCTTTACCATATCTTTATATCTATTTTAATAGAGCTTTTTAATATACTAGCAAAAGTATGCCTGCTTGCTTAACAGCAGAAATGTTGGAGTTGTCCTACACGTCCTGTGAGGGCTCGTTCACACCACACATGATGTGTTATTGTGTGCTTACCGCATGTGTGTTATGCCCCGTACACACTATCGGATTTTCCGATGGAAAATGTCCGATCGGAGCGTGTTGTCGGAAATTCCGACCGTGTGTGCGCTCCATCGGACATTTTCCATCGGAATTTCCGACACACAAAGTTGGAGAGCAGGAGATAAAATTTTCCAACAACAAAATCCGTTGTCGGAAATTCCGATCGTGTGTACACAAATCCGACGGACAAAGTGCCACGCATGCTCAGAATAAATAAAGAGATGAAAGCTATTGGCCACTGCCCCGTTTATAGTCCCGACGTACGTGTTTTACGTCACCGCATTTAGAACGATCGGATTTTCCAACAACTTTGTGCGACCGTGTGTAGACAAAACAAGTTTGAGCCAACATCCGTCAGAAAAAATCCTAGGATTTTGTTGTCGGAATGTCCGAACAAAGTCTGACCGTGTGTACGCCCTATTAGAGTGTGGTGTGATGTGCAGTGAGTGTGTAGCAATGCATTGTAAAAATGCATGGAAGTGCTATCTTTTTTTTCTTTTTTAAAAATGCTTTTATTCTATGCCTATTTTTTTTATTTATTACATTTTTTTTTAGAAGATTCAATTTTCCAGATCAAGAAAATAAACAGAAATTATTATCTGTTTCCACCTATATCCTAACATTGTAATTCTGCAATAAAAAATAAGACAATATTAAGAAATAAATTAGGAACAAGAAAAAAGAAAACAAAAAAAAAACTGTGTGGGGGATGGGAATGACATACTTATATGTAATTTTATGTATTGCAGTGCGTTGTGCTGCATTAATTAACGTTAGAAAGGGAAACTAGTCCTTTTTTTTTTTCAGCACACACTGAAGCCATAGGATATGCATCAAATTGCTTTGTTCTTAGTCAATGCTGCCCAACACAACACATTGCTGCTTGTGTGAACAAAACCTAATAGAACCTTCCTCCATTGTCTGAAATGGACAGCAGACTGGCTTAGAGGTTGATTAACAGCACAGTCTTGCATTGCTTAGGTCTTTTGTTCAATTCATAGTGGATACTCTGGCAGTATAGATTTATGTGGCATTCACCTATTCCACATTGTTGCTAAATTATTATTATTATCCTTATGATTTCTTTAAATAGTGTGCACTGCTATATAGGGGCACTAAAGTATTCATATCAGTCACAAAAGACCTTATTATTATTTATAAAATGGACTTAAAGTGGTTGTAGAGGCTTTTTTTTGTAATAAAATAACAAAAATGTCATACTTACCTGCTCTGTGCAATGCTTTTGCACAGAGCAGCCCCGATCCTCTTGTTCTGGGGTCCCCCACTGGCACTCCTGGCTCCTTCTCTTCATCAGGTGCCCCTAAGGAAAGCTGCTTGTAATGGGGGCATCTGTGTGGGCTCGCTCCCGAGTCCCGCTGCTGCGTTCATTGACACAGACAGCAGGACTCAGCCCCACCCCCACTCCCATGTAACAGGATTTGATTGACAGCAGCGGGAGCCAATGGCTCATGCTGCAATCAATATGTCCAATGAGGAGCGAGACAGCGGCCAGAGCTGCTGCACTTGTGCACATCACTGGATCGGATCGGGCTCAGGTATGAAAAAGGGAGGTCTGGTAGGCAGCTGCAGCACAGAAGGTTTTTTCACCTAATAATAGAATGCATTCCAACCACTTCAAAGTAAAAAAAAAAAAAAAAAAATTTAGATCCCTTACTCCCTAGTGATGTTGCCACTAAATAAAAGTAGGGAAAGTATCAATCATTCATCAGCTTGTCAGTTCTGTAGGGATCTTTCTAAAGGAGATACTGTAAATATGTTTTCTGTAGTCTAGCTGCTATTTTTAAATGAAAGTGAACCTGGAACCTATACTATACACACTAAAGTGTTTACATATTCTGATCAAAGTACTATACAAACAGATCCTCGTTCACCTTTGTAGCTATTGCCATTGTGGAAAAATTTGTCATCAAAGTTCACAACAATTATAGTTTTTACCTTTTTACCTTCTTTTACACAAGATTCTTCACAGCCTGTCAGCCCGCTAATGAAAACACACAGCATGTGTTTCTAAGCTGTAAGAAACTGACTTTAGAGTCTTTGTTGTGATCTTTGAAAACCATTGTCACATTACAATTAGCAAAAGAGGTCAGGCATGGCTTGTTTTAAATCTTTATTTCTGTGTTTTAAAAATGTGTACTTGTATGTCTGTTCTGAGCAAACATGCACAGAATGCTATACTGTAAGAGCAAATATATAGAAATTAGAGCAGTGGTGGATGATAAACAACTATAAGAAATGATGACCAGTAACAGGGACATAGTGATGCAAACCAATTGAGAGTATACCTAGGGATAAGAAGTGATCGTAGACAGTACTGCTGAGCAATGGATGGTACATGTGAATACGAAACTATGAATGACAGCAGTAAACAGTCATGGCCCTATTAGGCATTGAATAGTACATACAGATACACGATGAGAGAGAGCAGTGAAAGGGGAATGGCACTACTAAATAGTACATAATAATAAAAAGCTATAACAGGCAGTGGTGACAGGGACATGATGCTACTGAACAGTACTTCTAAGCAGGAGGTGATGAAAGCGGGCAGGGACAATATAGTACAGTGCTGAAAGAGACATAGGGCATGATCTACTAAAAGTAAATTGGTTGTTCTTGGCAAGGCCTTTTCCCCCTGGAAAATTTCACCTTGCTACAACCCCTGGCAAAAATGATGGAATCACCAGTCCCTGAGGATGTTCCTTCAGTTGTTTATTGTTGTAGAAAAAAAGCAGATCACAGACATGGCCAAAAACTAAAGGCATTTCAAATGGCAACTTTCTGGCTTTAAGAAACACTAAAAGAAATCAAGAAAAATAATTCCAGTGGTCAGCAACAATTAGATTTATAGAACAAGCACAGGGAAAAAATTATGGAATCATGAAAAACAAACAAACAAAATAACACTCCAACACATCACTAGTACTTTGTTGCACCACCTCTGGCTTTTATAACTGCTTGCAGTCTCTGAGGCATTGACTTAATGAGTGATAAACAGTACTCTTCATCAATCTGGCTCCAGCCTTCTCTGATTGCTGTTGCCAAATCATCTTTGCAGGTTGGAGCCTTGTCATGGGCCATTTTCTTTAACTTCCACCACAGATTTTCAATTGGATTGAGATCCGGACTGTTTGCAGGTCATGACATTGACCTTATGTGTCTTTCTTCAAGGAATTTTTTCACAGTTTTTGCTCTATGGCAAGATGCATTATCATCTTGATAAACTATTTCATCATCCCCCAAACATCCTTTCAATAGACGGGATAAGAAAAGTGTCCAACATTTCAATGTAATCCTGTGCATTTATTGAAGATTTAATGACAGCCATCTCCCCAGTGCCTTTACCTGACATGCAGCCTCATATCATAATTGACTGTGGAAATTTGCATGTTTTCTTCAGACAGTCGTCTGCATAAATATCATTGGAACGGCACCAAACAAAAGTTCCAGTATCACCTTGCCCAATGCAGATTCGAGATTCATCACTGAATATGACTTTCATCCAATCATCCACAGTCCACGATTGCCTTTCCTTAGCCCATTGTAACCTTGTTTTTTTGTGTTTAGGTGTTAGAGATGGCTTTCTTTTAGCTTTTCTGTATGTAAATCCCATTTCCTTTATGCGGTTTTTTACAGTTCGGTCACAGATGTTGACTCCAGTTTCCTCCCATTTGTTCCTCATTTGTTTTGTTGTACATTTTCTGTTTTCAAGGCATATTGCTTTAAGTTTTCTGTCTTGACGCTTTGATGTCTTCTTTGGTCTACCAGTATGCTTGCTTTTAACCACCTTCCCATGTTGTTTGTATTTGGTCCATGTTTTAGATGCAGCCGACTGTGAACAACCAACATCTTGTGCAACACTGCATGATGATTTACCCTCTTTAAGGAGTTTGATAATCCTCTCCTTTTTTTTCAATTGACATCTCTGGTGTTGGAGCCATGCTTCATGTCAGTCCACTTGTTGCAACAGCTCTCCAAGGTGTGATCACTCCTTTTTACCTACATACTAACAAGCAGATTTAATCTGATGCAGGTGTTAGTGTTTGTAATGAAAATTTACAGGGTGATTCCATAATTTTTTCCTCAGAATTGAGTGATTCCATAATTTATTCCCTGTGCTTGTTCTATAAATCTAACTGTTACTGGGCACCACAATTATTTTTCTTGATTTCTTTTAGTGTTTCTTAAAGCCAGAAAGTTGCCATTTGAAATGCCTTTAGTTTTTGCCCATGTCTGTGATCTGCTTTTTTCTACAACAATAAACAACTGAAGGAACATCCTCAGGAACTGGTGATTCCATGATTTTTGCCAGGGGTTGTAGTTTTTGCTTGCACATAATTGGATGATGCAAGTCAGCAGAGCTTAACCACATTTACTAAGCTCTGGGAAAGATTTCTTGCAAAGTGCAACTTCCCCTGAAAAGTGAACAGCCTTTTTGCCTTTAGCAAATCAACCACATAGTGCTGTGACCAATGGGTGGTATATATATATATATATATATATATATATATATACACAGTATCTCACAAAAGTGAGCACACCTCTCACTGAAGAAATGACAACACTGAAGAAACACAACACTGAAGAAATGACACTTTGCTACAATGTAAAGTAGTTAATTTACAGCTTGTATAACAATGTAAATTAGCTGTTCCCCTCAAAATAACTCAACACACAGCCATTAATGTCCAAACGACTGGAAACAAAAGTGAGTACACCCCTAAGTGAATATGTCCAAATTGGACCCAAACTGTCAATATTTTATGTGGCTGTGACAATAGGCAAGACACACTTGTCTTTGTACTCCTCACCTGGTTGCCGCCACACTCTTGACACCATCTGAACCAAATAAGTTTATCTTGGTCTCATAAGTAGGTTCCAGTAATCCATGTCCTTAGTCTGCTTGTCTTCCACAAACTCTTTGTTGGCTTTCTTGTGAATCAGCTTCCTTCTGGGATGACAGCCATGCAGACCAATTTGATACAGTGTGCGGCGTATGGTCTGAGCATGACAGCTCTGCAGCAATTTTGGCAGCACTCATGCATCTATTTCCCAAAGGCAACCTCTGGATATGACGCTGAGCACATGCACTCAACTTCTTTGGTCGACCATGGCGAGGCCTGTTCTGAGTTGAACCTGTCCTGTTAACCTCCCTGACGGTATTCCCGAGTGTGGCTCGGGGTTAAATTTCAGCACCATTAGCGGTAACTCCAAGCCACACTCGGGATTGCATTGCAGGATACTGATGTGGTATACTTACCTTGTCCCCAGGTCCCCCCGCGCTGTCTGCGGGCTCTGTCCTCCTCTGAAGCCTCCCTGTACCAGGCTCCGTTCCCTGCGAGCGTCGCAACGCAAAGGGGTGGAGCCTGGCGGCAAATTCAAAAACATTTAAAAATCATAACACATACAGTACTGTAATCTGTAAGATTACAGTACTGTATGAAATTATTTCACATCCCTTTTGTCCCCAGTGCTTTGTCTAATGCCCTGCATGCAGCTTTATATTATATATACTGTTCTTTCTGCCTGGAAACTTGAAATTGTCCATAGCAACCAAAAAGTGTCCCTTTACATCAAAAGTGGCTTTAGACCAGCTAGAAAACAGCGATAGTAGATTAGAACACTTGCAGAATTGAGCGATAGTGAATCGTGGGGAAATGTATTTTATTATTGTTATATATATATTTTTTAATTATTTATATTTATTTATTATATTATAATTTATGATTTTGTGTTTCAAACTTCATCATACCCGGGATATCTACTAGACTCTTGTTTGGACAGATTTAAGTGTGTTATTGTTAAGAATTACAGGCCTACAATATAAAACGCCAAATTTCCATGCAAAATAATTGTACCGCTTTCAGCACCTAAAATCTAAAATAATCATACCGCCAGGGAGGTTAAACTGCTGTATGGTCTTGACCACCATGCCGCAGCTCAGTTTCAGGGTCTTGGTAATCTTCCTATAGCCTAGTCCATCTTTATGTAGAGCAACAATTCTTTTTTCAGATTCTCAGAGAGTTCTTTGCCATGAGGTGCCATGTTGAACTTCCAGTGACCAGTGTGAGACAGTGAAAGCGATAACACCAAATTTAACACACCTGTTCACACCTGAGACCTTGTAACACTAATGAGTCACATGACACCGGGGAGGGAAAATGGCTAATTGGGCCCTTTGGACATTTTCACTTAGGGGTGTACTCATTTTATTTTGAGGAGACAGCAAATTTACACTGTTATACAAGTTGTACACTCACTACTTTACATTGTAGCAAAGTGTCATTTCTTCAGTGTTGTCACATGAAAAGATATAATAAAATATTTACAAAAATGTGAGGGGTGTACTCACTTTTGTGAGATATGTGTATATAGGAGATAATGAGAGACAGCAACAACAGGGATATGGTACAAAACTGGAAGAGACACAGTGCATCTGAGCAGTGGATAAGTAGGAAGTAAGGAGACGCAGCAGTGCTGTTGCACAGTGAATAGTGCATATGATGAAAAAAGTGATGGAATACAGCAGTGACAGAGGCATAGGGTTGAAAAAAGTTCATGCATGAGATTAGAAGGTGACAAAAATCAGTCGTGAATGGTAACTATAAATAGGATGTTATGAGAGATAATCTTAACAGTATCATGGTACCACTGAGCAGTAGATGTTACATTTAAAGGAAGTGATGAGAGACAGCAAAGATATGGAGATGGATCTGCTGAGCAAAGGGTGTTATACACTACATGTAGAGAAATCGATTTATAAAAGCAGTGTGAGAGAGATTGTGCTAGTAGGTGGTGAATGTTATGAATAGCCAGGAGTGGTGTGGTTACTAGCTGGTACCAGGGATTTATTGAACCTCCTATGAATGGATTATATGACGACAAAAATGTTAACCCCAAAACTGATTTTATTAAGACATTACTTTTGTCTATAACTAAAAGTAAGGTGACAGCCTTCATAAATATATAAAATACAGACTTTTTAGAAAAATGTGTCCCTTTGTTAAAATATTAATTTAAAGATTTAACATGTATTGCTTGTAAAATATTAAAAGTATATAGAGGCATTTAGACACGCAACATGATAAATGTCCCTGTGTCTCAAACTTGTCTAGCCAGTATGGACAGCATTCTCTATAAGAAGAAAGGACTATTCTACAACATAACAAATGTAAAATAAATATGCCGCTCACAATAACAAAAGCTTCTAGAACACAGAAAAGTTGTTTCAAGTATTACTACGATCGCACAAGTTACATTTACAGTCTAACTACTGACAAGTGGGTAAAGTATTGATTGTTTAAACTTAAAGAGTGTGAAAATTTCATACAGAATAAATGATTACACCAAAAAAAAAAAAAAATCTCTGCAACAGTTAAAAAAAAATCAGTATGCAGTAGCAAGTTTATATCATCTACATTGTTCTGAGTCTCCTGCTATTCACTGCAACAAGAATCCAGAGTTTATCTCATAGAGGCACTGGGAAATCACTTTCTAAAGCTTATATTGTAGAAATGCCTCCATGGCCTCTTCCACATTGTACTGCTGTATGAGCATTAGACATTCCTGGCAGAAGAAAGGTAAGGATGGGCTGTATGTCACTTTAAAATATTTCTGAGTACACACCCAAGCAAAAAGCATAGCATTTGTGTGTATTTGGGAGTATTTTTGCACATTTGTGCATATTTGCAACTATACACACAAAAATACTGACTGGCAACTCAGTTTTATGTTTTTTTTCACTGATGAATACGGAACACAGGTTTACACGCCTGTGTGTTAGGGTACATTGAAAACAATGAGCTGCATTTAGATTAGTAAAAAAAAAAAATGCTTGTTTTCAAACAGTAGTGTGCAAGAGGCCTTACCCAGGCTCCTGTTATCAGTAATAAAATTCATGTGGCTCTGGGCTGCTCTGTGCAAAACCATTGCACAGAGACGTAAGACATTTCTGTTATTTAAAAGAAAAAAAAACCTTTAATATCACTTTAATGTACAGCTCTTTATATTTGTGTGTAAAGGCAGGTGTCCCAATATTTTTGACAATATAATAGAAACCCAAACTGCCAGATACCGTCCTAACCTGTCCTATACCACCGCAACCTGCCCTAAACCACCTTAACCTGCCCTATACCACCCCAACCTGCCCTATACCACCCTAACCTGCCATTATAACACCCTAGCCTGCCACTATACCACCCTAGCTTGCCACTATACCACCCTATACTACCCTACCCTGCCACTATATCACCCTATAATATCATATACAAGGGCCAGTTTGGGGTGCACCCCATGACCGTGCACTGCCTTCAGGGAGCTGGGCAGCCTAGACAGGAGAGGGGTGACACCATGTTTTACTGCACCAGGTGACACCGACCCTAGTGACGCCACTGCTACTTGGTCACTGATTGGTGACTCAGAAAGACTTCTTAGTACTAAGGCGTACCTGATGGGAGAAAACGGGTTGATTTACTAAAACTAGAGAGTGCAAAATCTGGTGCAGCTGTGCATGTTAGCCAGTCAGCTTCTAACCTCTGCGTGTTCAGTTAAACTTTGACAATAAAACATGGAAACTGATTGGTTTCTATGCAGAACTGCACCAGATTTTGCACTCTTCAGCTTTAATAAATCAACTCTACCGTGATTATTGCTACCAGATATAGTCGCTGGCAATAATCGCATGTACAAATACGACATGCTGGTTGTACCCAAGTCACTCGATGGATCGCCTTGGGCACAATCAGTCTGCCCAAAGATGGTCGAATCTTGGCCGGTCCCTGCTTGACTGGCCGTGATTCGAAACATGTGTTTGTTACCTTTAACAATGAACTTATTTACTCCATTATTTATCTGTTTAAAAAAAAAACATTTAAAAAAACATTGAAAGCTTTTTGTTAGCCGTTCAATAAGTGGAAAAGAAAACTCTTTTGGTGATCTCATGGAGGCCTCCTAGTTATTATATTACACTACAGAACAATTATCATGGGCGGGGGGTTAGTTTAACAACAACTTGTCAGGGCTAACACCAAGCAATTTTCGTTTTACACAAGAGGAAATTAGGGGGTGAGTGCTTTTTTGGCAGATTAACAGTATTTTCCCTACTTGCAGCATCTTCCAAAGAAAAAAACACGGGAAATGTGCATGTATTACAGAGGTGTACTGCGTGTGTATGTGTTTTTATACTTTAAAGCTAAACTCCAGGCCTAAGACTAATTGCTTACTTACATTGGTTCAGCTTGGATCAATATACATATGCCAATGTCTAATACCGTGAGACTACTGAAAGTTAACAATCACAGTGATTGCTGAGATCTTCTGGGTCCTGTGAGCACTGATCACAGTGATTAGGTTGTTCAGCACTGCCACAATCATAGATTACCTTTTATTTTTTACACTGAATACAAGGAATACTTTGGTTGGACAAGGTGGAGAGGATGGGTAATCCTGTCATAAACTCCATCCCTTCCAATTAGAGAATATTTTGTTTTCATTGAAAAAAAAATTTATGTTGGCAGTGTCAAGTGAGCAACCTCCTTTAGTCGATCTGCAGTGGGTCAGGGGCTCAGCATGGGACCCAAAAGTTCTCTACCTTCACTGTAAAATTTGCAGTTACTACAGTGTCAATACTACTACTTGGCAACTTCCACAGTGGCCCCTCAGGTATGGGATATAGATACTTACATTGGTTCAAATCGGACTGGTGTGATTATGAAATAAAGATCAGACCCGGAGTGCTGCTTTAAGCTTTTAACATTAACATATACATCTAAAAATCACTTTAGAAAGGCAAAGTTATCCTTTAACCCTTTCACTGCCAGGTCCATACGGCGTACAGACCTACAGCACTGGCCAGGTCCATACGCCATACGGACCCCATTTTTCCTTCCACTATAAGCTTATGGTTCAGCCTATGCTAAACAATCCTATAACTCTGATCACTGGATAACAATTCACTCATCAGAGTTATTTAGCTCAAATGTGACCCCACCATGCTGCCACTTCCCTGTCCCCAGCCTCTCCACCTCCCACGCTCCCTTTCTTCTAAAAATGCTCCCACCACTCTCCTTTCCTATTCTCTTCATTTCCCCTTCCCCCAAGCACTGATTGCCTCCCCCTACATCGATCCGACCCCACCCAGCAACCCGATCTCCTGCAGCTACCCTCAGAAGACGACTTCCCTCCTCTGCTACTCCCACCAGCTTTAGGTGTTGCAGTGGCTTAGAGTGTATCAAAACATGTACCCCAATCAATCTGATCACCCCCCACTGCAATGGCCCCCGCACCTCTGATCCTCTGCTCCTAGACTGCATCCCTCCTTCCCCTCCTGCCGCCTGCAGCTGCTGCCCGACACTCAGCTGACAAGCTGGAGAGTGGGGGGGGGCGCAGGGGGGAGAAGTGCAGGTGTGGGTGCCGGTGAGGTTGGGACTGAGGGGGCTTGGTAAACATGTGTTTATCAGCCCCCTCCCCTTACTACAGTGGACACAGGCAGTGATCACTACCGATCGCTCCTGTGTCCACTGATAACTGAGCATAGTAAACCGAGTGTTACTATGTGTCAGTTTGTGAATGAAGTGACTCCTTTTTCATTAATGTAATGTGCAGCTTAGGCTGCAGAGAAAAGGACTTTCTTCAGTCCCTTTCTCTGTCTCAAAGAGATATCGGGGTCTGATATCTCACCAAAGACCCCCCTCCAAAAAAAAAAGTACAAAATATAAAAAGAAAAAATTGTAAAAAAAAAAGAAAAAAGCTTAATAAATATGTAGTAAGGCCCCTTTCCCATTTCCGCCAAGTAGATGTGCCTGCTCAGCGGGGGATCTGTCTGCTGATCCCTGCTGAGCAGGCGGATGACAGGTTCATGTGATGCATAGCGGACATGGACACAGCTCATTGTTCTCTATGGCAGTCAGATGGGAATGAACCGCCTGTCTGTTTCCCTCCAATTCTCATTCGATTTGATCTGCTAGATGGATGGGGAACAGATTCCCCTCCGTCTGCTTTTGGTGGACCGGATTGGATTAAATGCAGGTGGGTGTAAATGGACACATGTTCATTTACATCAGCCTCTCCATAGAGAACAATAGGTGGTCTGATCATGTCCACCTGAAAAACGGACAGGCGGACCCGATTGGTCTGCTCATGTGAAATGGGCCTAAGGCCTTGTTCTCACAGGCCATATACAGCGTACACCCCTGCAAGGCCATGTTTGCCTGTACAGGGATGCGCAGGTGTTCCGTACGTCTCGGTGCAGGCAGTCCCATTGATGTCATTTGGGATGTAGCACCTGCACGAACAGAGCCATTGATCCCAATTTTACATCCATGTTGGTCCGGGTGCATGTCCCTAAACTCACACTGTCTGCATTCAGGATCGTGCACCCACACCCACATGAATGTCAGATTGGGAGCAGCGACTATGCCTGTGCAGTCGTTGCATCCTCCCACTTGGCACAAATGGGAATGCCTGTATTGAAAACCTGTGCATCCCTGTGCAGGTAAACATGGTCCTCCATGAGCGTACACTTTATTATGCCACATGTGAATGATGCTTTAGTAGCAATTTAGCAGGGATTTTGTAAGTTTATGTTCACCAATAATGATTTTAGTGTATTTTTTGTGAAAATAGCGATTTGATGAACATTTGCACAATTATTGCAGGGCCCATAAAATCAATGCTTTCAGAAAATGTATGGTTTTGGGGGGGGGTCTTTTCAAATTCTGAAAGTGAAAGAAGGTAACCTCCGGATTTTTTTAGTAAATTGTTTTTATTTTGCGCACCTTCAATTTTCGCCATTTCACAAAAAGGTGCAATTTAAAATATACAAATATTTGTTATTTATTAACTCAATACGGTTTTACCATTTATATTTAGATCAAATTTAGCAGGAATTTGGTAAATTTTGCTGTGTTTGTATCTGCTAATAATGATTTTAGTGCATTTTTAGCAAAAATACTGTTTGGTAAACATTTGCACAAATATTGCAGGACCTTAAAAATCAGAAGCACCTTCCTTTTATTCTACTGGTGCTATGCTTTTAGAAAATCTATAGTTTGGGGGGTCTTTTACAAACTCTGAAAGGTGTAAGTGAAAAATTAAAACCTTCAGATGTTTAGAGAAGTTTGGTTAGCTTTGTGTACATTCAATTTTCACCATTTCGCAAAACATTGCAATTTATAATTTACAAATATTTGTTATTTATTAACTCAATACAGGTTATGTTTTTATATTTAGTAGGAATTTAGCAGATATTTTGCAAAATTTGCTGTGTTTGTTTTTACTAATAATGTTTCTAGTGTATTTTTAGTGAAAATATTGTTTGATAAACATTTGCGAAAATATCATTGTGCCCTAAAAATCAGTAGCACCTTATTTTTATTCTACGGGTCATATACTTTCAGAAAATATATGGTTTTCAAGGTCTTTTACATGCTCTGAAATCTGTATGGGAAAAATAAAGAAGCAATGGAAAAATTGCAAAAATGGTCTGGCCAGGTAAGTTTAAAAGTGGAGTTCAGGCCTGGCAGCGAAAAGGTTAACCAATGCTATTGAACCATATTTGCATCTATACTGGCCAATTAACATAAATTCATAGCAGATTCTAAACAAAAACTCCAACCCTTCTGTGCTAAACATTGAGTACCCTTGCTTGGTTATTCAAACATGAGGACATGTTTGTGACCACATCTGTTCCTCTTCATAGCTTAGCTCAGCAGGCTTCAATCAAGAAAAAAGAGCTTTGCTCTCATCATACAATATAAGCACCCCTTATAGCTGTGCTGTCAATCAATATGATTTACTGGAAGGGTGAGAACAGACAAATTTGTTCATGTTATCTGGGTTTGGACTATATATTGATTTTTTTCTTAGTGGAAGAAACAAAGGTACATTTCATCACCTGCTTGCTTTTAAACAAGATTTTGCTTTTCCATTGTAACAGAGTTCTTCTTGAAGATAAATCAGGTTTTTCCCTTTGACCTGTTTAAATTTAATTCAAAATAAAATTCTGGGATTATATTTTCTAAGGCAAGCAATATACATTAGACCACTAGAGAATCAGTTTCTTTTCCAAATGTTACAGCTGGCCTGTGAACTTCTTGTTCTTTAAATAACGAGGCCTTTACAAGAAACAATTTCTGGGTAAAAAAGGAATAACTGATTTTCTTTATCACGGTGTCAGGGAAAATGACATCAGCGGTTTGTGATGCCTGTTTAAAATGTAACACTACCAAAGTGATAGCTAGTAAGAAAATGATATGCCTTTCATACAGAGCTGAACATGCTTCGTGATCCTGGCAACAAAGGAATAGGCATTATGAAAGTATGAGGAAGTACAATAATAAATGAAGAAAGTAAATAAACTTCAATTCCTTCGCACACTTTTCTCCCAAGTTAAAATACACAAAATAAAAATGATTTATTCATAGTTTTCAATAGATGCAGTTAGAAAAAATTGGTTCCTGCCTTAAGCAAATTGATTCAGTTTCTTTTCTTCTATGGATCGAATATTTTCCTACGCAGTAAATTGATTTAATGAAAAGGCAAAGTGTCCAATGGTATAAAAAGATTCTCAATGCATTAACATATTGTTAAAAACTCCAGACTTTTATATTTCAGTTTAGGTTAAAGTGGAGCTAGGCTAAAATAAAAAATGACATGTATGATGCAATCTGTCAATAACATTAAAGTGGTTGTAACGACAGGAGTTATTTTATCTTAATGCATTCTAATTGAGACTTTAGTATCACTTTACAGCAGAGCTCCAGCCCTTCCCCCCTCCAAAAATGTAAAGTCAGCAGCCGCAGCAAGGTCTCTTGAAAGTGGGGATGGGTACCTGTCAGAAACAGGTACCCGCTCCCCCCGAAACCTATTTATGGACCTATGGGAAAGAGAAACTGTATTCTTAAACCAACCAGAGGAATTGAAGATATACCGTCACTTTATTGACGACATGTTTCTGATCTGGGAAGTTGACATGACGAGCCTTGGACACTTCATGAATAAATTAAATGCCAACACTATCATGACGTGGCATGTCAACCCATTACATTTCTCGATCTGGAGTTGTTAAAAAGGGAAAATAGGCTGCACACAAAGACCCATCTTCAAACCCACTGACAAGCATGGATATATTCCAGTAAAGAGTTGCCATCACCGCTCGTGGTTAGAAAATATCCCCAGAGGACAGTTTCTCTATTTGAGAAGAAACTTTACAGAGATACAAACCTTCAAGGAGGAGGCACAGAAAATTGGCAAACGATTTGTGGATAAAGGTTACGCAGAAGCTAATATTTAGGAACAAATCTGCCGTACAGAAGAAATTAACCGTAATCTACTCATTAAGGTTCAGGGACCAGGAGAAAGACTTCACTGGAGCAGTTGTTCTAGATTGCAGTAAAAAGAAAATTATATCTAGACATTGGTCCATTATGCACAAGGATAGAGAATTACCTAAACGCTATCTTGTGAATATAAATTTTACACGACTAAAGTAATAATAGAAAATCACTATGCTAAACAGCTCAAAGGGGATTCTACATATGAAGTGATAATACATTTTAAGAATATGCTAAAGAGTACCCATAAGTGCACACAAAAAAACATAATAAATAAAAAATATAAAACTGTGATGTACATAATTAAGGGCATAAAAAGTAATAACATACAAAGTGTTAATGTGTGGTGTTGCTTACTACTCAGTAGTGCAGGTAATATCAGATTTAATGATCAGATATAAAACAATTTAGGTTGAAGTAAACGTTGAGTCCTTTGGAGGTAAGAGATTTAATTTAAAAAATCCACCAGGACTCACATTGACTGAGGGTCTTGACTTTATCCGACCCCCTCCAGTGTTTGTAATATTTTTCTATCTCCCAGAAGCTAAGTCTATAGGGTCTTTGTTATGGAAATCTCTGAAGTATCTGGAGAGATGGTGGTTCTTGAATCATATCATTATGTTATGAATATGTTCATTGATTCTTTTAACTACTTTGCGTTTCGTCCTGCCTATGTACTGTCATTTACATGGACATTAAATACAGTACACGACCCCCTCTGTATTACAATTTATCAGATCTCTGCTAGTATATTTTTTCTGTGTCACTGTCGATTGGAAATGCTTCAAACTTCTCATATTGCCTAATGTCTTAGTACATCCTTGGCATTGCCAACAACCATAAAAATACTTTATGGTCCAGAAAGATAGGGACATGACTTCTAGTTGGGTCAATAATTAATTTTGCAATCCAATCTCTATCCAGAGCAACAAGGCAAGCTGTCGGGGATGCATACATTTGGTGTAAAAAGCATACAAACGATCGTGCAAAACCAAATGCCTTCATTACTTGAAATAGCCATGAAAAACTAATATTATCAAATGCCTTTCCGGCATTAGGAGAGATAATAGCAATACCTTGATCAGGATGTGATTTGGCATATTCTAGCGCTAGCAAGACTTTGTTTATGTTTAAAGTCGCCGACTGCCCCGAGACAAAACCTGATTGAACTGAGTGAAGCAAGGAAGGGAGTAAGATAGCAAATCGCTAGGTTATTATTTTAGAGAGAGTCTTAACGTCCACATTGATCAATGAAATCGGCCGATACAAACCTGGGTGTAATGGGTCTTTCCCTTGTTTGGATATGAGCTTATTGTGCACCTAAGTTCCCGTGGGGAGGTATGAGCCCCTTTCCCACATGGCAGTAAACACATGTTTCAAAGTGTTGGGGATGAAATCTCTAGTCAATTTGTAAAATTCAGCGGTGTATCCATCAGGGCCTGGGGCCTTGGATGAAGCTAGAGATTTAATCATTATTTGAATGTCTTCCACTGAGATGGGAGAATTAAGGGCCTCTAACTGTGTGGAGATGAGTTGGGGTAGTCATACCTTGGATAACAAATTCTCCGCCATTATCTGATCAGTCGGGTCCTGAGAATAGAGGAATGTATAATAGTCAGTAAGCAGTCTACTAATTTCTGCAGGGGAGGTAACGAGGGAGCCAGCAGTATTCTTTAGAGCAGAAATATAGGTAGGTTGTCTAGGACCTTCACACAGTCTGGCCAAAAGTTTGCTTGCCTTGTTACCAAATCTGTGGAAGCGCAGTGTAGTGTAGGATGTCTTAGCTGCTTCCTGTTGCTCTGCCCACAGATCAAAGTTCCATTTAGCGAGCTGCCAGGCTTTAATGTTATCCAAGGTGCAAGTATGTGTTAAAGTTGCATGTGTTTATCGTAGTGTTTCACTAGCTTGCATATACTGCTGTCGGGAGTATCTTTTAAATTGGGTAGTATAGGAAATAATTTTTCCTCTAAGGAAGGCTTTACCCGCCTCCACAAAGAGTTTTGGATCAGTAAGGTGTGCTCCGTTAGTGGAGGCATACTCCACCCAGGCATTATAAAGCATGTGACAGAAATCCTAATTTTCTGCTAAATATGAGGAGAAATGCCAAGTGGGTGAGGGAGATGATAGTTTGAGACTGGCTAAGTGTATGATAATTGGACTGTGGTCAGAAATCACCCTAATGCGTCGATAGTAAAGCTGGAGAAGCAAAAAAATTGTCTATACACGAGAAAGAATTGTGGGGGGAGAAAAATGTAAAATCTCGGTCGGTCGGGTGGGTTAGTCGCCATAAGTATACAAAATGTATGGACGAGATGGCCTGTGCTAACAGGGAAAGATCTGCGGCCAGTGATGCATGATCTGACGATGCATGGGGCCGAACACCGCGCGGTCCTCTGAAAGATGCATGACAGAATTAAAGTCTCCTTTGCGGCCTACTGCCAGAGAGCCATAGACATCACCAACCCTTAATTTATGAAGATGTGGTAAATCATCTGTGGATAGATGGGTCTCTTGGAGAAGCTTTAGATGTCTAAGAACTTGCATACGCTTGTTAGGGGAGCGAAGTCCCTTGAAGTTCCAGAAGATAATCTTTAGGTGATCCCTATCACTTTGAGGAACCATTTTTGTTGAATAAGAGATTGAAAAAATGTAAACGTGTAATAGGGCCTCCGGACAGTCTTCCTTCCATCAAAGTGAGGGGCATCAGTATATTGGAAATCCTCTGTGGGCAGAGTTGCATAACAAGTAAATAACTCAAACAAATAAAAAGAAGAAGAAATCAAAAATAACAAAGCCAAGTGGAAAAAATCACCTGGTGTCCGCTACTAACTTCACTTTTTTCCACATGGGGACCATCTCCCATGCAGAGCTCCCGCCAACAGCTTGCTCCTCTCTTGGGGGTGAAAATTAAGCCTCAGGGGAAGGAGGGGGGATGTGGGGATAACCCCCACAGGGGGAGAGAGGGGAATGAAGGAATAGGGGGAATGGGGACAAGAGGGAAGGGGACCCTCTGACAGCAGGCAAGAGTAGGTAATAGAAGAGTTTCTGAATAGAACTTCAGAGTTTTAACCTATCAAGGGAGCAAGAGTTCGGCTGAAAATAACAGGTGTATAGAAAGCTATACATAAACCAATTGCTGTAAATACAATACATAATTAACTATAACAAATGTAGTGGTTACATTGTATATAACAGGCTAAGAGGCGTAAAGGGAGTAGAAATTAAAGTAACCAGTTCCCAACAGGACTCTAGAAGCTGTATAATATTAAGGATAATTCAGTGATTTTCTGAGCCTTTAGCTTGGTTGGCAAAATGACTACATTTGTATGGCGGCTTCTCAGGACTGTGTTGACTCCTAGATGAGGCCTGGGAGGCTTTAACAGCAGTTGAGGGAGAGTCGTCAGCAGGATTATTGTGTTCTGTGTCCATGTCAGAAGGATTATTGATGTAGTGCTCGGTGTCAGCTGGAGATGAGAAGGTGAGATGATCCCCTGTAGTAGATTGGATGTGAAGAACAGCCAGGTAGGCAAGAGTGAACTTGATATGATTGCTATACAAGGTCGAGCAGATTGACGAGAATGCTTTACGTTGTTTCATCAACTCTGTTGTGTAGTCAGCGAATACCACAGCAGGTTTGTGCCTTCAATAGAGAGGGTGCTCGAGTGTTGGAATTTCTGTAAAATAGCATTCTTGTCAGCACAGTTGAGGTATCTGACAATGACAGGTCTAGGTTTAGCACTGTGCTCTGTGTGCTGGCCGATGCGATGAGCACGTTCAGTGACACATGGGGTGCGAAGGCTAAGTTGCTCAGGAATTATTTTGGCACAGATGTCTGGGAGTTGTGCGTTAGAGATTGATTCTGGCAGGCCAATATTCCGCAGGTTGTTTCGCCGTGAACGATTTTTTAAATTGCCCAGTTTGTCCAATAGATCTCTATTGGAGTGTGAGAAGCGAGCAAGAACAGCAGAGTTGGCTGTATTGTCATCCTCTAGTGAAGAGATCCGCTCCTCTGTATGAGCAATCCTTTGAGCCTGGGCTTTTATTTCCAATTGCAGCTGCTCCAGTCCCCTTTGTACCGCAGCATCCACTGTGGCAGCCAAGGTGGGTGTGAGCAGGGCCACAACTGCTTGCACTATGCCAGCGGGAGAGGTAGGATCACCAGCCGCTGTGCCTGTATGAGACTGCACTAGCTGAGCATCGTTGGGAGCGGCCGTCATCTAGGCTGCGGCCGCCACTGTATCAGCCGAGTGCAGTGGTGTTGTCAGGAAAGGTCTTCTCCGCTGGTAATATCGATCATTTGGCGTGCAGTATTGAGGTCCACCAGCAGGTGTATCCTGGCAGTTAGGAGCTGCTCTTTCCTGCAAGTATTCTGTCACCTTTGGGTCGCAGTACTGGCGTCCACCAGCGGAGGAATCCTGGCAGTATGGAGCAGGTATTCCCCTCTGCAGACAGGTATCACCTGACCTTAATTAGCAGAGCTGCAGTATAAATACCCAGCAATTGCAGACTTATGTTGCCCTGGTATTGTTCCTTGAGCCCTGACCTGTTACTCTGATTCCTGATCCTGTAGCCTGAACCTGAAGCCTGATTCCTGGAACCTGTTTATCCTGTTTCCTGTCCGTTACCTGAACCCTGGACTCTGGACTCTGAGCCTTGTACCTGACCCGTCCCTCCTGTATCCATCCATCCTCTCTTGTCCTGTTTATCTCCCTTCCCAGCTACTGATTCCCTGTTTATGACCCCGGCCTGGCTTGACTACGATTCTGGTACTCCCTCTTGCTACATATGCTGGTTGGTTTTATATCACTGATTGTTTGGTTGTTCACTCTGTATTGGTGGTGTGTTCACATATGCATTTTCCTTAATAAACTTACTTTCACCTATTTATGTCTGGTTCACTCTGTCGCAGTCACACAGTTCTGGTCACATCTGGTTTATGACAGGTGTGGAGGAAAGTAATCGGCTATTGGATCGCTCCACAAATTGATCCTATGAGGGTTCCGCCGGTGAGCTGAGGCTCTGGGGGGTCACCCGAGGTGATAGCTGGCGTATTAGCAGGCTTTTGAAAGGAGTGCAGAGGGAGCGGTCTCTGCTTACCACCTCCTCATGTGGCACCGGAACCAGAAGTGTGATACTTGAATGTTTATATTAGTATGGAGTTCTTTTCTATATGTTTTTGTTACCCGCTGAGTACTTATTCCTGATCCATATTTTATAGGTGTTTTCAATTTAGCCTCCTGTTCTTATTCAATTGGCTGCCGCTAGTCTTCATTCATTCCTGCAATTCCTGCATGTGGAATATCAGGTATGCTATGTGGGAGGACTATAACAAAATGGCGCTTGTATCTTAGTTTAAGGTAATATGCGGCCCACTACAACAAAATGGCTGTATGAAGTCAAGTGCCAGTCATTATACAGTATCTTTATGACGGCACTTTACTAGCACAAATATACCTATAACACTGTGGACTAATCCCCCTGTAATCGTTCCTTGTTTCCATTCCAATGCTTAGCTATTTACACCCAAATTGCTTATGCTAGCCTCCCCCTTGTACCTACACAGAGAGACAGCTTATATGGGTCATGGGAAGACGCCAACAAAATGGCACCTGCAATCTAATATATGGGAACATGCGGTGGGCTACAACAAAATGGCAATTGCGGGCTACAACAATTCAATTGCCATTACTATATAAAGCCCTGGGATGTCACTGGGACTTATTCCCTTTGAAAAAGTCAAGTGGCATGTGACAAAATGTGCCGGGGCAGGGCCTAGTGATGTCAGTGTGCACATCTAGGAAGTCTTCACCCTGTTTGTTTGTTGCTACCAAAAAACAGACAAGCAATCCTTTAGTGGGCTGCACACCCTGAATGTGCCATGTCTGTGATCTGAGTGCACCAGATTCAGTGTACCAACAAATGTGACTTTTTTACTTTTAAAGAGTTTTTATTAAAGTTTCTTAAAAGATTCAGCACTATGTTAGCCATCCAAAAGAGGATTTATATACCCCTTAAAGGGGAAGGCGCATGGTGACCTGTATTAGGTCCAGAGTGAGCACAATACAGGTCACTGGAGGTGTTTTGCGTGTTAGCACAGTACCCACAAATTCCCTTGGACTCTTAGGATTGTACTTGGTTTTGCCATATATATTCACCTGATACCGACTTATACGCATGATATTCTCTACTTATGGACACTTTTATCACAATGGTGCTTTATTGCATTTGATTATCACTATTACATTTATTTTTAAAGTGACACTGTTGTAGTGATTTCACAGTTTAATTTCTTTATGTTGTGTTGTTGTCCTTATTAGAGGATACACATAGAGTACTGAGATCATTACCTTCACACTTATTAGGGGAATGTTGTACCATTACTAGAACTATTTTTACCTTTCAGGAACACTTTGAGTATTCAGCAGCAAACCCTTACACACATCATCAACCCGTCATACAATAGATCATTTTGTGAAAGATTTTAGCACACATAGTAGCGCATGGGATTAGGCACTTTTTACATATAAACTAATTTGTCACAGGACAATGTAATATGCGACATCATTTGAAAAAAGGTTTAATAATATGGGAATGTGTTGTAACAAAGGCAAGATGTAGAAATGCTAACATTTAGATATGTACTCCAATTCCCTCTTTTCTTTTTGCCAAAAGAGATTTGTTCTATTAACTGAGCCAAATTTATGAAAAATTATAATTATGTTGCCTGGCCTAGAATATGTGACACATTCTGGGATTATTGCAACCCCTCTGCCCAAAGGGATAATGTCATTGCCACATAACCAACCCAGAAGCAGCATATGAACCAAAAGTTGGCACTACGAAGGATCATAAATCTGTGTATATTACAGATAAGCTCTAAGCTGACAGGTTCTTTGTAATAATAGTTATCCGGCCCTCTGGAAATTGAGATGCCTATATTAATCTATACTATGTTATTGATGCTCACTTGATATTGCTTCTATTAATTACTGTTATAATGTACAAATAGATATTACTAGATCATTTACATTAGTATACTGTGCATAAGCTACACATGCTACATTCTTAAATATATGCTTATAAGGCAAGAATCATTTTCAAAAGAGTAACCCATAACACATCATTATCTTTTTCCAGCGGCCTATATGCCCTTTCATATATATGGAAACCTTAACGTTTTCGCTGCCAGAGCCCTTTTTGTGTTTTATGCACACATGTTTAACCACTTCAGCCCCGGAAGAATTTACCCCCTTCCTGACCAGAGCACTGCGTCGCTTTAACTGACAATTGTGGGGTCATGCGACGTGACTCCCAAACAAAATTGACGTCCTTTTTTCCTACAAATAGAGCTTTCTTTTGGTGGTGATTGATCACCTCTGCGTTTTTTTTGCGCCATAAACAAAAAAATAGCGACAATTTTGAAAAAAACGCATTATTTTTTACTTTTTGCTATAATAAATATCCCCAAAAAATATTTAAAAAAACTTTTTTTTTTCTCAGTTTAGGCCGATACGTATTCTTCTACATA
Organism: Aquarana catesbeiana; assembly: GCF_042186555.1. Taxonomy (NCBI): domain Eukaryota; kingdom Metazoa; phylum Chordata; class Amphibia; order Anura; family Ranidae; genus Aquarana; species Aquarana catesbeiana. The sequence continues at coordinate 293,166,920 of NC_133326.1, forward strand.
TTTTTGGTAAAAAAAAAAAAAAATCGCAATAAGCATTTATTGATTGGTATGTGCAAAAGTTATAGCGTCTACAAAATAGGGGATAGTTTTATGGCATGTTTATTGATTTTTTTTTTTTTACCAGTAATGGCGGTGATCAGTGTTTTTTATCATGACTGCGACATTATGGCGGACACATCGGACATTTTTGACACATTTTTGGGACCTCTTTCATTTATACAGCAATCAGTGCTATACAAATGCACTGATTCCTGTGTAAATGACACTGGCAGTGAAGGGGTTAACCACTAGGGGGCAGTGTAGGGGTTAAGTATGTCCTGGGGAGTGTTTCTAACTGTGGGGGGGCGTGGCTACATGTGACATGTCACTGATCTCTGCTCCTGATCACAGGGAGCAGAGATCAGTGACACTGTCACTAGGCAGAACGGGGAGATGCTTGTTTACATTAGCATCTCCCCATTCTTCCTCTCCATGAGGCGAACGCAGGTATCCCCACAGCGATCTAGTCTGCAGGACCCGCGACCCGACTCACGGAGCTCCCGGCCGGCGCTCGCGCAATGGTACGGCGGCAAATTTAAAGGGACGTACGGGTACGCACATTTGCCCAGCCGTGCCATTCTGCCGACATACATCGGCGTGCACCGGTCGGGAACCGGTTAAAAAATCATTTTCAGCCTGAAGACAAACTCCCCAAAAATTATATATTTTCTGAAAGCAGACACCCTAGAAAATAAAATCGTGGTAGTTGCAATTTTCTATGTCATATTTTATTAGCACAAGGGTCTGGGGAATGCAAATATGTGGGGTATTTATTGTGCTTGGGTGTAACTTGATTTTTTTGCAAGAAAAATAAAAATAAAAACATTACATGTGTCCACTCTTCTCCTTCTCCTCCAGCCGCCAGCACCACCATCCTGGTCACAGGCCCACAGATGGGCAAGCGGAGCACGGAAAACGGGGAGCGACTCGCTACCAAGGGCATGTATGAGCAATCAGGCGCCAGCGCTGCCATCTGAATGCTTTCACCTGACAGGCAGGAGTGTGCCCGTCTTTCACACACAATCCCAATGGCTGCAGCCACCAGATTGTGTGTGATACCTCCCACTGTCCCACTGTCAGGTCCATACAACATACGGACCTGGCAGTGAAAGTGTTAAACTATACATAGAAGGGAAAACACAATGTGGGAGCCCCCAAAGCTGCATAACCCAAATGTATACAAAAAATAGGAAGTTTCCCCAGGGGTTTTTTAGCAGCAGAGAATTTGTATAAAAGTAGTTGATGTAAAAAATAATTTATTTAACAGACAATAATAATTTCAAATGAACAATAATGAATCATCCATATAGGTAGTGAGACACAAAAACAAACATGGAACATCACTCATAGCAAGGAACACCCTATGTACAAGCATGGTTTGTATTTATGACGTATGCATGCACATGAAAAACCCCGATGCATTTCGACCCTTGCGATTTTTCGGTCTCTTCAGGGGGATTTATGTTCTAGGAAAATATCAAAGTATCTAATTAAAGTCATTGGGCAATATAAAAAAATGTAAGTATAGCATTTCAAATTGAGCAAAATTATATCTCCATACACATAGATGTATAGTTACCAATGGGTGGATGAAGACATGAGGATGTATCGCACAAACCAGCATTGCAGGATTGCAGTTGTCGAAAGATCCCATCACTGCCACACGTCCCCCCCCCCGTGTCCTCTGGGTGGGCGCATAGTCCACCGAGCTTGCAGCGGGCCACATTCTAGGACCCGGAGAGGAGGATGGGGGGGTAAAACACCTGCGGATGGAAATGCAAAGACTTTTTGTAAGTAATCGTTTAGATAATGTTGGAGGAGTGTATAGAAGTGCTTGGCAGCTGTAGGCTGGTTGTTATTTGGTCACTAGTGGATTCATGTTATAGAAAAATGAATTAAGTTATACATAACATGGCATAGTTTATTCGTTAGTTGGATTGGTTATAAAAAGGGTTGGCTAACAGTGAAGAAAGGTTGGGTGGGGGATGGGGTGTAGTAATGTGATTAGTGACGTGAAAGTGCATGATGTGGGATTGACTGATGATGGGGCAAAACAACATCATTTTATTTTGTTCATCACTTTGCATGCATTGCAGTGTTTTACTTTGTCCATCCTCCCGGTGCAGGCCAATGGGTGTTTCCCTACAGTTGAGTCCCCCCCAGGCCACTGTGGGGAGCTCCGTCCCGTGATCGCCACCGGACTGTCAATGACGTTGCGTTTTTGTGTCGGAGGTGACAGCTTACGCCGGGGCCATGCCTTCTGGAACGTCGAAGGGACCATGCGGACGACGCCCTTTTGGCGCCGCAGATCCATTGGGAGGGTGGATGGGGAGGGGCCTGACACCTGCAGACAATGGACAATCATGCAGACACTTTAAAACCCCACAGCTCCCAGGAGATCCTGAGGTGTTCCCTGGTAATGCTGTCATATACTAATACAAAACTGATGGAGTGCTTGGTAAGTGCAGCTTTTTGGAATGCTGTTTGACTGGCTAATCTATGTACTTGTGTTATACCCATTTATTTTCATTTTCCAACATCGTGATTTTTTTCACCTTACACCATCATTCCTATATCGTAAAAACCTTAGTCATATGCTCTTACCTTACGTACCGTATATACTATATATACAGTGTCACATCACTTGTTTTTTGGCACCTAAATCCATCTCACTTTCATCATTTCATTTTATTCCCCCTATTCCCCCTTTTCTTCTCACTTCACCTATACAACTGTTTACACTTTTAACACTTGTTTTTTCAGTTTTTAGTGTTTTTTTTTTTTCACTTTTACACTTGTTTTGCCCCATCATCAGTCAATCCCACATCATGCACTTTCACTTCACTAATCACATTACTACACCCCATCCCCCACCCAACCTTTCTTCACTGTTAGCCAACCTTTTTATAACTAATGCAACTAACGAATAAACTACGCCATGTTTTGTATAACTTAATTCATTTTTCTATAACATGAATCCACTAGTGACCAAATAACAACCAGCCTACAGCTGCCAAGCACTTCTATACACTCCTCCAACATTATCTAAACAATTACTTACAAAAAGTCTTTGCACGTCCATCCGCAGGTATTTTACCCCCCCCATCCTCCTCTCCGGGTCCTAGAATGTGGCCCCGGGGGGGGGGGGGGACATGCGGCAGCGATGGGATCTTTGGACAACTACAATCCTGCAATGCTGGTTTGTGTGATACAGCCTCATGTCTTCATCCACCCATTGGTAGCTATACCTCTATGTGTATGGAGATATAATTTTGCTCAATTCGAAATGCTATACTTACATTTTTTTTATATTGTCCAATGACTTTAATTAGATACTTTGATATTTTCCTAGAATATAAATCCCCCTGAAGAGACTGAAAAATCGCAAGGGTCGAAATGCATCGGGGTTTTTCATGTGGATACATACGTCATAAATACAATTGGCAAACCATGCTTGTACATAGGGTGTTCCTTGCTATGAGTGATATTCCATGTTTGCTTTTGTGTCACACTACCTATATGGATGATTCATTATTATTCATTTGAAATTATTATTGTCTGTTAAATAAATTATTTTTTACATCAACTACTTTTATACAAATTCTCTGCTGCTAAAAAACCCCTGGGGAAACTTCCTATTTTTAGTGTTAAACTGTATTTCCACCTTTGCAGTCAAATTTAAGAAACCTCCACCATATGTTTGTTATGTGTTCACATTCACACAGCATACATAAAAATAATTTTAAAAAATACATATTTCTTACATTTCTCGTTATTGCTTCGTAGCAAGTATATACATAGGACTCTATAGCCAGTTTGAAATTGTGAGGAAAAGCTTGCAAGTTGAAATCAGGGGACAAAATGAGTGACAGATTTTCCTAAATGTATTAAAATGCAATATATCACCTAAGTCCTGAGATCCTCAACCATTTGTTAAAGTATTACTAAACCCACAACAGTAAAATCAGTCTGTATATGCAGTAAAGCATGCTTGTTATATTCACTATGGAATGTAATATGGAATGGAGGGTTTAATCCTCTGCATTGTGTAAAAAGGCTGTTTGATCCTGTCTTTTCTGATCCTCTCATTCTTCCACAGGCCCCAATCCATCTGCTGATAGTACAAAGTCTTGGTGGCACTCTGCACTTGTTCAGTTTGGTGTGTATTGCTAGAGAGTTTTTTTTCTTTTAGAATGGGGCATGTGATTGGCACAGGGCCAATTAGTACTCTACAGACAGAGGATCATGGGGTCAAACAGCCATTTAGAACAGTCAGAGGAGAATGAAAACTCTTCCTACAAGCTTTAACCAGTGCTTGCCCAGAAACTGATAGAAGTCACAAGACTGCTATATACTGCTGATGAGAAAAGGTATTTAGCTGTTTATATTTACTAAAAAAATTGCATTTCCATGTTCGGTTCAGGGCTGTCTATAAGGCAGGGCAAAAGGGCAGCTGCCCTGGGCCCAATCATTGTTGTGGGGCCCAAAGCAGTTGCCTCATACTTGTCAACTATCCCAGTTTAAATTCCCTTGTCTCATGAAGTTTTAGTCCCGTGCTACATCCCGATATCTCTGTGTGAAGTTCTGTTACTAATGCTGACTCAGCTCTGCCCTATTGCCATGTACAGATGACTGCAGTCCATGTGTTTACATGTAAATAACCTGCATTGATATGTAAATAGTGACGACATTAATATGTAAATAGCAGCGGACCGGCGGCATTGATACGTAATTAGAGGTGTCATTCATATGTATATCATGCCCCCCTGAGGTCGTATCCACCATCACTTCTGCTGAATGCTGCCCACTAGAGAGGTAAAAGGGCTTGCTTAAAAGTCCTGCCTAAAACTGTGTTCATTAAGCCTTATATCAGCCTGTACTGCAAAGGTAAGCAAATTGGAGGTGGAAGCCTTTTTTAAAATAACATGGTGCCACAGCACCGTGAATTTTGGTGCATGTGAATACGCACATCTCAGCAGATGCGTGAGGGTGTCATTAACAGTTAATGGCACTGCTGTGTATCTGTTAAAGGGCAGCGCATTTTTGTGGTGTCAGGAAAGCGTTTTTGCATGCGTTCCCAACACACACAAATGTCAACGCAGGCTAAATGTCTCAGTTACATTGGTGATCTGTGTAAATCTTCTCATTGGGGCTCGGTGTACAATCCTTTCATTCACACTAGTGGCTTGTGTGAAGGCCCGCCTTACATTGGTGGTCAGTGTAAATCCCTTCTTACATTGGTGGTTACTGTGAATGCTCCTATTACATTAGTGGTCAGTGTAAATCCCCATTACATTAGTGGTCAGTGTTAATCCCCATTACATTAATGATCAGTGTAAATCCCCATTAAAATAGTGGTCAGGTTAAATCCCCATTACATTAGTGGTCAGTGTAAATCCCCATTACATTAGTGGTCAGTGTAAATCCCCATTACATTGGTGAAAAGTGTAGAAACTCCTCTTTATATTGGTAATCGGAATAAAAAATGTTAAACTTGCATTTGTGGTCGAATCCTCCCTTAAGCCTCGTACACACAATTGGATTTTTAGCAGGGAATTGTGTGATGACAGACTGTTTGCTTAAAATCTGACTGTTATTACTCTCCATCAGACAATTGTTGGGCAACTTTCCGCCAACAAATGTTGGATGGCAGGCTAGTAAATTTTCGGTGGACAACGGTCTGTTGTCAGATTTTCCTATCGTGTGTACACAAGTCCATCACACAAAAGTCCAAAGTACAAACACGTATGCTCGGAATCAATGCTCACCAAACACGACATTAGCAGAAGGTGCCCAAAGGGTGGTGCTCAAGAGCTGAAATTCCACGTAGTATGTCACCACATTCGTGTTTGTTGGCCGACAATTGTGTACCGTTTGTATACAAGACAAGTTCACGGCACACGCCCTTCGGGCAAAAGTCTGGCGCTTTGTCTGCCAACAATCCGACCATATGTACGAGGCTTTACACTGGTTGTTGGTTAAATTGGGGTGAGTGTATATCCCCCTTTAATGGCTGTTGATGTAAAATACCCCATTACATTGGTGATCAGTGTACATATCCCTTTACATTGGTGGTGAGTGCAGAATTGCCCTTACACTGGTGGTCAGTGTAAATCCCTCTTTACATTGGTGGTCAGTGTAAATCCCCCTAACTTTGGTGGTCAGTTTAGAAGTGTCACCTTACATTGGTGGTCAGCACAAATCTCCTCGACAATGGTTTTCAGTGTAAATTTCCTCTTAAATGGAGGTCATTGTATATTCACACTGGTGGTTGGTGTAAATGGTTTTATTACATTGGTTTCAGTGTAGAAATCCCTCTTTATATTGGTGGGTGGTGTAAAATTTCACCTCACATTAGTGGCCAATGTAAATCCCCCCTCACATTGGTGGTAATTGTAAATTCCCAATTACATTGGTGGTCAGTGTAGAATCCCCCACTATATACTTGCCAAAGATTTCCAGCTTTGCTCTACAAGATTTAGAATATGCCACAGTGTACTGCCTCCTAACTAATCTCATCACCCCACCACTGCCACTGATATCATCAACCCCTCAGCATTGCCGCTGATCACCCCCCCCCCAGCATTGCTACTGATCCCAGGAGTCCTAGGATTCCTAGGAGTTTTCTGTCTATTGATCGGTCCCCTCACCTCCTCCGTCCATGGTGTGCAGGCAGTGAGAAGATTATGTGCTATAACCTTTAGCAATCAGTGAGCAGTAATGATGTGCACTAACCTCTTGCAACCAATCATTGAATGGTAAGGATATGCAGTAACCTCTAGCAACCAATCAGTGAGCAGTAATAATGTGCAGTAACCTCTAGCAACCTATTAGTGAGTGGTAAGGATGTCCAGTATCCTCTAGCAATCAATCAGTGAGCAGTACTGATGAACAGTAATCTCCAGCAACCAATCAACAAGCAGAAGTCATGTCCTGTAATCTCTATTAAATACTCATTAAGCCATAATGTGTGCTGTAAGCTCTAGCAGCCAATCAGTGAGTGGTAATGATACACTGTAACCTCTGGCAACCAATCGCAATTGATACCTGATCTGATTCATTAAACTGATTTTGAGTCTAGCTGCTATTTATTGTATGACTCAGAGGTCAGACGCAGGTGGAGAGCAAACTTGCATGGGGGGGGGGGCAAGAAAATGTTTGCCCGGGATCCAATCAATATTAAAGACGGCCCTGGAGACCAAATATAGTGAATGCAGAGTCCTGGGGTTAGTAACACTTTAATACCATGGTAAAGCCACAGTGATTTTTACCTACAGGTAAGCTTACAGTTTAATAAGGCTTACCTGTAGGTACAGCAAATATATCTTAAACCGTTTAGGAGATATTTACATTAGTAGCAGCCGGTAATGTTGCCAGCACATGCACACTGAGCTCTCAATAGACAGTGCCATCCATTCAGAGCTGTGTGCCAGCTCTGAATGGTGCATGTACGGGAGCTATGTCACCGAGCTTGGCCATTCAAACAGCCAGAGTCTAAAAAACCCAGAAGAAAGACCAGGTAAAGATGGAAGCCCTGTCAGCTGTGAAGGGCTTTGTTTTAAGGTAAGTCAGTCAAAGTGTGCTAGTATTCAATCCATACTAGCACATTATGACATTATCCTGGAGGGACCATTTAAAAAAAAAGTTATGCTGTGTGAATGGGGACATGTAACAAATATAAAGTAGGTGTTATACCAATTTGCCTGCAAAAACCTAAATACAGTTCAAGTTTAAAGAAGAAGTCCAGCCTGAGCTCGTTTGGCTGAGCTTCTCCTATGGGTCACAGGAGTGCAATTCGTTTTGCACTCCTGTGACCCGTTTTCAGCAGTGAGCGGTCTGAAGTCCGCTCTCTGCTGACGTCACACAGATCAGTCCAGGCACCACGTCATCACTACTCTGGGAGTCTGGATCTGCCAGGTGCCTGGACTGATAGCCGTCTCAGCCTCTCAGCGAGCCAATGAGACGGCTGTTCCCCGCTGCCTGTCCACAGCTCAGCGCTCCAATGAGCATGGAGGAGCAGAGCAGGAGAGCTGCTGATTGACAGGCAGCAGCTCTCTGCTCGGGGAGCCAAGAGAACCGAGCCATCGGTGGTGTTCAGTGACTTTGTTCAGTGCAGAGATGCCGGGGGACACATGCAGCATTGGACTGATGCTGCAACCACCTAGGTAAGTATAAAACTGCAATAACTCTGATTCCCATACTTCTCCTTTAAAGACTTCATAATCCTATTTGCCATTTGATTGCTTTACTTTTAGATGGATTTGCAACAAATGATTGACTGCTGGTTGCACTGTAGAAAAAGGTATTTTTATCTGATTGCTATATCCATCACGTTCATTAGTTCAAAGTTTAAAAGTTTTGCTAGCGTTGAATACAAGACAAACCTTGGCATTATTAGTAGCTTATAAAACATTTCAGGTGACCTATTTTTCTCACACCCAGAACATGTCTGTAGTTGTCAGATTTAAATGTATACTGTGTTTGTTCTGAGGTTTCATTGTGCTTTTCTAGGACATGGATATAAGGACAATACACAAATACAAGGAACATGAAGCGCTACTCCCGCAGGAGCCACTTGGTAGATTGGGTTCTCTGTTCTTTTGCTTCGATTCTGCTTCGATTTTGCTTCTATTCTGTAAACAACCTTGGCCCCTCTGACACATCTGGTTGAAGGAAAGTTACTGCAAACCCTTATAGAAACTCCAGTATGCATACAATGCACCCAGGGGCAATTCAGTATCAGAAAATGAACATCAGATGTTAATGGTAAATTAACTCAGTGTATTGTAACAAGTTGAGGTTAATGGCATAAGTTAGTTCACTAAACAATAGAATTAATCAGCTTCCCCTGCTGCACTCTCATATGGTGGCCTCCACTGGACTCACTCCTCCTGACACAATGGATGAAAATAAGGTGGATTTGGATTCCTTCTATCCCTGCAAAGCATCTTCCAAGTCTTTCCTACCTCTCCCTCTCTACTCCTCTCTTCTTTCGAGGCACACTGTATTTTCCTGTTTTCTACCATTTTTCTGAGATTTGCAGCAATTTATCAGCCTCCTGAACCAGTATTGTGCTTTTTTGATGACTTCGCTGCCTGGCTACCCTTTTTTCTCTCCTCTGAAATACCTACTATCATTCTTGGTGACTTCATCAACCCTGTTAATGTTAACAGCCCAGCTACAGCTCAACTTAACCTCATCTTTTGACCTAACACAATGGACACACAGTCCTACTCACTCCAATGGTAATACCCTCGACCTTGTATTCTCCATCGCTACACTCCTGGCAACCTCACCAACACCTCCTTTTCTCTCTGATCACAACCTCATCAGTTTCACATTATTCTCATCTCCAACTACCTATCCCTCCAAGCAGAAAACGATTACTTGCAGAAAACTTCGCCACTTTAACCCTTCTCTTCTCTATTCTGCTACTGACCACCTCTATGACAACATCTCTCCCCTGTCCTGTCCTGACCTGGCCATCTCTGTCTACAATAGTTCACTCTCATCCCCACTGGATGGGCTTGCTTCTCTAGCTACACTCAGAATCAGGCCCCGACCGTTACAACCCTGGAAAACCAAAAAACACCAGAAATCTCAAAAGACATTGCCGTGTACTTGAACGACTGTGGCGTAAAACCAAATTCTTACAGGACTTCAATCTATATGAATCTGCCCTCCTAAAATACAATTAATGTCCCCATGCTGCTTAACAAACCTACTTTGTCTCTCTAATTAATACCTTGTCATTCAGTCCCCATCAGCCCATCTCTACCTTCAAGTCTCCCACCCCCACCCCCTCTACCCACTAATTCACTCACTGCCCAAGAGATTGCCAATCACTTCAAAGAAAGGATTGATGTAATATGTGAGGACACCGCCACTGTACATACATCTTCCCCACTCAAAATACCTTGTCTAACAGCACAATCAACACTTTCATCTCTTGAACTGGCTACTACTGAAGAAGTTACAAAACATTTCTCAGATGCCCACCTAACCAATTGGTCCCCTGGATCCTGTTCCCTCGCAACTACTACGGTCACCCTTCTATTCTATCCTTTGCTCCCTAACTCACATCTTTAAACTCTCCCTCTCTACTGACACCTTTCCCTCCCCTCTAAAGCATGCACACATCACTCCCATACTTAAAAAGCCTTCACTGGACCCCACCAACCTGAATAACTTAAGACCCATCTCGTTGCTCCCATTCACCTATAAACTTCTATAACTCTTATGCCCCGTACACACGGTCGGAATTTCCGACGGAAAATGTGTGATAGGACCTTGTTGTCGGAAATTCCGACCGTGTGTAGGCTCCATCACAAATTTTCCATTGGATTTTCCGACACACAAAGTTTGAGAGCAGGCTATAAAATTTTCCGACAACAAAATCCGTTGTTGGAATTTCCGATTGTGTGTACACAAATCCCACGCACAAAGTGCCACCCATGCTCAGAATAAATAAAGAGATGAAAGCTATTGGCTACTACCCCGTTTAGAGTCCCGACATATGTGTTTTACGTCACCGCGTTCAGAACGATCGGATTTTCCGACAACTTTGTGTGACCGTGTGTATGCAAGACAAGTTTGAGCCAACATTCATCGGAAAAAATCCTAGGATTTTGTTGTCAGAATGTCCGATCAATGTCCGACCATGTGTACGGGGCATTAGTCTACAACCGTCTTAGCTCCTACATCTCTGAATATAACCTAGTTGACCCCTTACAGTCTAGCTTTTGCTCACAGCACTCCACAGAAACTGCCTTACTTTAACTCACTAAGGCTTTACTAACTGCTAAAACCAATGGCCACTACTTCATACTCCTACTACTTGAGCTCTCTGTAGCCTTTGATACCGTTGATCATCCACTCTTTCTCAATAAACTCCGTTACCTTGGCCTCCAAGATTCTGCTTTATCCTGGTTCTAATCCTACATATCACAGCGCTCTTTCAGTGTTACCTACAACTCTGTCTCCTCCTCTCCATTTCTGCTTTCTGTAGGGGTACCCCAAGGCTCTGTTCTTGGACCCCTGCTCTTCTCTATCTACAACTCCTCCCTTAGTCACTTCATAACCTCCCATGGCTTCCAATATCATCTCTTCATTCAGAATCTGGTGCAGCTGTTTATCATAGCCAATCAGCTTCTAACTTCAGCTTGTTCAATTAAGCTTTGGCAATAAAACTTGGAAGCTGATTGGTTTCTTTGCTGAACTGCACCAGATTTTGCACTATCCAGTTTTAAAAAATAATCCCCAGTGTCCTGCAAGAATAAACATAAGGAACATCGCCAACAATTTTTTACAGTTCTGAAGGTATTTAGGGTATTTGGGAAGTGTGATGTTAAACCCAGCCCCTAGTAGTAACTACATTATTCACATAGACCCCACCACCACCTACTTCCATCTTAAGAGGAATGCATAGTAGTTTTTCTTGACTATCGGAAGTACTTAAATTTGAAATATTACTCATAATTATTTATTTTCCTGGGTAGTATGCTCTAAAAGCATTCCAGTAGCCAGATATCACATAACAGATGCTAGACTTACTCCTGTGATTTATTGGCGTTGCTACATTCCTTTATATAGCCACCTCCATCACCATCTGGAAGAAAACCAGAAGTTCCACTCAACCATACTACACTGACTGAGTGTGTGTGGGGCAAGAGGGGGCATGGCAGAGTACAGCACAGTGCAATTGCATCTTGTGAACTCTACATAGCAAAATAAGGTTATCCCAGGGCTTAAAAAACTGAATTCCTGGTGGCTCTTACTATTTGCATCAAAGCACACATTAATGTAATATTATGTTGGCTGCCCTGATTGCCCCCTTTTGTGTACAGTTTAAATGATCCAATATACTGTAATGCTGTTGGCCTGGGTATACTTATTTTGCCTTTTGTGTGGTTGAAACATAAAAATGCTAAGTAAACAAATTCAAACAATTTGTGCATGTTTGCTATGTGCTTGTAAATATCAGTTTTACCTACTGCATGTTTGACAGCTCATTTATTATTTTGAGCACAGTTTTATTACCTTGTCTTGACTAGATAGAATACATAGCTCTGATTGCACAAGCAATAGTATTGAGTTTTCCTGTATGAACAAATTTGATGAAATATACTATGCTACACTCACACAATCATGTAACTAATTTTATTATACTGAATAAAGTATGAATCAGTATAGTTTTGTCTTAAAATCAATCCAACAATTGGGTATTATGCTGTTTTTAGTAGCTAATGAGAGCAATTTGACAAAAATATATATTTTTTTAAAAGTACTTGCAAATTGCAACTGTTTCCTGCTAAATAAGTCATTATATGGCTAAAACACAGCAAGGCTGCTACTTCAGGCTAGATTCAACCAAAACATGGAGTGACACTTTTGTTAAAGTACCTAGTGTACAGGAACAGTGAGAGAGTAAATATAAACCAGTCACATCAATCTTTATCTAGCTTAAGTCTACCTTCACAAACAAAAAGCGCCTGTTAAAATAAAAGTCCATGGCATGTTTGTCATTATTATGTGGTTGACATACAGGAACTCCCTTTTAATTCAGAAGGGGATGATCCAATTTAATTATGATCATACAATAGAACTAGATGAGTCATGTTTTCTCTTTCTGTATATTCTGGATGTTGTGCCATGTGAAACAAGCATGCACTGCCCAGCAGTATACCGTCTGTGGTATGAACTTTTGTGAGTTGTGTGCTTCTTTTAATTCACAGATTGCGTGCATAAAATACATCCTAAATTTGTCTTTCTTCATGATTGAATACCTCAATTCAATATGACTCAATAACTGTGGTGCAAGTAAATGTCTTTTAAAATGTCAACCTTAATGAAAAGTATATTAAACAGAAATAAAAGATAGACAGATACAGCAACAGATAATATTTTTTAAAGCAGAGCTCCAGGCTACTTCAGAAAAAAATAAAAGTCAGCAGCTACAAATACTGTAGCTGCTGACTTTTAATATTAGGACACTTATCTGTCCATGAACCCAGCGGTGTCTTCACCCAAGCTGATTTTTCAATCAGCTCTCGGGTGCTGCTGCCGCCATCTCGGGTACGGGTAACCAGCCTTATGGCTTCACAACCACTTCCCTACTGAGCATGCACGAAGTGTGCTGCGCTTTGTGAATGGCCCAGGAGTGAGGGAAGGAGGAGGGGGGCCGAACTTCCAGATGAGTTTGAAGTCAGCCGGAAGTGGGAGCAGGTACCTGTCCAAACCAGGTACCTGCTCCCCCCTCGAAAGGTGTCAAATGTGGCAGCGGAGGAGGCAAATAAGCGGAGCTACCCCTTTTGGGTGGAGCCTACTTTAAAGTGTACTCTGTATTTTTCACGTTAAAGGGCATCCATGATGGGAGACACAGCATTATCCAATCTTCATAGGTTCTTTTTAAATACATAAACGATAGACCTGGTAGCCTCACAATTTAAATTGGCACAATGCTACTTCTGTAAACTCAATAAAAACGTGTATAAAGAAACATGATCTTTTTTTTTTTTTTTTTTTTTTTTAAGGTTACAAACGCTTTATTTGAACAAGCTCAAGTTATAAGCTGATTGGCTACCATGCACAGTTGTACCAGATTTTGCACTCTCCAGTTTAGTATATCAACCCCAGTGTGACTACTAAATTATTTCAACCTACGACACAGAGACTTCTTTTGCCTAAAAAGGTGACACAGCATAATATAACTTATGTTTATGTAAGTATTTCTTCTGAGTGGACTTAACTATTAAAATGTTACCTTTCCAGATAATCAAATGAAAACATGGAACCTGGAGCTGGGCATATTTCAGTATGGGTCGGCGAAGAAGAAAAAATCATTTATGGATTAACAAAGCATACAAGCAGCATGGATGTTGTGCAAGCTCTTCTTGAGGAACAGCAATCTGCAATGGGCAAAAGACATGTGCCACTGAGTAATTCCAAAGAGTATTCTATCATGGAAAAATGGAGAGGATTTCAATGCACCTTGCCACCTACCACAAAAATGTTAAAGCTTTGTAAGGCATGGGGTGCAGAACAAGTTAATGTAAGCTTTTATCTGGTAAAATCAGAGCTCATGCAGCTTTGTTTATTATGGAATAATGCTGAATATCTAAAGCACACAAACTATCCCCATTATAGTGCGGCATCTGCTATTAAATCTTTGCCATTGCATAAACAGAAGAGCATTGTAAGGAAGGCATTTCGAAAATTAGCAGAGATGAAAAAGGGCACGGATTCTCAGGAAAAAAACAGCATAAAAAAACTTATGCAACTAATTGCTTCTCAGGATCTCACAATTAAAAAACAAATAAAAAGAATGCAAGAGTTGGATGAACAGATTGAGGAATGCATAACATACCTACATCAGGACAAAGAAGGCAAGAGTGAACACACAGATCACTGTAGCCACTTGAATGAAGTTGAATTTAAACAGCAGAGATGCAAATTTTTAAAAGACACAGATAGCCTTGGAGAATTATTATCTATTACAGATGAAGCACATTGTCCTTATATGCATACTGAGACATTATCTAATGAAATTAAAGAAAAACCCCACTCTATGCCCACATGTAAAGACTTGCTTTCTGATCAGGAAAACTTAAAGGACAATTGGGAAATGTGTATGCTGCAATGTCTTAGACAAACAGTTGGTGAAAGCCTACAGCTGGAGGTAAAATTACATTCTCTCCTTAGCTGTATACAAAAGGAAATCCACTATAAAGATTCTGTTCTACTCAGCCAGAAAAGAGAATATGATGTTTTAAAACAAGAGCTGAGATTGTTAAACGAACCAAACAATTTAGTGACTTATGAATTTTCACAACCATACAGCATATCTTCAAGTGCTGGCAGTGAAGAGCTAGATAATATTACTGTAGCTTTGTCTATTACAAATATGCAAAGTGATTCAGATTCTGATACAGGAATTAGTTCTATTCATAGCCTAAACTCTGATCCTGTTCCTTGACATACAACATGGATACCTGCATAACATAACCAAAATGCTTTGTTAAGAAAGTCACACTTTAATGAAATATTAATTAACAGTAGATGACAGTACTAAGAAGACTGATGAAGTTTATTTTTTTTTTTGGAAGTACCAAATTTGATATTCACTGTTGTTTTTCCCTTTCCACTCCTGTTGTGGTGATACTATAGAAAATAAGAAACCACTGCAAAAAAACACTAAAACAATATGAACACACTGTGCTTGTCCTCTCATTAATTTATCTCCAGCTCTTATTTATTTAGTAAAGCTGCCATAAACTAATGTATTTCAAATTAACATTCGTACAAACATTGATACAAAAATTTGTATGAAAATTTTCTTTACATTTGTTCAAAAGTACTTCAAAATTTTGTTTGCTTTCAACATTTGATTTTGGAGCAAATGGACTTTTCCCAACAGTTAGAAATTAATTTGTTTGAGAAAAATATTCCATCCTGCTCCTTTTCTCATCACTGTGGTCAAAAACAAATGTAGATTTAACCCCACTAACAATTAGAAAATTTATTCTAATTTAGTCATCCTTTTTGTCAGACTGGGTGGCTCCAGATAACTTATGCTGGTAATTACCATGATGGACCGAATCCGGCGGACAATCTGACTGTGTGTGGGCTCCATCAGACCTGCAGCAGACTTTTTCATTCAAAAATCTGACGGACTTTAGATTTGGAACATGTGTCCAATGGACTCTAGTCTGGTCGAAAAATCTGCTCGTCTGTATGCTAGTCCGATGGACCAAAACCCGTGCTAGGGCAGCTATTGGCTACCGGCTATCAACTTCGTTATTTTAGTCTGGTGGTACGTCAACACATACGAATCCATCGGACTTTGGTGTGATCGTGTGTAGGCAAGTCCGTTCGTTCAAAAGTCCGTCGGAAGTCTGTCAAAAGTCCGTCGAAAGTCCGTCGAAAAGTCCGCCCGTGTGTACGTGGCATAAGGAAGATTTTATTTTTGCATAGGTAACATGCACTTATGCTAACAGTATTTGCTGTGGCAGCAAATTAAGATACTTATAGACATTAGATAACAGGTGATGATCTCATTTATATGAGAGACTACCGGGACTACCAAAAATGTCATTACCTGGGGAAGACGGTTTGGAAAACCTTCGCTAATTATTACTCTTACCAATGAAATAAATGATGCCAGCAATGTCTGTCAGTACTATGAATTCTTTGCAAAGTTGCCAAGCATACCTGTTTATAAAGCACTCAAGCTTTCCAGGTAAAGGGCAATCGGATTGTGCCTGCACAACCAGTTCCCTATGTATTTTGCATAAAAGGGCCCTCTCTTTTGAAGTCCTTTCTGGATTGCAGTTTCCACTATTCCCTTACATGTGCCCATATGGACTTGTGTCTTTTTTCAACCTGATGATCTAACTAGGTAACTATGTCATCATTACAAACGGCTAATGGATAAACTGGAAGGTTGTCCAAACTTCTATTTACCACATTTAGGGGTTGATTTACTAAAACCGGAGAGTGCAAAATCTGGTGCAGCTCTGCATAGAAACCAGCTTCCATGGTTTAGCCCTCGTTCACACTGAACGTGGTTTTGAAATTGTACGAGTTCAGCTGAACTCGCACGATTTCAAACCTGCATTTCAGTGCGAGTTCGGGGGTGATTCAAAAGACATCTGTGTGGGTTCATGCACAGATGTCTATTGAAATCACTCCCGAAGTCGCCAAAAGTAGTGCAGAAACTACTTTGGGAAATCGGAGCAGCGCCGCAAAGTTGGCATTGCACCGATTGGGACAGTACCATTGCCGGCAATAGGCAGCGATTTGACATGCGATTTGATATGTCAACTCACATATCAAATCATGCCAATGTGAATGGGGGCTGATTGTCAAAGCTCAACTAAACAAGTTGAAGTTAGAAGCTGATTGGCTATGATACACAGCTGCACCAGATTTTGTGTGCACCAGTTTTAGTTTATTTCCCTTTCCCCCCTAGTTTTATTTTTTTTTTCTGTCTGTTAAAGTTGAACTCTGTTCAATTAGCTAATGAAACTATACCTGGGAGCTGTTTACATGTATTTGTATTTCTTTATCATGGATTTGTATCTCTGTCCATCCAGTCCTGCCACACAGCAAAGCCATGCAGCACAAATATGTCGGGTAGGGATAAACAAAAGATTGCTGATCTCATCTCTCTTTCTATTGCACTGCTTTCCCCTCCTAACAGCATGCTTTTGGCAGTGCAGCATAAATTATAAGTTCCTTGTGCCACTTCTCATTCCCACAGTCTGAGCTCTACTGCACACTGGACAACCAGAAGTTGATACCACCTCAAGTCATATTGTACTTGAATGGTATTAAAAATTACCTTTTCTTTTCAATCTGCAGCTCTGTAATTTTCTGTAAAATGCAATGGAAATGGCTACCTGGATGTGTTCTGTACACAGAATGTGTACTTAACAACCCCCAGAAGCATGATTTCCTGCTTGTGTGATTGGCTTATTGATTTTCCCAGTACTCTCCACTAAGATACAAGCCAGATTTCAGGCACCCTCTGCAACAAAAATGTCATTTTTGGTGAGATACTCCTGAAAGGAAGTGACGTCTAAAGAGATACAAGCCCTGCAATTTTCCTCCTTAAAACCCTGCAGGTGCAGCAGCTGGTTGATAATTAAGAAACCACTCCCATTAGATTCACCACATGGACACAGAAAAATGCACAGGAATTTCTTCAGAATAAAAAAAGGTAGGAATCTGCAACAAAGTTGAATAGCTCTTTATAAGATAAAATATAAAATATATTAATGCAGAGCTATTCCCCACGTTACTTCTTTTCTGCCACTAGGTGTCCTCATGATAGCCAAACTTCCTTTGAGCCTAAGCTATCCTGGACCTACCACAGCTTGTGACTGGACAGTGAAAGTAAAAGCAGCAGAGTGATGAGATCATAAATCTGTCTCTCACTATCGGCATGCTAGGAGGAGACTATGAGTAAGTAGAGGCAATGCTGATTGTAGTATAGGCAGGCAAAGGGGTTTGATTTACTAAAGCTGAAGAGTGCAAAATCTGGTGCATCTGTGCATGGTAGCCAATCAGCATCTAACTTCAGCTTGTTCAACTTTGACAAAAAACCTGGAAGTTTTTTGTCTGCAGCAGATTTTGCACTCTCCAGTTTTAATAAATCAACCCCATAGTCTACATAAGAGTGGAAACCCTGCTTTAAATTCATGAGCGGTGCGTCAACACAGGAAGTTGCATTAGGTGGACTTCACTGGCAGGCTCTAAAGATATCTGTGAGACTTTGCAGGGGGACTTTGTGGATGCATTTATAATTAAGTGCCATAGCACATATTTCTAAAAGGAGGCCACAGGTCTGCTTTAACTGATTTCTTCTTTGAAGTGAGCCTTTGCTCAGTCTATGCACACTAAAGTGTTTACATATTTTGTACAAGCAGGAAAGTGCTTTAAAACCAATCCTCATTTGCCTTTCTAGCTGCTTGTACTGTAAAGTAATTCAGCTATAAGATTTAGCTATAGGCATTTAGGAGTAAATCATTTTGTGGAGTAGTTCACCACAGAGGCAAAAGAATCGTAACTTGTTTTCTATGAGAGCAGATCGTAGCAGCCTACCAGCCTTTTAAAATGATACTAAAGTCTCGTTTTCCTTTATTTAAAAATAACAAACATGTCATACTTACCTGCTCTATGAAATGGTTTTGCACAGAGCAGCCCCAATCCTCTTCTTCTTAGGTCCCTCTTCGGTGCTCCTGGCTCCTCCCTCCTGTAGAGTGCCCCCACAGCAAGCAGCTTGCTATGGGGGCACCTGAGCTGAGCATGTAGCTCTGTGTGTCCATTCAAACATGGAGCCACAGTGTGGCCCTGCCCCCTCTCTCCTGATTGGTTAACTGACTTTGATTGACAGGAGCAGGAGCCAATAGCGCTGCTGCTATATTTCAGCCAATCAGCAGGGAGAGTCCCGGATGGATGAGGCATCCTTACACATCACTGGATAAAGAGGGGGCTCAGATAAGTATTAGGGGGGCTAAGGGGGTCTGCTGCACACAGAAGGTTTTTTTTATCTTAATGCACAGAATGCATTAAAGTATAAGTTCACCTTTATAGAAAAATCTGGAAGGTGGACTTACACAGGACCCCCTCCTCATCCCCCCCCCTCGGTCCCGCTGACCTGTATCTTGGCAATCTCCCATTCTGAAACAAACTTCTGCCTTTACAACCACTTTAATGTAAAAAATCATCAGCTGTTTCCAAACTGTTAGAAACTGCATTAAACCTATTTCAGAGTCTTTGTTTTGATCTTTGGGAATTCACAATAAAAGCAGCTAAAGAGGTGAGTAAGGGTTTGTTTTAAAGCTCCTTTTATGCCTGCTAAAATAAAACCATTTATTACCATAGTCTGGACACATGTCCACTTTAACTGAATATTGCAACATTCCAAGACACTAGTCTTGAAATAAAGAGGAATGTGTTATTTAAAAAATAGCAAATGTGGGGGCATGTCCTGAACATGGAGCTGTGAGGACGTGTCTGGTCCGCGCTCCGCTCCCGCCGCAGCTTACCCAGCAGCATATCCACGATCCTGGGCCCTGACACGGCCCAGGACATGTCACAAAGGCGGCGGAATACAGCCCACCATTCCGGGACAGAGACCACCCAACAGGGGCAGCTGGATTCCTATTTTTCCGGGACCCGTGGCAAGGCCCCGGAGAAATCCAAGATGGCGCCGGTCAATAAGACAGGGAAACAGCACGCGCCGGCACAGAAGCAAACCACGCCAGCCGTGCTATCCCCACAGCCATCACCCGGATCGGTGAGTGACTCTGTACCCCCGACATCCCCGGGATCCACTGTGTCTAGGGCAGGGGGATCGGATATTGCTGACCTTATAGAAGAGGGGGACATTAAAAAGCACATCTGGTCCCTCCCCACTAGAGAGGATTTGGAAAGATTCACAGCCAGGGTGGAAAAGGCATTCACAGAGGATATAGCACAACTCAAAGAGGACACTACACACCTGGGCAACAGAGTGGAAACTATAGAGCAAAGGCTGGATGAGGCTCTTCCCACTATGTCAGCATTGCAGCTTAGATGTGCAGCTCAGGATCAAAAGCTGGACTTATTATTGTCACAACTTGACAACTTTGAAAATCGCAGCAGAAGGGCAAACATCCGTATCCGAGGTATGCCAGAAGCAACAGCCCCCAGGGACATTATCCCTTCCCTGCAAGGCATATTCAGGGAAATCCTGGACTTACCAGATACAGAGCCCATTGAGATTGATCGTGCCCACCGAGCCCTGCGACCACCATCCCAAGACGCTGACAACCCACGAGACATAATATGCAAGTTGCATAAATACACTCTCAAGGAGCGAATAATGCAAAAAATGCGCAACAGACCTTATTTTGATTTCGACGGCGCCCACCTCTGTTTCTTCCAGGACATCTCCAGACGCACTCTGATGCAACGTCGAGCCCTAAAACCTGTCTTGCTGGCCCTCCAAGAAGCAGGCCTCACATACCGCTGGGGCTTTCCCTTTTACTTACAAGCCTTTAAAGATGGCCGTTCAGCCACCCTGCGCACCAGAGATGATCTCCCTCACTTTCTCTCTGCCCTGGGACTTGGCAAAGTTGACTTTCCGGATTGGCGAGGGGACCATGCGATGATGAACTTTCCAAACATTGAACTCCCCCAGCCCTGGACACAAATGCCCCAACGCCGGGGCCGAAGACGCAGTCGCCACCAGCAAGAGTCAGATGCCTCCCCCGGCCCCTCTGCACTGAGAGACTGATGGTAACGTCAGGATCCCGAACTGAGTCCTTACTCCCCTGTTTCGGAGGCACCCCTTATTATTAAATCACCTACAGACCTGGAACTTCCTTTACAGTTTAACTGCTGCTGAGCCTGGTCTCACCAGGTCCCGACAACGATCTTCTGCCTACATAAAGCTGGTCAAGGCTCTCACCCGCTTCCTGAAAAGACACAGTTGGAGGATGTTTCCAGTCCTCCTTAGCTACTAGTACTACTCTCCCCGGGCCTCCCCCAAGTATACAACTCCCCCCCCTAACCCCCTATCATGCCATTTACAACAACCCCCCCCATCTACGGGTCACAACCCAGCATTTAAGAGGTGGGAGCGGGGCGGACCCCCTCTCCCTTCTCCCCTCCATGACGGCTCACGTTCCCCCAGTAGGCTGCCCATGTTTGGGCACTAATCCCATTTGGGATACCGGACCTGGACAAAATGGGTCCCCTGAAGAAGGGGGGCACATTGGGCCCAGTCTGTGCCTATATAGAACCATTGTTAGGTTCTCGTTACATTTAAATGTTGCATATGGTTATGCTGACGTTAAAGTTTGTTTTAATTTTAATTGCACTTTTAATTTTGTTTTTTCGCTTTCCTCCTCTATTCTCTTCTCCCTCCCTGGCCTCTTTCTTGCTCTCCTCTTCCCTAACAGGGTCTATTCGATTGCCGTCGCCCGCTCCGGACTCCGCCCCCGGGACCGCAGCCGACCCACAACATCATTCTTCAATGACAACGGTTAAGGTAATCTCTTATAATGTCTGTGGTCTCTGCTCACCCTGTAAGCGGAGTAAGCTGTGGTGGGAACTAAAAAAGTCCAGGGCGCAAATAGTTTTCCTACAGGAAACACACTTCACACACCATGCCATACCAAAACTACCGACACATATCTACAGTCAGTGGTACCAGAGTACCTCCCCAGTCAACAAGTCCAGAGGCACCTCCATAGCTATCCACAAAAACTGCCCCTTCCAATATTCAAACACCAGGATTGACCCCCTGGGACGATATGCCTTTCTGAAAGGGACCATAGCGGGTACTAAATACACCCTCGCCAATATCTATTCCCCCAATTCGAATCAATTGACCTTCCTTGATTCAATCATAGAGAAACTAGAAGAGTTCAGAGAGGGGTCTCTAGTTTTAGGAGGCGACTTTAATGTAAGCCCAGACCCATCCCTGGACACTTCACACAGCAAGCCCTCCCATTCACACGCATTCCTTCGGTACTTTCGAAAATCCCTTCAGATGATGGGCCTAGTTGACTGCTGGAGGGCCCTTCACCCCACAGAGAGGGATTACAGTTATTATTCAGTGGTACATAACGTTTACACACGTATAGACTTGGTCTATTTTGACCGCCCGACCTTGGAGCTCCTTCAAAGCTCTTCCATAGGAAACATAACCATTTCAGACCATGCCCCGGTCCAGGTCTCTTTTATCATTCCAACAGGCTCCCGGAAAACCTGGAACTGGCGCCTTAATGAATACTTATTAGATGAACCTGTAGTGGAAGCCCAGGTCTCAGACACGATAAAAAATTACTTCCGAGAGAATAATCAAGGAGATTTGAGCGAGGGCACAATATGGGAATGTCACAAGGCCGTTGTACGAGGCAAACTTATTGCACAGGGGTCAAGATTAAAGAAAGAAAGGCAAGCTGACTATAATAGAGTTCTAAATGCACTTCAGCAGGCGGAACTTAAACACAAGGCGGGAGGTTCCTCAGATGACCTGCGAGAACTAACGGAACTCAGAGACATATTCTCACGGTTGTTAGAACGACAGGCGCGTAAACAATTGCGACACTTATCCCACCGATACTACGAGCATGGTAACAAGTGTGGACGCATGCTCGCAAGAGCGCTTCGGACAAAACGGGCCCAAATGCAAGTACACAAACTTCGAACCCCTACGGGAGATATGACATTCCATTCCTCCAAGATAGCAGAAGGGTTCCGCGACTATTACGCCGAACTCTACAACCTAGATGCGAAAACTAACCATGAAGCTAAGGAAAACAGACTGACCAAAATTCGAGACTACTTATCCACCAACGGACTGCCCTCCCTGACTGAAGACCAACTAGCTGACCTAGAATCCCCTATCACTACCACGGAACTTGAGTCCACCATCAAATCTTTACCCAACGGGAAAAGCCCAGGTCCTGACGGATTTACTATAGCATATTATGCCAAATTCTCCCCGCTCCTCACGAACCACATGTGTAAATACTTCAATTCCCTAGTAAAGGGATGCAAAATCCCATCTGAAGCTCTCTTAGCACACATCTCGGTTATACCGAAGGAGGGTAAAGACCCAACTGTCCCACAGAGTTACCGCCCCATTTCCTTACTAAATACGGACGTAAAAATCGTAGCGAAAATCCTTGCAAACCGACTGAAACACCTTATCCCCCTTATAGTTCACTTAGACCAGACGGGTTTTATTGTAGGACGCGAAGCTCGAGACAACTCAATCCGTGCGATTCAACTTATACATTGGGCTAAAACTAAAGATGTACCCCCCCCTTACCTAATACTCTCCACCGACGCTGAGAAGGCGTTCGATCGCATAGATTGGTCATATCTCAGAGAGGTCTTAACCTCAATGGGGCTGGGCCCAAATATGCTAGCTTGGATACTGGCTCTTTACTCTGAACCTAGTGCACAGGGTAGGGTTAATGGGATTCTCTCATCCAAGTTCCCGATCGGGAACGGCACGAGACAGGGGTGCCCACTCTCCCCCCTCCTCTTCGCCCTGGCCTTAGAACCACTGCTTCGTAGAGTGAGAGCAAACGCAGATATCACAGGGCTGACGGTGGGTGCTGTGGAGCACAAACTCTCAGCCTACGCAGATGATGTACTGTTTCACCTAACCAATCCCGTGGTCTCATTGCCGGTCCTGATGCGGGAACTCAAAAACTTTGGTACACTTTCTAATTTTAAAATCAACTATAATAAATCGGAAATTCTACCTGTCAACCTGTCTTCCTCCATGACAAAAAGCTTAAAAGCAGCATTCCCTTTCACGTGGACTAAATCTTCTCTACGCTACCTAGGCATACAACTGACGGACAGCTTTGACACTCTATATACCACAAACTTCCCTAGACTTTTGACAGAAATTAAACAAGACTTAACACATTGGACGAAGACAGCTTTCACATGGATAGGCAGGACAAATATAATAAAAATGAACGTACTCCCCAGAATTCTGTTTTATATGCAGATGCTTCCCATACGCTTGCCCAAAACCTTTTTTAAACAAGTATCCAACTTGATCACCACCTTTATTTGGAATTCAAAGAAGCCACGAATTCCTATGAAGGTGCTGAGATGTTCAAAAAGATACGGAGGGTTGGGAGTCCCGGACTTACAGCGATACTGCCAGGCTATTGCCCTACAGAGAACTCTAAATTGGCACTTCCATGGACATTCCAAACTATGGGTGACCATGGAAAAATATATGGCGGGCAGAAACTTGTCCTACGCCCTGTGGCTCTCACGGGAACACAGGGGATTATCAGATTCTACGTCCCCATTGACGATATCTACGCTTGACACATGGGACAGAGTAAACAGAAGGTTGAACTTAGCCCCCCCTGTGTCCCCGCTGGCCCCATTGGGCGGATTCCTCTGGTTTGAACCGGGGGAACGCGCAGGTTTCTTTGAAGCCTGGGTAGATGACAAGAACGCCAGCTGTGGCAAACTACTGAGAGGTGGGAAGCTTCTGCCCTTTGAGTCTCTGGGAAATAGACCAGGTAGCCCACACCTAAATTTCTGGAAGTACAGACAATTGCACCACTTTTTTGCAGTACACGGCAACTCTATTAGGGACATCTCAACACTCTCGCCTTTTGAGGGACTGTTTATACTGGAAGAACCGGTCCCACACATGATTTCTGAACTTTATTAATTACTGGGGTCCTCGGCCTCGGCCTCTAAACCTACTTATATAAGAGCATGGGAGAAAGACCTTGGGAAGGGGTTCTCCGAGTCTCAACTAGCATGTATGTACCAATTCACACACTCCAGCTCGCTGGACTCTAAGATGCAAGAGACAAATTACAAATTACTACCTCATTTGCTCAATGCCGCTAAACGTCTACTGCCTATCTTCTGGAAGAAAGAGCAGATACCGAGCAAAGACGAGTGGATATGCAGGGTTAATGCAATAAGGGAAGCAGAGGAATGGGTGGCAGTGGGCAAAAACACTACAGTTAAGCACACAGCCATATGGTCAATATGGCAAGAACACTTCCAGGATACTTCCTATGTACCCTCTAGCCTGGACATTTCCCTATTAAAATTGGCGGATCCCACATTGGGCCACAGAGCCCACCCTAAATAGCTCCCACCACGGTTTCTCCTTAAGACTGAAATATAGATCGCACATGGACTCAGATGCCTTTGCCAGAACCAAGGGGCTGCCTGGGGGCGGATAGTCCGAGGTGGATGATCGGAGAAGCACGAGTGAACAAGGTTTGACCCTATCTACCCCTCCTTACCCCGCCCACTCTCCCTGCCACTCCTCCACCCTTTTTTCTACTCTTTTCTCTTCTTACCCCTACTTCCCTTACCCTATCAAGTGATATTATTTATGGCACTGTTGGTTGATTGCGCAGAGTATGGGCACCTAAACATAACTTACCGGTTAAAATTGAGGAAAAGCTGCTTTCCTGGCCGGGGAGGCCGTGTGGGCGGAGACGGACCCGCGGCGCCGGGGGCGCGCCGGGGGAGGACAGATGGGGCACCCGGTGGTGGCGGTTCGGACGGGCCGCGGCTTACCTCTCCCCGGTCCGGAAGATCATTATTGCTCAGGTCGGAGGGTCTACGGGGGGCGAGGGCTACTGCTGGTCGCCGCCCCCGGGGACCTGTAAACCTCAATGTAGCATATACTGGTACCACCCACGAGATCAGTTCTCACGGTCTCAACAGAAATTTTAACACAGCCCTAGACTATCCCCCCCCCCTTTTTTCTCCTTTTTCTATGCCGTTTCCCCCCCCTTTTTTTTTTCTCTCTTTATTTATTTATTTTTTATTTTTACTTTATTTTATTTTAATTTACTTTTGTTAAATACAAATATGCAGATTACTGCTAATGTTGATATAGAAAAAGTCTGTCACTAACGAATTTGTACTGAACTGTATTTGTCGAGATGTGATGGACAAGAAAGTTTAAACAAAAAAAATAGCAAATGTAACTCATCCATTGGGCATTTCTCTTCTTTATTAAAGTGGAGGGCCACCCTGTAAAAAAAAAAATTCACCAAAAATCCCCCCAAAAAAAAAAAAAAAATTTGAAAAAAAAAAATTAAACTTACCTAAACCCTTGTTGCTAGTCAGTCTTTCTAATCTGCCTCTTCCTTTTCCGCGGCATCTTCTGCTCTTCGGTGAGCGGTCCCGTTGTCTTCTGGGAACTGTGTGTGTTCCCAGAACACCACGGGGCCATTCACAGAGTGCCGCGCCACTCACGCGTGCACGGTAGGAAACTGGCAGTGAAGCTGCAAGGCTCCACTGCCTGTTTCCCTTACCTAGGATGGCAGTGCCGGGACCCGAGAGCCGAGGGACGGTTCGGCCTCGGGCGGCCGACATCGCAGGCACCCAGGACAGGTAAGTACTTATTTAAAGTCAGCAGCTACAGTGTTTGCATTTACCTTTTTTTTATTCATCGTAACAAAAGCATTCAATTAATAACACACAGTGATAAAACATTTGGTGCATATAAAAGAAAATTCTTGATCTTAAATGTTTATTTATATAGTCAAAGGTCTATATACAAAGGTTTTAAACATTAAAATAATTGTTTATTGAAGAAACCTATGCAACCTTTAATCATGTTTTGAATGAAATGCATTCAATACATCAGAAAGAAATCTTCTTTTATCAAGGTCACTTATGAACAACATTCCTCTGTATCATATTTAACAATGCTTGTAATTGTTATTAAGATGAGCTGCTTCAGTTATGCACCAATTACTAGCTGCCCTTTGTTGCCTACAGCTTGTTATTTTGTCACAATAACCATAGCTTTTGCAACTTTTTTCTTTCTTCGTTTCCTTGTAAATGTTAATGATAATACTGTGTTTATAAATAAATGCTTACTGCAACTCAGCTTTTAATTGTCCTCATTTAAATTTATTATGTGATATATAAAAAGAAAACAAAACATAAAAAAACAACCTAAAAAGCACTTAAGCTAAATGAATCTGGTGTGTTTGTATGCCATTGTACTTGAAATCTAGTTCCAGCCAAAAATTTTGCAGTAGTTCGGGGAAAAGCATCTCAACTCTCATTTTAGGAATGAGCAGAATTCTGTATTCTCAAACAGGTTCTTAGGTTACCATTATTTTACCATTATGTCTCTGCCCTGTAATTTAAAATGTCATTGCTAAGTTTTGCTTCTCTGTGAACAATTTCCCTTTGTGTTTTCATCATAATTTTCATGTTGATAACCATACAACATTTTTGTCTCTTACACCTATTTGAAATGTTTTACAGATTAAAGATGAAGGAAGACTATCATGAAAAATATTGTGATTGTATGCCAGTATGTGAATAATTCATGTAATGATAATAATTAGGGATGAGCGAATCTCCCTAGGTCAAATTTGCTGCAAGTTCAAACGCCCGTTTAAAATTTCTAGCCATTTTAGGCTTTGTAGGCAAGCTATTTAAAAAAACCAAAAACAAAAAAATGTATGGAATGCTGGACACTGGCATGAGGACTTGTACTAATGCAAAATAAATACAAAATACATACAGTAAATAAAAATGCCTATCCATGCAGCTTCAGGGGAAACATCTAAGAAACATACTAGAGACAGAGAACAGGCAGGTATTTTTAAAATTAACCACTTTAACCACTTTAATACTTTGGTATTTGATCACCTCTGCATTTTTTATTTTTTGCTAAGCAAATAAAAAAAGACCGAAAATTTTGAAAAAAAAAAGTTTTTCTTTGTTTCTATTATAAAATTTTGTAAATAAGTATATTTTTTTCCTTCACTGATGGGCACTGATGAGGCTGCACTGCCAGGCACTGATAAGGTGGTACTGATGAGCACAGATGAGGTGGCACTAATGAGGTGGCATTGATGGGCACTGATGATGGGCACTGATATGCGATAATGATGGGCACTGATGGGCACTGATAGGTGGCACTGATATGCAGCACTAATGGGCACTCATAGGCAGCAAATATGGGCACTCATAGGTGACACAGATGGGCACTCACAGGTGTGCACTGATGGGCACTGATAGGTGGCACTGATGGACACTGATGAGTGGCACTGATTGACACTGATAGATGTCACTGATAGATGTCACTGATTGGCATCACTGATTAGGAGGCACTGGCAGGTATTGCTGGTGGGCACTGATTGGCATCATGTATGGGCACCCATTTGCATCGTGTGGGCACACATTGCCACCCATGGACACCAGGGATGCCCTCCCTGGGGGTCCTGGTGGCATCCCTGGTGGTCCTGGGTGGGCATCCGAGGGGGGCTGCACTGATAAACAATCAGCACAGACCCCCTGTCAGGAAAGCCGCCGATCGGCTCTCCTCTACTCGCATCTGTCAGACGCTCTTCCTTTTTACATCATGATCAGCCATGATTGGACACGGCTGATCACGTGGTAAAGGATCTTCATCAGAGGCTCTTTACCTAGATCGGAGTTGTGGTGCGTCTGACTGACACGGTCAGGATATCACAACCACTTTGCCGACGTCATTTTGCTATATGGCGGGTGACAAGTGGTTAAAGAATTAAGAGACTGCATTTGATAAAGTAGCATAAAATTGTCCAGCACCAGGACAGTTTTAATCAAACATAATAGACCTAACTGTTGTATGCCTCACAAATTTGTACTGTGGGAATAAGATGGGGGAGGGGTGAATGTGAGTAATATAATATAAGGTGCTTTAGAGTTACTGTTTTTACACCTAGCTGTTTTCTTTATTTCTTTGTTTAACCTCCCTGGCAGTATTCTTGAGTGTGGCTCTGGGTTAAATTTCAGTACTATTAGCGGTAACCCCCGAGCCACACTCAGGATTGCATTGCAGAATCCTGGTACAGTGTACTTACCTTGTCACCAGGATCATCCACAGAAATGCTTTGTGTTCCAGCGAGCGTTGCGGCGCATGGGGGTGGAGCCCAGAGGCAAATTCAAAAAGTCCAAAAAACATAACACATACAGTACACTGTAATCTTACAGATTACATTACTGTGTCAAATCATTTCACCTCCCTTTTGTCCCTAGTGCTTTGTCTAGTGCCCTCCCTGCACTTTTACTGTATATTATATACTGTATACTATTCTTTCTGCCTGGAAACTTGAGAATGTCCATGGCATTCAAAAAGTGTCCCTTTACGTCAAAAGCCGTTTTAGACCAGCTAGAAAACAGCTAAAGTAAATTATAACACTTGCAGAATTGCCTTTTGGCCACAATCATAAACACTATATTTGGAGATGACTGAACAAGGCCTATGATGAAAGGTACGCCATTCCTACTGTATAACACAGAGGTGGATTGCTGATGTTTTGGAGATGTGTGAGCTACAAAGGCACAGGAAATTTGATCAAAATTGATGGCAAGATAAATGCAGTATGTTATCAAAAAATACTGGAGGAACATTTGCATTCATCAGCCAGGAAGCTCTGCATGGGACATACTTGGACATTCCAACATGACAATGATCCAAAACACAAGGCCAAGTCAACTTGTCATTGGCTACAGAAGAATAAAGTGAAAGTTCTGGAGTGGCCATCTCAGTTTCCTGACCTCAATATCATTGAGCCACTCTGGGGAGATCTCAAACATGCAGTTCATGCAAGAAAGCCCAATAATTTACAGGAGCTGGAGCCTTTTTGCCAAGTGAAATGGGTAGCTTTACCATCTGAGAAGATAAAGAGCCTCATCCACAAATACCACAAAAGACTTCAAGCTGTCATTGATGTTAATGGGGGCAATACATGATATTAAGAACTGGGGTATGTAAACTTTTGATCAGGATCATTTGGATAGTTTCTGTTGTGATTATGATTTAAAAAGAGTAAACACAGTTGACTGATAATAAATGGCTACAGCCAAACACTAACCATGAGTGAAAGAAATGTTTTTGTGTTATCATTCATATGCTCGGAATAATGGCCAAGAAATCATACATTCTGCCAGGGTATGTAAACTTATGAGCACAACTGTATACTGTTCTATCTGTCTAGAAACCTTGAGAATGTCCATGGCATCCAAAATGTGTCCCTTTACTTTTACAGATTACATTACTGTATTAAATCATTTCACCTCCCTTTTGTCCCTAGTGCTTTGTCCAGTGCCCTGCCTGCACTTTTACTGTATATTATATACTGTATACTATTCTTTCTGCCTGGAAACTTGAGAATGTCCATGGCATTCAAAAAGTGTCCCTTTACGTCAAAAGCCATTTTAGACCAGCTAGAAAACAGCGATAGTAAATTATAACCCTTGCAGAATTGCTTTTTGGCCACAATCATAAACACTACATTTGGAGAGGAGTGAACAAGGCCTATGATGAAAGGTACGCCATTCCTACTGTGAAACACAGAGGTGGATTGCTGATGTTTTGGGGATGTGTGAGCTTCAAAGGCACAGGAAATTTAATCAAAATTGATAGCAAATAGGGACGAGCTTCGGGTTTGAGTCGAACTCATGTTCGAGTCGAACATCGGCTATTCGCCAGTTCGCCGAACAGCGAACAATTCGGGGTATTCGCGGCAAATTCAAAAGCCGCGGAACACTCTTTAAAAGTCTATGGGAGAAATCAAAAGTGCTAATTTTAAAGGCTTATATGCAAGTTATTGTCACAAAAAGATCGTACCCCAGGGGACATGGATCAATGCAAAAAAAAGTTTTAAAAAGGGCCGTTTTTTCGGGAGCAGTGATTTTTATAATGCTTAAAGTGAAACAATAAAAGTGTACTGTAATATTCCTTTAAATTTCGTACCTGGGGGTGTCTATAGTATGCCTGTAAAGGGGCGCATGTTTGCCGTCTTTAGAACAGTCTGACTGCAAAATGACATTTCATAGGAAAAAAAGTAATTTAAAACTACTCGCGGCTATTAATGAATTGCCGGTCCGACAATACACATAAAAGCTCATTGATAAAAAAAACAGCATGGGATTTCCCCACAGGGGAACCCCGAACCAAAATGTAAAAAAAAAATGACGTGGGGGGTCCCCCTAAATTCCATACCAGGCCCTTCAGGTCTGGTATGGATATTAAGGGGAACCCCGCACCAAAATAAAAAAAAATGGTGTGGGGTCCCCCTCAAAATCTATACCAGACCCTTCAGGTCTGGTATGGATTTTAAGGGGAACCCCGCGCCACAATTTAAAAAAAAATGGTGTGGGCCCCCCCAAAAATCCTTACCGGACGCTTATCCGAGCACACAACCTGGAAGGCTGCAGGAAAAGAGGGGGGGATGAGAGAGCGCCCCCCCTCCTGCACCGTTCCAGGCCACATGCCCTCAACATTGGGAGGGTGCTTTAGGGTAGCCCCCCAAAACACCTTGTGCCCATGTTGATGGGAACAAGGGCCTCATCCCCACAACCCTTGCCCAGTGGTTGTGGGGGTCTGCGGGCAGGGGGATTATCAGAATCTGGAAGCCCCCTTTAACAAGGGGACCCCCAGATCCAGGCCCTCCCCCCCTGTGTGAAATGGCAAGGGGGTACAAAAGTACCCCTACCATTTCACAAAAAAAGTGTCAAAAATGTTAAAAATGACAAGAGACAGTTTTTGACAATTCCTTTATTTAAATGCTTCTTCTTTCTTCTATCTTCTATCTTCTATCTTCCTTTGGTTTCTTCCTCCATCTTCTTTTACACTTTTATTGTTTTATTGTTTGCATTATTAAAATCACTGCTCCCGAAAAAACAGCCTTTTTTAAAACTTTTTTTTGCATTGATCCATGTCCCCTGGGGCAGGACCTAGGTCCCCAAACACTTTTTATAACAATAACTTGCATATAAGCCTTTAAAATTAGCACTTTTGATTATTCATTTTCGTTTCCCATAGACTTTAACGGTGTTCACGTGTTTGAACAAATTTTTTGCCTGTTCGCATATACTGGTGTGAACCGAACAGGGGGGTGTGTGGCTCATCCCTAATGGCAAGATGAATGCAGTATGTTATCAAAAAATACTGGAGGAACATTTGCATTCATCAGCCAGGAAGCTCTGCATGGGACGTACTTGGACATTCCAACATGACAATGATCCAAAACACAAGGCCAAGTCAACCTGTCATTGGCTACAGAAGAAAAAAGTAAAGGTTCTAGAGTGGCCATCTCAGTTTCCTGACCTCAATATCATTGAGCCACTCTGGGGAGATCTCAAACGTGCAATTCATGCAAGAAAGCCCAAGAATTTACAGGAACTGGAGGCATTTTGCCAAGAGGAATTGGTAGCTTTACCATCTGAGAAGATTAAGAGCCTCATCCACAAATACCACAAAAGACTTCAAGCTGTCATTGATGTTAAAGGAGGCAATACATGATATTAAGAACTGGGGTATGTAAACTTTTGATCAGGGCCATTTGGATAGTTTCTGTTGTGATTATGATTTAAAAATAGTAAACACAGTTGACTCATAATAAATGGCTACAGCCAAACACTAACCATGAGTGAAAGAAATGTTTTTGTGTTATCATTCATATTCTCGGAATAATGGCCAAGAAATCATACATTCTGCCAGGGTATGTAAACTTATGAGCACAACTGTATATCTGCCTGGAAACCTTGAGAATGTCCATGGCATCCAAAATGGGTCCCTTTACATCAAAAGCAGTTTTAGACCAGCTAGAAAACAGCGATGGTAAATTAGAACACTTGCAGGATTGAGTGATAGTGATTTGTAGGGAAATTCATTTTATTATTATATTATTATTTTGTATAATTATTTATAGTTATTTATTATATTATAATTAGGGATGAGCCGATGTTCGAGTCGAACGTAAGTTCGACTCGAACATCAGGTGTTCACTTGTTCGCTGAATAGCGAACAATTTGGGGTGTTCGCGGCAAATTCGAAAGCCGCAGAACACCCTTTAAAAGTCTATGGCAGAAATCATAAGTGCTAATTTTAAAGGCTTATATGCTTGGTATTGTCATAAAAAGTGTTTGGGGACCTGGGTCCTGCCCCAGGGGACATGTATCAATGCAAAAAAAAGTTTTAAAAATGTTCGTTTTTTCGGGAGCAGTGATTTTAATAATGCCTAAAGTGAAACAATAAAAGTGAAATATTCCTTTAAATTTCATACCTGGGGGGGTGTCTATAGTATGCCTGTAAAGTGGTGCTTTTTTCCCATGTTTAGAACAGTCCCTGCACAAAATGGCATTTCTAAAGCAAAAAAAGTAATTTAAAACTACTCGTGGCTATAATGAATTGTCTATGGGAGAAATCAAAAGTGCTAATTTTAAAGGCTTATATGCATGGTATTGTCATAAAAAGTGTTTGGGGACCTGGGTCCTGCCCAGGGGACAAGGATCAATGCAAAAAAAAGTTTTAAAAATGGCAGTTTTTTCGGAAGCAGTGATTTTAATAATGCTTAAAGTGAAACAATAAAAGTGTAATATCCCTTTAAATTTCGTACCTGGGGAGTGTCTATAGTATGCCTGTAAAGGGGCGCATGTTTCCCTGTTTAGAACAGTCTGACAGCAAATTGACATTTCAAAGTCATTTAAAACTACTCGCGGCTATTGATGAATTCCCGGTCCGACAATACATAAAAGTTCATAAAAACGGCATGGGAATTCCTCACAGGGGAACCCGGACCAAAATTAAAAAAAAAAATGACGTGGGGGGTCCCCCTAAATTCCATATCAGGCCCTTCAGGTCTGCTATGGATATAAAGGGGAACCTCGGCCAAAATTTAAAAAAAAAATGGCGTGGGGTCCCCCTAAAAATCCATACCAGACCCTTATCCGAGCACGCAACCTGGCAGGCCGCAGGAAAAGAGGGGGGACGAGAGAGCGCCCCCCTCCTGAACTGTACCAGGCCACATGCCCTCAACATTGGGAGGGTGCTTTGGGGTAGCCCCCCAAAAAACCTTGTCCCCATGTTGATGAGGACAAGGGCCTCATCCCCACAACCCTGGCCGGTGGTTGTGGGGGTCTGCGGGCGGAGGACTTATCAGAATCTGGAAGCCCCCTTTAACAAGGGGACCCCCAGATCCCGCCCCCCCGTGTGAAATGGTAAGGGGGTACTTACCTCTACCATTTCACTAAAAAACTGTCAAAAATGTTAAAAATGACAAGAGACAGTTTTTGACAATTCCTTTATTTAAATGCTTCTTTCTTCTATCTTCTTTCCTCTTTCTAGTTTCTTCCTCCATCTACTTCTTCTGGTTCTTCTGGTTCTTCCTCCGGTGTTCTCGTCCGGCATCTTCCTCTGCGGCGTCGGCGTCTTCTTCCCTTCTTCTCCTCGGGCCGCTCCACAACCATGATGGCATGGAGGGAGGCTCCCGCTGTGTGACGCTTCTCTCTTCATCTTCTTCTCTTCATCTTCTTTTCGGGCTGCTCCGCATCCATGATGGCATGGAGGGAGGCTCCCACTGTGTGATGCTTCTCCTCTTCTGACGGTTCTTAAATAATGGGGGGCGGGGCCACCCGGTGACCCCGCCCCCCTTTGACGCACGGTGACTTGACGGGACTTCCCTGTGGCATCACGGGGAATGCCACAGGGAAGTCCCGTCAAGTCCCTGTGCATCAGAGGGGGGCGGGGTCACCAGGTGGCCCCCCGTTATTTAAGAACCGTCAGAAGAAGAGAAGCATCACACAGCCGGAGCCTCCCTCCATGCCTTCATGGATGCGGAGCGGCCCGAAAAGAAGAAGAAGAGAAGAAGATGAAGAGAAGAAGATGAAGAGAGAAGCATCACACAGCAGGAGCCTCCTTCCAGGCCCGGAGAAGAAGCCGAAGCCGTGGAGGAAGATGCCGGACGAGAACACTGGAGGAAGAACCAGAAGAACCAGAAGAACTAGAAGATGGAGGAAGAAACCGAAGGAAGATAGAAGATAGAAGAAAGAAGAAGCATTTAAATAAAGGATTTGTCAAAAACTGTCTCTTGTCATTTTTAACATTTTTGACACTTTTTTAGTGAAATGGTAGGGGTACTTTTGTACCCCCTTACTATTTCACACAGGGGGGAGGGCCGGGATCTGGGGGTCCCCTTGTTAAAGGGGGCTTCCAGATTCCGATAAGCCCCCTGCCCGCAGACCCCCACAACCACTGGCCAAGGGTTGTGGGGATTAGGCCCTTGTCCCCATCAACATGGGGACAAGGTGTTTTGGGGGGCTACCCCAAAGCACCCTCCCAACGTTGAGGGCATGTGGCCTGGTACAGTTCAGGAGGGGGGGCGCTCTCTCATCCCCCCTTTTTTCCTGCAGCCTGCCAGGTTGCATGCTCGGATAAGGGTCTGGTATGGATTTTTGGGGGGACCCCACGTGTTTTTTTTTTAATTTTGGCGCAGGGTTCCCCTTAAAATCCATAGCAGACCTGAAGGGTCTGGTATAGATTTTGAGGGGGACCCCACGCCATTTTTTTTTTTTAATTTTGGCTGGGGTACCCCTTAATATCCATACCAGACCTGAAGGGCCTGATATGGAATTTAGGGGGACCCCCCACGTCATTTTTTTTTTTTAATTTTGGTTCAGGGTTCCCCTGTGGGGATTTCCCATGCCGTTTTTATCAATGAACGTTTATGTGTATTGTCAGACCGGCAATTCATTAATAGCCGCGAGTAGTTGAAATAACTTTTTTTCCTTTGAAATGTCTTTTTTCTGTCAGACTGTTCTAAACACAGGAAACATGTGCCCCTTTACGGCATACTATAGACATCCCCCAGGTATGAAATTTAAAAGGATTTTACACTTTTATTGTTTCACTTTAAGCATTATTAAAATCACTGCTCCCGAAAAAACTAACGTTTTTAAAACTTTTTTTTGCATTGATCCATGTCCCCTGGGGCAGGACCCAGGTCTCCAAACACTTTTTATGACAATACCATGAATATAAGCCTTTAAAATTAGCACTTTTGATTTCTCCCATAGACTTTTAAAGGGTGTTCCACGGCATTCAAATTTGCCGCAAACACCCCAAATTGTTTGCTGTTCGGCGAACTTGCGAACAGCCAATGTTCGAGTCGAACATGAGTTTGACTTGAACTCGAAGCTCATCCCAAGTGGTGTGCTGCTGACAAATGTTCTGCTAGGGCCTGGGACACCCAGTGGAGGCTGCTGAGCGGTAATGACTGGGTGTAGCAGGGGCAGACTGAAGTGGGTAAGGTGGAGGAAGAGGAGGAACAGTTTTGTGCCCCTTTTGTGTGGCTTTTAGGTGCTCTTGCCAACGGGCTGAGTGGTTGGACGTTAAATGCCTTGTTAAGCATGTGGTACTCAAATGGCTGGTGTTTTTGCCATGTTTGCTGTGCCTGAGACACAGTTTGCAGATAGCAACAGTGCAATCTGCTGCAGATGTGCTGAAAAAGGCCCAGACAGATGAGCTTTGGGGTGTGGGCCGGGAGAAAACAGCTGCAGAATGTGATGGAATAGGGTGGCTGCTCTCTACTCTTTCTTGATGTCAGCCTCCTTGGGATTGTGCTGTCTCACCTTCAGTTTCCTCCTCTGCTCTATCTGGCATCCAAGTCACATCAGTGACCTCATCATCATCATCATCTCCATCTTCATCATTACCACTGGAGACAACTTGGCAATACGCTTTGGCTTGGGAAACATGAATGCCAATTTGTCTACCAGTGTTCCTCCCTCTCTCTAGGCTCATGTTCTTGTCATTCTCAACCTCAGAACCAACATCTGAATCCAGTAATGGCTGTGCATCATCAAGGAGCAAGTGGCTGATGCTGTGGTCAAATAACTCTGCTGACTAACTCAGCTGATATTGGGGCTATGGCAGGACTATATGTGGACAAGGAGGCAGATTTATCCACTCTGGCAACTGCAGGGGACTGCACACTTGTCTCTGCTTGCGTAACAGAGGATGAGAAGGATGAGGAAGGTTTAGTAAGCCAGTCCACCACCTCCTCTGCATGCTGTGGCTGGACAGCGTGGGCAAACTCACTAAACAGGAAATGATGCCCTATCTGAAGACTGACAACCACGACCACCTTTGCCTGTGGACACATTTGTTGCTGGCCCCTTTACAGTGCCAAGGGAACATCTGCCTCTCCTTGTTGTCCTCCCAGACTTTTTTGGGAGGGAGGGAGCGGTGCTTATAAGCAAGTGTAAAGAAGAATTGGAAATCTGTACGTAGATGCACTTTAATCAATGTAAAGTGGTTAGTACACTTTAATTTGAGTACTCACTCAAACTACACATACACACTCCATGGATACACTATAATATACTGCAATATAATGCGCCAAATGTATAGTGATGCACAGAACTATAAGGTGTTAAACTGGCAGTAATGCACACAAATCTATATGGCGTTAAACTGGCAGTAACCCACACAAAACTATATGACGTTAAACTGGCAGTAATGCACACAGAAGTAAATCGCGTTAAACTGCCAGTAACGCACAAAACTATATGGCGTTAAACTGGCAGTAATGCACACAGAACTATATGGTGTTAAACTGGCAGTAACACACACAGAACGATATGGCGTTAAACTGGCAGTAACGCACACAGATGTAAATGGCGTTAAACTGGTAATAACGCACACAGAAGTAAATGGCGTTAAACTGGCAGTAACACACAAAACTATATGGTGTTAAATTGACAGTAACACACACAGAACTATATGGCGTTAAACTCGCAGTAAGGCACACAGAAGTAAATTGCGTTAAACTGGCAGTATCACAATCCAATAGACGGTGTTCAACCATCACTACACTGACGCTATCTGAACTGTCCCTACTCTTGCTATACACTAATGTAGATACACTAGTGTAAAGATTACTGACACGGTCTCACTACACTACACTGAAACTATATGAGCTGTCCCTAGCTACACTAATGTATGTATGAATGACACGGTCTCACTACACTACAGTGAAACTATCTGAGCTGTCCCTAGTATAGCACACTAACTAAATAATAGCACTGAACAGAGCCCTGTTCTATCTCTCTCCACGTCGAAATCACACTGAAAATGGCTGCCATTGAAAGAATATTTTTATACTGTGGGGCAGGAATGAGCTATGATTGGATAAAGTCATGATGACAGTGTCCAATCATGACTCTGACAGTGCTCTGTGCCCTGATTGGCTGAAGCTTTCACTGCTTCAGTCAATCAGGGCTTTCAATGCACTTTTCAGCGCTGCAATGCTCGTTTGTTGGGATATTCACCGAACATCCAAACAGCGTAAGTTCAGCCCGAACTTATGCTAGGGCCGAACCGTTCCACCACCCCTACTACAGACTACCTCTGTTTGTAAACAAATCGGCCAGGGGATTCTGGGTGATGCTATTAATACAAACTTACGTAGTGCCCAAAACCCTTGCCCAGTGGTTGTAGGGGTCTGCGGGTGGGGGGCTTATTGGGATATTTAAGCCCCCTTTAATCTTCCAGATCATGGAAACGGGTACATTGTACAAATTCACAAAAAAGTGTCAAAAATAGTAAAAAATGCCAAGAGACACTTTGGGACAAGTCCTTTATTAAAAAGTAAAAAATAAAAATGTCCCACAGGCCAAGGGTTGTGGGGATGAGGCCCTTGTCCCCATCAACATGGGGACAATTTGTTTTGGAGGACACCAAAGCACCTTCCCCATGTTGAGGGCATGTGGCCTGGTATGGTTCAGAAGGAGGCGAGGGCGCTCTCTGGCCCCCCTCTTTTCCTGCGGCCTGCCAGGTTGTGTGCTCGGATAAGGGTCTGGTATGGATTTTGGGCCGACCCCTACGCCATTTTTTTTTGGCGCAGGGTTCCCCTTAAAATCCATACCAGACCTGAAGGGCCTGGTATTGATTTTGGGGGGACCCCCACTCAATTTGTCTTTTTAATTTTGGTTCTTAATATTCATAACAGACCCAAAGGGCCTGGTAATGGACTGGTGGGAACCCATGCTGTTTTTTTCAATGAGTTTTATCTGTATTGCCAGGACCCGACAATTCATTACAGCCACGATCAGTTTGTAATGATTTTTTTTTTTGCTGTGGTACTGTTCTAAACACGGCAAAACTGCGCCACTTTACAGGCATACTATAGACACCCCCCCAGGCACAACATTTAAAGGAATATTTCATTTTTATTGTTTCACTTTAAACATTGTTAAAATCACTGCTCCTGAAAAAACGGCCATTTTTAAAACTTTTTTTTGCATTGATACATGTCCTCTGGGGCAAGAACCAGGTCCCCAAACACTTTTTATGGCAATTACATGCATCTAAGCCTTTAAAATGAGCACTTTTGATTTTTCATGTTCGTGTCCCATAGACTTTAACGGTGTTTGCATGCTTGTCCAAATTTTTTGCCTGTTCGTAAGTTCTGGTGCGAACCGAACCAGAGGTGTTCGGCTCATCCCTACTCCCTAACACAGATTTACACAGATTTGTGAACAATATTTAAGAGTTCGGCTCATGATAAATAGGGGCAAACACAAAAGTGTTGCATTTATAATTTTGCTCAGTGTACATCACTGGATGATGTGATTGATTTTTGATTTACATCATGTGACCTTTTTTTGTAAAAATACTTTTTCTACTGTGTGTGTTTATTGACTGTAGTTTTTATATGAATAAGTACAGTATCTCACAAAAGTGAGTACACCCCTCACATTTTTGTAAATATTTTATTATATCTTTTCATGTGACAACACTGAAGAAATTACACTTTGCTACAATGTAGTGAGTGTACAGATTGTATAACAGTGTAAATTTTCTGTCCCCTCAAAATAACTCAACACACAGCCATTAATGTCCAAACCGATGGCAACAAAAGTGAGTGCACCCCTAAGTGAAAATGTCCAAATTGGGCCCAAAGTGTCAATATTTTGTGTGGCCACCATTCTTTTCCAGCACTGCCTTAACTCTCTTGGACATGGAGTTCACCAGAGCTTCACAGGTTGCCACTGGAGTCCTCTTCCACTCCTCCATGACGACATCACGGAGCTGGTGAATGTTAGAGACCTTGCTCTCCTCCACCTTCCATTTGAGGATGCCCCACAGATACTCAATAGGGTTTAGATCTGGAGACATGCTTGGCCAGTCCATCACCTTTACCCTCAGCTTCTTTAGCAAGGCAGTGGTCATCTTGGAGGTATGTTTGGGGTCATTATCATGTTGGAATACTGCCCTGTGGCCCAGTCTCCAAAGAGAGGGGATCATGCTCTGCTTCAGTATGTCACAGTGCATGTTGGCATTCATGGTTCCCTTAATGAACTGTTGTTCCCCAGTGCCAGCAGCATTCATGCAGCCCCAGACCATGACACTCCCACCACCATGCTTGACTGTAGGCAAGATACATTTGTCTTTGTACCCCTCACCTGGTTGCCGTCACACACACTTGGCACCATCTGAACCAAAAACCTTTATCTAGGTCTCATCAGATGACATGACATAATTCCAGTAATTCATATCCTTAGTCTGCTTGTCTTCAGCAAACTGCAGGCTTTCTTGTGCATCATCTTTAGAAGAGGCTTCCTTCTGGGACAACAGCCATGCAGACCAATTTGATGCAGTGTGTGGTGTATGGTATGAGCACTGACAGGCTGACCCCCCACCCCTTCAACCTCTGCAGCAATGCTGGCAGTAGTCATAGGTCTATTTCCCAAAGACAACCTCTGCATATGATGCTGAGCACGTGCACTCAAATTCTTTGGTCGACCATGGCCTGTTCTGAGTGGAACCTATCCTGTTAAACTGCTGTACGGTCTTGGCCACCGTGCTGCAGCTCAGTTTCAGGGTCTTGGCAATCTTCTTATAGCCTAGGCCATCTTTATGTAGAGCAACAATTCTTTTTTTCAGATCCTCAGAGAGTTCTTTGCCATGAGGTACCATGTTGAACTTCCAGTATGAGAGAGTGAGAGCGATAACACCAAATTTAACACATCTGCTCCTCATTCACACCTGAGACCTTGTAATACTAATGAGTCACAAGATACCAGGAAGGGAAATGTATAATTGGACCCAATTTGTAAATTTTCACTTAGGGGTGTACTCATTATTGTTGTTATGTTTAGACATTAATGGCTGTGTGTTGAGTAATTTTGAGGGGACAAAAAATTTACACTGTTATACAAGCTGTACACTCACTACTTTACATTGTAGCAAAGTATAATTTCTTCAGTGTTGTCACATGAAAAGATATAATAAAATATTTACAAAAATTTGAGGGGTATACTC
This sequence comes from Aquarana catesbeiana, assembly GCF_042186555.1. Taxonomy (NCBI): domain Eukaryota; kingdom Metazoa; phylum Chordata; class Amphibia; order Anura; family Ranidae; genus Aquarana; species Aquarana catesbeiana. The sequence goes on from NC_133326.1 coordinate 293,208,093, forward strand.
ACTTTTGTGAGATATTGTACCAAGGGTTTTACATAGCAGGGGCAGATATTAGGGAGCCCCCTTATCCTAATAGATGCTTCCAATTATGATACATTCCCCTGCAGACCCCTACATCCACTGAACTAGGAATTCTAGCAGCTTTTATTTCTCCTTTACCTGGCCAGTTAGTTTGCATGCCTGCAAAATGGTCTATTATGGATCTTGTGGGACACACTTTTTTTTTTTGCATATAGCCCCCCATAAAAATCCATACCAAACCCATATCTTGGGTGCAGCTACCTCTGGTGCTACCAATTAAATTTGACTTTGCCCACTATAAAATAATTATACCTTACACAATTATCAGCTTCTGCTGCTGGAGTACAACCATTACAAGCTCTTGCCATCTTCCCCACTAGGGATTAGGAATGAGCTTCGAGTTCGAGTTGAACCCATGTTCGTCTCGAACATCGCCTGTTCGACCGTTCGTCGAATTGTGAACGATATGGGCCGTTCGTGCCAAATTCGAGTGGCATCGCAGTGCATTGCTGGCTGATGATTGGCCAAGCATGCACTATGACCCACATGCTTGGCCAATCACAGTGCCGTGTGTACAGAGAGCCATAATTGGCAAAAGCCAGGGTGGCTTTGTTCAATTATGGCTCAGGGGATTTAGTACATGCCCCAAACTATATAAGGCCGCCTGCGTGGTAGCCTTGTGTAGTGTTGCGGCGGCGGAGAGAGATGGATAGACAGAGAGACAGTGTCATTTGATTTAAGTTAGAGTTTGTAAGGTCGAGTCAGTTAGCTACACTTACAGTGTATTGTGTACATATATGCATCCCAGGTGTTGTATATATGTATATATATATATATATATATATATATATATATATATATATATATACACACTGTATTCAGTTTAGCTAGATCCATTCCTGTTATTCTCTTCCTAATATACTGACAGGCAGGCAGGTGTTTTTACAGTTCGTGTACTGTGTACCCTGCACAGTTGCACCTACAGTATAGCTACCTGAAGACAAGTGCTTGTGTTCTTCTTCTGATCCTATTAATAGCACAGGCAGGCTCTTGAAGTATTTACAGTTAGTTTACTGTGTACCCTGGACAGTTGCACCTATAGCTACCTGAAGACATGTGCTTGTGTTCTTCTTCTGATCCTATTAATAGCACAGGCAGGCTCTTGAAGTATTTACAGTTAGTGTACTGTGTACCCTGCACAGTTGCACCTATAGATACCTGAAGACAAGTGCTTGTGTGCTTCTTCTGATCTTATTAATAACACAGGCAGGCTCTTGAAGTGTTTACAGTTAGTGTACTGTGTACCCTGCACAGTTGCATCTATAGCTACCCGAAGACAAGTGCTGGTGTGCTTCTTTTTTTTTTTTAATTGTATTTTTATTAGATTATAAAAGAACATAAACAAACTTGTTTCACAGTGTACAATACACTAATAATGATAATATAATGTTAACAGACATGTTAATAAAGAGAAAAAAGGAAAATAGATACAGACAAATGGTGTCCATAGATACAGGGCACGGGGTGGACTGTATTGCTTCTTAAAAGTATGTAAAACAGGCAACTCATAGGTAGATGTTAGAATTCAAGAGCAGTCACAAAAATACAGACATAGGTTTTTATTAAGGGTATATCATAAGCAGTAGAAAAACAATAAGGCATCAGTTGGTACAGTAGAAAAGGGGGAGGGAGGAGGGTATATAAACACAAATAATTTGAATTTAGTACGATTTAGGGCATGATGGTTGGCAGAGGGGTCCCATAATCCGATAGATCCCAAGGTTCCCATACTTTATTAAATTGGAGGATGGAATCGTGTACAGAGGCCGTTAAAAACTCCGTCCTTCAGCCACTAGATGCAGGAATCTGGACCACGGAGGAGGTGTGTTGGAAAGCCAGCACACTGGAATAAGCCTTTTGGCAGCTAACAAAATATAAGAGATTAGCTGGTTTTTTGGTTATACTTGGAAGAAGAAGGCCCAATAAACAATTTAAGGGATCCAGTGGAAGAGACACGTCCACCACCTTCTGTATAAGTAGGATCACATCACACCAAAAGGGTTGTATCAGGAAACATTGCCAAAAGATGTGAAATAGAGAACCTGTGTTGGTTCCGTATCGCCAGCAGCGCGGCGAAACTGAGGGGTCAAATTTGTGGATTACATCAGGAGATCTATACCAGAACATGAGAATGTTAATGGATGTCTCCCTTTGAGTAACACATTTGGAAGACTTGAAAATAGAGGACCAAATCCTATCCCACATTTGTACCGTAATGGATCGGCCCAATAAATGGGACCATCTTCTCATATAGTGGTGTGGTCTCCTTAAGAGGAGTCGACTCATGGAGGATACGGTAGATATAGGAAATTAAATGTAATTGGTGAGGACCCTGAGCACATAAGTATTCAAAAGCGGTTGGTTTATCAAGGGTTTATCAAGGGTCAGGGTTGGGGATTTAGAGTGAAAGAAATGTCTAACCTGCAGATAGAAATGGAAAAGGTGGGAGGGTATATCAAATTTCTCACATAGAGTATTAAAAGTATGTCATCTCCGCGTGATGGGATGAACCAGGTTCCGGAGCTGAAAGAGAGGTGCACTAAGCCATGGGAAAACCCTGCCCAGGGACATACTATCTGGTATGAGTGGGTTAAATAGCAAATTTACAAGAGGAGGGCATGGAGAGGCAAGGGAATAATTTTTGAGACACTTACGTCAAATGGTTAGGGTAAATATCATTGGAGCAGTGCAATGAAGTTTATAGATGGGATCCAGGGAAGGGAGTGCGCCCCAGAGTAAGGAGCATGGATGAACCGGATATAGCACTCCCTTTTCAATGGCAGTCCATTGATTTGGTGCGTGCAAAGAGGACCACGAAGTGATAGCCATCAAATGTGTAGCATAGTAATATTTAGTAATGTCCGGGGCTCCCAGACATCCCCTGGATCTTAGAGTAAATACTACTGAGCTCGCAATGCGGTGGGCTATGCCTTTCCATATGAATTTTAAAAAATTCCTCTGAAGTGCTTTTAGTTGAGAGGAAGGCAAGGCAATTGGTAATGTTTCAAAGAGGTAGAGCAACCTGGGTAAAATAGAAATTTTTAGGACATTGATCCTACCTAACAGGGATAAGGGGTACTTTGTAAAGGTCGACAGAGATTTATTAATGTCTAAAATCAGAGGAGGAAAATTAGCAAAGGGAGGAGTAGGAGGGGGTAAGTAAGATACCCAAATATTTGAGAGAGGTAATAAACCATTTATAAGGGTATTTAAGCTGGGATAGTAGGGGTGAGAAATGTGTATGGGAAGGGCTGCAGTTTTGGAAGTGTTAACTTTATAGCCGGAGATGGCACTAAAGAAAGCCAGTAGTTTATGCAGCGAGGGGAGAGATATCAACGGGTTAGTAATAGTTAGCAAAATGTAATCTGCAAAGAGTAATAGTTTATACTGCCCCTGTCGCATCACCACCCCACGAATGGGGGTGCGGATGGACTCAGCCAGGGGTTCCAAACACAAGATAAAAAGTAGTGGTGATAAAGGACATCACTGCCGAGTTCCGTTAGTCATGGGGAAACCAGGCGACAGGAAGGATGACATCTGCACTTGGGCTGTGACAGTTGAGCAAAGGATCACTAGCCAGCGCTTGCACAGTATGCAATTGAGCTACTGGCCTGTCCTGCATCCTGCGTTCTTTCGGAATGCACATTCAGTGCTGCTGGAGGCTTTGTAACCGATCACAAGGTGCGCCTGTCCACCGACTCGGTCGATCGACTGACCTTCATAAAAATGAATCAGCCTTGGATCATCACCAGCTACCAAGCACCTAAAGCTGATGTAACTGAATAATTTCTTTTGAAATGTCAGATCGCTTCAAGACTGCCTATGCTGATGCTGAGTGACTATCCTGTTATGCCGAGTGACTATCCTCTTCCTCCTCAATGATCATGCTGATAGCTTGTAAGAATATTTTTGTTTCTGGGCGCTGCCACCAGTGGCTAAGGCCCAATTTTTCAGCCCCTATTTAACAGGGGTGTGTAATTACAATTTTTGATGCAATACTTTGCAGCAGGGCTCATTCCTGCGCTCCAACTAGAGTATCTGTGAGGGGTTGCAGTGTTGTGGCACCAGTGCCTAAGGCCCAATTTTTCTGCCCCTGTTCAACAGGGACATGTAATTACAATTCTTGATCTAATATTTCACAGCAGGGCCCATTTCTGTGCCCACCAAGAGTAACTGTGAGGACTAATGCAGGACCCAGGTCCCCAAACCCTTTTTAGGACAATACCATGCAAATTAGCCTTTAAAATTAGCACTTTTGATTTTGAACGTTCGAGTCCCATAGACTTCAATGGGGTTCTAAAGTTTGCGCAAATTTTTGGTCCATTTGCAGGTTCTGGTGCGAACCGAACCGGGGGGGGGGTGTTCAGCTCATCCCTACAAGGAATGAACTCAACGTTCAGTCAGAAACTCCAATATACATGACAACTTTCCATTATCAATGATTCTTAAATGTGCGGATAGGTGCAGGCACTAGACGTGCACACTGAAATATTTTGTTTCGGAATTTAGTTTTCATCTGAAAAATAAATTCACATATTCATTCACATAAGGGGGGTGGGATCTGGGGGCCCCCTTGTCAAATCTATACATTTTCGAATAGGTCGAAATGAAAATGTTATATTGTTTTCGATCCTAATGCCCCGTACACATGATCGGACATTGATCAGACATTCCGACAACAAACTCCATGGATTTTTTCCGACGGATGTGGGCTCAAACTTGTCTTGCATACACACGGTCGCACAAAGTTGTCGGAATGTCCGATCGCCAAGAACGCGGTGACGTACACCACGTACGATGAGACTAGAAAAGGGCAGTTCTGAACCAAGCACAGCACCCTTTGGGCTCCTTTTGCTAATCTTGTGTTAGTAAAAGTTTGGTAAGGGACGATTCGCGCTTTTTCAGGCTTGTGGTTTTCAGATCGTTTTCTGCTGTTCAGTTTGTGCTTGTGGGTTTGTATCTGCTCTTCAGTGCGTGCAGTCAGTTCGTATTGGATTATTCAGTGCGATCTTGTCCGCTCCTTGCTGTTTTTCAGGTCGCTCTTCATAGGCCTTGCTGTTCTTCAGTGCGTTCTGTTACTTCGTTCTGAGCAGCCGATCGTTTTCTAGCCATGTTGCGTATACGTACTCCTCGTAGAGTTCGTGCTGTGCGGGGGCTTGGTGTTGGGGTCCTTACCTTGACACAAGTCCAGTCCGTGAACAGGGTGGGGAGGAGTTCATGGACCAAGAATTGGTTGTTTCAGCGTGACCAGTTCTGTCATATGCCTTTGCTCCGTGAGATCCGTGAGAATAATCCTGATGATTTCAGGAACTTTCTCCGAATGACGGACCCCGTATTTCACCATTTGTTGGCTTTGCTGACCCCTTATATTAGCAGGCAGGATACCTGCATGAGGCAAGCCATCACTCCGGAGCAGTGGCTTGTTGCCACCCTGCGGTACTTGGCGACAGGGGAGAAGCCTGCAGGACCTCAAGTTCTCGACAGGCATCTCCCCCCAGGCTCTGGGGATCATTACCCCAGAGACCTGTTCTGCCATCGTCCAGGTCCTGCAGAAGGAGTATATTAAGGTAAGATTTTTATCCTTGAATATCACATTTTATTGTATATAATGTTTGATAATATATTGTATTTATTTCCTCATTCCCTAATTACCATGACTGTAATATGCTGTGAATGTCCCCTTTGTTCTCATGCATGCTGGATTTTTATGTAATAATTTTTTTTGTCCTTCATAACAATTTGTCTTCACTTACCTCCCCAGCATGGTCTCCTGGCCCTATATTCACCTCATGTAGTCACTTAACAATGTATTTTATCAGCTCCATAGTAGTGCTTTACCCTAAATACCCCCTAAAATGTGAAAAAATATGATTTGTGCTTTAAATTCAGGCAGAGTGCCAGAGGCTTTTTTTTTGGGTCCCCAAATCATTTGGAACCCTCCCTCCCCCCAACTGCTAAGTCAGCTGATAACAATTCTCTATCTATCCTCAATCATCTATCTGGAGACTTTGCCAAACCCATACACACTATACCCATCTCTTTTGTGGTCAGATTTATGGATGAATTCCCCAAAGCATGTAGTGCAAGGTCCTGCCTGTATACTTTCAAATGGTACTGTTTAAAGTTTTTGTATACTATTATTATCTTGATAGGTAATAGCAGAATGTCCAAATGTGCAAAAATGTGTACAATGTGTATTTATATCTTTGTATTATGACACTTCTTACCTGTCCAGTGGGCTGTCAATAGTGTAAGTAAGGAGGGGCTGGCCAAAGTAATACACATGATTTAGGCATTCATCTCTCAATGAAGTGGAGAGGGTTACCTGTCCAAAAGATCCCCCCCCTAAAATGTTAGAAATGGCCCATGAGAGGGGGGGGGTCTGATAGGTGGACCTTATACCTTGGTCTTTCTAAACTCCCTAAAATAAATGTTATACTGATGTTGGCCAAGAATGTTTGTGTCTAATCTGCTTTCCCTGTTTAGGTGCAAAATGATTAATTTATTTTTCTTGTTTGACTCCACAGTTTCCTTTCAACCCACAGGAATGGCAGACTGTGGCCTCCCACTTTGCCCAGCGGTGGGACTTTCCTAACTGCGGAGGGGCAATTGATGGGAAACACGTCCACATCATCCCACCACCCAACTCGGGGTCATACTATTATAATTATAAGGGGTTCAATAGTATTGTGATGTTGGCAGTGGTGTCGGCTACTTAGGAGTTCCTGTATGTGGACGTGGGGAAGAATGGCCGGATGTTGGATGATGGAGTCATCACCCAGACGGAGTTCTACAGGCATCTCCAGAATGGCAGCTTGGACTTGCCACCTCCAGAAGACAATGTGGAAGGACTCCCATTCGTCTTCGTTGCTGATGAAGCGTTTGCACTGGGGGACCATCTTATGCGACCATTCCCGATGAGGACCCTCAACCCGGACTAGAGGGTTTTTAATTACCGGCTGGCCAGAGCCAGAAGAGTGGTGGAGAACACATTTGGAATCATGGCCAGCCAGTTCCGCCTATTTCTTACACCAATGCACATGGCGGAGTACAAACTGAATCATATCATCCTGGCGTGCTGTGTTCTACACAACTTTTTAAGGCAAAATTCTGCCAACTATGCTGGCTCAGTTGGGCCTGAAGCCGGAATTCATAATGAACCAACCCTGATGGCACTTGAAAGTGGCTGTCCTGGCTTGCCCCCCCTGAGTGCCCGTGAGGTCTGTCTTAGATACCTAGAATATTTTGCGGGTAGGGGGGCCATCAATATGCCAGACAATGTCTGAAACATTTTTCAAATAAAAAAATCATTTTAACTACTAAAATCTTTGGTGACATTTACTGCTTGTGTTTCTTTTAACTGACCCTGACAGAAATGTGGTGAGTCCTGAAAATGGTGTGATTGTGTAACATTACTAAAGCACTGTTGGGTGTTATTTACTAAAGGCAAAGACACTTTGCACTACAAGTGCAGTTGAAACTGCACTTGAAGTGCAAAGTGGATTTGCCCTTAGGAAATAACTCACATTATCACAGAAAACACCAATTTGAGCACAACAAAAGTTTTGGAGCGTTGAAACAATAATCCACACATTCTTGATTATCAATCTTTTTAATACCAGCACAATCACATGTGCATTTGTAAAAGGTTTTTAAAACAAACCAACATGTTTGTTGTATAACAATTTTTTGGGTCACATTACAAAAAGTAGAAATGTCCATTTAAGGTAAAACAGGCATGTTTAAAACCAACAAGAAAGACACAAATCTGGAACTTACAAAGTTCAACTTTTGTAGAAATTGAAGGCAATATCAGACATGAGAATTTCTAAACTGTGTTTGATATTGCATTCAGATGGGGAGAAGTCACCCCTGGAAAAGCCACATTTTGAAGATGCACACTAATTGGCGAATGTCATGTCATGTCATGAGCTACCTACCATCACGGGGAATCAAGGGACGTGTTTTGGGGGTGCAACCCCTTCCTCCCATCTACTTTATTATTGAGGAAGGGATTGCACCCCTAAAATGCATACATTGATCTCCCGTGATGGCAGATAGCACATGTTGACACACTGTGTGCATCTTCAAAATTTGGCTTTTCTCGAATATGTCAAAAAATGTTAGAAATTTTTAGATCCCAAAAAGCACAAAAAAGGGAAGTGATTTGGAGGGGTTTTAAACTCTCCCTAAAACATCAATGATGTTCTTCATTTTTTTTTTAACATCATTGATGTTTTTCTGGATGTTTTCCAAGTCCCTATTACACCCCATGATCTCCCCGATCAGGATCTGTGCACTTTCAGAGGTGAAATGACCTGGATCCACAACATCACGATCACCTAAAAAGATAGAAACAAAAACACACCATGTATTATAAATATGCCGGCATCCATCTTTTACCTGAGTTTGTGGTCGCAGACACTCACCTGTTGTGGTGACAATTTCCACCACATCTCCTTCCTGTTGTGTTTGTGGGATTTCCCCTTCTTCCTGAGGTGGTCTCCTCGGATGAGGGGTGTCCTCCGAGTCTTTTCTCCTCTATGTAAAAAAAAAATAGGTATACTTAGCACACAGATAGTTCATGGCAGAAATAGAAATATGAAACATTGCTTGGAAGTGGGGTACAATTGTCTCTTTTGGCAGAGTTCCAAGATGAAGAAATATTTTTGTCCTTTGCCAAGCTTGAATACTTACCTGTTTTGTACAAGCTTCACAGATAGAGACACCCCTATAGTATACACTGGAGCACCTGTGTGGCCCCCTGATAAAAAGGGTGTTCTGGTGTCCCACACTAGTACTCCAGCGTCCAGATGTGAAAACTGCTGCTGAGTGTCCTCTCCTTACACAGAATCTCGTTTGCATTTAATTCTAGTTACAAACCCATCTACATAACAAAATTATTTTAAGAGAAGTAGGCCATAAAAAATGTATTCAAATGCATATGGCCAAAACAATGGTGTTTTCTAGGACGAACGAACAATGTTTCATACGAACTAATAATGTGCCCATGAACATGAAAGTTGCCATTTTAAACTGTACAACAGTTAAGAAAAGCACATGGAGCAGCACGAACGTTATAAAAATAAAGAATAGGAACACAGCACAACTACTTACTTTTTTGCAGCACTCTCCTGATCCTTCTGTACTGCTCGTGCTCCCTTAATTTCAGGTCCGACCACCGCTTCCTCAGCTGATCTTTGGATCATCGTACCCCGAAATTATTCTGCAGACTTTTGACCACTTTCGCCATGATCTTGGCCTTTCTGACATTGGGGTTGGGGTAAGGTCCGTACTTCCCATCATAGTCGGTCCTTTTCAGTATGTCGACCATCTCCAACATCTGCCCAAAGGACATATTTGAGGCCTTAAATTGTCTATTCTGGGATCGGGACGTTTCAGGCTCTGGACTTTCCTCCTCATCCTCCTCGTTGCTGTAATTAGCACGCACCCGCCATGTGCTCTTCCCCCACTGCGCCGAACGAGAAGGGGCAGGGAATAGACTAGAAAGAACATCGGGGGCGGGCGGAGTTACATGCATGCCCAGTGTGTATAAAGCATAACATGCGTGCGTATTACGTACGATCTGTGAGCGGAGGAAGGCGTATCGGAGGCGCCGATCGTGATAAGGAAGGTAAAATCTAAACTTGGGCCTATACTGCTTATAGATTGAGGCCTATGCTGGGACAATATTAGGAGACTTTAGCCTGACAATAGGGTTTGTCTTGTGTTGTGTCTTGCAGAGAAAATGGATGGCTTCAATGACCACAACTTCCTCCCCATGTTCATAGATAAATAAACAAAAGAGGCAGGCAGCCCTGGAGAAACTGCTGGAGTTGGTGAAGCTGGTGGTCCCCACGGCAACCATCCCCTATTTAAAAGCCAAAATTGGTGGCCTGAGGAGCACTTATCTTAGGGAGCGCAAGAAGGTCACGGATTCCCAGAGATCCGGAGCTGCAGCAGATGATGTTTATGTCCCCAGGCTGTGGTAATATGAGAGACATTGTTTTTTTGTCAGACCAGACTGGAGTCAGGGAATCCCTCTCTACTCTTCCTTCCACCCTATCTTCCACCCCAGCTGAGGCTTCCGACGTCCAACCTGGGACTTCCAACCAGGAAGAAGTGGAGGAGCCCAGCTGGAGCCAGGTATAGCATTGTTCTACAGATTTCTGGTCAATAAATAAATGATGTTTACTAGATATTATTATTGATCACTAATTGCTGATTTAATAAAGTGTTTGACATATCAATAGACAGTAGTGGGCAAAAATAATTGGGACAAGAATGAAAAATGCGGGACTCAGAATGATAGTCTGTTATGTTTGTTAACATTCAATTTGCAACAATCATGAGGTGAAAATTGTGTGTGATTGATGAAGAAAAAACTAAAACTATGTCCCTTTTTCATACACAGGAAGACCTCAGCCAGGACGAGGCTCTGGAATGTGGCACACAGGAGGAGGCTGTGGAATGTGGCAGCCAGGAGGAGGCGGGGGTTAGTGGCAGCCAGGAGGAGGAGGGGCTAAGTGGCAGCCAGGAGAAGGCCGAGCCCAGTAGGAGCCTGACCGAATCGCAGGTTCCTCCCCTCCACCTTCCAAACAAAAGACCCAGGAAGGGGAGTCACGTGCAGGATTCAGCACTCAGGCTGATTCAGGAGGCTTCTGTGTCCCTCAGAGCCACCCCCACTCCTGAAGAGGCCTTTGCCTGCATGGCTGCCACCAAACTGCAGGGCATGCAGGAGGGCCAACGCCTCCTGTGTGAGGACCTTCTTTATAGTCTTAACTAAGGGGGTGAGGGGCGAAATAACACCCAATACCCACCTGAGTGAGTTGGCCCATACTCCTCCTCCTGCCACAACTCCACCACCAGAGCCACAGCGTGGAAGGAAGCGTGGAAGGAAGACCAGAGAGTGATGTCCCTGGGTTCAGTCTGGTCTGGCAAAAGATGCAGTCTCTTGTATGACCACAGCCTGGGCACATACATGTCATCTGCTGATTTCCGGATCTCTGGGACTTCTGGACCAGACTGCACTCCCTTAGATATGGACTCCTCAGGCCACCAATTGTGCTGTAAAATAATCAATGTGTGCCCTGGGGGTCAAAGGCTTCGCCAATTTCTGCTGTTTCTCCAGCGTTGCCTCCCTCTTTGTTTGGTTCTGATCCCTTAATAAAGGAATTTTTGTTTCAATTATACTCGCCTATGTGTGTTTTCCTTCAAAAAGGACGGTTTGTTTGTGAGGAGTAGGGATGAGCCGAACACCCCCAGGTTCGGTTCGCACCAGAACCTGCGAACGGACCGAAAATTCGCACGAATGTTAGAACCCCATTGACGTCTATGGGACTCGAACGTTCAAAATCAAAAGTGCTCATTTTAAAGGCTAATTTGCATGGTATTGTCCTAAAAAGGGTTTGGGGACCCGGGTCCTGCCCCAGGGGACATGTATCAATGCAAAAAAAACTTTTAAAAACGGCCATTTTTTCGGGAGCAGTGATTTTAATGATGCTTAAAGTAAAAAAAAAAAGTGAAATATTCCTTTAAATATCGTACCTGGGGTGTGTCTATAGTATGCCTCTAAAGTGGCGCATGTTTCCCGTGTTTAAAACAGTCCCTGCACAAAATGTCATTTTTAAAGGAAAAAATCTCATTTAAAACTGCTTGCGGGTTTAATGTAATGTCGGGTCCTGGCAATATGGATGAAAATCAGTGAGACAAACGGCATGGGTACCCCCCAGTCCATTACCAGGCCCTTTGGGTCTTGTATGGATATTAAGGGGAACCCCGCACCCAAATTAAAATAAGGAAAGGTGTGGGGCCACCAGGCCCTATTTACTCTGAACAGCAGTATACAGGCGGTGCAAACAAGACAGGGACTGTAGGTTTGTTGTTACGTAGAATCTGTTTGTAATTTTGAACGGGTAAATTTTTATCGTGTTTAGCTCCAGCCAAAAAATCTTTTTTAAGCTTTTTGGAAAACATAGGGAAGGGTTATCACCCCTGTGACATTTGTTTTGCTGTCTGTCCTCCTCTTCAGAAGATTTGACCTCACTTTTTGTCCCAATGACAAATGTTTTTTGAAAATTTGGGGTTTTTTGTGGAACAAGGATTGGAAAGCATCAATGAAAAGGAGAAATGTTTTTCCCATATTAACTCTTACAGGAGAGAATTTCCCTTCCTAGGGGTAGATTTCATCTCACTTCCTGTTGTCTCCTTCCATTTGCAAGTAGGAGTCATTTGTAAGTTAGATGTTTGAAAGTAGGGGCCTGCCCTATATACTCAGCAGAAATTTGGGCCTTAGGTGTTGTTGTGGCCACAACACTGTAAGCCCTCACAGGGCCCTGCTGTGAAATATTAGATCAAGAATTGTAATTACATGCCCCTGTTGAACAGGGGCAGAAAAATTGGGCCTTTGGTGGTGGTGGTGGTGCTGGTGCCACAACACTGTAAGTCCTCACTCGCTCTTGGTGGGCGCAGAAATGGGCCCTGCTGTGAAATATTAGATCAAGAATTGTAATTACATGCCCCTGTTGAACAAGGGCAGAAAAATTGGGCCTTTGGTGGTGGTGGTGGTGCTGGTGCCACAACACTGTAAGTCCTCACTCGCTCTTGGTGGGTGCAGAAATGGGCCCTGCTGTGAAATATTAGATCAAGAATTGTAATTACATACCCCTGTTGAACAAGGGCAGAAAAATTGGGCCTTTTGTGGTGGTGCTGGTGCCACAACACTGTAAGTCCTCACTCACTCTTGGTGGGTGCAGAAATGGGCCCTGCTGTGAAATATTAGATCAAGAATTGTAATTACATGCCCCTGTTGAACAGGGGCTGAGAAATTAGGCCTTAGGCACTGGTGCCACAACACTGCAACCCCTCACAGACACTCTAGTTGGAACGCAGGAACGAGCCCTGCTGCAAAGTATTGCATCAAAAATTGTAATTACACGCCCCTGTTAAACAGGGGCTGAAAAATTGGGCCTTAGGCACTGGTGCTGGTGCCACAACACTGCAACCCCTCACAGATACTCTAGTTGAAACGCAGAAATGAGCCCTGCTGCAAAGTATTGCATCAAAAATTGTAATTACACGCCCCTGTTAAACAAGGGCTGAAAAATTGGGCCTTAGGCACTGGTGGTGGCGCCCAGAACCAAAAATGTTCTTACAAGCTATCAGCGTGATCATTGAGGAGGAAGAGGATAATTACTCAGGGATAGTCACTCAGCATCAGCATAGGCAGTCTTTGAAGGTATCTGAGATTTCAAAAAAAATTATTCGGTTACATCAGCATCAGGTGCTTGGTAGCTGGTGGTGATCCAAGACTGATTCATTTTTATGAAGGTCAGTCGATCAACCGAGTCGGTGGACAGACGCACTCTGTGATCGATTACAAAGCCTCCAGCAGCACTGAATGTGCATTCCGAAAGAACGCTGGATGCAGGACAGGCCAGTAGCTCAATTGCATACTGTGCAAACTCTGGCCAGTGATCCATCCTCAAGACCCAGTAACCCAGAGGATTTTCGGGGGAAAGGTGTCCAAGTCAGATCTTACCCCTAGGTATTCCTGCACCATGTAAAACAGACGCTGGCGATGGTTGCTGGAACCTATCATACCTTGGGGCTGCGGACCAAAAAATTGTCTGAACGCATCTGTCAGACGGCCACCTTCTCCACCGCTCCTTCTTTGACTGACCGAAGCCTCAGCAACACGTTGTCCAGAAACAGGAATTTGTAACCTCCCAGTCTCTGGGAATGCGTTGCACAGACCTTTCTGCAAGGCCTCCTGAAGATGTTTCATCCTCTGCTCCCTCTGCAATGGCAAGATAAGGTCCGCAACCTTACCCTTGTAACGTGGATCAAGGAGGGTTGCCAGCCAGTATTGGTCCTTCTCCTTGATACCACGAATATGAGGATCCTTACGCAGGCTTTGCAGGATCAGGGAGGCCATGCAGCGTAGGTTTGCTGAGGCATTCGGTCCGGAGTCCTCTGGGACACTAAGGACGACATGGTCCGCAGCAACCTCCTGCCAGCCACGTACAAGTCCATGTGTTTCTTGGGACTGATCCCTTAAAGACTGCTGCTGATGCTGAGTGCCAGGCTCCACCTCCATACTGACACAATCTTCCTCTTCCTCCTCCTCGTCCTCTTCCTGTGTGATCGGCGGGCACGCAGGAACACTGTCTGGATAAAGGGGGCCTTGAGAGCTAAGGAAGTCCTCCTCTTCCTGCCTCTGTTCTGCCTCAAGTGCCCTGTCCATTATTCCACGCAGCGTGTGCTCCAACAGGTGGACAAGGGGGACAGTGTCAATGATGCATGCACTGTCACTGCTCACCATCCTCGTGGCCTCCTCAAATGGTGACAGGACAGTGCATGCATCCCTGATCATGGCCCACTGGCGTGGGGAAAAAAAAACAAGCTCCCCTGACCCTGTTCTGGTGCCATAGTCGCACAGGTACTCATTGATGGCCCTCTGCTGCGTGTGCAGCTGCTGCAGCATGGCCAACGTTGAGTTCCACCTGGTGGGCATGTCACAGATTAGGCGGTTCTTGGGCAGGTTAAACTCCTTTTGGAGGTCCGTCAGCCGAGCACTGGCATTATATGACCGGCGGAAATGCACACAGACTTTCCTGGCCTGCCTCAGGACATCCTGTAAGCCCGGGTACCTGCCCAAGAACCGCTGCACCACCAAGTTAAGGATGTGAGCCAAACAGGGCACATGGGTCATTTGTCCCTGTCGGAGGGCAGAGAGAAGGTTGGTGCCATTGTCGCAAACCACCATTCCTGCCTTAAGTTGGCGTGGCGTCAACCACCTCTGAACCTGCCCCTGCAGAGCTGACAGAACCTCTGCCCCAGTGTGGCTCCTGTCCCCCAAGCACACCAGCTCAAGCACCGCATGGCATCTTTTGGCCTGCGTACTTGCGTAGCCCCTTGAACAGCTACGGAGCACTGCTGGTTCCAAGGACAAAGCACAGGAAGAGGCCATGGAGGAAGAAGAAGAGGAGGGGGTGGAGGAGAGAGGTGTGTCACAATCATTAGCATTTTGGAGGCGTGGTGGCGGAACAACCTCCAACACTACTGCACCTTGTCCTGCATCCTTCCCAGCTGCCAGCAGAGTCACCCAATGCGCCGTGAAACTTAGGTAACGTCTCTGTCCATGCCTGCTGGACCATGAGTCAGCGGTAATATGCACCTTACCGCTGACCGCCCTGTCCAGCGAGGCATGGACATTGCCTTCCACATGCCGGTAGAGAGCCGGAATCGCCTTCCGTGAGAAAAAGTGGCGTTTGGGTACCTGCCACTGAGGAACCGCACATTCCACAAACTCACGGAAGGGGGCAGAGTCTACCAACTGAAAAGGCAGCAGTTGAAGTGCTAACAATTTTGCCAAGCTAGCATTCAACCGCTGGGCATGTGGATGGCTGGGAGCAAACTTCTTTCGGTGGTGCAGCAGCTGGGGCAGGGAAATATTCCTGGTACAATCTGACGTCGGTGTACCAAAAGCAGATTGCCCACAAGTACTTGGCTGTGACACACCTAATTCTACACCTTCATTCCTCTCAGTGCAGGTCTCAGAGAGGACTAAAGGTATAGTGGGGTTGGAGATCTCAGCTGATGAGGAGCAAGGAGAGGTCCTCTTTGTTCTTTGGTGTGGGTCTTTTAAATACGCTTGCCAATGAACTGCATGGCAGGTCAACATATGTCTGGTCAAGCATTTGGTACCCAAGCGGGAGATGTTTTGGCCACACGAGATACGCTTGAGATATATGTTGCAAATAGCAGCGGTGCGATCTGATGCACTCGTCTCAAAAAAGGCCCACACCAAAGAACTTTTTGAATAACGTGCAGAGACTGCAGCGCCCTGCACATGTGGAGCTCTGTGGTGTGATGCAGTCAATGTGCTGCCCTTAGGCTAGCCCCTGGAGGGCATCCTGCCTCATTGGTGATGTGCCACCTCCTCCTCCTCCTCTCTCCTATCAGGCACCCACGTTGAGTTAGTGACCTCATCATCCCCTCCCTCCTCATCATTGGAGCAAACCTGGCAGTATGCTGCAGCAGGGGGAGCATGACTGCCAGATTGCTGTCCTTCTTGGGCACCCCCTCTGTCCATGCTCATGTTACTGCCTTCATCGAGCTCAGTATCATCACCAGAGCCTTCCAAATGCTGGGCATCCTCCTGGAGCATGTACCCAACACTGTGGTCAAACAGTTCGAGGGACTCCTCAGGAGGACATGGTGGGGCTAGGGAAGGAGTCCCTGATGACATTGAGCCGAGGGAAGAGGCCGCTGCTTTGCCAGACAAAGTACCCTAGGCATGGGTGAGAGAGGATGAGGAGGATGAGGATGGCTTGGTCATCCACTCGACCAAGTCTTCCGCATGTTGCGGCTCAACACGGCCAGCTGCCGAAAAAAAGGCCAAGCGTGTCCCACGGCCACGTGCTGATGAGGATGCACAGTCTCCACGACCAGCACTAGACACAGAGCCTGCTTGCCCTCTCTTATTGGCTTGTGACTGTCTGCCTCTCCTTCTTGGCCTTCCAGACATACTAATGGCCTGTAGCTGCACTACGCTGATATATATATATATATATATATATATATGTACTGATACTGCAGCTAGCAAAATCAACTGCCTGCCTGTAGTATGAGAACACCACCAACCTTCTACAGGTAGCTTTAGCTGAACACTGTGCAGAGCTTGCAAAAAACTAACTTGTAGCTTTTTTAGCTGAATGCGGTAGTGATAGGATCAGGAAAACACCACCAACCTTCTACAGGTAGCTATAGCTGAACACTGTGCACAGCTCGCAAAAAAATAACTTGTAGGTTTAGCTGAACACTGTGAGGAGGATGCACCACACTAACTTGTAGTTTTAGCTGAACACTGTGAGCAGGATGCACTGCACTAACTTGTAGCTTTAGATGAACACTGTGCAGAGATCTCACTACACTAACTTGTAGGTTTAGCTGAACACTGTGAGGTGGACGCACCACACTAACTTGTAGTTTTAGCTGAACACTGTGAGCAGGACGCACCACACTAACTTGTAGGTTTAACTGAACACTGTGAGCAGGACGCACCGCACTAACTTGTCGTTTTAGCTGAACACTGTGAGCAGGACGCACCCCACTAACTTGTAGTTTTAGCTGAACACTGTGAGCAGGAAGCACCCCACTAACTTGTAGTTTTAGCTGAACACTGAGAGCAGGACGCACTGCACTAACTTGTAGCTTTAGATGAACACTGTGCAGAGGTCTCACTACACTAACTTGTAGGTTTAGCTGAACACTGTGAGGTGGACGCACCCCACTAACTTGTAGTTTTAGCTGAACACTGTGAGCAGGACGCACCGCACTAACTTGTAGTTTTAGCTGAACACTGTGAGCAGGACGCACCACACTAAATTGTAGTTTTAGCTGAGCACTGATAGCAGGACGCACCGCACTAACTTGTAGTTTTAGCTGAACACTGTGAGCAGGACGCACCCCACTAACTTGTAGTTTTAGCTGAACACTGTGAGCAGGACGCACTGCACTAACTTGTAGCTTTAGATGAACACTGTGCAGAGATCTCACTACACTAACTTGTAGGTTTAGCTGAACACTGTGAGGTGGACGCACCACACTAACTTGTAGTTTTAGCTGAACACTGTGAGCAGGACGCACCACACTAACTTGTAGGTTTAACTGAACACTGTGAGCAGGACGCACCGCACTAACTTGTCGTTTTAGCTGAACACTGTGAGCAGGACGCACCCCACTAACTTGTAGTTTTAGCTGAACACTGTGAGCAGGACGCACCCCACTAACTTGTAGTTTTAGCTGAACACTGTGAGCAGGACGCACTGCACTAACTTGTAGCTTTAGATGAACACTGTGCAGAGGTCTCACTACACTAACTTGTAGGTTTAGCTGAACACTGTGAGGTGGACGCACCCCACTAACTTGTAGTTTTAGCTGAACACTGTGAGCAGGACGCACCGCACTAACTTGTAGTTTTAGCTGAACACTGTGAGCAGGACGCACCACACTAAATTGTAGTTTTAGCTGAGCACTGATAGCAGGACGCACCGCACTAACTTGTAGTTTTAGCTGAACACTGTGAGCAGGACGCACCCCACTAACTTGTAGTTTTAGCTGAACACTGTGAGCAGGACGCACTGCACTAACTTGTAGCTTTAGATGAACACTGTGCAGAGGTCTCACTACACTAACTTGTAGGTTTAGCTGAACACTGTGAGGTGGACGCACCATACTAACTTGTAGATTTAGCTGAACACTGTGAGCAGGACGCACAGCACTAACTTGTAGTTTTAGCTGAACACTGTGAGCAGGACGCACCGCACTAACTTGTAGGTTTAGCTGAACACTGTGAGCAGGACGCACTGCACTAACTTGTAGCTTTAGATGAACACTGTGCAGAGATCTCACTACACTAACTTGTAGGTTTAGCTGAACACTGTGAGGTGGACGCACCACACTAACTTGTAGTTTTAGCTGAACACTGTGAGCAGGACGCACAGCACTAACTTGTAGTTTTAGCTGAACACTGTGAGCAGGACGCACCGCACTAACTTGTAGTTTTAGCTGGACACTGTGAGCAGGACGCACCCCACTAACTTGTAGTTTTAGCTGAACACTGTGAGCAAGACGCACCGCACTAACTTGTAGTTTTAGCTGAACACTGTGAGGTGGACGCACCGCACTAACTTGTAGTTTTAGCTGAACACTGTGAGTAGGACACACTGCACTAACTTGTAGCTTTAGATGAACACTGTGCAGAGGTCTCACTACACTAACTTGAAAGTTTAGCTGAACACTGTGAGGTGGATGCACCCCACTAACTTGTAGTTTTAGCTGAACACTGTGAGCAGGACGCACAGCACTAACTTGTAGTTTTAGCTGAACACTGTGAGCAGGACGCACTGCACTAACTTGTAGTTTTAGCTGAACACTGTGAGCAGGACGCACCACACTAACTTATAGTTTTAGCTGAACACTGTGAGCAGGACGCACCGCACTAACTTGTAGTTTTAGCTGAACACTGTGAGAAGGACGCACCCCACTAACTTGTAGTTTTAGCTGAACACTGTGAGCAGGACGCACTGCACTAACTTGTAGCTTTAGATGAACACTGTGCAGAGGTCTAACTACAATAACTTGTAGGTTTAGCTGAACACCGTGCAGAGGTCTCACCACACTAACTTGTAGTTTTAGCTGAACACTGTGAGCAGGACGTACAGCAATAACTTGTAGTTTTAGCTGAACACTGTGAGCAGGACGCACTGCACTAACTTGTAGTTTTAGCTGAACACTGTGAGCAGGATGCACCGCACTAACTTGTAGTTTTAGCTGAACACTGTGAGCAGGACGCACCGCACTAACTTGTAGTTTTAGCTGAACACTGTGAGTAGGACGCACCGCACTACCTTGTAGTTTTAGTTGAACACTGTGAGCAGGACGCACCGCACTAACTTGTAGTTTTAGCTGGACACTGTGAGCAGGACGCACAGCACTAACTTGTAGTTTTAGCTGAACACTGTGAGCAGGATGCACCGCACTAACTTGTAGTTTTAGCTGGACACTGTGCAGAGGTCTCACTACACTAAGTTGTAGGTTTAGCTGAACACTGTGAGGTGGACGCACCACACTAACTTGTAGTTTTAGCTGAACACTGTGAGCAGGACGCACAGCACTAACTTGTAGTTTTAGCTGAACACTGTGAGCAGGATGCACCGCACTAACTTGTAGTTTTAGCTGGACACTGTGAGCAGGACGCACCCCACTAACTTGTAGTTTTAGCTGATCACTGTGAGCAGGACGCACCGCACTAGCCTGTAGTTTCAGCTGAACACTGTGAGGTGGATGCACCGCACTAACTTGCAGTTTTAGCTAAACACTGTGAGCAGGACGCACCCCACTAACTTGTAGTTTTAGCTGAACACTGTGAGCAGGACGCACCCCACTAACTTGTAGTTTTAGTTGAACACTGTGAGGTGGACGCACCGCACTAACTTGTAGTTTTAGCTGAACACTGTGAGCAGGACGCACCCCGCTAACTTGTAGTTTTAGCTGAACACTGTGAGCAGGATGCACCCCACTAACTTGTAGTTTTAGCTGAACACTGTGAGCAGGACGCACCCCACTAACTTGTAGTTTTAGCTTAACACTGTGAGCAGGACGCACTGCACTAACTTGTAGTTTTAGCGGAACACTGTGAGCAGGATGTACCCCACTAACTTGTAGTTTTAGCTGAACACTGTAAGCAGGATGCACCCCACTAACTTGTAGTTTTAGCTGAACACTGTGAGCAGGACGCACCCCACTAACTTGTAGTTTTAGCTGAACACTGTGAGCAGCACGCACTGCACTAACTTGTAGCTTTAGATGAACACTGTGCAGAGGTCTCACTACACTAACTTGTAGGTTTAGCTGAACACTGTGAGGTGGACGCACCCCACTAACTTGTAGTTTTAGCTGAACACTGTGAGCAGGACGCACCGCACTAACTTGTAGTTTTAGCTGAACACTGTGAGCAGGACGCACTGCACTAACTTGTAGCTTTAGATGAACACTGTGCAGAGGTCTCACTACACTAACTTGTAGGTTTAGCTGAACACTGTGAGGTGGACGCATCACACTAACTTGTAGTTTTAGCTGAACACTGTGAGCAGGACGCACAGCACTAACTTGTAGTTTTAGCTGAACATTGTGAGCAGGACGCACCGCACTAACTAGTAGCTTTAGCTGGACACTGTGAGCAGGATGCACCGCACTAACTTGTAGTTTTAGCTGAACACTGTGAGCAGGACGCACTGCACTAACTTGTAGTTTTAGCTGAACACTGTGAGCAGGACACACCCCACTAACTTGTAGTTTTAGCTGAACACTGTGAGCAGGACGCACTGCACTAACTTGTAGCTTTAGATGAACACTGTGCAGAGGTCTCACTACACTAACTTGTAGGTTTAGCTGAACACTGTGAGGTGGACGCACCACACTAACTTGTAGTTTTAGCTGAACACTGTGAGCAGGACGCACCACACTAACTTGTAGTTTTAGCTGAACACTGTGAGGTGGACGCACTGCACTAACTTGTAGTTTTAGCTGAACACTGTGAGTAGGACACACTGCACTAACTTGTAGCTTTAGATGAACACTGTGCAGAGGTCTCACTACACTAACTTGTAGGTTTAGCTGAACACTGTGAGGTGGACGCACCACACTAACTTGTAGTTTTAGCTGAACACTGTGAGCAGGACGCACCACACTAACTTGTAGTTTTAGCTGGACACTGTGAGCAGGACGCACCCCACTAACTTGTAGTTTTAGCTGAACACTGTAAGCAGGACGCACCGCACTAACTTGTAGTTTTAGCTGAACACTGTGAGGTGGACGCACCGCACTAACTTGCAGTTTTAGCTAAACACTGTGAGCAGGGCGCACCCCACTAACTTGTAGTTTTAGCTGAACACTGTGAGCAGGACGCACCACACTAAATTGAAGTTTTAGTTGAACACTGTGAGGTGGACGCACCGCACTAACTTGTAGTTTTAGCTGAACACTGTGAGCAGGACGCACCCCGCTAACTTGTAGTTTTAGCTGAACACTGTGAGCAGGACGCACCCCACTAACTTGTAGTTTTAGCTGAACACTGTGAGCAGGACGCACCCCAGTAACTTGTAGTTTTAGCTTAACACTGTGAGCAGGACGCACCACACTAACTTGTAGGTTTAACTGAACACTGTGAGCAGGACGCACCGCACTAACTTGTAGTTTTAGCTGAACACTGTGAGCAGGATGTACCCCACTAACTTGTAGTTTTAGCTGAACACTGTAAGCAGGATGCACCCCACTAACTTGTAGTTTTAGCTGAACACTGTGAGCAGGACGCACCCCACTAACTTGTAGTTTTAGCTGAACACTGAGCAGGACGCACTGCACTAACTTGTAGCTTTAGATGAACACTGTGCAGAGGTCTCACTACACTAACTTGTAGGTTTAGCTGAACACTGTGAGGTGGACGCACCACACTAACTTGTAGTTTTAGCTGAACACTATGAGCAGGACGCACAGCACTAACTTGTAGTTTTAGCTGAACACTGTGAGCAGGACGCACCGCACTAACTTGTAGTTTTAGCTGAACACTGTGAGCAGGACGCACTGCACTAACTTGTAGCTTTAGATGAACACTGTGCAGAGGTCTCACTACACTAACTTGTAGGTTTAGCTGAACACTGTGAGGTGGACGCACCACACTAACTTGTAGTTTTAGCTGAACACTGTGAGCAGGACGCACAGCACTAACTTGTAGTTTTAGCTGGACACTGTGAGCAGAATGCACCGCACTAACTTGTAGTTTTAGCTGAACACTGTGAGCAGGACGCACTGCACTAACTTGTAGTTTTAGCTGAACACTGTGAGCAGGACGCACCCCACTAACTTGTAGTTTTAGCTGAACACTGTGAGCAGGACACACTGCACTAACTTGTAGCTTTAGATGAACACTGTGCAGAGGTCTCACTACACTAACTTGTAGGTTTAGCTGAACACTGTGAGGTGGACGCACCACACTAACTTGTAGTTTTAGCTGAACACTGTGAGCAGGACGCACCACACTAACTTGTAGTTTTAGCTGAACACTGTGAGCAGGAAGCACCGCACTAACTTGTAGTTTTAGCTGAACACTGTGAGCAGGACGCAACGCACTAACTTGTAGTTTTAGCTGAACACTGTGAGCAGGACGCACTGCACTAACTTTTAGCTTTAGATGAACACTGTGCAGAGGTCTCACTACACTAACTTGTAGGTTTAGCTGAACACTGTGAGGTGGACGCACCACAATAAGTTGTAGTTTTAGCTGAACACTGTGAGCAGGACGCACAGCACTAACTTGTAGTTTTAGCTGAACACTGTGAGCAGGACGCACCGCACTAACTTGTAGTTTTAGCTGAACACTGTGAGCAGGACGCACTGCACTAACTTGTAGTTTTAGCTGAACATTGTGAGCAGGACGCACCGCACTAACTAGTAGCTTTAGCTGAACACTGTGAGCAGGATGCACCGCACTAACTTGTAGTTTTAGCTGAACACTGTGAGCAGGACGCACTGCACTAACTTGTAGTTTTAGCTGAACACTGTGAGCAGGACACACCCCACTAACTTGTAGTTTTAGCTGAACACTGTGAGCAGGACGCACTGCACTAACTTGTAGCTTTAGATGAACACTGTGCAGAGGTCTCACTACACTAACTTGTAGGTTTAGCTGAACACTGTGAGGTGGACGCACCACACTAACTTGTAGTTTTAGCTGAACACTGTGAGCAGGACGCACCACACTAACTTGTAGTTTTAGCTGAACACTGTGAGGTGGACGCACTGCACTAACTTGTAGTTTTAGCTGAACACTGTGAGCAGGACACACTGCACTAACTTGTAGCTTTAGATGAACACTGTGCAGAGGTCTCACTACACTAACTTGTAGGTTTAGCTGAACACTGTGAGGTGGACGCACCACACTAACTTGTAGTTTTAGCTGAACACTGTGAGCAGGACGCACCACACTAACTTGTAGTTTTAGCTGGACACTGTGAGCAGGACGCACCCCACTAACTTGTAGTTTTAGCTGAACACTGTAAGCAGGACGCACCGCACTAACTTGTAGTTTTAGCTGAACACTGTGAGGTGAACGCACCGCACTAACTTGCAGTTTTAGCTAAACACTGTGAGCAGGGCGCACCCCACTAACTTGTAGTTTTAGCTGAACACTGTGAGCAGGACGCACCACACTAAATTGAAGTTTTAGTTGAACACTGTGAGGTGGACGCACCGCACTAACTTGTAGTTTTAGCTGAACACTGTGAGCAGGACGCACCCCGCTAATTTGTAGTTTTAGCTGAACACTGTGAGCAGGACGCACCCCACTAACTTGTAGTTTTAGCTGAACACTGTGAGCAGGACGCACCCCAGTAACTTGTAGTTTTAGCTTAACACTGTGAGCAGGACGCACCACACTAACTTGTAGGTTTAACTGAACACTGTGAGCAGGACGCACCGCACTAACTTGTAGTTTTAGCTGAACACTGTGAGCAGGATGTACCCCACTAACTTGTAGTTTTAGCTGAACACTGTAAGCAGGATGCACCCCACTAACTTGTAGTTTTAGCTGAACACTGTGAGCAGGACGCACCCCACTAACTTGAAGTTTTAGCTGAACACTGTGAGCAGGACGCACTGCACTAACTTGTAGCTTTAGATGAACACTGTGCAGAGGTCTCACTACACTAACTTGTAGGTTTAGCTGAACACTGTGAGGTGGACGCACCACACTAACTTGTAGTTTTAGCTGAACACTTTGAGCAGGACGCACAGCACTAACTTGTAGTTTTAGCTGAACACTGTGAGCAGGACGCACCGCACTAACTTGTAGTTTTAGCTGAACACTGTGAGCAGGACGCACTGCACTAACTTGTAGCTTTAGATGAACACTGTGCAGAGGTCTCACTACACTAACTTGTAGGTTTAGCTGAACACTGTGAGGTGGACGCACCACACTAACTTGTAGTTTTAGCTGAACACTGTGAGCAGGACGCACAGCACTCACTTGTAGTTTTAGCTGGACACTGTGAGCAGGATGCACCGCACTAACTTGTAGTTTTAGCTGAACACTGTGAGCAGGACGCACTGCACTAACTTGTAGTTTTAGCTGAACACTGTGAGCAGGACGCACCCCACTAACTTGTAGTTTTAGCTGAACACTGTGAGCAGGACACACTGCACTAACTTGTAGCTTTAGATGAACACTGTGCAGAGGTCTCACTACACTAACTTGTAGGTTTAGCTGAACACTGTGAGGTGGACGCACCACACTAACTTGTAGTTTTAGCTGAACACTGTGAGCAGGACGCACCACACTAACTTGTAGTTTTAGCTGAACACTGTGAGCAGGACGCACCGCACTAACTTGTAGTTTTAGCTGAACACTGTGAGCAGGACGCAACGCACTAACTTGTAGTTTTAGCTGAACACTGTGAGCAGGATGCACTGCACTAACTTGTAGCTTTAGATGAACACTGTGCAGAGGTCTCACTACACAGACTTGTAGGTTTAGCTGAACACTGTGAGGTGGACGCACCACACTAACTTGTAGTTTTAGATGAACACTGTGCAGAGGTCTCACTACACTAACTTGTAGGTTTAGCTGAACACTGTGAGGTGGACGCACCACACTAACTTGTAGTTTTAGCTGAACACTGTGAGGTGGACGCACCGCACTAACTTGTAGTTTTAGCTGAACACTGTGAGCAGGACGCACCCCACTAACTTGTAGGTTTAGCTGAACACTGTGAGCAGGACGCACCCCACTAACTTTTAGTTTTAGCTGAACACTGTGAGCAGGATGCACCCCACTAACTTGTAGTTTTAGCTGAACACTGTGAGCAGGACGCACTGCACTAACTTGTAGCTTTAGATGAACACTGTGCAGAGGTCTCACTACACTAACTTGTAGGTTTAGCTGAACACTGTGAGCAGGACGCACAGCACTAACTTGTAGTTTTAGCTGAACACTGTGAGCAGGACGCACCGCACTAACTTGTCGTTTTAGCTGAACACTGTGAGTAGGACACACTGCACTAACTTGTAGATTTAGATGAACACTGTGCAGAGGTCTCACTACACTAACTTGTAGATTTAGCTGAACACTGTGAGGTGAACGCACCCCACTAACTTGTAGTTTTAGCTGAACACTGTGAGCAGGACGCACCGCACTAACTTGAAGTTTTAGCTGATCACTGTGAGGTGGACGCACCGCACTAACTTGTAGTTTTAGCTGAACACTGTGAGCAGGACGCACCACACTAACTTGTAGTTTTAGCTGAACACTGTGAGCAGGACGCACCCCACTAACTTGTAGTTTTAGCTGAACACTGTGAGGTGGACGCACCGCACTAACTTGTAGTTTTAGCTGAACACTGTGAGCAGGGTGCACCCCACTAACTTGTAGTTTTAGCTGAACACTGTGAGCAGGACGCACCCCACTAACTTGTAGTTTTAGCTGAACACTGTGAGCAGGACGCACCCCACTAACTTGTAGTTTTAGCTGAACACTGTGAGCAGGACGCACCCCACTAACTTGTACTTTTAGCTGAACACTGTGAGCAGGACGCACTGCACTAACTTGTAGCTTTAGATGAACACTGTGCAGAGGTCTCACTACACTAACTTGTAGGTTTAGCTGAACACTGTGAGCAGGACGCACCCCACTAACTTGTAGTTTTAGCTGAACACTGTGAGCAGGACGCACCGCAATATCTTGTAGTTTTAGCTGAACACTGTGAGCAGGACGCACCCCACTAACTTGTAGTTTTAGCTGAACACTGTGAGCAGGACGCACTGCACTAACTTGTAGCTTTAGATGAACACTGTGCAGAGGTCTCACTACACTAACTTGTAGGTTTAGCTGAACACTGTGAGGTGGACGCACCACACTAACTTGTAGTTTTAGCTGAACACTGTGAGCAGGACGCACCGCACTAACTTGTAGTTTTAGCTGAACACTGTGAGGTGGACGCACCGCACTAACTTGTAGTTTTAGCTGAACACTGAGAGCAGGACGCACCGCACTAACTTGTAGTTTTAGCTGAACACTGTGAGCAGGACGCACTGCACTAACTTGTAGCTTTAGAAGAACACTGTGCAGAGGTCTCACTACACTAACTTGTAGGTTTAGCTGAACACTGTGAGGTGGACGCACCACACTAACTTGTAGTTTTAGCTGAACACTGTGAGCAGGACGACAGCACTAACTTGTAGTTTTAGCTGAACACTGTGAGCAGGACGCACCGCACTAACTTGTAGTTTTAGCTGGACACTGTTAGCAGGACGCACCCCACTAACTTGTAGTTTTAGCTGAACACTGTGAGCAGGACGCACCGCACTAACTTGTAGTTTTAGCTGAACACTGTGAGGTGGACGCACCGCACTAACTTGTAGTTTTAGCCAAACACTGTGAGCAGGACGCACCGCACTAACTTGTAGTTTTAGCTGAACACTGTGAGCAGGACGCACCCCACTAACTTGTAATTTTAGCTGAACACTGTGAGCAGGACGCACCGCACTAACTTGTAGTTTTAGCTGAACACTTTGAGCAGGACGCACCACACTAACTTGTAGGTTTAACTGAACACTGAGCAGGACGCACCGCACTAACTTGTAGTTTTAGCTGAACACTGTGAACAGGATGTACCCCACTAACTTGTAGTTTTAGCTGAACACTGTGAGCAGGATGCACCCCACTAACTTGTAGTTTTAGCTGAACACTGTGAGCAGGACGCACCCCGCTAACTTGTAGTTTTAGCTGAACACTGTGAGCAGGACACACTGCACTAACTTGTAGCTTTAGATGAACACTGTGCAGAGGTCTCACTACACTAACTTGTAGGTTTAGCTGAACACTGTGAGGTGGACGCACTACACTAACTTGTTGTTTTAGCTGAACACTGTGAGCAGGATGCACCGCACTAACTTGTAGTTTTAGCTGAACACTGTGAGCAGGATGCACCGCACTAACTTATAGTTTTAGCTGAACACTGTTAGCAGGACACACCCCACTAACTTGTAGTTTTAGCTGAACACTGTGAGCAGGACGCACTGCACTAACTTGTAGCTTTAGATGAACACTGTGCAGAGGTCTCACTACACTAACTTGTAGGTTTAGCTGAACACTGTGAGCAGGACGCACAGCACTAACTTGTAGTTTTGGCTTAACACTGTGAGCAGGACTCACCGCACTAACTTGTAGTTTTAGCTGAACACTGTGAGTAGGACACACTGCACTAACTTGTAGATTTAGATGTACACTGTGCAGAGGTCTCACTACACTAACTTGTAGGTTTAGCTGAACACTGTGAGGTGAACGCACCCCACTAACTTGTAGTTTTAGCTGAACACTGTGAGCAGGACGCACCGCACTAACTTGTAGTTTTAGCTGATCACTGTGAGGTGGACGCACCGCACTAACTTGTAGTTTTAGCTGAACACTGTGAGCAGGACGCACCACACTAACTTGTAGTTTTAGCTGAACACTGTGAGCAGGACGCACCCCACTAACTTGTAGTTTTAGCTGAACACTGTGAGGTGGACGCACCGCACTAACTTGTAGTTTTAGCTGAACACTGTGAGCAGGGTGCACCCCACTAACTTGTAGTTTTAGCTGAACACTGTGAGCAGGACGCACCCCACTAACTTGTAGTTTTAGCTGAACACTGTGAGCAGGACGCACCCCACTAACTTTTAGTTTTAGCTGAACACTGTGAGCAGGACACACCCCACTAACTTGTAGTTTTAGCTGAACACTGTGAGCAGGACGCACTGCACTAACTTGTAGCTTTAGATGAACACTGTGCAGAGGTCTCACTACACTAACTTGTAGGTTTAGCTGAACACTGTGAGCAGGACGCACCCCACTAACTTGTAGTTTTAGCTGAACACTGTGAGCAGGACGCACCGCACTAACTTGTAGTTTTAGCTGAACACTGTGAGCAGGACGCACCCCACTAACTTGTAGTTTTAGCTGAACACTGTGAGCAGGACGCACTTCACTAACTTGTAGCTTTAGATGAACACTGTGCAGAGGTCTCACTACACTAACTTGTAGGTTTAGCTGAACACTGTGAGGTGGACGCACCACACTAACTTGTAGTTTTAGCTAAACACTGTGAGCAGGACGCACAGCACTAACTTGTAGTTTTAGCTGAACACTGTGAGCAGGACGCACCGCACTAACTTGTGGTTTTAGCTGAACACTGTGAGCAGGACACACTGCACTAACTTGTAGCTTTAGATGAACACTGTGCAGAGGTCTCACTACACTAACTTGTAGGTTTAGCTGAACACTGTGAGGTGAACGCACCCCACTAACTTGTAGTTTTAGCTGAACACTGTGAGCAGGACGCACCGCACTAACTTGTAGTTTTAGCTGAACACTGTGAGGTGGACGCACCGCACTAACTTGTTGTTTTAGCTGAACACTGAGAGCAGGACGCACCGCACTAACTTGTAGTTTTAGCTGAACACTGTGAGCAGGACGCACCCCACTAACTTGTAGTTTTAGCTGAACACTGTGAGGTGGACGCACCGCACTAACTTGTAGTTTTAGCTGAACACTGTGAGCAGGATACACCCTACTAACTTGTAGTTTTAGCTGAACACTGTGAGCAGGATGCACCCCACTAACTTGTAGCTTTAGCTGAACACTGTGAGCAGGACGCAGCCCACTAACTTGTAGTTTTAGCTGAACTCTGTGAGCAGGATGCACCCCACTAACTTGTAGTTTTAGCTGAACACTGTGAGTAGGACGCACCGCACTAACTTGTAGTTTTAGCTGAACACTGTGAGCAGGACGCACCGCACTAACTTGTAGTTTTAGCTGAACACTGTGAGCTGAACGCACTGCACTAACTTGTAGCTTTAGATGAACACTGTGCAGAGGTCTCACTACACTAACTTGTAGTTTTAGCTGAACACTGTGAGCAGGACGCACCCCACTAACTTGTAGTTTTAGCTGAACACTGTGAGCAGGACGCACCCCACTAACTTGTAGTTTTAGCTTAACACTGTGAGCAGGACGCACCGCACTAACTTGTAGTTTTAGCTGAACACTGTGAGCAGGACGCACCACACTAACTTGTAGTTTTAGCTGAACACTGTGAGCAGGATGCACCCCACTAACTTGTAGTTTTAGCTGAACACTGTGAGCAGGACGCACCCCACTAACTTGTAGTTTTAGCTGAACACTGTGAGCAGGACGCACTGCACTAACTTGTAGCTTTAGATGAACACTGTGCAGAGGTCTCACTACACTAACTTGTAGGTTTAGCTGAACACTGGGAGGTGGACGCACCCCACTAACTTGTAGTTTTAGCTGAACATTGTGAGCAGGATGCACCGCACTAACTTGTAATTTTAGCTGAACACTGTGAGGTGGACGCACCGCACTAACTTGTAGTTTTAGCTGAACACTGTGAGCAGGATGCACCGCACTAACTTGTAGTTTTAGCTGAACACTGTGAGCAGGATGCACCCCACCAACTTGTAGTTTTAGCTGAGCACTGTGAGCAGGACGCACCCCACTAACTTGTAGTTTTAGCTGAGCACTGTGAGGTGGACGCACTGCACTAACTGTAAATAGTCTAGCTGCCTGACTGTGGTACTAATAGGATCAAAAGAACACCAGCAATTTTCTTCATGTAGCTGTAAATTCTGTAACAAGACAAGCCTGCCTGTCAGTAAGAAGATAACAGGAACGGATCTAGCTAAACTGAATACAGTGTATATATATATATATATGCAACACCTGGGATGCATATATATACACAATACACTGTAAGTGCAGCTAACTGACTGACTGTTCTGCCTAATCTATCTAACTTAAATCAAATGACACTGTCTGTCTCTCTCTATCTATGAACGCCGGAACACACACTACACAGGGCCACTGTGCAGGCGGCCTTATATAGTGTGGGGCGTGTACTAAATCCCCTGAGCCATAATTGGCCAAAGCCTCCTTGGCTTTGGCCAATTACGGCTCTCTGTTCAGACGGCGCTGTGATTGGCCAAGCGTGCAGGACATAGTGCATGCTTGGCCAATCATCAGCCAGCAATGCACTGCGATGCCGCAGTGAATTATGGGCCGTGACGCGCCACACGAATTTGGCACGAACGGCCCATAACGTTCGGAATTCGGCGAACGGGCGAACAGACAATGTTTGAGTCGAACATGGGCTCGACTCGAACACGAAGCTCATCCCTAGTGAGGAGGCAGGTACATTTAAAAAATACAATGTGAAATTAACAAGGGACACCAACATCAAGCAATCTCCTTGAGATTAAATAATACAAGATAAAAATGGTGTTGTGGTAACTTGACACACAAAACACACACAAAAATATTCAGGATGTAAAAACAAAAAAAGATCAGCCTTGAAAAAAATACAAACCAAAAAAAATAAAAAAATAAAAAAATCAGGCTTGAAAAAAATACAAAACAAAAAAAATATATAGATTTTTTGTCAGATGTGACAAATCAAAATATATTGAGGGAATCACAAGAAATAATAAAGAAAGAAGTTTGTGAGAAGTCTGTGTGAATATGAGCAGCAAAACTACTTCTCACATTACAAAGATGAAGAGAGTGCGCTGTATTAAACAATTTTAAACATTGCAGCCTGACGAAAGTGCTATATCCATTCCGAACGCTAATTTTACCAGACCGAGCTGTTCCATCTCAGAATTTCTTCTGAGCATGCGTGGCACTTTGTGCGTCGGAATTGGCCACACACGGTCGGAATTGACGTGATCGGATTTTGTTGTCGGAAAATTTTATAGCCTGCTCTCAAACTTTGTGTATCGGAAAATCCGATGGAAAATGTCCGATGGAGCCCACACACGGTTGGAATTTCCAACAACAAGCTCCGATCGCACATTTTCCATTGGAAAATCCGACCGTGTGTACAGGGCATAATGCAGCAAAGTAAACAAAAGAAAAACTTCATCAAATGATTACGACTCTTTAAATCACCTTTGGATTAACAAAAACAGCATTATTTCCAAATGGTACTCTAATCACCCACACAGTCTTTGATTTCAGCAATAGGTGTAGTTAGAATTCGACTGGAGTTCAAAGTAAAATTCAATTTGAATTTCAGTCTGAATTTTGTTACGTTATTCAGAGCATTTGGTAAAATTCACTTATATTGTAATTCGGGTATTCGGATATATCCAAATCTTCGAATAATGAAAAAGTTGTCAAAATATTAATTTGGAATGAAATGAACCGCACATGTCTACTCAGCAGAGCGCGCTGTGATTGGCAAAAGCATGCAGGTCAGGTGCATACTTTGGCCAATCATACAGCAATGCAGTGCATTATGGGGCGTTCCGCGGTGCTTGGATTTCCCATGAACATCCCATAATGTTCTGAATTCGGCGAATGGGCAAACATCTGATGTTCGAGTTGAACTTAAGTTCGACTCGAACATGGGGCTCATCCCTACTCCTGATGCACATCAACCCCATTTTTAAGCTTAACTGTGACATGAGTTATTTCACTAAAGGGTTCCTTGTTATTATGTGTGAGGCTTGTGGGAGCTTTTGTCCATATGTAACCCCCAAGATATGAGGCAGTCTTGCCTCAACAACAGATCAAGTTGCAATTCTGGCATCAACCTTTAATGAGGTAGTTCTCACTGGGGTGGACAGGATTACATGGGCTACAGGACATGGGTCACTTTCCTTATGGCAGCACAAACAGATGCAGCAGCTTGATGCTCTCTTACTGGAACAATGCTGCCAGTGAGTGCCACAGCTGGGGGCCTGGAGCTGATACCCTGCTGGAAGCCCTACAAATGCTGACAGTTGGGGAGCTACCAAAACCACAGCATATGGTTATCTTCACCCATGGGTGCTGGTGAGCAAGTATTATCCTCCTGGAATGTGTAATACTACATGTGTTTCAGCTGTCATCTGTTCTTTGCTTTTGGAAAACTTCTTCAAAAAATTACATTTAAATGAACCTTAACAATGAAAGCTAGGAAGGCTACATAAATTGTTGGAGGTATATAAATCCTGAAAAATAATAATAACAATTTAGAACTCAAAGTGCAGACCATTTACTTGCCAAGATAATTTACAGTTGTAATTATTAAGGCAAAAATATACTGTATACAGATGGAAATATTAGCATGAATTTGGATAAATTATCAAAGGTTATATGTATGCGGGGGGGCGTGGCTAGCCGGCGGACGCGATGGACGCATGGTAGATTAGCTCCGCACTATCCTGGGCCATAACGGGAGAATACAGCGACTAAAAGCCCCATCCAACTCCACAAGATACCGGGTATAAACCGGCAACTTTACCGGATGCCTTCCCGCAAAAGAAAAGGAACGACAAGACCAGGGAAGATGACTGATTTCCTCATACAGCCGCGCCGTCTCCCTGCCCAAGATGGCGCCGGCAGACACGCAGACGACATGCGAGGCCTCAGCTCCGGCACACAGAGAAGCCAGCATGGGAGACAGGGAACCCACCACACATCCACTAACCCTCCTAAGGGACAAGGTCAGTACCCACCACCCCCATCTGCATCATCTAGCCCTGCAAAAAGCAAGTTTAAATCGTCCTCAGCCTCTGCAGAGACAGCGGACATAAGTGGCTTTGAGTCCTCCCTTGATGACACAAGGGAACTACAGGACTCCATTATTGACTTTCCCACACAAAACCAGCCAGTTATGGACACAACGCTCAAAGACATGCTGGTGTCCCTGCGTTCCACACTACATGCTGACATGCTAGCATTCACACAGCAATTCAAAACAGAGGTGGCAGCAGTAGACTCCAGAGTAACTCACATAGAGTCAAAGATGGGAGAGTTTACATCTACCTTCAATGAACTAGTAGATGCACATAATGAAAGGGACGATGAAATCCACGCCATTAAAACAAAATTAGCAGATTTGGAAGACAGATCAAGACGTAACAATGTCAAAATCCGGGGGATACCCGAACTGATCAAGCCCCCAGACCTAAAAGAATACTTTACAAATATAATGAAAGCCGCGCTCCCAGAAGCGCCCCTGGAGGATCTGATTATCGATCGGATTCACCGCCTTCCAAGACCCAGAAATATCCCGGATCATCTCCCCAGAGATACAATAGTGAGAATTCACTTTTATCATATAAAAGATCAGTTTATGATGATAGTCAGAAGAAGAGAAAACCTTCCACAAGAGCTACAGGGTCTCTCCTTCTATGCTGACCTGTCTGCATTCACCATGCAACAGCGAAGACAGCTTGCAACTATAACTAAACCACTAAACAACCATCATATCCAGTACAGATGGCTGTACCCAGCAAAGCTTCTAATCACAAAAGAAGGCAAATCACAAGTGATTACAAACATTAAAGAAGGAATCAGTCTCCTGAGAGAGTGGCAACTCATTGACCCAAGCAACAACGGGTATGACAAACCACACTCACCATCATCTACCCGAGCCAGTTCTGACACAGAAACGGGCTGAAATCCAAAGAAATTATCAACGAAGAACCCCAATTGGCCCAGGAACAGCCACTTAGCCATAGTAGCTTTACCCCCCGAATTAAAAACGGAATAATATCCGTACAGATTCCCTACGGGATCGCTCTTTTTATTGCTTGGATCGGTTACTCTATCCTACTTGCACTTTTTTTTTTCTCTTCTCTTTCTCTTTTTGTTTTTTTTTTTTTTTATTATTATCTTATCTACAGGAGCAGACGAAGGGACACATTGAACAGATATACAAGGACTCCAGGACCCCTTGCCGCGTCTTCTCCACCACGAGGAAAACAAGTAACATCAAATCAACCCACCGTCTTCCTACATCATTCACTCCACTAAAAGGTACGACGCACAAAAACAGCAGAATGTCTTTTACTATTACATCGTTAAACGTTAAAGGTTTAAATAGCCCTCATAAACGACAGATGGCATGGAAGGAAGCGACAAGGTTTAAAAGTGACATCATTTGCTTTCAAGAGACACACTTTATGGCAGATAAACCCCCAACATTCAGTAATCGCAGATTTCCCCAAGTTTTCACAGCAAATGGCCCAAAGAAAAAAGGAGGAGTAGCAATCGCCATAGGAGACAATATCTCATTCTCAGAAATCACAACTCATCTGGACACTTCAGGCAGGTATATAATACTAGTATGCGAAATCTTTGCAGTAAAGTACACTCTGGTTAACATATACCTGCCAAACAACAACCAATTGCGATTCCTTAAAAAAATATGGAAAAAAGTGGAATCCCTGAAACAGGGTCATACAATCTTATGCGGAGATTTCAATGCAGTACCTGACAAAACCATTGACTGTACAAACCCTAAACAAGTGACTTACCGAAGAACAACATTGGAAAAATTTATCAACACATCAGAACTATTCGACGCATGGAGATGCCAACACTCCTCAGAGAAAGACTTTACTTTTTTTTCTAATGTGCACAACACCTACTCGCGCATAGATCTATTTTTGGTAGACAAATTTTTACTGCAGAAAATTGTAAAATCAGACATTGATATTATATCCTGGTCCGATCATGCTCCAGTTTCCATTAGCGTGGGAGGGAGGAATGCCGAGACAGGAGCGAATAGATGGCGGAACGACATTTTCACTATGTCCAAACCAGAAAATCTTAAATCACTTAGAAGTTCACTAAAAGAATTTTTTGAAATTAACGCTCCTTCGGTGTCCGACCCTTTCACGCTGTGGAACACTCACAAAGTGGTCATGAGAGGACTTTTAATACAACAAAGCGCTAGGGCCAAGAGGCAGAGGGCGGCGAGGGTCGATGACCTGCTAAATAAAATAAAGTCTCTAGAATCATCCAACAAACAAAACTCAACCCAAAAGACAAGAGACTTACTATTCTATGCCAGACAAGAACTAAGAACCACCCTGGTTTCTCAGCAGGAGAACCGCCTTCGCACCTTAAAAGCACAAAACTACCGCTGCAGCAACAAGGCGGGGAAACTGCTGGCAAACCAATTAAAAGAAAAAATAGCAAAACAAAGAATTCCGCACATAGAAAACCCTAAATCAAAAAAAAAAGTCTTTAACCCCAAAGAAATTGCAGACGCTTTCTGTGACTACTATGAGGCATTATACAACCTCAAAGATGACCCTAACACACCCCAACCTTCAGACAATCTGATCTCAGATTTCCTGGAAGCCATAAACCTTCCAAAAGTCCCACAACCAGAACTTATTAAACTAAACTTACCCTTTACTACTCATGAAATTGAGAGAACAATTAAAAACATGCCTCATGGTAAGTCACCAGGACCAGACGGTTACTCATCTGAATATTACCAACTGTTTCAAACTGAATTATCCCCTTACCTAAAGCAGGTCTTTGATACCGCAATGTCCAATGCCTCATTCCCAAAAGATATGTTAACTGCTACAATTATAACCCTACCAAAACCTGGTAGGGACTTCTCTGCTCCACAAAATTTCAGACCCATCTCTTTATTAAATGTGGATGTGAAACTGTATGCCAAGATTATAGCCAATAGATTGTCATTGTTATTACCAGTCCTTGTCAACCAAGACCAAGTAGGCTTTGTATCAGGCAGGCAAACGAATGATGCTACTAGGAGAATGGTAAATATAATCCATCTTGCGGGGGAATCTCGAAGGCCTTCTCTGCTCCTTACTTTGGACGCGGAGAAGGCCTTTGATAGAGTTCACTGGGGATATCTGGCCAAGGTACTAGAGAAATTTGGTCTGATAGGCCCTATCCAGCAGGCAATTTTGGCCCTGTACTCATCCCCATCTGCATATGTTTTCACTGAAGGTCTGTTTTCCAGAAATTTTCAAATAACAAATGGGACAAGACAGGGGTGCCCACTGTCACCCTTAATCTTTGCATTGATTATGGAACCACTGGCAGAAACAATTAGAAATAACACAATGATCAGAGGCATCCCATCCCAAGATAATGAACACAAAATATCATTATTCGCAGACGATGTTATCTTAACTCTATCTGACCCGTACAGTTCATTGAAAGCAGCACACGCGACACTAACACAATTCAGTAAAGTAGCATATTATAAAGTGAATGCCTCTAAATCCAGCATTTTAGGAATTGCAATTGACAAAACCACTAAATCATCCATGCAAAAAGACTTTCCATATCCATGGTCCACAGATTCTATCTCCTACCTAGGATTACAACTAACAACACCCGTAGCCAAACTATTCCAACTCAACTACCAACCTTTATTGAATGACTTCAAAAAAGATATCCTTAAATATCAGAAACTTCACCTCTCATGGCACGGCCGCCTAGCAGCATATAAAATGCTACTTTTACCAAAACTAATGTACCTCTTCAGGGCCCTCCCAATACCTATCCCAAACCACTTCTTCAAGGCTATGCAAACACAAATGACAAACTTTATCTGGGAAGGCAAAAGAACTAGATTCCCAGCTCAAATGCAAGGGAAACACAAAGAGGTGGGTGGACTGGGAATCCCAAATTTAAAAGACTATCACGCTGCAGCAATCCTAGATCAACTGAGAAACTGGTTTAGCCAAAAAGAAACAAAACATTGGTGCCAACTAGAACAAAATTGGATCTACCCCAGATCCCTTCAATCACTTATACTAGCACACAACATACATCCAATAGTAGCTCAAATTAACCATCCCACTATACAGGCCACTTTACAGGCATGGTCTCATCTAAAAAAGTTCACCAATCCCAAAATAAATCACACGGAAATTCCTATCCCACTAGAAGCACTCTACTGGCTAATCCCGAATATCTCCTTGACACAATGGCACAAAGCAAACATTCTACTACTGGAAGACATAACATGTACAGGCAGTGTAGCTCCTTTCGGTGCATTGCAGGAAAGATTCAACCTAAACCCTTCAGAATTTTTGACACACCTACAGATAGTTTCATGGTTTGGGACATGGAAAGTATCTGACTCTCAAATCCCAACACAAGCATGGAATTATCTTCAATCCTCCAACCTTAAAGCAAAAGGCATATCCCAAATGTATGCCCTAATCCATGACAAAAGAACATTCACGAAATTCAACACACTAAATAGATGGGAGTCAGAACTGGGCCAAAAGTTCACTGATAAACAATGGTCATTAGCATTCCAGTGCAATCGTAGATTCTCGAGGTGCTCCAACTATGAGGAACTGGCGGCAAAATTAACAGCAAGATGGCATTACACGCCATACATGATGGCGAAATTCTCTAGTGAAAATTCTAACCTGTGTTGGAGAGGATGCGGGCAGGTGGGTACACTGATCCACATGCTCTGGTCATGCCAGCATATTAGAAGCTTTTGGTCAGAAATATTTAAATTAATAGCGAAAACCACGGGTGTTTTCACCACACCCTCAGCTGAGAAGGCAATTTTAAGTATAAACATGGTAGACTACCCAATAATAGTCAGATCAATAGCGATGCATATTCTATTTGCTGCCAGGTCCTTATTGGTGAGCAGATGGAAGTCCAATGAAATCCCAAGCGTAAGAGAACTGAAAACAAAAATCAATATTATTTCTGAATATGAAAAAATAATGGCAATCAAAGAAGGCACTCAAGCAAAATACACGTCCAATTGGAATATATGGAACACAATGTACCAAAACTATGTATAATCTGTTACCTGTAGTGGGACATCCAATTAAGATAGCCTTTTCCTTTTTGTTTAGTTTTGCTCTTCTTCTTCCTTTAATCTTAACCGTTTTTGCACTAATGGTGTTTTGTTTTAACACCATAATATTTACCTCAACGGGTCATCACAAAACAAGGAACTAGTTTAATTAAGTCTCACATTCTCATTAAAGATAAATCACTAACCCATGCTTTACAAAGATAGCATAACATAAAAATTCAGTCGTTAAACACATTGACAACAATTCAATTACTGGTATTTACAAGTAGCATTATATGTGGACTTATACTCAATATGTTTATGTTATTTTTCTTTTTCTCTGTATCACTAATCAACGTCAGTTGAGGAAACTTGTTGTATCTTCTTATTTTGTACTCATATTAAACTTCAATAAAAATCATTCTTAAAAAAAAAAAAAAAAAAAAAAAAAAAAAAAAAAAGGTTATATGTATGCATCAAAATGTTTATCCTGATGGGCTCTTCATTATTGCAGGGCATTTTAACCAATCAAATATAAAAACTGTGCTTCCTAGATTTGATCAGTTTGTAATGTGTGCAATGTGTAATATTTGTAATGTGTGCAACCAGGAGGAATAATACTTTGGATAAGGTTTGTTCTACATGGTAAGATTAAAGAG
Source organism: Aquarana catesbeiana (assembly GCF_042186555.1). Lineage (NCBI taxonomy): Eukaryota > Metazoa > Chordata > Amphibia > Anura > Ranidae > Aquarana > Aquarana catesbeiana. The sequence continues at coordinate 293,247,043 of NC_133326.1, forward strand.
GAAGTAAACCCAGGTGGTTTTTACTTCCTCTTTATTTGCCTGCAAAGGAAAAGCATAATGGGCTACTATGCATCGCATAGTAGCTCATTATGTGTCACTTACCTGACACAGAAGCCCGCGCTGTTGCCACTGTCCCCACAAGCTGGGAGCTTCCATCTTAACCCCTCTTCCTTCTGGGGCCATGAACTCCGGCTCTCTGACTGGTCAGAGGCGCGTGAAGTCACTCCCGGGCATGCGCGCTGGAGCCACCAGTCATGGCATGACCCCTAATAGAAACAGCATGATCAGTGGCGGCCCATCCATAGGGGGCGCCCGGGCGCCGCCCCCCCTTCTGTGTAGTCACAAAAAAAAAATAAATAAAAAAAAAAAAAAAATTTTTAAAACTGCCCCTTTAAGAAAAAAAAAAAAAAAAAGTCCTTTAACATAGTGCACTGTGTTCGAGCGCCGGACACAGTGCACTATGGCAAGCGCCACGTCAATGCAATCACGAGATTGCAGACGCGGCGCTTCATTTGCGTCCGTTTATCCCGCCTTGGGGCGCTTTCTGAAGCGCTGAGTAGCTTCCGCCCGGCACTATTACTATGGCCGGGCGGTTTGATTGACATCTGAGGTTTGATGTCACTTCCTGTTGTCTCTGTCTCGGGCGCAATAGGAAAGAGATAACAGGAAGTATGAAGAGCGGATTTCTCCATTGCTTCTGGAAGGAGATACCGCCGGAGAGGAGAGGACGAGGAGAGGAGAGGAGAGGACGAGGAGAGGACGAGGAGAGGACAGGACAGGACAGGACAAGGAGGAGAGGACGAGGAGAGGAGAGGACAACACAGTCAGCATGGTAAGTGCCGCTGCTGTGCTGGGGGGATCTGTCTTAGCATTTTTTAAACCTGCTGGAGGTTTTTATGATGTTCTTGCTGTGAGATGTATTTTGGCATGGGGTTTTCTCTGAGAGCTTTGAGCCAGCCCCTGCCTGTGTTAAAAAAGATCCGGAGCAAACATAGAGAACTCTTCTGGTCTGATCTGCACACTGGCTCTCCCTCCCGCACTAACTTTGGGATAACAAGATAAGATAAGAGAAGAGCCGTGCCAGTGATTACACTTCCCATCACACTGATCCAGCCTGTCCCTGACAAAACACTAGCCCTGCAGCTGCAAAACAGACGCCTCTGATCCTTCCCACGCGCTCCTCCAGCCAGCTACTATCTGTAATGTTAAGCACTGCACAGTGCCTCTCTGATCCTCCCCCATGCTCTCCCCCTCCTCTACTTAGGCTTGAAAACAGAAGTCACTGCAATGGCTCCTTTTCAGCCTCACAGACTGCACACCTCCGTCCCTGCTTTCTCTGCATGCCTGGTTGCTGTGAATCTCCCTGAGCTCCCTCAAACACCACAGTAGAAGAGGGGGCACATTTAGGGTCGGTTCACATTGCTGCAATGTCAGAAATCACATGTGATTCGCACCGCACTGCTGTGCAAATCTCATGTGATGTCTGTGTGATGCAAATTCAGCCATACAGATAGTATGGCTGAAATCGCATTCAGACCAAACTCACACAGGACCCATTTTTTGAACCGCACCAGAATCGGATCACATAGGTGTTCACACCCATGTGATCCGATTCCTGTCCAAATTCACAGTTCGCACTGCGATATGCAAACTTTACTGGAGGTGTCATTAACATTGTATTGAAACCCCCAGCAGTTCGCAAAGGGCAGTGTAAACTGCCTGCGAGTTGTATGCGATGCAGGAACCCGTACTGGATTCGCAGGGTTCCAGCATCGCTGCAGTGTGAACGGAGCCTAAGAGTACCCATCTTGCTCAGCAGTAGCCTGGCCTGTCATCACCAATTCTGGCCCTGCTACCCGCACTACCTGCGATTTCTGCAGGGAAGCAAGCAGCAAGTACTTCTGGCTCCCTTGCGAGCCTGGCCAACCACAACTCACAAATGGCTGTCAGTATAACACTTTGGGGAAAAAAAAAAGTCTCTTATTCTGAACTGTACATGCGCAGTCTGAAGTCAGCCATTTAGAGAACTGCGTTTTGATGTGCACAGTGGCTGCGTTTTGATGTGCACAGTGAGGCTGCAATTGATGGGTTTTTTTTTCCGAATGTTTCAGTTTGTTTGCGCCCCCCCAAAAATTTTGAGCACCAGCCGCCACTGAGCATGATGTGCCCTTTCTAAAGGACACCTGCACCGATGACATTGGCGCATGCGTCATAGTCATCGGTGCTCATCTTTTTAGTAAATATCTCCTAAACCGTGGAGGTTTAGGAGATATTTCAAGCACCTACAGGTAAGCCTTAATATAGGCTTACCTGTAGGTAAAAGTGGTTGTACACGGTGTACAACCACTTTAAGCATGCATACATAGCCATTCCCCTGTGACGCTTGTGTCAGTGAGACAATCTTACTCTATTTATCATACCAGCATATACTCCTTTGATGAAGAAAATAGGCAAAGAACAAGAGATAATTATAACTTGGCCAGACAATGCTCTTTCACATGCAGCACTACTCTGTAGGAGCTGCTGGATAGAATAGGCCCTCTGTTCTTTGCCTCAAACTTCTCAAACTGCCCCTGCCAGGAGAATACAATAATTATTGGTAGCGGCTATAGCGGCTGGCAATAACTGCATGCTAAAAAAATGACATGCTGGTTGTACCCAAGTTGATCGTTGGATTGGAAAAAGCGCGTCCGTAGATGGATCAAATCTTGGCCGAACCCCTGCTGCAACAGTCTAGATCCGAACCATCTATGGCTGGCTTTAGTCGTTTTAGCACACCCACAGAGCTACATGTTGCAAATACTATCAATCTGCTGGATGTACGTCTACTCTCCATCTTCTATCCCATTGTGTGCTTATCTCTAGGGGAGTCCTGAGCCATTATTAAACTACTTTGCAGTGTGAGAGATAGCCTTTCTGAGTGCTCTTACTGTCTAGCATTTAGAGAAATTACTAAAAAGCTTTTGTCTAGTCAGTAACAGAACAGAGAGACACATTGGAGGAATGTTTTCCCATGAAGTAACAGCTCTCATTGTGTCACTTTGTTTCCTTAGAGGTGAACATTTAGTTGGCAACAGTCCAGAAAATAGAAGCCTAGAGGTGTCCACAACATTACTGATTTCAATAAATGTGTTTTTTTTTAAGTCATAAGTACATATAAATATTCTTAACAGTCAAAAGTCCATAATTTATTTAAAAGTCCTTACTGTACAATAGATATAGTGAACTAAAATATGCTTTCCTTCCTCTGACAATTCTGTGGTTACTATGGAATTTGGACTTATCAAATTTCTAGATTTTGTTGTGCCTCTACTTTCCCCTTTTACATTTTTTTAAATAAGTCCCTTCTTTTGTCACTTTCATTTCTGATCTCGGGAGCTCTGCTGAACATTTAATTAATGAATGTTTTATAAATGACTTTGTGTAGCTTGCTTTCATACGAAACACGAATTCTTTCTTTCCTAAACAGAGCAGCAGGGTCACATATTCTTTACTCTGTTGTTCAAAATTGGCTCAACAATCTAAAGAGAATCTAAGAATGAAAGAGCTGAAACAGGAACAGACACTGAAAGAGATTTGAAGAGGCACAATTGATCAGCAGGATAGAAGGGAATCTTCATCATCATAGGGAGAAGACATGTACTGAAAATTTCCTAGGTAAAAACGCATTTTGTTCCATCTGTTTTCTCCATGGAAGTTAATGGCTACAGTAGCTGTAAAATGTACACTATAAGCAACAAACATAACAGATATGCAGACTTATTTTTATATTTCCAAACTAAATATGGCTAATCTAACATTTCCTGAACTCCCCTAGCAATGTGACCAGGTTAGTGCAAATTATTATACCCAAGATGATGCAGGTGACACATAAGTCGCGTACACACGATCGGATTTTCAGACGGGAAATGTGTGATGACAGGCTGTTGTTGGAAAATCCGACCGTTTGTTGACTGTAATGTTTTATTTTTACTATGTTTTTTTTATATTTGCTTTGCAGGTATGGTATGTCTTACTGTTATACTGTAATGTTACTTTGTTTTATTGTTAACCATCATTTGCTTAGCAGGTACACCATTCAGCTGCAGCACAGGTTTATTTATTGTGACAGCAACAGCGTTTGCTCCCACGATATGTAAAGCCGTGACTCCAGCTCTGTCGGAGGTGATTTCACCACCACAGTTAAAAAAAAAAGCGCATATATGCCGAAGCATGGGGGCAGGGGTGGAGGTGTGATCTGCTCCTAACATTAGGGGTGGATTGCCCCCATGCTTCAGCATATATTTTTTAGGTACAGATTTGCAGGTATGGTAAGTCCTACTGTTATACTGTAATGTTACCTTGTTTTATTGTTAACTATCATTTGCTTAGCAGGTACGCCATTCAGCTGCAGCACTGATTTATTTATATTGACAGCAACAGCGTTTGCTTCCACGTTACCTAAATCAGCGACTCCAGCGCTTTAGGAGGTGATTTCACCACCACAGTGAAAAAAAAAAACATGTATGCCCATCATTAGAAGTGGGTGGATGAAGGGCGGTATTCTAATGGTGGGCATACCCACTGATCAATCTCTTGTTTTCGTTTCTTTATTGTACATCACGGGACACAGAGCCATAGTAGTTACTATGTGGTTTTATATAGGCCACCTTTAGGTGATGGACACTGGCACACCCTAAGACAGGAAGTTCATTCCCTATATACCCCTCCCATTACTGGGAGTACCTCAGTTTTTTTACCAGTGTCTAGTGTTTGTCACAAGTAAAGACATGCTGTGCTGAGCTCCGTTGGAGAAATCTTTGCTGGGGCAAGCCATGCAACCGGATCCATTCAAAGTATCTTTTCCAGGCCGAATTGATTGACGCCCGGGCCTCATGTCCGAAGAAATGAGGTTCTGCCTGTAACGCTTCTCTTTTTAGAGAGCTGGACCCCGGGATCCAGTGTTTGTTTTTTTCAGCCATATTATCCTGGCGGGGTGCTTTACAGGCCCAGGAGTGTGAATCCCCCTATAACAAGGGGCCCCAGTTCCTGAAGGTTTTTTAACGGAGCCCACCATGAGTGGTGAAGATTGGGTCTGTTTGATTTACCACAGAACCCTGCAGCCGGATAAGATAAGGGAGATTCCTAAGGAATTTTTCTAATTCTTGTGGGTTTTCTCCTTTAAGTAAATGTTGCTATGCCTAAAGTCGCCACGGGGGGCTGTTAAGAGCATGTACCTGTCCAATGCTTGTCAGCCTTGCTCAGTGTCACAAGCTGCATGCTTCCTCCAAGCCCAAAGCTCCAGGTAGGATGTGGGAAGGAGGTTTTCTCTTTTCAGGAATGTCCCCCCACAGCTTCTTTCCAGGCTAGAGGCCATGGGTCAGTTGGCTGTACCACTCCCGCTGCTGCTGCCATTATGGCAGCTTTCCATCCGTCTGCCCTCCTCTCTCCTCCGCCCCAGCCCCCCTCCACGTGCGATCCGGTCGGATCGGAGCTCCCGCTCACGTGGGAAAACAGTCTTTTTTGAAAAAAGATGAGGGGGCGGAAGGGGTGGTAGGAGGAGGGGGAGAGCATCAGCGCGGCTTCGGCATGGTTCAATGCCCACAACGTGGGCTATGCATAGCTATAAAGGTGCACTTTTTGCAGGTGCACACAGCTAAAGGAGGGACACAGAGCAGATGGATGGAATGTAAATGTGGGTGACACAGGCATTCTCAGGCACATTTACTTAGCATCAGACTGAGCCTTGATAACAGCGGCAGTTGCTGAACTATTTTGCTCAGCAGTGGGTGCATTTATGGTAGTACCTCTGCATTTGTGCTTAGCACTATGGGCAGAAGGGGAGGTACAAATACCCAAAAAAATAGGGGCTCAAGGGGGATCTCCCTCAGGTCCCCCCTCTGCAATGCCATCTCTCCCTGAAAGACCTAGGGAGGCTGGTCAGAGTGAGCCGTCAGGGTTAGGGGCTGCAACTGCTTCTGGCATTTCAGCCCCTGTATATATTACTCTGGAAGTTTTTTCCTCAGCCATGAGCGGATTGGAGGAAAGATTAGTGACCTTAATCTCATCTTCACAAAGTGGAAAAAAACACATTAAGTCCCCTTCTACCACCCTCAAACAGAGGAACTCTGGGGAAGGGGAGATGAATCCCCCTCAGGGGACCGGGAAGAGACTAATGACTCCTCTTCTAAGGAATCAAGTGGGGAAGGACCCTCTTCAGCTTCACAGGCTGAGAAATTGCTGGTGCATTCTCTTAATGAAATGGTCCGCTTCACATTTAAGTTACCCATAACTGAGTCGGTCGAAAAGCCCACTTCTTCTTTGGGTTCTCTGAAGCCTCCTCAAGCTGTGCATGCTTTTCCTGTTCATTCTTTGCTGGAAAAGCTTATATATTCTGAGTGGGATCACCCAGATAAAAATTTTTTCCCTCCTAAAAAGTTACATTTACAAAGATGTGGGGTATACCAGCAATTGACGCTGCTATATCCTCTGTAAAAATAAGTTTGACTTGTCCTGTTGACAACACTCAAATGCTTAGGGATCCAACAGATAAAAAGTTGAAATTCCTGTTAAAAAATATTTTTTCCTTAGCAGGTTCAGTAGCTCAACCTGCAGAGGTGGCAATTGGGGTATGTCAATCCTTGAGAGACCACTTGAAACAGGTGCTCAAGGTTTTCCCTGAACAGCAGGCCCAGGAGTTAGCCGAGCTGCCAGCGGCTTTGTGTTTTGCAGTTGACGCAATCAGAGATTCTATACTTCAGACCTCTCGCCTTACACTTGGGTTGGTGCATATGCGTAGAATCTTATGGTTGAAAAATTGGTCAGCCGAAGCGCCATGCAAAAATCTCCTGGCTGGTTTTCCCTTTCGCGGTCTAAGGCTGTTTGGGGATGATTTGGACAATTATATCCAAAAAGATTTCAAGTGGGAAAAGTACCCTTTTGCCAGTTAATAAAAGGAGTAAACATCCCTCATTTAAACAGGCTCTTTCTCCAGTGCCAGGAGCATCAACCTCCAGGCAGTAATGACGGCCTCCACCCTCAGGTTCAAGAGGTAAAACTCAGAGTCAACCCCAAGGACAAAAGAAGTCCTGGGGGAGGGAACCTACAAGACAGAACGCTAAAGCCTCTTTATTAAGGGGTGCCCCCGCTCGTTTGAGTGGGGGGAAAGACTACTCTCAAAGGTCTGGCAGGAGGATTTTCAGGACAAGATGGGTGGTATCCACAATAACTAGGTTACAAACTAGAGTTCCAGGAAATCCCGTCTCCTCGTTTCCTCAGATTAAATGTTTCCAAAGACCAGATAAAAAGAAGTCTTTCCTTTAAGCATTGGAGTGACTTTTGTCACAAAAAGTAATCATGGTGGTTCCCATGGAAGAGCAGGGGTTGGGGTTTCATTCAAACCTTTTCACGGTGCCAAAACCAAATGGAGATGTCAGACCCATTCTAGATCTCAAAGATCTAAACCGGTTCCTAAAAATGTGATCTTTTTGCATGGAATCAATCTGATCAGTAGTATCCATCCTACAAGGAGGAGAGCTTCTGGCATCAATTGACATCAAGGATGCATACCTGTATGTACCTTTTTCCCCGCTCATCAGAAATATCTGCGTTTCGAAGTGGAAAAACTTCATTTTCCGTTTGTAGCTCTACCTTTTGCTCTAGCTACTGCACCTCGGGTGTTTACAAAGGTCCTGGCCCCTCCTCTAGCCAGATTAAGGGCCCAGGGTATAACAATTATAGCTTACCTAGACGACTTGCTCTTAACAGACCGGTTGGTAGCCCGCTTAGACCAAAGCTTGGCCACCACAGTCAACTACCTGGAATACCTAGGTTGGGTCCTCAACCTAGAGAAGTCTTCTTTAAAACCAGTAAGAAGACTAGAGTACTTGGGTCTGGTTATAGATACAACCCAGAAGAGGGTTATTTTTGCCCCAGGCAAAAATCTGTGCCATAAAGGAGCTGGTTCAGGTAGGCAGGGCGAAGAAGGGTCCTTCTATTTGCCTTTGTATGAGGTTGTTGGGAAAGATGGTGGCTTCATTTGAAGCAGTTCCCTATGCTCAGTTTCATTTGAGACTGCTGCAAAACAGTATCCTGTCTGCCTGGAACAAGATTTTCCGATGCGTTTATTGCCAATAGTGCGTCAGAGCCTCAGTTGGTGGTTGATACCCGAGAATCTGCGGAAAGGGAAATCCTTTTTACCAGTTACCTGGAAAGTGGTAACAACAGATGCCAGCCTTTCGGGTTGGGGATCAGTTCTGGAAGAGACGACTGTCCAAGGAAAATAGTCTAGAACCGAGAAGACCTTACCCTTTAACATTCTAGAGATTCAGGCAGCGTACCTAGCCCTAAAGGCCTGGACATTCAGGTTGCAGGGTTGTCCTGTCAGGATCCAATCTGAAAATGCCACAGCAGTGGTTAATATCAATCACCACTGGGGCACCAGAAGTCACGCAGCCCAGGGAGAGGTAAACCAGATCCTATCCTGGGTAGAAAAGCATGTGCCGTGCATATTGGCAATCTTTATTCTAAGGGTAGAGAACTGGCAGGCTGACTACTTAAGTCACCAGCAGTTGTTCCCAGGGGAATGGTCTCTTCACCCCGACATCTTCCTGGCTATATGCCCAAGATGGGGGATCCCGGACATATATCTGTTTGCGTCCAGGTTCAACAACAAGATTGACAACTTTGTGTCAAGAACAAGGGATCCACTTGCATGCGGGACAGATGCGTTGGTGACCCTGTGGGATCAGTTCTCACTGATTTATACATTCCCTCCTGTTCTGCTGCTACCACTGCTTCTTCACAGGATCAAGCAGGAAAAGAAGTCTGTGCTTCTGGTAGACCCAGCGTGGCCCAGAAGATCTTGGTATGCAGAAATAGTAAAGATGGCTGTAGGGCCCCCATGGTCCCTACCACCATGTCCAGATCTACTATCACAGGGACCAGTGTTCCATCCTACTTTACAAACGCTAAATTTAACGGTTTGGCTATTGAAACCCACATTCTGGCTCAGTGATATCTACCTTGATTAATGCAGGGAAGCCAGCTTCCAGAGTCACTTATTATATAGTCTGGAAGGCATGTTTCCTGGTATAGATACAGGGGTTGGCATCCCATAAAGTATGTCATAGGTAGAATCCTTGCTTTTCTGGAAATGGGGATAGAGATGAAGCTGGCCTTGAGTACTATCAAGGGCCAGGTCTCAGCCTTATCGGTACTGTTTCTACGTCCGCTTGCTTTGCATTCTTTGGTCTGAAACTTTATACAGGGGTAACACGGCTTAATCACCAGTTAGAGCACCCCCGAACCCTTGGGACTTGAATTTAGGTCTGTCGGCATTACAGAAACAGCCTTTTGAGCCGATACGACATGTCCCCTTGGTCCTTTTGACAAGGAAGCTAGATTTTCTGGTAGCCATTTCCTCTGCAAGAAGGGTATCAGAATTGGGGCTCTTTCTTGTAAAGAGCCATATTTAATCATTCACAAGCTTAGAGTAGTATTGTATCCTCATCCTAGCTTTTTACCGAAGGTGGTTTCAGGGTTTTATCTAAACCAGGATATTGTTCTGCCTTCATTTTTTCCAGAACCCTGTTCTATAGAAGAAAAGTCACTACATTCTCTGGATGTAGTGAGAGTGGTTAAAATCTATTTGGAGGGGGGCGTGGTCTAGCGCGCAAGCCGAATGGACGTGTGAGCCCGGAGCTCCGGCGAAATAAGGGACAATAGCGGCTCAAAACAACCATCCGAGACAAACTAACACCAAGTCTGGCGGAGGACAAGGCTGGGTGACACTACGACTATGCCTGGGAAGCGGAGAAAGGAAGGAAAGGTCCAATGACTCACGGACTTTTATCCTCCAAACGGCAGAACAGAGGAGCAAGATGGCACCGAGGCCTACTCCACAACAACGGCTCCCGCACAACAAAGATCATCCCAAGGTAATCGATCTCACAATAATAGCTCCCCAAAAGACAAAATGCAGAGTCCACCTACCCCATCCACTTGTAGCCCAGCCAAAACGAAACCCAGGATGGATGCTGGCGGATTCCGTGACACAGGGAGCCCGGTCTCAGATTTTGGGGAGGACACCAGAGAACTCCCAGAATCGATCGAATCCTTCCCCACACAAAATCAGCCTGTGATAGACACAGTATTGAAAGAGATGCTGCTATCTCTGAGAAGCACACTACAATCTGACATGGCAGGTTATATGCACCGTATGAACAAAGACATACAAGATGTGGGAAACAGGGTGAGCCATATAGAGACCAAAATGGGGGAATATGCTTCCACTATAAATGACCTAGTTGACGCCCAGGAGGACACTGAGGCAGACAACGAATGGATCAAGGCAAAGCTGGCAGACATGGAGGACAGATCTAGAAGGAACAATTTAAAAATCAGGGGGATCCCTGAATCGGTGCAACAACAGGATCTGAGCCTCTATGCTGCCACTTTGTTTAAAGCGCTCGTACCAAGCCTTACAGACTTAGACATAACCATCGATAGAATTCACCGCCTACCCAAACCGCCCCATCTGCCAGATTTGATTCCTAGAGATGTGATACTCAGGCTGCATTTCTTTCACGTAAAGGAACAACTAATGTCCACAATGAGAAAACAAGAGCAGATCCCACCACAATACCATAATCTGCAATTTTTTGCAGATTTGTCACAGTTTACCCTGCAAAAACGCAAAAACCTGAACACAGTGACAAAGGTTCTACGCAACCATAAAATTGTGTACAGATGGGGGTATCCCACAAAGATAAATATCACTAAGGGTAACCGCACCTATACAGTGACATCTTTGGAGAATGGTATCAATCTCCTGAAAGAATGGGGTATCCTTTCTGACCCTCCAGAAGAAAATGCGGACACTAGCACTCCACGCCATTTATCACAAGAATGGAAAAAAGTTACTGCAAAAAAAGCCACTTCTCACTCTTGAATAATTAAGGATGTTCTCCAATCACTCCCTTTAGTCCCTGACTAATGAAGCTCGCAAGATTGAACTTTTCCCCCAGTTACATTTAACAGCACAATGCTGTTCCTGGGTATTCTATACCCCCCATTCATGTTGCACCTATTGTGCTATGTCAAAGTTGAAAGTTAACGACTTTTTGTTTTTTTTGCTACTTATTTTTTCTATCTTTTCTATACTCTTGCCGTTACCTCTGGGATATGCACAGCAACGCTTTAACCTAGACTACACCTCTTCCACACAAGGAAAAACAACAGAAACTACTCCAACAAGATTCAACTCGACTTGGACCTTCAAGAACAATCAACCTCGTTTGCACCAAATGACAACCTATCCTCTGACCCGTACAAGTAAGTCCACACTATCACACGAAATTATAACCGTACCAACCACAGATGGACTAAGCACTAGAATTAAGATAAAAGTCTTAATTGTAAAGCTTATCTCATTCAAACTCCATGCCTATTAACATAATCTCCATAAATGCTAAGGGGCTCAATCACCCCATGAAACGCAAATCATTGTGGCAAGAAGCATTGACGCACCAAGGAGACATAATTTGCGCTCAGGAAACTCATTTTTGTAACCAAGCACCGCCAAAATGTACCCACAAAAACTTCCCATATGTTTTTACTGCCAACGCAGATTCAAAAACAAAAGGAGTATTAATAGCCATAAAAGACTCTATAGCTTTCACTCTCCACCAGGAAATCCGTGATCCACAGGGCAGATACCTGATCTTGATATGCGAACTGAACTCCTCAAAATATACGCTAGTGACAGCTTACTCTCCTAATAAGCATCAAATACATTTCTTTAATAAGCTAATGAGAAAAATCAGAAAATGGCAAAGAGGACCGTTGATACTCTGCGGAGATTTTAATGTTATTCCGGATCCATTATTAGACTCTACATCTAAATCCACACGCCACTCTCCTACATTATCATCCTCCCTCAACAAATATAATCTCTATGATGCGTGGCGCTGCTTCCACGCCAACGAAAGAGACTTTACTTTTTTTTCTGCAGCACATAAAGTATATACAAGAATTGACCTATTCATGGTAGACCAACCTATACTATTGGGAACTAAAGCTGTATCCATCAACACAATAACGTGGTCAGACCACGCATCTGTAGTACTAACACTATCAGACTCAGCTTCCCCGAGACCCAGCCCAATTTGGAGAATCAACACCTACTTACTACAGCAACAAGACTTCAAGCAACAAATCAACAACCACCTAACAAATTTCTTTGATGATAATAAGGACTCAGTACAAAGCCCTTTTACATTATGGAATGCCCATAAGGCATTTATACGTGGCATTTTTATTCAACTGAGTGCAAGGGTGAGGAGGCAGAGGCAGCAACGACTGACTGAACTATTAAAACAAATTTCTGACTTAGAAATCAAAAATAAACAAAAATATTCCCAAAAAACTACTCAAAAATTGACACAAATAAGATCTGAACTAAGAATTTACCTACTAGAAAAGTTTGAGAAAGCCACAAAAAGACTTAAAATGAATTACTATGCGAATGGAAACAAGGCAGGAAAACTTTTAGCACAGAATATCCAAGGCCATAGATATAAATCAAGAATACCATTTATCATACATCCATCTACCAATCAAAAAGAATACCACCCACAAAAAATTGCCGACGCTTTTAGCCACTACTACAGATCCCTTTATAATTTAAAGGATGACCCTTCAACTATCCAACCTACCCCTGACGCAATTAATGACTTTCTAAGTAAACTATCCATACCTAAATTATCTCCTCACCAAATTCAAACTCTTAATCAACCATTCACCGATGCAGAAATTCATAAAGCTATTGATACACTCCCTACAAATAAATCCCCGGGACCAGACGGTTTTAGTGGTGAATACTACAAAGAATTTAAGACCCTACTGACCCCCTTCTTGACACACTTATTCGGTTCGGCAGCTGCCTCTGCCTCTTTTCCACCAGAAATGTTGGAAGCTTTAGTTGTGGCTTTACCAAAACCAGGAAAAGAGCCCACCTCTCCCTCAAATTTTAGACTGATATCTTTATTAAACATCGATCTTAAATTGTATGCCAAAATTATAGCACTACGCCTTGTTGACATAATGCCCAACCTTATACATCCTGATCAAGCAGGATTTACAAAATACAGACAAACCTCAGACGCAACGAGACGCATGATTAATATCATCCATATGGCGGGGGTATCTCGGAGGCCTTCTCTGCTCCTCGCGTTGGATGCGGAGAAGGCCTTTGACCGTATTCATTGGCTATATCTAACCAAAGTACTAGAATCATTCGGTTTTGTAGGACCTATTCTATCTGCCATCTTAGCCCTGTACTCTAGCCCATCTGCCAAAGTCTATATTTCTGGAACTATATCAAAACCCTTTAACATATCCAACGGTACAAGGCAAGGGTGCCCATTGTCCCCTCTAATTTTTAATTTACTAATAGAACCCTTGGCCATATATATAAGAAATCACCCAAAAATAAAAGGATTTCCGGTTGGTAAAGATACTCATTCTATAAGTCTGTTCGCAGATGACATTATTATGATTTTAACCGAGGTGGGCTCTTCTCTTACAGCGGCACATGAAGCATTATGTTTATTTAACACAATCTCTTATTATAAAGTTAATGAAAATAAATCATATATCTTAGGCTTGGGGATAGACAGTACCACTAGAACCAAACTTAAATCACAATTTCCATATAAATGGACTACAGAAGGGATAAAATATCTAGGCATAACACTCACAGATGATACCAGAAAAATGGTGGAAACAAACTATACCCAATTCTTACTTAGTTTACATCAAAAATTACAAACAATAAACAAAACAGAATTTACATGGTCAGGTCGCCTCGCGGCCTTTAAAATGACGATACTCCCTCAATTTATATATATATTTAGAGCCATACCCATACCAATTCCAGACAGTTTCTTTGTCAGAGCACAGTCCATGATTAATGGATTCCTCTGGCAGGGAAAGAAGCCTAAATGTGCATTCCATAAGCTTATTAAATCCAGAGGAACAGGGGGAGTGGGACATGTCCTGCTGAAGGACTACTACCTTGCGGCAATTTTGGCCCAACTTAAATATTGGTTTCCGGGGAATTATACCCCAAGATGGCAAGAATTGGAATCTTTCCAATCCCCTAACCATAGCTTATACGACCTCCTATTGACCTGCACTATGTTGCCACATTCCTCCACCAAACTCTCGCCCACAATGAAGGCATCTATAAACACATGGAAAGCATTCCTAAACACTCCCATCAATGACTATCCTTCCAAATCCATTGCCCTCCCCATTACCAGTTTACAACTGTTGATACCTAATATCAACATTAAACATTGGGAATCCAAAGGCCTAAAAACAGTCGAAGATTTCTATATAGGACCCACAATAAAGACCTTCCGAGCACTTCAATTAGAGCATAACTTAGACTCTAAAGAATACTACACGTACTTACAAGTATCCCATTTACTATTATCGATTAACAACACTCATATAAACATTATTTGGAAGGCATACTTATATTTCTCAAACCCCACTACCTCTATGAAAGGTATCTCGCTATTTTATAACCTTTTAAATCAGAAATCAATATTTAACAAGACACCCTCTATGAGAACTTGGGAAATTGATTTTAATACATCCTATACCTTAGAACAATGGAAACAAGCAATATCATCCATATACAAGGCCTCTAGAAGTGTTAATCTGTGGGAGTTATGCCAAAAACTACTCTTGAGATGGTATCTAACTCCCACACGATTGGCAGGGTTCAACCCACAAATATCGCCACTTTGTTGGAGAAATTGTGGTCAAAGAGGATCTATCACCCATATTTTCTGGTCATGCCCACAATTGAAAACCTACTGGACCAATATATTCCATCTCATAAAACAGGTCACTAAAACCCAAATATATAATACGCCCAATATGGCTATCCTGTCCTTGGGAATAGATGTGGTACCCCACTCCATGAGACAAATAGTTACCCAGATTCTTATTAGCGCTCGCCTCGAAATATCGAGACGATGGTTAAAAACTGAAATACCATCTATTAATGATGTAATCAAAACCACTAATCTCCATATATCATACGAACTTATGTTTGCCGCTTCTCAAGGCAATTACACAACTAAAAGTCTGATTTGGAAAACATGGACAGATTGGCACCATACATTACACACCAAATGAAGATGTGTCTACCTCATAGAACTACACTAGATATCCCTTTACCCTCTTACTCGGTTCACTTATGTCACAATTTTTACGGCAGTTTCTTTAAGTATAACCTCCTATTTACTATATCTTTATATAAATAATGTCCTACATGAAGGCGAAATGTAATACTACCCTGAAACATAATCTTAGTTTATAAGTAATAGAGACGGAATAAAAATGTTGGGTGTGCGTCTGTTGATCGAGGCACAGAAAGTTCCCATAGGGGTGCCGGAAGACAGACGCGCACTTGGTAATATAACGATATTATATACGTCTTGTTATCTTCTACAAGTATATATATTCATAAAGATGATGTTCTCGAAATAACGTTTTCATGATAGAGCAATAACAACAAAGTATCATATATAAGCTTCCTATGTATACGGCTATTTTCTTCCTTTCTGTACTATTTACTATTGAAAATTTAATAAAAATCTATTGAAACTAAAATCTATTTGGAGGCGACTGCTCAGGTTCCGAAAATGGATATTTTTGTTTGTGTTGCCTGAAAGTCCTAGAAAAGGACAGGCAGCGTTGAAATCTACTATTACTAAGTAGATTTGGCAAGTAATTATTCAACTTATGGTTCGAAGAGAAAAGTTCCACCTTCAGGGGCAGTGCATCACCAGGCCTCCATGGTTCAAATCTGCAAGGCCACAATTTAGTCTTCAGTCCATACATTCACCAGATTCTATCAGGTGGATGTGAGCATGAGGATATCGCCTTTGGGCGCAGTGTGCTGCAGGCAGCAGTATAGGTCCTCAGGTCTGATTGCACCCTACTTTTGTTTATGTCTCCCTCCCCTCAGATAGCATTGCTCTGGGACATCCCACATAGTAACTACTATGGCTCTGTGTCCCGTGATGTACGATAAAGAAAATAGGATTTTTATAACAGCTTACCTGTAAAATCCTTTTCTTAGAGTACATCACGGGACACAGAGGTCCCTCCCCTCTTTTGATACACATATATTGCTTTGCTACAAAAACTGAGATACTCCCAGTAATGGGAGGGGTTATATAGGGAGTGAACTTATCTATCTAGGGTGTGCCAGTGTCCATCACCTAAAGGTGGCCTATATAACCCACATAGTGACTACTATGGCTCTGTGTATAAAAATCCTATTTTTTTTCGTTCAGCCCACAGGCTGCATGAAAAAAAGAATATTACAATGTATGCCCAATAAGGACCAGTGACGTACTGGTATGTTGCTGGACTTTGACCGGTTATACCAGAATGATACCTGCAGGTTTAGGTATCATCTTGGTATCATTCTTTTCAGCCAGCGGTCGGCTTTCATGTAAAAGCAATCCTAGTGGCTAATTAGCCTCTAGACTGCTTTTACAAGCAGTGGGAGGGAGCATGGTTTTCTCAGGCCCTCCTGTCCCAACAGGGAACCCGAGAAGGCAGCCGGTGGTTCTACCAGCTGACCATAGAGCTGATCAGAGACCAGAACAGCTCCAATCATCTCTATGGCCTAAGAAGCCGGAAGCTACGAGCATTTCACGACTTTCGCCGAATATAAACAGCGCCATTGGGAAATTAGAAAAGCATTTTATCACACCGATCTTGGTGTGGTCAGATGCTTTGAGGGCAGAGGAGAGATCTAGGGTCTAATATAGCCCAATTGTTAAAAAAAAGAGTACCTGGGGCGTGGCTTGGCGCGCAACAGCGATGGACGCTTGAAACAAGAGCTCCGGCATCCAGGCAGCCCTAACCTGTCACCTTGCACCCAAAGCACTCGATAATGAGCAAGAGGAACACAGGGACACCCCGCACGAGATCACGCCGCGCATCGGCAGCTTATCAGGGAAGGAACATTGAAGATTTGTTCCGGAATCCCCCGCCTGCACGAGAAGGCCTGTTAGGAGCCAAGATGGCGCCGCCGCATGTAATGGAGGACGACTTCAGTGAGGACTCACAATCAGCGGCTGAGGAGAACGGTAGGATTACCCCTCACTCTGACCTCCCCCTAACATATGCCGGCATGTCAGGCTTTGCAGCTGACATAAAAGCCACCTTTTCGGCGGCGATAACGGATCTAAAATCCAGTATGCTGATCCTCACAGACAAGATGGCCACGGCAGAACATGCAGGCAGATGCAGGGATAAGGCTCTTAATCGCCTGGACAGAGTTACACAGACACAGTCCCAGCAACTTATAGAGATCAATAAACATCTCGAGGATTTAGATAACAGAGGCAGAAGGAACAATATTAGGGTGCGGGGGATCCCAGAGACTGTGGAGGCTGATCAAATAACCCCAGCTTTACAGAGGGTTTTTAACAGCCTGCTAGAAAGACCAGAGGAGACAGACATTGAATTTGTAAGAGCTCACAGAGCACTCAGAGCAAGAGGCCCTGACAACATGCCACCACGTGACATCATATGCTGTTTACAGAGCTTTGCTTTAAAAGAAGACATCATGAGGAAAGCACGCAGGAATGATCAGATAGTCTTTAATGGAGAAACCATCATGCTATTTCATGATCTGTCTCAGATCACCCTAAAGAACCGCAGAGCTCTTAGACCATTACTAGACAAGCTGAGAGAAAAGGACCTCCGCTACTCATGGCGATTCCCATTCGCACTCCTAGTGAACCAAAATGGAAGACAGCATATCTTGCGATCACCAGAAGATCTCCCAGATTTTTGCCAAGCGTTACATTTGGAACAGGTAGAACTGCCAGAGTGGTATCAGGAATTCATGCTACCTCCACTGGAAAGATCCCCCTTCTCATCGCCCGATAAACGCATCTCCAAGAAGATGAAATCAGCACGCCCTGGAGGTTCACAGGCGGGGACTCCAAATAACAGACCTCACACTCCCAGGGGCTCTGAAGAAGCCTGAAAATGTCCATAGAAAACCACACTACACAAGGAAGAGGACGAGCATCTTTCCTGAAATATCACTTTGAATGCTGACCCCAAAGTTAATGCTTGCTGGCATCAACATTTCGAGTCACTTCGGCTGGTTTCGTTTTATCTGGTAGAATGGAACTCCACAACAAGAATCAACAACACACTAAGTACCAGTTCTTATAGCTCAGCAGTTTTAGTTGGAATTTATGTTTATGGGGACTGTTGCTTTTACCCCCCATGATGGCTTAGGCCAATTCTACAGATAAAATATGGTTGTAAAGAATACAAATCAGAATAGTTGATACTAATGGGTATGTGCAGTTCTTGAAGCATAACTGTCAATATCTCACTTCAGCAAGCATTGATTATGGAAATGTCGATGAAAGAAATATCTTTAAAACTCAAAAAAAAAAAAAAAAAAAAAAAAAGCAAAATAAAACGCAAAATTATAGGTTTAATTTAAATCCACCTCTAAAGGGAAGACGACAAGATGATACCCCCGCTTGGAGGGGGGCCTTGAAATCTCCCAGGAGAATAGAGAAATGATCAAACAACTCATCGACATCTCTACCTGTAAAGTTATCTGGGTCAAAAAGATCAGGGGAGATTGTATGCTCCTTCATGGTTGATATTAGGGTGCAATGTTGACCATTAACGTTTACAATATGTTTACTAGGGCTGCTGCCGGTTATTGCTCACTAATTGAGTGTTATATTTTTAATTCAGTTTAATCTAATCTGTCTGGTAGGAATAACCAAAGTGATTGGACGGCTGCCAATCACGCTTTGACAAAGTGCCCCTTGACAGGAGAAGACTTTCCTGGCAGGAGGCACTAACATTTTACCTTGGCCCCATTGGGTGTCCAAGGAGATCACATTATCTTACTCTTATTTTTTAAGTGCTCTCACTTTCAGAGTACTAATTCCTTGTTCTCTTTTCCTCATTTCTCTTTACCTATACCTTTTAAGGGGTAAAGTATAATTCATTGGAAACTTCAGTTATCTCTCCAGTTATTGCCTCGACAGCTCTCTCTGAACCCTCAGGATGGCATACTCATCCCTAGGACATGAGCCTACAGTAATCTCTCACAACACGAAGGGCCTGAACATTCCTGAAAAGCGCAGGACCCTCTTAAAGGAACTCAAAAAAGGTAAACCACGTTTTGTATTTTTACAGGAAACGCACTTTAAAACTCAACAAATCCCCAAAATGACAGACTCATTCTTCACACAAGCATACCATGCAACGAATGACCTAGCAAAATCCAAGGGAGTGTCCATACTCATTGGTAGGGAGGCTTCCTTTGAATTAACTGACAAACTCATAGATCCAGAAGGAAGGTTTATATTCCTGAAAGGGAACTGCTGTGGTAAGCCTATTACACTAGCAAATGTTTATTTCCCCAACACGGCACACCTTACCTTCTGCCGTAAAATTGTTGGACAACTCAAAGATTTTGGCTCAGGATGTATCATTTTGGGGGGGGACTTTAATGTCCCACTAAACCCTCTCAGTAACACGTACACAGGCAAAACCTATATCACATACAAAATACTCAAACAAATCAAAACATTACTGAACTCGCTTCAACTAATAGACTCTTGGAGATTCATTAATCCCAAGGGAAAAGATTACACCTTCTATTCCATTCCCCATTGCAGATACTCAAGAATAGATTATGTCTTTATATCACAAAGAGACTTAGATATAGTCTCTGGAGCTAAAATAGGGATACAGACCTTCTCAGATCATGCCCCAATTTCAATGTCGTTGAAATTCACAGAACACCGACCCAAAGCAAACACATGGAGATTAAATTCAGTACTGTTAACAGATCCAACTACACTCCCTCATATAGCGACATCATTATCAGACTACTTCAAAACTAACTCCACACCAGACATCAACCCCCTTTCAATATGGGAAGCACATAAATGCACAATTAGAGGAGAACTCATTAGAATGGGCGCCTACCGCAAAAGAGAGAGGGAAAATGAAATTAAATCTCTGACAGAGAAGATTCGCACCCTAGAATCCCTACATAAACAATCCCTGACAGAACATACGGCAAATGAACTTTTAAACCATAGAAAATCACTCCAACAGATCTTTGACACAAGAGCTAAAAGATTCCTATTTTTTAGAAAAAAAATCTACTACGAACAAGGCAACAAAACAGGTAGCCTACTAGCAAGAGCCATAAAAAACGCGAAAACACAACAAAATATCTCAGGCATACGAACAAAAGAAGGGAAACTAGACATCACTACCGAAAAAATTGCACACCATTTTCATAATTATTACACATCCTTGTATAACTTACCCAACCCACAGAAACCTAGCTCAATTCAAGGAACAAGATTACACGCCATACGTCAATATCTGATAGACTCTAAACTTCCCTCACTGTCAACTGAAGATATTACCCAACTAGAAAATCCCATAGAAACTTGTGAACTGCAACAAGTGATCAAACACCTAAAGACAGGGAAAAGTCCGGGACCGGACGGCTTCACAGCAATTTATTACAAAACATTCCAGGAAACTCTACTGGGACCATTACTAAAGGCCCTGAACTACATGTCTAAGCCCAGGGAGATCCCGGCAGATTTCCTTAAGGCACATATTACAATTCTTCCCAAGCCAAACAAGGACCTGACAGAATGCGCAAGCTACAGGCCAATTTCGCTGCTGAATCTTGATGTGAAATTGATGTCAAAAATAATAGCAAACAGATTGAAACCTTTACTTCACAAATTGATAGGAAGCGAGCAAGCAGGATTCATGCCAGGAAGAGAAACCAGAGATAATGTTATCAAAACGCTCAATTTGATGCATGCGGCAGGGATGCGGAAATTCGAAGGCCTTCTCCTGTCCACGGACGCGGAGAAGGCCTTTGACCGCGTAGCCTGGGATTTCATGCTAGAAACATGCAGGTTCATTGGCTTGGGAAACAATATGATGTCTTGGATCTCTACGCTCTATAAAAACCCTTCTGCGCAGCTGAAGATCAATGGCTCCCTCTCAAGCACAGTTGAAATCAAAAACGGGACGAGACAGGGATGCCCTCTCTCGCCCCTGCTGTTTATCCTAACCTTAGAGCCATTTGTCAGACGGATTGTAGCAGAGAGGGCAATACAGGGCTTCGAGGTGGGGAAAAAAGAATACAAGGTGGCGGCATATGCGGATGACTTGTTGTTCTTCATAAGGAACCCTCATATTTCACTCCCCTCCTTGATGAAAGAGTTCTCTATCTTTGGGTATTTCTCAAACCTCAAAATTAATTATACCAAGTCGGAAATTTTAAATGTCTCGATCCCCACAAATAAATTAGATACTATCCAATCAAATTGCCCCTTTAAATGGGTAAACACAGCGCTTAAATATCTAGGAATATGGTTGACCCCTAAATTATCTCAAATTTTTGAATATAATTTCACTCCCTTACTGAAAACAATATGTTCAGACTTACAAAACTGGCACTCAAAAGGTTTATCCTGGTTCGGTCGGGCAGCTATATGTAAAATGGTCATTTTACCAAGAGTACTGTATCTATTTAGAAACTTACCGATAAAAATTCCCCAAAACTTCTTTAAAGTGCTTCATACAACTCAAACGAAATTTATTTGGGCCCACAAGAAACATAGAGTGAGATTTTCTAGACTTACCAAGCCCAAAGACAAAGGGGGAATGGGAATCCCAGACTTCCGTGCGTACTACATGGCCTCTCACATAACTAGGATAATAGACTGGCACTGCCATTCTACATTCAAAGATTGGGTAGAAATTAAGGAAAAATTGAGCCATACACCAATTAAATACTCACCATGGATTCGGTGGAGTAGCCTCCCAGCGGAGATGAGGTTACATCCCTTAGTGGGCACCACCTTATCAATCTTTCACAAGTTAACGAAACTTACCAACTTCTCATCACTTTTCAGTCCGCTCACCCCACTACAGAATAACCCCAATTTCCCACCAGGAATGGGGAACCGATCACTTCAAGCGAACGACACAAATAAACCCCTATTAGCTTCACAATGTTTTCACAATCAAGAGTTTAGAGACTTCACAGATCTTAAACATACAAACAAACTACCTGACCTACAGCTTTGGACTTATTTCCAATGCCGTAGCTTCCTTAATAGAACACAAAGAAAACAAAATTTCAATAGACCACTAACAGAATTAGAGTCAGTATGTCAGACAGAGGAACCCATCTCTAAAGTGACATCACTAGCATACCGCTGGATCCAGGATGGGGAAGATAAGGGTGAAGGGGATCTCAGAGAGAGCTGGTCGAGGGCACTAGGTATTCCATTGACGACTTCACAATGGATGAAAGCATGTGTTTTTGCTCATAAATGCTCCCTGAGCACAAAAACTCAAGAAACAGCATACAAATTACTTACTCAATGGTATGCCACACCAGTAAAACTACACTCTTGGTTTCCAGACCACTCGGATACTTGCTGGCGCTGTAACTCTGACAAAGGATCATTGCTCCACATTTGGTGGCAGTGCCCAATATTGAACACATTCTGGGCAAAGGTCAGAGAGATGATATACTTAATAACAGAAACAAAATTAAAGTTAGACGCAGCAGCATGTCTCCTGCATGTCACGGAATTCCCCATTAAGAGGTATAAACACTCACTTACCAAACATCTTTTAAATGCGGCCAAAGCAGTCATCCCACTGTACTGGAAATCTACAAAAATTCCATCCATACAGGACTGGCTTAATAAGATAGAGGAGTTTTACGAGATGGAAGAGACTATCGCACAAGCAGGAGAAAATGTGGAAAGATTTCACAAAACTTGGTCACCTTGGCTTATATATAAATACTCACAGGCATATTTGGATGTTATGAAATAGATCTTGGTGGAGGGTTAATTCTCATATGACAAACTAAATATTGAAAAACAGTCCAGTGAGGAACAGTGATTCCCATTAACTTAAACTGAAGGCTTAATCCTTAATACCCTTTTTTTTTCTCTTTCTTTTCTCTTTTCCTTTTCCAACTATTCTTTTTCTATGAATAACAACACAGAATCTACGAATGATATTCATTGATATCTGCTTTATTAAGACTTACAGTTGTACAAGTATAAACAATTGATACCAACTCTTGTAATGTAACTGATGTTCAATGTTGTTTCTGATGTTATATCTAACACTGTATTGTACTATGTGGAGCAGCGTCTCCACAGAGGCATCTCTTGTTTTTTTCACAATAAACCTTGATGAAAAAAAAAAAAAAAAAAAGAGTACCTGTCACTAACTATTGTTATTATAGGGGATATTTACATTCCCTGAGATAATAATAAAAATTATTAAAACAAAAAAATGAAAGGAACAGTTTAAAAATAAAATAACAAAGCAAAATAAATAATGAAAAAAAAGCACCCCTGTCCCCCCGTGCTTATGCGCAAAGGCGAACGCAAGCATCAGTCTGGTGTCATATGTAAACAGCAATTGCACCATGCATGTGAGGTATCAACGCAAAGGTCAAATCGAGGGCAGTAATTTTAGCAGTAGACCTCCTCTGTAAATCTAACCTGTAAAGACTTTTAAAAATGTATGACGTTTGTGTGCAATTTTAAAGCATGTCATGTTTGGTATCCATGTACTCGGCATAAGATCATCTTTTTTATTTCATCAAACATTTGGCCAATATAGTGTGTTTTAGTGCATTAAAATGTTAAAAAGTGTGTTTTTTCAAAAAAAATTGCGTTTGAGAAGGAAACACCCACCATTTTAATCTGAAGGGCCTTTGCTTTAAAAAAAAAATATAATGTTTGGGGGTTCAATGTAAGAAAAGTGTCAGAAAGGGCTTTGTCTTCAAGTGGTTAGAAGAGTGGGTGATGTGTGACATAAGCTTTTAAATGTTGTGCATAAAATGCCTGGACAGTTCAAGCCCCCCTCATGACCCCTTCTTGGAAAGCAGACACCCCAAGCTATTTGCTGATAGGCATGTTGCGTCCATGGAATATGTTATATTTTGTCACAAGTTTCGGGAGAAGACAATTTTTTTTTTTTACTTGCACAAATTTGTCACTAAATGATATATAGCTCAAACATACCATGGGTATATATGGAATTACACCCCAAAGGACATTCTGCTGCTTCTCCTGAGTACGGGGATACCACATGTGTGAGACTTTTTGTGAGCCATAACCGCGTACAGGACCTCGAAAACCAATCATCGCCTTCAGGCTTTCTAAGGGTGTAAATTTTTTATTTCACTCCTCACTGCCTATCACAGTTTCGGAGGCCATGAAATGCCCAGATAGCACAACAGCCCCCCCCCCCCCCCCAAATGACCCCATTTTGGAAAGTAGATACCACAAGATATTTGCTGAGAGGCATGTTGAGTATTTTGCAGATCTCGCTTTTTTTCACAAAGTTTTGAAAATTGAAAAAAGAAAATAAAAATACATTTTCTTTTCTTTCTTCATTTTCAAAAACAAATGAGAGCTGAAAAATACTCACCATGCCTCTTAGCAAATACCTTGGGGTGTCTACTTTCCAAAATGGGGGGGGTTGTGCTAACTGGACATTCCAGGGCCTCCATAACTGTGATAGGTAGTAAGGAGTAGATCACCATTTTACGCCCTTGGAAAGCCTGAAGGCGGTGATTGGTTTTCAGGGTCCTGTACATGGATAGTCTCCCAAAAAGTCTCACACATGTGGTATCCCCATACTCAGGAGAAGCAGCAGAATGTATTTTGGGGTGTAATTCCACATATGCCCATGGCATGTTTGAGCAATATATAATTTGGTGACAACTTTGTGCAAAAAAAAAAAAGAAAGTTATGCCGCATACACACGATCAGAAATTCGGCCAGCAAAAGACAGATGAGAGCTTTTGGTTGGAAAATGCGACTTTGTGTATGCTCCATCGGACTTTTGCTGTCCGAATTTCCACCAGCAAAAGATTGAGAGCATGTTCTCAATTTTCCCGATGGAAAAAGTCTTGGAAATCGGAAATTCCGTTCGTGTGTATGCAATTCCAACGCGCAAAAAAACACGCATGCTCAGAATCGAGTATGAGATGGAGCCGCTCAGTCTGGTAAAACAACCATTCGTAATGGAGATGGCACATTTGTCACACTGCAAATTTTTAAATCTTTCAATGCAGCGCAATATCTTCTTCTTTATAATGCTAGAAGCTTATAATGCTGCTCATATTCACACAGACTTCTCACAAACTTATTTCTTTATTATTTCTTGTGATCTCCTTTATAATCTTTTTGGTTTTTAAAGCCAGATCTCCATAATAATGTTTATAATTAATTTTTATAGTCATTTTTAATTTTTTCTCCTGTTTTTTTTTAAATTATTTTATAGTGATCTCCATTTATTTTTATTTTTTTTTAATTATTTTATAGTGATCTCCATTTTTTTTGTATGTCATGTTTCCACAACACCATTATTATCTTGTCTGTGTAAATCTCAATGAGGTTGGTTGGTGTCCCTTATTATTTGACATTGTATTTTTTAAATGTACCTGCCTACTCCAAAAAAAAACTGTCCTTTTTGAAGTAAAATACATAGGCAAGTATTTATGAAAAAAATATCCATTTATTCTGGGTCATAATAAAATAAAGAGAAAGGCAACACTGGAGAAACTGGTAAAATTTGCAAAGCCTTTGTACCCCAGGGCAGACATCAATAATTTTATAGCCAAAATTGGTGGCCTGAGGATTCCTTATAATAGTGAGCACAATCCGGTCCAGGACTACAAGAGATCAGGAACAGCAGCAGATGACATATCTAGCCCCAGGCTGTGGTCATACCACAGCCTGCATCTTTTGCCAGACTAGACTAAACCCAGGCCATCACTCTCTGTTCTTCCTTAGATGCTTCCTTCCAGGCTGTGGCTGTGGTGTTGGAAGTGTGGCAGGAGGTGGAGGAGGAGGAGGACCTGGAGGAAGAGGAGGAGAACCATGGTCCAACTCACAAATGTGGCTTTGACTTTTGAGTTGGCCCCTCAAGCCCTTGTTTAGGGCTTGTAACATCACTTCCTCACATAAGAGGCGTTGGTCCTCCTCAATTTCCAGCATTTTGCACGCTGTAGTGTATGCAAAGTCCTCTTGAACACTGTGGGGGGTTCTGAGGGCCGCAGTAGCCTTCAGAAATAGGCCAATTGCTGCCTCCTTCATGTTACTCCTCTTCCTGCCACTTTTTGGTGGAAGGCGGAGGGGAGGGACCTGCGATTCTGGCAGGCTACTGGACCCGGCCACCTCCTGGCTGCCACTTTCCACGGCCTGGCTGAGGCTTTCCTGTGTATGAAAAAGGGACCTAGTTTTAGTTTTTGTTTCATCAATCACACACAATTTTCAACTCATGACTGTTACAAATTTAATGTTAATAAATAGAAAACACTATCATTCTGACCCCAGCATTTTTCATTCATGTCCCAATCATTTGGGGCCACTACTGTGTATTGATATGTAAACCACTTTGTGAAATCAGAAAATTAGTGATCAAAATTAGCATATATTTTACATCATTAATTTGACAACCAGAAATATTTTGAAGAATGCTATACCTGGCTCAAGCTGGGCTCCTCCACATGTTACTGCCTGGATGGCCCAGGTTGGACGTCAGAAGCCTCAGCTGGGGGGGGAAGGAAGTGTGGAAGAAGACTGGAGAGTGCTGGCCTAGGTTCAGTCTGGCCTGCCAGAAAATGCAGTCTGTACCACAGCCTGGAGACATAAATGTCATCTGCTGCAGCACCTGATCTCTGGGAAATCCTGGACCTTCCTGAGCTCCCTAAGATAAGTGCTCCTCATGACACCAATTAGGGCCTTTAAATAGGGGATGTCTGCTGTGGGGATCACCAGCTTCACAAATTCCACCAATTGATCCAGCGCTGCCTTCCTCTTTGTTTGTGTCACATAACTGGTTGGAGGCAGAAATGCTGAGAGGGCTCCCCTTGTGGCTGAGTGCAGTACACCCCTGAAGTTGGGTACAGAGGGTGTAGTGCCCAGAGAAGCACAGGTTGCCAGATGGATTCCGGAGAGAAGAGCTGATGGGCACCTGAAGGACACTGGGTAATACAGGAAACACAGCTGGGCTAAAGTCTATAAGAATCCTCGGTAATACTTGGCAAGGTGTGCACACGGAACAGTCGGTAAAGCAAGCCAGGGGGTCAAACCAGGGATCTCAGCCCCCGGGAGCAGTTCAATAGGACAGTCATAAGGCCGGTAAGGTGGGAGGACATCGGCCTTTTTCTTGTCGAAAATGTCTATATAAGCTGGAGGAACATGCTGGAGATTGTCGAAAATGTCTGATAAGCTGGAGGAACATGCTGGAGATTACTGAGAGCAGGTTGCACTGCCAGAAAGCTAACAGGCTTACTGGAACTGGGAGTAAAGCAATGCTGCAGGCAATATACTGAAGAAAGAGAGATTTCCTTCTTGGCCCAGTTGATTTGCGGATTATGTGCCTGCAGCCATGGAATTCCCAGGATGATGGGAAACATGGGGGAACATAGGACTTCAAAGCGGACAAATTCTTGATGGCCGGTATCTGTAGTAGTGAAGATGGGCATGGTTTCCTGGGTGACAAGTCCAGAACTGGGCAGGGAACCATCGGCCAAAAGAACCTCAAGTCTTTGCTTTTTTTCACAGAGGGGCACACCAAGTTTTTTAGCCAGAGATAAGTCCATAAAACAGCTACATGCCCCCAGAATCAATGATTGCTTGTAGCTGGATCTCCCTTTCTGCCACTTGTAAGGAGATGAGAAGAACAAGGTAAGAATGGCAGGATCCAGAGACTTGGAGATATGTGGAACTTGGTGGGTAGACCTTACTGGGTCTTATGGGGCAGCTGCGTAAAAAATGTCCGGCCCCTCCACAGTGCAGGCAGAGATTGGCCTGCTGGCGGTGTTATCTCTTCTCAAGAGTAAGGGAGGAACGGGCCAGGCCAACTTGCTTTGATTCCATTTCCGGGATTGCAGGGCAAACAGACGTGGGTGCAACAGCAGGAGAAAACTTGGGTAGGCTGGAAGGATTGAGAATGTTCCAACCGCCGCTCCCACAGGTGCCTGTCAAGCTAAATGGCTAGGTGAATAAGTCCATCAAGAGTGTCGGGAATAGCAACTCGAGCCAGTTCATCCTTAAGGATCTCATACAGTCCTTGGCGTTACTGGAACATGAGTGCTGCCTCATTCCAGCTTGTGTCGGTGGACCATCTGCGGAAATCCACGGTATAATCTTCCACTGGGCGTTTTCCTTGCCATAGAGCAATTAAGGCAGATTCAGCGGAGGCTGTACGCTGGGAGTCATGGCCTCAAAGAAAGTGTCCATAGTATTCAAAGCAGAGTCTTTTTGTTCCAGCAAGTTATGAGCCCAGGCTTGAGGTTCCTCAGATAATAAAGAAATGGTAAATCCAACTTTCACAAACTCAGAAGCAAGAGTTTTAGGTTGGAGGGCCAGGTACAGTAGGCAGGCATTCTTGAAGGCCCTGAACTTTTTCCGTTCACTGGAGAATCGTTCGGGGGAGGCAAGGACACTGGAGCCATGTTAGAGGAGGAAGAACTGGAGTCCACCAAAGCTGGAGCAACAGGCAAATGCTGCAGCCGATCCTCCAACCGGAAGTAGCCTTCCTGGAGCTTCTGAACGGCTTGCGTATGGGTGGTGACTTGTTGACACATCATCTTGAGTGGGGAAGCACCTCCGTCGGCCTTGGTCATGGCTGGTTTGTGCTGTCACATACCTGGTTGGAGGCCAAAATGCCGAGAGGACTCCCCTGGTGGCTGAGTGCAGTACACCCCTGAAGTTGGGTACAGAGGGTGTAGTGCCCAGAGAAGCACAGGTTGCCAGATGGATTCCAGAGAGAAGACCTGATGGGCACCTGAAGGACACCGGGTAATACAGGAAACACAGCTGGGCTAAAGTCTATAAGAATCCTCGGTAATGCTTGGCAAGGTGTGCACACGGAACAGTAGTGAAAGCCAGGTCAGGGGTCAAACACAGTAGATCCAGCAAGAGGAGGAGGCAGGTTGCAGAAACGGGGACAAGCCAAATGTCTGGTATCAGGAAGCAGGCAGGAACAGGTAACTGTAGCAAAGTCCATGATACAAACCGGGATCAGGTATAGGAGAAGACAAAAAGTCAGTAAAGCAAGCCAGGGGGTGAAACCAGGAGAGCAGATTAGACAGGTCAGGAACAAGCAGGGTCACAACAGGAATCCAAACAGTAATTTGCACAGAGGCTCAGGAACACAGGAAGACTGACAAATCAGCAACTGCAGACACTAGCAGACTTCCTTATATAGGCCCATGTGACCTGTTGGTAGAGATACTGGGTCCTAGAGCCCTTCTCTTGCCAAAGATGCTGGGTTCTAAAGTCCTTCTCCTGCAATAAGTGATGGTAGAGATGTGGGTCCTAGAGCCCTTCTCCTGCTGTTGGTGCCAGTTCTCCTACAGCCATTTCCCTGACAGTTTGATTGTTAGAATAGGGGTGGTTTACCTGACACAGACAGGGCAGCTCCCTGTACATATCAATGAATATGGGCATAAAGTCCTCGTCATTGAATAGATCCATTTTCTCTGCAAGACACAACACAAGACAAATCCTAATGTCAGGTTAAACTCTCCCAATCTTGACCCAATATAGGCCTTAATCTATAAGCAGTATAGGCCACTGATGCACCAACTTAAAATTGTATCTTCATTATAATGATCGACGCTTCCGCTACACCTTCCTCCGCTCACAGATCGTACGTACGACACACGTGTGTAATGCTCCGTACACACGGTTGGAGATTGATCGGACATTCCGACAACAAAATCCTAGGATTTTTTCCGACGGATGTTGACTCAAACTTGTTTTGCGTACACACGGTCGCACAAAGTTGTCGGAATTTCCGATCGCCAAGAACGTGGTGACGTACACCACGTACGACGGGACTAGAAAAGGCCATTTCAGAACCAAACGCGGCACCCTTTGGGCTCCTTTTGCTAATCTCGTGTTAGTAAAAGTTTGGTGAGAGACGATTCGCGCTTTTTCAGACTCGTGGCTTTCAGATCGTTTTCTGCGGTTCAGTTTGTGCTTGTGAGTTTGTATCTGCTCTTCAGTGCGTGCAAGCAAGCTACCCGTGACTTTCATTAGTCATTGTGTTCTTGTTCGTTCGTTGCTGTTTTTCAGGTCGCTCTTCACAGGCCTTGCTGTTCTTCAGTGCGTTCTGTTACTTTGTTCTGAGCAGCCGACCGTTTTATAGCCATGTTGCGTATATGTACTCCTCGTAGAGTTCGTGCTGTGCGGGGGCTTGGTGTTGGGGTCCTGACCTTGACACAAGTCAAAACACCCCCTAAAATGTTTTAAAATGTGATTGGTGCTTTAAATTCAGGCAGAGTGCCAGAGGCTTTTTTGTTGGGGTGTCCCAAAATCATTTTTAAACATCCCTTCCCCAACTGCTAAGTCAGCTGATACCAATTCTCTATCTATCCTCAATCATCTATCTGGTCACTTTGCCAAACCCATACACACTATACCCATCTCTTTTGTGCTCAGATGTATGGATGAATTCCCCAAAGCATGTAGTGCAAGGGCCTGCCTGTATACTTTCAAATGGTACTGTTTAAAGTTTTTGTATCCTATTATTATCTTGATAGGTAATAGCAGAATGTCCAAATGTGCTGATATGTGTACAGTGTGTATCTATATCTTTGTATTATGACACTTCTTACCTGTCCAGTGGGCTGCCAATAGTGGGGCTGTTCAAAGTAATACCCATTATTTAGGCATTCATCTCTCAATGAAGTGGAGAGGGTTATCTGTCCAAGAGCTCCCCCCCATAATGTTAGAAATGGCCCATGAGAGGGGGTGGGGGAGGGGGAATCTGATAGGTGTACCTTATACTTTGGTGTTTAAAAATTCCCATTAATAAATGTTATCTTGATGTTGGCCAAGAAGGTTTGTGTCTAATCTGCTTTCCATGTTTTAATGTGCAAAAAGACTATTTTATTTCTTTTTCCTCCACAGTTTCCTTCCACGCCACAGGAATGGCAGACTGTGGCCTCCCACTTTGCCTAGCGGTGGGACTTTCCTAACTGCGAAGGGGCAATTGATGGGAAACACGTCCACATCGTCCCACCACCCAACTCGGGGTCATATTATTATAATTATAAAGGGTTCAATAGTATTGTGATGTTGGCGGTGGTGTGGGCTAATTACGAGTTCCTGTATGTGGACGTGGGGAAGAATGGTCAGATGTCCAATGGTGGAGTCATCGCCCAGATGGAGTTTTACACGCGTCTCCAGAATGGCAGCTTGGACTTGCCACCTCCAGAAGACAATGTGGAAGGACTCCCATTCGTCTTCGTTGCAGATGAAGCCTTTGCGCTGGGGGACCACCTTATGCGGCCATTCCCGATGAGGACCCTCAACCCGGACCAGAGGGTTTTTAATTACCGGCTGGCCAGAGCCAGAAGAGTGGTGAAGAACACATTTGGAATCATGGCCAGCCAGTTCCGCCTATTTCTTACACCCATGCACATGGCGGAGTACAAACTGAATCATATCATCCTGGCGTGCTGTGTTCTACACAACTTTTTAAGGCAAAATTCTGCCAACTATGCTGGCTCAGTTGGGCCTGAGGCCGGAATTATAAATGAACCAACCCTGACGGCGCTTGAAAGTGGCCGTCCTGGCTTGCCCTCCCTGAGTGCCCGTGATGTCCAGCTAAGATACCTTGAGTTCTTTGCAGGTAGGGGGGCCATCAATATGCCAGACAATTTGTGAAACTTTGATCAAATAAAAAAAATTAAGCAAATCTTTGGTGACATTTACTGCTTGTGTTTGTTTTAGCTGACCCTGACCGAAATGTGGTGAGTCCTGAAAATGGCGTGATTGTGTAACCTTATACAAAGCACTGTTGGGTGTTATTTACTAAAGGCAAATACACTTTGCACTACAAGTGCACTTGAAAATGCACTGAAACTGCACTTGTAGTGCAAAGTGGATGTGCCCTTAGAAAATAACACCCATTGTCACAGAAAGCAGCAATTACATCACCACAAAAGTGTTGTAGCGTTGAGAAAATAATCCACACATTCTTGATTAACAATCTTTTAACTACCTGCACAATCACATGTGCATTTAGAAAAGGTTTTTAAAACAAACCAACATGTTTGTTGTATAACAATTTTTGGGGTGGCATTATCAAAAATAGAAATGTCCATTTAAGATAAAACAGGCGTGTTTCAAAACAACAAGAAAGACACAAATCTTCAACTTGCAAAGTTCACATTAGGTAGAACTTAAAGGCAATATCAGACATGAGTATTTAGGAACTGTGTTTGATATTGCGTTCAGAAGGGGTGAAGTCACCCCAGGAAAAGTCAAATTTTGAAGATGCACACCAATTTACAAATGTCAACATGTGCTAGCTGCCATCATGGGGGATCAAGGGACTTGTTGTGGGGGAACAACCCCTTCCTCTCAGCTACTTTATTATTGAGGAAGGGGTTGCACCCCCAAAACGCGTCCATTGATCTCCCGTGATGGCAGATAGCACATGTTGACACACTGTGTGCATCTTCAAAATTTGGCTTTTCTAAAAATTGCTAAAACATTTTTAACATTGTAGCACAGAAAAAAACAAAGGGATTTGGGTGGGTTTTAAACTCTCCCCAAAACATCAATGATGTTATTATTTTTTTGAATAACATCATTGATGTTTTTCTTAAGGTTTTCCAATGCTAAATTACACCCATGATCTCCCCGATCAGGATCTGTGCACTTTCCGAGGTGAAATGTCCTGGATCCACAACATCACGATCACCTAAAAAGAGAGAAACCAAAAAAAAACAGGTATTATAAATATGCCGGCATCCATCCCTTACCTGAGCCTGTGGTCGCAGACACTCACCTGTTGTGGTGCCTATTTCCACCACGTCTTCCTCCTCCTGCTCTGCTTGTGTTGGGGATATTTCCCCTTCTTCCCGAGGTGGGGGGTCTTTGGTCTCTTCGGATGAGGGGTGTCCTCCGAGTCTTTTCTCCCCTATGTAAAACAAAAATGGTATACTTAGCACACAGATATTTGATGGCAGAACTATAAAAATGAAACATTGCTTGGAAGTGGTGTACAATTGTCTATTTTTGCAGAGTTCCAAGATGTAGAATTTTTAGTGTCCTTTGTCAAGCTTCAATACTTTACCTGTTTGGTACAAGCTTCACAGATGGAGACACCCCTATAGTATCCACTGGAGCACCTGTGTGGGGCCCTTAATAAAAAGGGTGTTCTTGTGTAGGGATAAGCCGAACACCCCCCTGTTCGGTTCGCACCAGAACATGCGAACAGGAAAAAAGTTCGTTCGAACATGCGAACACCGTTAAAGTCTATGGGACACGAACATGAATAATCAAAAGTGCTAATTTTAAAGGCTTATATGCAAGTTATTGTCATAAAAAGTGTTTGGGGACCTGGGTCCTGCCCCAGGGGACATGGATCAATGCAAAAAAAAGTTTTAAAAACGGCCGTTTTTTCAGGAGCAGTGATTTTAATAATGCTTAAAGTCAAACAATAAAAGTGTAATATCCCTTTAAATTTCGTACCTGGGGGGTGTCTATAGTATGCCTGTAAAGGGGCGCATGTTTCCTGTGTTTAGAACAGTCTGACAGCAAAATGACATTTTGAAGGAAAAAACTCATTTAAAACTACCCGCGGCTATTGCATTGCCGACAATACACATAGAAGTTCATTGATAAAAACGGCATGGGAATTCCCCAAAGGGGAACCCCGAACCAAAATTAAAAAAAAAATATGACGTGGGAGTCCTCCTAAATTCCATACCAGGCCCTTCTGGTCTGGTATGGATATTAAGGGGAACCCCGGCCAAAATTTAAAAAAAAAAATGACGTGGGGTTCCCCCTAAATTCCATACCAGACCCTTCAGGTCTGGTATGGATTTTAAGGGGAACCCCGCGCCAAAAAAAAAAAAAAAAAACGGCGTGGGGTCCCCCCAAAAATCCATACCAGACCCTTATCCGAGCACGCAACCTGGCAGGCCGCAGGAAAAGAGGGGGGGACGAGAGTGCGGCCCCCCCTCCCTCCTGAACCGTACCAGGCCACATGCCCTCAACATTGGGAGGGTGCTTTGGGGTAGCCCCCCAAAACACCTTGTCCCCATGTTGATGAGGACAAGGGCCTCATCCCCACAACCCTGGCCGGTGGTTGTGGGGGTCTGCGGGCGGGGGGCTTATCGGAATCTGGAAGCCCCCTTTAACAAGGTGACCCCCAGATCCCGGCCCCCCCCTGTGTGAAATGGTAAGGGGGTACATAAGTACCCCTACCATTTCACGAAAAAAGTGTCAAAAATGTTAAAAATGACAAGAGACAGTTTTTGACAATTCCTTTATTTAAATGCTTCTTCTTTCTTTTATCTTCCTTCATCTTCTGGTTCTTCTGGTTCTTCTGGCTCTTCTGGTTCTTCCTCCGGCGTTCTCGTCCAGCATCTCCTCCGCGGCGTCTTCTATCTTCTTCTCCTCGGGCCGCTCCGCACCCATGGCATAGGGGGGAGGCTCCCGCTCTTCTCTTCTTCTTTTCTTCTCTTCTGTTCTTCTTCATTTTCTTCTCCGGGCCGCTCCGCAATCCATGCTGGCATGGAGGGAGGCTCCCGCTGTGTGACGGCGCTCCTCGTCTGACAGTTCTTAAATAACCGGGTGGGCGGGGCCACCCGGTGAACCCCGCCCCCCTCTGACGCACGGTGACTTGACGGGACTTCCCTGTGACGTCACGGGGAATGCCACAGGGAAGTCCCGTCAAGTCACCGTGCGTCAGAGGGGGGCGGGGTCACCGGGTGGCCCCGCCCCCCGTTATTTAAGAACTGTCAGACGAGGAGCGCCGTCACACAGCGGGAGCCTCCCTCCATGCCAGCATGGATTGCGGAGCGGCCCGGAGAAGAAAATGAAGAAGAACAGAAGAGAAGAAAAGAAGAAGAGAAGAGCGGGAGCCTCCCCCCTATGCCATGGGTGCGGAGCGGCCCGAGGAGAAGAAGATAGAAGACGCCGCGGAGGAGATGCTGGACGAGAACGCCGGAGGAAGAACCAGAAGAGCCAGAAGAACCAGAAGAACCAGAAGATGAAGGAAGATAGAAGAAAGAAGAAGCATTTAAATAAAGGAATTGTCAAAAACTGTCTCTTGTCATTTTTAACATTTTTGACACTTTTTTCGTGAAATGGTAGGGGTACTTATGTACCCCCTTACCATTTCACACAGGGGGGGGCCGGGATCTGGGGGTCACCTTGTTAAAGGGGGCTTCCAGATTCCGATAAGCCCCCCGCCCGCAGACCCCCACAACCACCGGCCAGGGTTGTGGGGATGAGGCCCTTGTCCTCATCAACATGGGGACAAGGTGTTTTGGGGGGCTACCCCAAAGCACCCTCCCAATGTTGAGGGCATGTGGCCTGGTACGGTTCAGGAGGGAGGGGGGGCCGCACTCTTGTCCCCCCCTCTTTTCCTGCGGCCTGCCAGGTTGCGTGCTCGGATAAGGGTCTGGTATGGATTTTTGGGGGGACCCCACGCCGTTTTTTTTTTTTTTTTGGCGCGGGGTTCCCCTTAAAATCCATACCAGACCTGAAGGGTCTGGTATGGAATTTAGGGGGAACCCCACGTCATTTTTTTTTTTAAATTTTGGCCGGGGTTCCCCTTAATATCCATACCAGACCTGAAGGGCCTGGTATGGAATTTAGGGGGACTCCCACGTCATTTTTTTTTTTAATTTTGGTTCGGGGTTCCCCTTTGGGGAATTCCCATGCCGTTTTTATCAATGAACTTCTATGTGTATTGTCGGCAATGCAATAGCCGCGGGTAGTTTTAAATGAGTTTTTTCCTTCAAAATGTCATTTTGCTGTCAGACTGTTCTAAACACAGGAAACATGCGCCCCTTTACAGACACACTATAGACACCCCCCAGGTACGAAATTTAAAGGGATATTACACTTTTATTGATTGACTTTAAGCATTATTAAAATCACTGCTCCTGAAAAAACGGCCGTTTTTAAAACTTTTTTTGCATTGATCCATGTCCCCTGGGGCAGGACCCGGGTCCCCAAACACTTTTTATGACAATAACTTGCATATTAGCCTTTAAAATTAGCACTTTTGATTTCTCCCATAGACTTTTAAAGGGTGTTCCGCGGCATTCGAATTTGCCGCGAACACCCCAAATTGTTCGCTGTTCGGTGAACTTGCGAACAGCCAATGTTCGAGTCGAACATGAGTTCGACTCGAACTCGAAGCTCATCCCTATTCTTGTGTCCCACACTAGTGCTCCAGCATCCAGATGTAAAAACAGCTGCTGAGTGTCCTCTCCTTACACAGAATCTAGTTTGCATTTCATTCTAGTAACAAACCCATCTACACAACCAAATATTTTTCATACAAGTAGGCCCTAAAAAATGTGGGCAAATGCATATGGCCAAAACAATGGTGTTTTATAGGCCGAAAGAAAAATGTTTGATACGAACGAATAATGTGCCCATGAACATGAAAGTTGCCATTTTAAACTGTACAACACTTAAGAAAAGCACATGGAGCAGCACGAACGTTATAAAGACAAAAAGAATAGGAACACAGCACAACTACTTACTTTTTTGCAGCACTCTCCGGAACTTTCTGTACTGCTCGGGCTCTCTTAATTTCAGGTCCGACCACCGCTTCCTGAGCTGTTCTTTCGATCACAGTACCCCGAAATTCCAGTGCAGACTTTTGACCACTTTCGCCATGATCTTGGCCTTTCTGATATTGGGGGTGGGGTAAGGTCCATACTTTCCATCATAGTCGGCCTTCTTCATTATGTCGACCATCTCCAACATCTCACCAAAGGACATATTTGAGGCCTTAAATCGTCTCCTTCTGGATCGGGACGTTTCCGGATCCGGGCTTTCCTCCTCCTCCTCGTTGCTATCCGCCATGTGCTCTTCACCCGCTGTGCCGAACAAAAAGGGGTGGGGAATAGACTAGAAAGAACGTCAGGGGCGGGCGGAGTTACACACATGCGCAGTGTGTATAAAGCGTAACACCTGTGCGTAGTACGTACAATCTGTGAGTGGAGGAAGGAGTATCAGAGGCGCCGATCGTGATAACGAAGGTAAGAGCCAAACTTGGGCCTATACTGCTTCTAGATTGAGGCCTATATTTTAACTAGATTTTTGCCTGACATTAGGGTTTGCCTTGTGTTGTGTCTTGCAGTGAAAATGGATATGTTGAAAGATACCGACTTTATGGCAATCTTCATAGATATGTTCAGGGAGCTGCCTTGTCTTTGGGAGATAAACCACCCACATTATAAGAACCAAACAAAGAGGAAGGCAGCACTGGATCAATTGCTGGAATTTGTGAAGACGGTGATCCCCACGGCAGATATGACCTATTTGAAGATCCTAATTGGTGGCCTGAGGAGCACTTATCTAAGGGAGCACAAGAAGGTCCAGGATTCCCAGAGATCAGGAGCAGCAGATGACATCTATGTCCGCAGGATGACAGGCTGCATTTTCTGGCAGGCCAGACTGAATCCAGGTCATCACTCTCCAGTCTTCCTTCCACGCTTCCTCCCCCCCAGCTGAGGCTTCTGACGCCCAACCTGGGCCTTCCAGGCAGCAACATGTGGAGGAGCCCAGCTTGAGCCAGGTATAGCATTCCTCTAAATATTTCTGCTTGTCCAATCAATGATGTTAACTAGATGTTAGTTTGGAGTACTAATTTATGATTGTGATTGATGATGCAAAAAGTAAAACCATGTCCCTTTTTCATACACAGGGCAGTCTCAGTCGGAGGTGGCCGGGCCAAGCAGGCTGCCTGATATCCAGGTCCCTCCCAGCCACCTGCAAAGAGAAAGTGGCAGGAAGAGGAGTACCCTGGAGGAGGCTGCCATAGGCCTCTTTTGGAAGGCTACAGAAGCCCTGACAGCCCCCCACACTGTGGAGGAGGACTTTGCTGGCATAATTGCCTGCAAAATGCAGCGGATGGAGGAGGGCTAACAACTCATGTGTGAGTCCTTAATGTTGAAAGCTCTCAATAAGGGGTTGAGGGGCCAAATAACTACCCACATTTGTGACCTCACACATGGTCCTCCTTCTCCTCCAGGTCCTACTACTCCTCCTCCTCCTCCAGGTCCTACTAGTCCTCCTCCTCCTCCAGGTCCTATTCCTCCTCCTGCCACATCTCCAACAGCGGAGCCACAACCAGGAAGGAAGCGTGGAAAGAAGACCAGAAAGTGATGACCCTGGGTCCAGTCTGGTCTGGCAAAAGATGCAGCTCTTGTAGTACCACAGCCTGGGGACACAGATGTCATCTGCTGCTTTCCCGGATCTCGGGGACTTCTGGATCAGACTGCACTCCCTTACATGTGGACTCCTCAGGCCACCAATTTTAATGTTAAAGAATTGATGTGTGCCCTGGGGGTCAAAGGCTTTGCCAATTTCTGCTGTTTCTTCAGCGTTGCCTCTCTCTTTGTTTGATTCTGAGCCCTTAATAAAGGAATTTTTGTTTCAATTATACTCGCCTATGTGTTTTTTCCTTCAAAAAGGACAGTTTGTTTGTGAGGATTCAGGTACATTTCTAAAGTACAATGTGAAATTAACAAGAGACACCAACACCAAGCAATCTCCTTGAGATTAAATAATACAAGATGTCAATGTTGTTGTGGTAACTTGACACACAAAACACACACAAAAATATTTTGGAGTAAAACTAAAACTAAATTAAAACAAAGATCAGCCTTAAAAAAAATACAAACCTAAAAAAAAAAAAATGATGCCTTAAAATAAAAAAAATAAAACAACACAAAAATAATTTTGTCAGATGTGACAAATCAAAATATATTGAGGGAATCCCGATAAATAATAAAGAAAGAAGTTTGTGAGAAGTCTGTGTGAATATGAGCAGCAAAACTACTTCATTCTTCTCACATTATAAAGAAGAGAGTGCGCTGTATTAAACCATTTTTAACATTGCACCGTGACGAAAGTGTTGTATCCATTGCGAACGCTAATTTTACCAGACCGAGCGGTTCCATCTCGGAATTTCTTCTGAGCATGCGTGGCACTTTGTGCGTCCGAACTGGCTACACACGGTCGGAATTGACGCGATCGGATTTTGTTGTCGGAAAATTTTATAGCCTGCTCTCAAACTTTGTGTGTCGGAAATTCCGATGGAAAATGTCCGATGGAGCCCACACACGGTCGGAATTTCCGACAACATGCTCTGATCGGACATTATCCATCGGAAAATCTGACCGTGTGTACGGGGCATTACGCTTTATATATACTGCGCATGCGTGAAACTCCTCCTGCGTCGCCCACCCATGACGTTCTTTCTAGAATATTCCATGCCCCGTCTCTTTTGTCGCAGTGGGAGACAATATGGTGGAGACACAGCAGGTGCTTAATAGCAGTAATGAGGAGGAAAGCCCGGAGCAAGAATTGTCCCGATCCAGGAGGAGGAGGAGGAGATTTAAGGCCTCAAATATGTCCTTTGAAGAGATGGTGGAGATGGTCGACATATTGAAGAGGGTCGACTATGATGAGAAGTATGGACTGTACTTAAACCCAAATGTGAGAAAGGCCAAGATCATGACTAAAGTTGTGAAGAGTCTGTGCCGGAATTTTGGGGTAGGACGATCCAAGGAGCAATTGAGGAAACGCTGGTCAGACCTGAAATTGAGGGAGCAGGATCAGTACAGAAGGATCAAGAAAGTGCTTCTAAAAAGTAAGTAGTTGTCGTGTGTTCCTATTCTTATTATTACTTGCATGCTGCGCCATGTGCTTTTCTTTACTGTTGGACAGTTTAAAATGGCTACTTTCATGCTCGTGGGGAAAATAAAATGGTCGTAGTAAACATTGTTTGCTTGCCTACTAAATACAATGTTTTTTCCAGATACAGGGTTAACTACATTTGGTCATGATAATTTGTATTCAAAGTAGTTTAGGACATTGTTGTCTAGATGTGCTTCCAATTGCAAACTTGATTCAGTGTAATGTAAGCAGAGGACACTCAGCAGCTGTTTACACATCTGGACTCTGGAGCACTAGTGTGGTGCACAAGAACAAACTTTTTAGGGTGTCCCACACAGGTGCTCCAGTGGATACTTGGGGTGTCTACATGTGTAAAACTTGTCCAAAAAAGGGAAGTATTCCAGCTTTGGTAAGGGAAAAAATCATGTCTTCAGCTTGAAACTCTGCCAAAACAGACTATTGTACCCCATTTCCAAGCAATGTTTCATATTCCTATTTCTGGACTCAAATATCTGTGTGCTAAGTATACATTTTGTTTCATTCTCATAGGGGAGCAAAGACTTGGAAAATATGAGGACACCAGGGACCCCCCCACCTCCTGAAGAAGGGGAACAGAGGTCATAACCTGAGGATGTGGAGGAAGGAGAGGTGGTGGAGATTGTCACCACAACAGGTCAGTGTCAGACACCACAGATTGAGGTAATAGATGTATGCCTGCATATTTATAATACATGGTGTGTATTTTTATTTTAGGTGATGTTCAGGTTGTGGTACCAAAATCCAGTGATTTGACCAATGACAGTGCCCAATGGATGATCCAGGAAATCATGTTTTGCAGTCAGGATTTGGACGTTATCAAAGAAAAAACCAAGGAGATTGAACAAAGACTGAAGAACATGATTGATGTACTAGGGAGAATTTAAATCCTAAAAAGATTCCTGGAATTTTTTTTTTAGTTTTGACAAATATTGTATCTAAAGTTTTAATACAGTTTAAAAGTCAAATTTGGAAGATACACACAGTGTGTCAACATGTGCTATCTGCCATCAGGGGATTTCAATGTACGCGTTTTGTGGATGGAACCCCTTCCTCCCAACTATAGTAGGTGAGAGGAAGTGGTTGCACCTCCAAAACACGTCCATTGATCCCCCATGATGGAAGATAGCACATGTTGACATTAGGTATGGGATCAGAAAGGAAATCCCCATTTTGACAATTTGTGTGCATCTTCTAAATTTGGGTTTTACAGGGGTGACTTCACCCCATCTGATGAAGGCAATATCAAGACCTTTTTCACACTATAAAATGTCTGATATTGCCTTCTTTTTTGCAATGTTGAATTTTGTAAGTTCCAGAGTTGTGTATGTTATGTTTGTAAACATGCCTGTTTCTGTATTTTTTCTGAAATTTCAACTTTGAACATTGAAAAAAAAATGTGTTTTTTTTTACCGCCAAATGTTTTATAAAACACACATGTGAATGTGCACGGAGTAAAAGGTTTTATACTCAATGTGTGGCTCGATCTTTCAATGATCAATATAATTTTTTTGTGTTAAGTTGGTGTTTACAGTGACAATGGGTGTTATTTAATGGAAAAATCACTTGGCACTACAAGTGCACCAGGAGAACCTAGGAGACAGCTAAAAGAAACCCAAGCAGTAAATGAAAATCAAGATTTGATCTGATAAAAGAGAAAATTTATTCAAAATGTGCTGGTGTAGAAATGGCCCCCCTAACCGTAAAATACTCTACATATTTTTCTCGTACTTCATGGGTGCTTTGGGGGGGCAAGCCAGGACAGCCAGCTTCCAGGGACATCATTGGAGTTTCTGAAAGTCTAGCCTCAGGCCCAACTGAGGCAACATAATTAGGATTATTTGAAACAATAAAAAGAACTCCTGCGCTGCCAGCGGACTCCTATACTAACAAGGGGACACTGCTGCACCACCTAAAAGACTGCTCCAAACAGACAAAACAATGGTAAATAAAAAGGGGGGTGGTGGTTGCGCTGTGATAGGAAGGGGATAAGGGGAAAAAGGGGAGACTAAACTAAAGTGCATGTGACCAACATGCCAGGTGACCAAAAAAACAATAGGAATCAATAAACCGAGAATAAGGGAGAAAATACTGACATGTGCATATAATAAACACCGTGAGAATACTACTAAATGGTGTATAAAAAAATGCTGACATGAAGCAACAAGAAAGATGAATTACATAGCATGACAATAAACAGTGCACATGAAATGAGAAAGGCGACCAGGCCAATATAAAACACAGTTGATAATTACATTAATGTGAAATGTGTGAGTGAAATATGACAACACACTGAGTGCATGAATAAACAAATACAAAAATTGAAGACAGAAAAATATATATATAATAGTCCCAATGATAAGTGTTGTAAAAAACCAAAACACTTGGCAACTAGCAAGTAGATCAAAAAAATGTGAGAAGGAACTCGGCATATAAAAAACAGAAAATATGTATATAACACAAAAAATATATATAATGGCAAAAATGTAAAAGGCAGTCCCGCCACCAAATGTGACACTTCTGAGTGACAATCCAAAAACACAATGGTATAAGTGAAAGGAGGGGAGTGATCTTCAGTGGGAACACCTCAGTGTCCACAGGCCCCTTACCTTACAGCTGTAAGGTATACAGCATATATGTTTGAAGCCGGGTAGATTATGGAATCCAAAAATGCAGCAGATGGCGTAGCTCACAGATGAAGTATGTGATATGCAGAGAAAAAACAGGATAAAACAGCATATGGTGTGATACCGTTTGATGTTTAAGAACACAGGAGGAAAGGCAGGATGAGGGGGAGAGAGGGGGTTGCACTCACTTGTGACCAATGAGCGCAAGCCTCAACCCACGAGCGCCGAGCTCGTATATTCCCAGCTGCTGGCCAAGGACCCTCCAACGTCTCTCGCCTCCTGTTGCTCACCACCCATCATAAAGCGTATAAACAGTGCAGTATCAAAACAAAAAAGCCGCACATAGCGTGATCCCGTATGATATAAACTTTAACACACAAACTAAAACGTCATAAACTTACAAAAGATGACAGCCGGAGGGTAAAAACTCTGTGAGCGCCGTGCTCGTCACATCAGCTGTTGTGTGGCAGCGTCCCGTGCTCCTAACGCGTGTCGTCACGTCACGTGACTCAACAAGCCTCTCAGCAATTTCCTTGGGGTGTCTACTTTCCA
Source organism: Aquarana catesbeiana (assembly GCF_042186555.1). NCBI lineage: Eukaryota > Metazoa > Chordata > Amphibia > Anura > Ranidae > Aquarana > Aquarana catesbeiana. The sequence continues at coordinate 293,290,091 of NC_133326.1, forward strand.
AAATGGGGTCATTTGGGGGGGGGGGGGTATGGTACTGCCCTGCCATTTTAGCACCTCAAGAAATGAGATAGGCAGTCATAAACTAAAAGCTGAGTAAATTCCAGAAAATGTACCATAGTTTGTAGATGCTATAACTTTTGCACAAACCAATAAATATACACTTATTGACTTTTTTTTTGCCAAAGACATATGGCTGAATACATTTTGGCCTAAATGTATGACTAAAATTGAGTTTGTTGGATTCTTCTTATAACAAAAACTAGAAAATATCATTTTTTTTCAAAATTTTTTCCATTTATATCACAAAAAATAAAAATCGCAGGGGAAACCAAATACCATCAAAAGAAAGCTCTATTTGTGGGAAAAAAGGACGCAAATTTCATTTGGGTACAACATTGCATGACCACGCAATTACCAGTTAAAGCAGCGCAGTGCCAAACTGTAAAACGTGTTCTGGTCATTGAGCAGCCTAATTTTCCAGGGCTGAAGTGGTTAAAATTTTGCGCGGACAAATGTCTGTTGTCGGATTTTCCAAGCATGTGTACACAAGTCCGTCGGACAAAAGTCCAAAGTACAAACACGCATGCTCGGAAGCAAGGATGAGCCGGAAGCAGTTGGTCTTGTAAAACTAACATTCATAATGGAAAATTAACATTCGTGAAGCAAATTATGAAATCTCCAAATGCAGCGCACATTCTCTTCTTCTTTATAATGGGATAATAATGAAGCTGCTTTGCCGGTGATACTGACAGAGTTCTGCCAAACGTATTTATAAAGTCTTATTTTTCTAGTATATCAAGAAGATTTTTTTTTTTGGGTCAAGTTACCACATAGCCAAGTATTTTTCAATTTATTTATTTTTTTATTTAATAGGAGATTACAAGAAGGTCCTATAAAAATCAAGAGGAAGGCAGCGATGGAGAAACTGTTGGAATTGGTGAACCCTTTGTACCCCAGGGCAGACCTCAAATATGTGATTAGCAAAATTGGGAACCTGAGGAGTACATTTATAGGGAGCACAAGAATGTCCTGGACTCCGAGAGATCGGGAGCAGCAGATGACTGGTATGTCCCCAGGCTGTGGTATTACCACAGCCTGCGGTTTTTGACAGACCAGACCAAACCCAAGCCATCGCTGTCAACGCTCCCTTCCACATTGATGAGGCCATTTTTTTTCTTGTGCATTATTCAAAAAAAAATACATAAATAAATTATACATGTTATCTGCCATTCAAATAAAATTTAAATAACTAAACCAGAAAGTGCATTCACAGCATACACAAATAAATAAAAGTATAACAAATAAAATCATATTTTTTTAAACAAAAAAACAAAAAGAAAATTAGTAATTACATGGATGAAAATCCCCAGCCCAGTGGGGTTGTTGGGGTTGTTGGGGATCTTGGGACTGCCAATGTCCGGCATGCTGCTGTGGTGAGTGAGGCTGCTGTGGTGGGGCATCCAAATCATAGATCTGGGTTCTTGATGAAATTTCTCCCCTCCTCCCCTTGATGAAAAGCTGGAGGATTAGTTCCTCGCACATACTCCTTTGGTCCACATCCATCTCCCTCAACTTATTTGCTGTCAGACAGCCAAATGCCTCAGCTGCATCTGGGACCATAGTGATGGCAGTTGTTGCATGGCTCAGGAAGGCAGCTGTGGCCTCGTCTAGGTTTATGCTTTTCCTGGCCCTTTTAGCAGGAGAGCATAGGGCAAAGATCTGGGACTCCGTGTGGCTGCTGGCCACGGGCTCCTCCTGACTGACACTTTCCTGTGTATCAAAATGGGACATAATTATTATTTTTGTAAAAATTTTGGTCATCAATCACACACAATTTTGAGCTCATGACTGTTGCAAATTGAATGTTGAGAAATAGAAGAGACTATCATTCTGACCCCAGCATTTTTCCTTCTTGTCCCAACCATTTCTTGCCAATACTGTCTATTAATATTGAAACCATTTTATTAAGGCAGAAATTTAGGAACAATAACATCTAGTTATCATCATTATATTTTTGTATACAAACACATTCAACAATGCTATACCTGGGTCAAGCTGGGCTCCTCCACACCTGAATCCTGTGTTGAAGGACCAGGGTGGACCTCAGGAGCTGTGGCCTCATACGATGTGGAAGGGAGTGTTCACAGTGATGGCCTGTGTTGGGTTTGGTTGGATAAAAAACATAGGCTGTGGTAGTACCACAGCCTGGGGACATATATGTCATCTGCTGATGCTCCCAATCTCTGTGATTCCTGGACCTTCCTGTGCTCCCTATTAAACTACTCCTCAGGTTTCCAATTGTGCTCTTCACAAAATTGATGTCTGCCCTGGGGTACAGAGGCTTCACCAATTCAAGCAGTTTTTCCATCGCTGCCTTCCTCTTGATTTTGTTTGGAGTAATCCCTACTTTTCACCTTCCACAGGCACGGCAGCTCCTACTATTGGTCGATAAATTGAGGCAAAAAGTGTGGTGCAGTGAATTTATCCACCATTTTCTAATATTTCTCTGATGCCTGCAAGACAGAACACAAGACAAACCATAATATCAGGATTACCTCATAATCTGGTCCCAATCTAGGCCTCAATCTAAGCAGTATAGGCCACTATCACCAATGCCCCAATTTACAATTGTACCTTTGTTTTATGGCTCCTTTTACGTGTTGGCGATGGCGATCATTCGTCTTCCACTCCCAGATCGCTCCTACGGCTGTTACATTGATTGCGCGTTATGACTTTATATACACTGCGCATGCGTGAAACTCTGCCCTGTCCTTCTTTCTAGTGTATTCCCCACCTCTTCTCTTTTGGGGCACTGGGAGAGCAAATGGCAGCGGGACAGCAGGTGTGTGGTGAGAGCAGTAATGATGAAAACCCGGAGAACGCCACTTCTAGATCCAGGAGGAGCTATAAGGCTACAAATATGTTGTTTCAAGAAATGGTGGAGATGGTGGACATCTTAGTGAGGACAGCCTATAATGGGAAGCATGGACCTTACAGAAACCCAAATGCCAGAAAGGCAAAGATCATGGCTAAACATTGTTTGATCACCCACTAATACTTCGTTATTGGGAGATGCACGTTAAATGCATTTGTTATGGCCTATTTTGATGTAAATAACTTCATTAGATTGTTGTCTAGATGTGCTTGTAACTAATGAAATATCAATTTTATTCAGTGTCAGTAGAGGACACCCATCAGCTGTTACGCAGCTGTACGCAGGAGCACAAGTGTGGGACACCATAACACCCTTGTTATGGTGTCCCACACAGGTGCTCCAGTGGATACTAGGGGTATCGCCATGTGTGAAACTTGCACAAAACAGATAAGTATTCTTGCTTTAGAAAGGGAAAAAAAAATCATGTATTCAGCTCGGAACTCTGCCAAAACAGACAATTGAAAGACACTTCCAAACAATGTTATATATTACTATTTCTAGCCTAACATATTTGTCTGCTAAGTATACCTTTTTTGGATTCACATAGGGGAGAAAACAAGAGGGACATCTGAGCTGTGTGTGGACACCAGTAACCCAGCTCCTTTTGAAGATACAGAAAGTCAACTCACCACACACCCTGAAGAAGATGTTAATGCTAATGTGCAGGAAGTACTGTGTGAAGTTCTTGAAACTGTATTGACCACAGGTCAGTGTCTGAGACCACAGCTTCAAGTAATAGATGGATGCCTGCATATTTCTAATACATGGTATGTTTTTTCATTTTTTAATTTTTAGGTGATGTGGATGTTGTGGAAGACCAAACTCACTTCAACAGTGCAAGTGCACAAATACTTATCAGTGAGCTCTTGGTTTGCAATAGGGAATTGGAGAAAATGAAAGAAAACATGCATGATCTCCAAAACAGAGTTATCAACATCATCAATATTTTACCTAAAATCATTTTTTTCGTTATGTTGTTCATGTTTTTGTACAGTTTTAAATTGATCAACCTTTGCACATGTTTGTAATAGCTGCAACTGTTATATTTAAATGTACGATTTCACTTTAGCAAAAGACTGACATGAACCTGCAACTCCATGACTTGTCATGAACTTTTTTGTTGCCTACATCATGATAAACAGGATCAAACCAATGCATTTCAGCACTTGCAGCCTTCCTCAGATGAGTAATTATGCTTTAGATGAAACACATCAGCTTGTTTCCTTTTTACATTTTTGGTGAGAAAAAGAGGAATCATTGAGTTGCCAGCTCCTATTTTAACTTTGCCCATTTCTCAGGGTGGTTTGCTCCCCCAGCTACAGCACCAAATTGGACACCACACATTTGAATATGGTGGGGTAGCTTGTCCAAAAGTATTGTTATGTACAAAAAGCTTGAAGGTGTGCTTTCACACATTGTACAAATATCCTTGTCTTAAATATTACTATTTCACCCAAAAACTTGAATACCTTCACCATTTTTTTTAGTTACACATTTACCTGTAATTTTTGTAGTTTTATAAGAAACTTTTATAAGAAATGTGGCTGTTAGCCAAGTTACATCTATAAGAGTAGGAACCAACTTTGTGTCTGTCCTTGATTCTTTAGGAATGCTGTATTTTTTTGCAGGAAAGTACAAATATGTACTTTGTTCATTTAAGGATGCAAATTGGTTTGGGCAACAAAGCCTTATGTAGCGAGTGCAAAAATCAATGTAAGCCCTGGTTCACATTGATGCTTCTTTAAAATTGCTCTACTTCATTTGAAGTTGCGAGATTTCTAAGTAGCAAGGTCAGTGCAATTTCAGGTGCTACTTGATAGACATTTGTGTGGCTTCATGCCCAGATGTCTATTGAAGTCGCACAATCGCCAAATTGGTGAAGCGCCGCTAATTCTGTGTCACACCGATTGGAACAGTGCCATTGCCTTCAATAGGCTGCGACTTGTCATGCAATTTTATCTCTCAAATCACATGACAAATCGCTCCAATGTGAACCTAGGCCTTAATGTCAGTGTTTCGCCACTCCACTTCTCTAGGTACACCACCAGGTCCTGTTTTCTGTATTTTCCTCAGTAAAAAAATGACTGTGTGAATTACTAACCTTGAAAATGACATCAACTGTGACAAAATCAAAAAATATAGAAAACATGACCTGGGAATGCATATGAAGAAGGAGAGTTGGGAAACACTCCTTCTTCATATAAGTAATGTTAATTATAATCTTTATGTGTTTTTAAGAATCGCAAAGCCAAAATTTGAAGATGCCCACAAATGGTGCCAAAATATTCTTATTTTCCTCATGATCCCATGCCTAAAATGTGAGTCTTTCCCTACATCTAGTTTGCTAAAGCCACAACACACAGTGGGTCAACACGTGCTAGCTCCCATCATGGGGTATCAATGGACGTGTTTTTGTGGTGCAACCCCTTCCTCTTACCTACTTTAGTTATGAGGAAGAGATTGCACCCCCAAAACATGGCCATTTATACCCTGTGATGGGAGATAGCACATGTTTACACACTGTGTGTTTTGAGGCTTTAGAAACGAACCTGTTTGTACCTACACACATTTTAGGCAGGGGATCCTAAATAAGGGACATTTAACAGTTATGCCTCTACGTGGATGTGGCTTAAATTTTTAGCTTTTAGAGGGGTGAGATCACCCCATCTGAGGAAGGCAACATCAACATTGGGATACTAATGTCTCATATGGCCTTCACTTTAAAAAACTCAAACTTTGTAAGTTCCTGAGTTGGGGATGTGTATCTTATATTTTCAAACATGCCTGTTTAGACCCCAAAAAGGCAAAATAATGGCAAACATACATGTTTATACACCAAGATGCTGGTTTGTTCTAAAACCTTAAAAAGCACATGTGAATGTGCTTTGGGTAAAATGTTTTTACTAAACAATGTGTCGCTTATTATTTCAATGCTCCATACCAGTGTATTTGTTAAGTTGGTGAAGTTACAGTGACAATATGCTCTAAAATATGCCCAACTCAGGCAATTTTATGGCCTCAAAGAAATTAAAGGAGTTGAAAAAGCATAATGTTTTCAAACTTAATGCATTAGATACGTTAAGAACAAAAACATTGTATGTGTGTAGCAGACCCACAGCACAACATAATAGTTAGCTAAAAAAGATTGTCACCTCATGTAGCAAATAAGGTACACTATTGTCTAAAATGGACAAAAAAGGCCATTTGACAACCTATTATACAGATAAGAAACACAGACAACATTAGTTCAAATGAAATAGTAGTTTATGATAAAATTATGATTCTTGATCAGCTACATTTTGCTACCAAGCCACTGCCCCTCTACCCACAAAATATTCAAGATATTTTTGGCAGATATCACAGGCATTTTGTGAGGGCAACCCAGCACAGGCAGGTTCCAGAGCCGTCATGTTTCCCACCGATGGATGAGCTGCAGCCTCTTCAGCTGGGCCTGACACTGCAGGGTCAACAGCTGACAGTGATAAAAGATAGCTGCTCGCATTCCTCCATAAAAAATTGTGGAGGATGCAACAGCACAAAACCACATAGTTAATTTTATATTGGGCCAGGTTGATGGGGGTTAAAAAGAGCCTGAAACAACTTGACAGGATGCCAAAGGCATTTTCAATAACTCTTCTGGCATGAGAGAGCCTGTAGTTGAATATTCTTTGCTCTGGGGTGAGGTTCCTCATAGGAAAGGGCTTCATAAAATGTTCCCCCACAGCAAATGCCTCATCTGCAACAAAAACTAAATTGAGGCCCTCAACATTGTCCTGAGCAGGTGGCAAATTTAAGGTGCCATTCTGTAGCCAATGGTAAAACTCCATCTGCATGATGACACCTCCATCCGAGTTGCGGCCTTTCTTCCCAACATCCAAAAAAGAAACTCATATATTACAGAAACAACAGCTAGCAGCACTATGCTACAAAAGCCTTTGTAATTATAGTAGTATGAGCCTGAGTTGGTTGGTGGGACAATCCTCACATGTTTCACATCAATAGCACCAGCACAGTTGGGAAAATCCCACTGATGCTGAAACTGGCCTGCAACATCCAGCCATTGTTCGGGGGGTGGAAGGAAACTGTGGAGTCAAAAAATAAAGAAGAAATTACTACTTATGCAAAAAAAATTGCAAGCAGGTTTATCAAAAACATTCTTGGCCAACACAAGTATAAAATTGAAATGAGTATTTAAAAGACAAAAGTGTAAGGTCAACTTATCAGATTCATCACCCCCTCTGGTGGCCCATTATAAAAATGTTATGGTGGGGGGTAATGGGTAGAAGTTTTGGACAGGTAACTCTCTCCACTTACATGAGAGCTGAATGCATAAATAATGTGTGATACTTTGGCCAACCCCTCCTTACTTACACTATTGGCAGCCCAGTGGACAGGTAAGAAGTGTCATAATCTTTTAAATATGGATACACACTGTCCAAATTGAAGCATATTTTGCCATTCATAAATTACCTATCAAGATAATATGAGACAAAAACTTACTAGGTTACAATTTGAAGGTAATCAGGCAGGCCCTTGCACTACATGCTTTGGTGAATTCATCCAGAAATAGGACCACAAAAGAGGTATAGTGTGTATGGGTTTTGCAAAGCCAGCAGATAGAGTATTGGTATCGGTTGAATTAGCATTTGAGGGGGTTCCAAATGAGTTTGTACCCCCCAAAAAATGGCCTCTTGCACTCTGCCTGAATTTGAGGACAACAATAACGTTTGTACAAATTTTAGGGGGTGTTTAGGGTAAGCACAAAAATGTATCTCACAAAATGCATTGTTGAGTTACTAGGCTAGGTGTGTATGGGCCCAGGATAGCATGCTGGGGAGGTTAGTGAAGGAAAATATGCATGAAGGACAAAAAGGAGCATTAAAAGCTTACAGAATGCATGAGGACAGAGAGGACATTCATGGCATATTACAATAATGGTAATTATGGAATCAAGAAATTAATTCAATACATTAGCAAACATTAAATACATAGAATGTGATGTTAAAGGCTAAAACTTACCCAAATATAGTCCTTCTGCAGGACAATAATAATGGCAGAACAGGTCTCTAGAATAATGAGTCCCAGAGCCTTGGGGTTAGATCCCAGTTGCAAACTTCAGGTCCTGGAGACTTCTGCCCGTCGCCAAGTACCGCAAGATGGCTATGAGTCTTTGCCCGGGAGTAATGGCAAGCCGCATGCATGTGTCCTGCTTCTTAATATAGAGGGTCAGCAATGCCAAGAGATGGTGAAAGCAGGGGTCCGTCACCCGGAGATAATTCCTAAAATCATCAGGATTATTCTCCTGGAGCTCCCGCAGCAAAGGCATATGAGAGAATTGGTCATGATTAAGCAACCAATTCTTGGTGCAAAAACTCCTCCTCCTCTTCCTGGACTGGACTTGGGTCAAAGCAATAACTTAAAGCCCAATGATAGCACAATCTCTCCGACGAGAACGCAACATGGCTAGTTGACGAACGGCCGCTCAGAAACAAACTGACAAGCATGAACTGAAAAGCGCGAATCGACATTCACAAAACTTCTACTAGCATGAAATTAGCAGAAGGAGCCCAAAGGGTGGCGCATTACAATTGAACTTCCTTTTTATCGGCTCGTAGTACGTCTAGTACGTCACTACGTTCAGGATTGTTGGCCGACAATTGTGTGCTGTTTGTATGCAAGACAAGTTTGGGCCAACGTCCTTCGGACAAAAGTCCGTGGTTTTGTCAGAGGAAAATCCGATCGTGTGTACAAGTTCTACAATGGGAATCTGTTAGTTGCAGAATTTTTCAAGCATGCTTGAAAATCTAAAACTAGGTATTCACTAGGTATTTCATTCAAAAAATTCCAGCACATTTGGTGGTTTGACTTTACTGCATGTACACTGTTAAAAATGTCCTCATTCAAGAAAAAATGTCCTCCTTCCTCCTGAATTTTTCATAACTCCAGTAAAACATTAATGTTGATTTCACCCCAATAGCGATTGGAAAAGTAAGAAAATGTTCTTAAAGTGAACATTTTCATTTAACCACTTCAGCCCCGGAATATTTTACCCTCTTCCTGACCAGAGCACTTTTTACAACTTGGCACTGCGTTGCTTTAACTGACAATTGCGCGGTCGTGCAGCGCTGTACCCAAACAAAATTTGCGTCCTTTTTTCCCACAAAAAAGCTTTCTTTTGGTATTTGATCACCTCTGTGGTTTTTATTGTTTGCACTATAAACAAAAGAGCCACGATTTTGAAAAAAAAAACAGTATTTTTTACTTTTTGCTATATTAAATATCCCCAAACATGTTTTTAAAAACAAATTTCTTCATCAGTTTAGGCCAATACATATTCTTCTACATATTTTTGGTAAAAAAATCACAATAAACATACATTGATTGTAGACGCTAACTTTTGCGTAAACCAAACTATGGGAAATATTTATGGCATTTTATTATTTATTTCTTTTTTACTCATAATGGCAGTGTTCTGCGATTTTTAGTGGTACTGCGACATTGTGACGGACAGATCAGACACTTTTGATACATTTTTGGGACCATTGGCACTTATACAGCGATCAGTGCTATAAATATGCACTGATTACTGTGTAAATGTCACTGGCAGAGAAGGGTTAACACTAGGGGGCAATCAAGGGGTTAGATGTGTGTTCACTCAGTGTGTTCTAACTGTATGGGGGGATAGGACTGACTAAGGGAGGAGACATATCGTTGTTCCTACTTACTAGGAACAAACAATGTGTCTCCTCTCCCCTGATAGAACAGGGATTTGTGTGTTTACACACAAATCCCTGTGCTGGCTCTCGTGCACGCGATCATGTGTGGCTGGAAGCGATTGCGACCACCGGCCATGCACATTGGGTCCCCCGCGTGCAGCACGCGCACCCTCTGGCGGCTCTTAAAGGGAACCGCGTATATGTACGGGATTTCACACAGTGGTGCCATTGTGCCGCAGTAAATGTGCATGACCCAGTTAAAGATCTACTAGTATAGACCCAGCTTAAATGTCTGATTAAAGGCTTACAGTACCAAAAACTCTTGTGGCACCTAGCAGTTAATTCTCTTATCCACTGGATTTTTGTATGTCTTTGGGAACTGATATTCTTATCTTCACAGCCTAATTAAAGGGCTGTACCCAACTATTGCAGCCATTACTAGGATGTCTGAATTTCTACTGGATACAGAAGTTACATCATAATTATGAGGGCTGGGGGTAGTCAGGACACAGAAGGGAAGATTTTACTGGTAAAGTCCTCAACAAATATGCATAGTCATTAGGTGACTCAACCCACCAACATATCTGAAATATTTGTTTTGTGCCCAGTTTAGTTCACAGAAATAGATATTCAGTTAAATA